>NC_142440.1:136410000-137035000 GCF_059453495.1 Arachis ipaensis | reverse complement strand
CAAAGTTTGAAGGCTGTGATCTACTGATCCGTCACTTTATAGCTCGGTTTTTATTGTGCATTATAAGTCATAACTCGACTTTATTTGCCTTCATTCTAAGTTTATAAGGGTATGTCTAAAACGAGCACAACAATTATGTATTTATTGGATGCGCCATATTTATATAAACTATTAGATTTGATTAGATGAAAATGAAAGGCTAATATGAAAGAAGAGCATTGATGGATTCTAATAAATACAGAATATTTTAGTACATAAATAAATGTTTTAAATGACAATACTTTAATACATGATACTTTAAAGGATAACAGAATCTTTTATTCTTAAATAATTAAATATAAAGCATATAAATACAAAAATATGAGTATTTTTTATTTTAAAAAGATTAATTATTATGCAAAAAAATTTTTATGATATTAAAAAATTATATTAAAATAAAATTTTAAACTATAATATAAAAATATAAAATAATTAAAATTTTATTTTATATTATTTGACAAATAATTAGATTATTATATTTAAAATTTATTAACTATTTAACTTTATTAAAGATATTATTATATAATATAATTTTTCATCAAAATATTTTAAAGTATAATTTATTTAAAATATTATATATAATACATAAAAATATTAACCTTTTTATTTTTTTAATTTTTTTTTAAAAACAGAATAAATAATATAATTCTAAAAATATGCTTATCAAATTACATATTTACTTATATTAATAAGACTTAAACTAATCAAATTTACGTAATTAAAAATATAAAATATATAAATACAAAAAATATATTAAACTTTATTTTAATATTATATAAATTATTAGCTCCTCATAATATTATTTTTGGATCGGTTCTTGTCTGGAACCTATCAAATGGGCATCCTCTGCGAAGTCCAACAAGGCTATTGCAAACACCATATAGGCGGTAAGTCTTTAGCATAGAAACTCACAAGAGCAAGCTATTACTGACCCATCATGAACCAAGATGCACTCCGACTCATAAATGCAATCCATAAGGCTTCACCCAAGGACCTAACTTCTATCAACGACAGACCCTTCTCTAGGTGGAACGTTAACTTAATGGACCCATTTCTCGTCACGCTGAGACAACTCATGTTTCTCATTGTTGCAATAGACTACTACATGGATCAAGGCCGAAGCTTTCTTGACCATCACAACCTGAAGGAAGTTCTTCTTCAAACATGTAATCACATACTTCAGTATCTCTCGAGTTGTCATCTCTAACAACAATACCTTATTCATAAACAAGTGCGACACCAGATCCTGAGCATGTTAGGTATTGTAAGAACTCAAATTTTTAAAAATTAAATAATTAGTTAATTATGAATCATTATATTTATTAAAATTTTATTTAAAAAAAATATTTTATAAAAATTAATTAAATAAAATTTTATAATTATTAAAATTTAACTTAATTATAAGTTATTCTATTAGTTTAAACTATTTATTAAAAATTATTTTATTAAAAATATTATTATATAATATAATTTTTTATCAAAATATTTTAAAAATATAATTTATTTAAAATATTATATATAATACATAAAAATATTAACTTTTTTATTTTTTTTAATTTTTTTAAAAACAGAATAAATAATATAATTCTAAAAATATGCCTATTAGATTACATATTTACTTATATTAGTAAGACCTAAACTAATCAAGTTTACATAAATTAAAAATATAAAATACATAAATACAAAAAAAAATAAAAATATTTTAGAAATATTATGACATTTACACTAATTTTTCACACACACATATAAATATTTGAAAATAATAAAAATAATAAAAAAATAAATGATCTTATTATAAATATTTATTTTTTTTGTATTTATATGTTTTATATTTTTAATTACGTAAGTTTGATTAGTTTAGGTCTTACTAATATAAGTAAATATATAATATGATAGGCATGTATTTAGAATTATATTATTTTTATCCTTTTTTTTTAGAAAAAAATTAAAAAAATAAAAAATATTAATATTTTCATGTATTATATATAATATTTTAAATAGATTATATTTTCGAAATATTTTGATGAAAAATCATTTTATATAATAGTATCTTTAACAAAATTAGTTAATTAATAAATTTTTGAATATAATAATTTAATTATTTGTAAAGTAATATAAAATAAAATTTTAATTATTTTATATTTTTATGTTACAGTTTAAAATTTTATTTTAATATAATTTTTTAATATTATAAAAATTTATTGTATAATAATTAATCTTATTGAATAAAAAATACTCATATTTTTGTATTTATATATTTTATATTTAATTATTTAAGAATGAAAGATTTTGTTGCTATTTAAAGTATTTATTTATGTACTAGGATATTCTGTATTTATTAGAGTCTATCAATGCTCTTCTTTCATATTAGCCTTTAATTTTTATCTAATTAAATCTAATGGTCTATATAAATGTGGCGCATCCAATAAGCACATAATTATTGTGCTCATTTTAGACATACCCCGTTTATAATGGACGATATTAATAACCATTATTCTGACTTAATAACCAATGGTCATAATATCAACTTTATTCATCAATTCTATGTCTATAAATTTTTACTAATTTTTTTTACCAAACATACTAAAAAGATCTAAAAGATATGTTTCACTTAAAAAAAATATTTTTTAATCGAAATAAGAAAGCAAAAACGTTAAATCTTAATATTTCTTTAGAAAAAGTTTTTTTTTTTTTATGTTTTGATGCAGTTTTAAAAAATATTTTTAATTTCTTTGTAGCACCTGATAATCAGTATTCACTAGTTTTGTTTATTTATTTATTTAAAAAACCTCTTTATTGAAACAAAAGAAAAACAGAAAAGAAAAGAAAAGGGGCTTTATTCTGCAAAAGCCAATCTAAAGAGTAAAGACCGTCCTTCGTAAGTATGACAGCGTCAATTAAATAGACAACAATGTACCAAGTCACCACACCAACAGTATCACATTCGCACACTGACAAACAACTTGTTTTTCATTCAAGTCTTCCCATTGACTTTGTCAAAGTCTTTCTCCCTCACACTCCTAACGCACCGCACACGAAGACAAGACTGTGTCACTGTCTCCCTCTCTCACACATGTTCATGTTTTAACTCTTTATGTTGAAGGCTCCCTCTTCTTCTTCTCTCATTATCAGCTACCTCCCAATTCCCAATAATGCACGCTTTTAGCTTTACTTGAAAATCTCTCCCCACACCCACAGGTAAGGTCAAATTCTTTCCGGGCTTCTCTTTCTTTTCATTGCATTTCTTTTTCATTTTCTTGTTTCTGGTCATTTGTGGACGAATTATGCTTGAATTCTCCTACTGATTCGTAATTCAGTTGTAACTGATCGCTTTGCTACTCGTAACACTACACAAACACCTATCTATAATTGTAGAGATAGAAAAGATGGTGGGAATTGGGATGGACATTGATGCGTTTGCTTACTCTTTATTTGAAATTAGTGCCTGGATGCTACATGCACTCGAGTTATTGTGTTGTTAATTTAGGTCAATTGTGTCTAGTTCTATTCTTCTAAGCTTCGTCAAGAAATTTTCCAATGTATACACAATTCTACACAGGGTCTCCCTTATGATGCATTATGTTTGGATTTTGTGTTTGAGACAGAAACTTAAACACAGGGAGACAAGACTGAAAATTTTGTAGTCTTTGATTTGGTTTGGTTACTGAGTCGTTAGTCTTTGGCTTTCCCTGCTGCATTGGTTATTTCTGTATTTCCGGTTATATATAATTGGCAAGGCCCCGTTCTTTTCAAATATAAGTTGAATTGAACTGTTACATTTTGAAATAGTTGAGATGATTCATAAATATATGTATTGAATGTGTTGTTTGCTTGATAAAAGATTACAGTTGTCAAGGAAACATGGCTAGCTTTGAGAAAGATGAGGAGCCAATGCTGTTAGAAACACGTGGGCCGCGATCTGATGAACATGTGGATTCTAATTTCCGGAGGCTTGTGACAAGGACACGAAGTGCATCAATGTCGATTCCCATGGTCTCCATGGAATCATCCGACAGAGAAGCTACTTTTGTGGGGCATACTGGTCCACTACGTACTGTGAGAAAAACCCCTTTTCCTCAAATGAGTGGTCCACTCTATCCCACCCAAGGAACTGGAAATCCTTTACAGCGTAGCAGAGTTGTGGCAGGAAACAATGTAGGGGAGAGCAGGACAGAAAGGTTCCGCAACACAGGTGAAAGTCATTGGAATAACAACAATGATAGGAAGAATGAACACTTACTGAGGTCTGGGCAATTGGGAATGTGTAACGATCCTTATTGTACTACTTGCCCTGCTAACTTTAAGGCTGCCCAACAAGGAAATTCAAGAACTTTGTATAGACGTGATCCCGTGGTATCTTTCGTTCTTAAATATATTAATTTCTTGCCACAAAATTATTGTCATGTATTGATATTTTAATCTCAATATGTTTTGTTTTGCTCTATATCTTTATTTTCGTACATGTCTGTGTTCTGAGTTCATTTCAATGATTTTTTGTTACTCTTAATAAATTTATAGGTAATTAGCTAAATTATAGTGCATTATGTGCTTATCAAGTATAAATAGTTTATAATTGCATAACTTTGATGCATTTTTTTTTTATATTTTTTCCATCTCAGTCACATTGATCTGCATTATTTTCCAATTATGTAGTTATGGGTTTCTGAACTTGTATATCATCATATGTAATCATATTCAAATATTTTTATTCTATCAAATCAAGTGATTCATCTATGAAAAACACTCTGTTTAAATTGTGTCCTAAGGCATGAGTTCAAGCCTAGCTTCTAAGGTTCATTTGATATGTGATTTTGGTTTATCATGATACATGAGTAACTAGTGTCAACAGAATTGATTGGATATTTTGGCAAAATATTGATAGAATATCTACCAGTATATTAGCAGAATATTTGCTCATTCAAATCTGCTAATTCTGTGATTGTGCATCTGTAATTATGTAATCAAACTCTGGGATTGTGCAGCTGTGATTGTGTACTTATATCCTAGATTAGGTTAGCCTAGCTATAGGTAAGCATATGAAATTAGCATGTGTTTACTCTATTTAATGCTGTAGAAAATTCAGAATACATAAAAAATAATAGTTTGCAAAATCTCTTGAACCTTAAGAGTAAGACTAATTCTCATTATGGAATTGATTTAATAAAGCTGCTGTGTTCAAGGTGCATAATTACATTTTTTTTTCTATTAAAGTTTAGGATTTAGGGTTCAAGGTACACAACTATTGCTGTTGTTATTATCATTGCTCAATTTGAGGGGCAACAAAGTGTTGTCGATTAACAATTTCTGGTGGTCTTGTTTATTCAATACTTACTTTTCAAAGGCCGTTTTGACAAGGGCCTGTGTGTAGTTTGATCATCTTGTAATCTTTTCCTTTTCCATTTCCCTTTTATGAACATCTATTAGCAATTTAGCATCACCTTTAATAACCAAGAAATTTACTTTCTGTTGTTTTTCTATCATATTTTGTGTTCATAGTTCCATAATGTTCTCTATGGAGATGCCAAGGGTTTCGCTAGAAAAGTTTACTCATTTTTCTCTTCTCATATTCCTGGAGTTATGAATCCTCACAATAAAGTTGTGCAACAATGGAACAAGGCTTTGGCTATTTCTTGTTTGGTGGCAATTTTTCTAGATCCATTATTTTTCTTCTTACTGAATGCGCGGGAGGTATGATTGTTTACCTTTTATTTAACTACAAAATTCCACTAGTTGACACTGATAATCTTTTCTTGATACTATTTGTAAAATGTTTACACCCTTTGGGTGTGGCTGTTCTCCAGGGACCTGTGTTACGGGATGCTTGTCCATCGGGCTGCCCCTTTTTATTTTTAAACTATTCTCTACATTTTTTTTTCTGCAGGATTTGAAATGTATTGTTATCAACTGGCCAATGACAGCTACACTTGTTTTGTTTAGAAGCTTGAATGATGCCATATATTTCTTGAACATTCTTCTTCAGGTAATTTCTAATTGATGATCTGTTTTGAAATATTCTGATAAGTATATTTCAGAAGAGTTTTCTGGCAATAAATAATCGGGTTTAGAAAATCTTTCATCAATCAGAATTTTCTAACCAACGATGTTTGTGTTGCATATACTTACAACGATGTCTCTTATGATATGAGTACTTAATATCTCCTTTACCTCTGAAAGAAGGCTTACATAAAATTTTAATTGATGGCTTGTATGTATTTTGTAGCAATATGATGTGTATAAAAAGTTCCTCTGAAATTTTATGTTATGATAAATATTAAAATGCATTCATCTTGCTTAAATAACTATACCAAGTTGCATGTTTGCAGTTTAGGTTGGCTTATGTTTCTCCCGAGTCAACAGTGGTTGGTGCCGGAGATTTAGTTGACCATCCGAAGAAAATTGCTTTACATTACCTATGGGGCTATTTTTTGCTTGATTTATTTATTGTGATTCCCCTTCCTCAGGTAAGTTTCTTGTCATCATTTATTTCTCATGGAAGCATAGCTTTTGGTACTTCTCTTCTGCATCCTTTTTGCTGGGTTTCTTCTTTTCATTTTAGCTTCATATTTCGGGTCTCCGTTTGAACTTAATACTTATTCGTGTTTTCTCTCCACATCTTTGTTATATGTATTCTTGTTATGGTATATTTTTTTATTGTCTTATATAATATGTATGTAAACGGTTTCACTGTAAACATGATATATGATAGGACACAATGACTTTGCTTGATCCATCTAGCCGATCTCACATAGTGGGATAAGGCTTTGTTTTTGTTGTATAATCGATATCAAAAGAAAATGTCAAGGTCCTTAGTTTGACATTTTGTTGGGATTATCATTTGAATCTATAGTGTGTCAAAATATATGAAAAGGCTAGAGATTCATATATTTTGATGCTACTGTAGAATAATACTCTCAGGAACATCTGTATATTGTTTGTTCTCTTGTTACTATATCCTCATTTCTACTATTACTTGTACCCTGTTATCATTTTTAAAGTTTAAAAGTGAACTACAACTTTTACTCTGCTTTGTGTGGCACTACAAAGAATAAATTGTCTATGAAGTATGAACATGAACATTTGCATGAGAACATGTGATTGGAAGATAAAGGAAAAACGGTTTTTTTTTTTTTTTTTGGTAGAAGCAACTATCGTTTATGATGAAATAATCGATCAAAGACCTCTCCTGACACGTAGTGAATTGTGCAGATAATGCTTTATTTCATTATACCAACCTACTTGGGTTTCTCAGGGGCAAATTATGCTAAGAATCTTCTGCGTGCAGCTATCCTTGCGCAATACATGCCTAGACTATTCAGGTTTCTGCCTTTGCTAATTGGCCAGTCTCCAACAGGGTTCATATTTGAGTCGGCATGGGGGAATTTTATTATAAATCTTCTTATTTTTATGCTATCGGGACATGTTGTTGGCTCTTGCTGGTACCTCTTTGGCCTACAAGTGAGTAAAAACATTGTTAGGCTTCCCCTCTCTTCTTTTATTAAATGCTTATATAGATTCAAGACATCGATCATGAATATAACATAAAAGAAAAAATAATAGAAATATTACCTTTTAATTGGAAAAAATGAAGTTCTTTTTCATTATGATAATTGTGTGTGATGTGCTCAGATATTTAATTCTTCTATTTTATTACAGTTGATTATGAAATTCAACTATTAAAGTTTTTTTCATACCTTGGAACACTCAATCATAAATCATGAATGTATTTAGAATCAAGAATTTGATTCTGTAAATGAAAATTATTGTTCTATTACTAACTTTATACACTTTTTTCCCTCTTACTTGTTCCAGAGGGTTAATCAATGTTTTCGAAACGCCTGCTCTAATTCTACTCTTCCTGGATGCAAGAATTACATTGATTGTGGCCTGTCTACCGACACACCAATTGAGTGGCATAATAATGAAAATGCCACTAATTGTTTGAACTCCAGTTCTGGTGTTTTTGAATATGGGATTTATGCCAATGCTGTAAGACTTACCACAGAAACTAATGTGGTCAAGAAATATGTGTATGCTCTGTTTTGGGGTTTCCAGGTATGCAAATTATGTCCTATACTAGTAAGTTTCATGTGCAAATTTCCATTTTGATTATTTTTTTGGTTTGTCTCAACCTTGGCTTTTTTTTTGTTAACCTATTTTAGTAATTACATGATGTACATTCCTGCGGTGAAAAAAATTGAATAATCCTATTTTATATACATCAAACCCCGTCTTTCATATTATTACTTTTTTCCATCTTTGATCTCTTTCTCTAAAACTCATGACCAGTTCCCTTAGGTTTGAAGGAATACTCGGCACATAGTTTATGTTGTGCTGGAATTTTAATTTAAGAATTTTTGGGGTGACAATTCATGAACGTGTGCTCTGATATCATGCCAAGCAACTTAGATCAGTAGTAACTTAAAAAAAGCTCTATGTGAAGACACATTTGATATTCCTTAACTTGCTTTGTGATCTTTAATACAGCAAATAAGTACTCTTGCTGGTAATCAAACCCCAAGCTATTTTGTGTGGGAAGTCCTGTTCACAATGGCCATCATAGGGCTAGGACTCTTGCTTTTCGCACTTCTTATTGGAAACATACAAAATTTTCTTCAAGGCCTTGGGCGAAGGTAGAACTTTTTTTTCTTTCATGCCTAGTCCCCTTAGTTGTTTTATGACAATATTGCTCATATTCATCTGTTTACCTTAAATTTATCTTCTGTTTACAGTACTCTCCATGTGAAAATTTACGAATGATGTTGGGATTGTGGCTTTTAGATAGTGAAGGGGGAGATCAGAGATAAGATAATGAAATAATATGTATGAAAATCACTAATATTATTATATTGCAGTGTAATACAAAAGACAAATTCCCATTTTTGTTTATAATTCATACCCTAATACTACTGAATAATGAAATAGTCATAAATAATGTCACAGCCAATCCTCAATATCATCTCTAGTAGTCTTTGATATTCTAAGATATATATTATATGCTGTCTTTGTATCTAAGAAATGATACAGGTGGGTGAATAATAGCTGCACTCGTGTTAACAATTAACATATCTAACTAGGGTTTTTTACACCCTGCCATGATTTATAAACAAACCAAACATGTCTAATTATTCATAAATAGCTGACTTCTCGGTTTTCCAATTTGTTCATAAAACCTTCTAGAGTGTAAATCGTGACAGGATTTAAGGTTTGTCTTTTTATTCATAATAACTAAGATCGCTATATGTATTATCTCTATATAGTTGTTCCCCTAGTGGGTTTTATGATCAAATTGAAGAACCCACTAGTCTATGTCAATTTATGAGTATTAAAGGTGTTTGGTTTGTTCATAAATTGTGCCAAGGATGTAACAATTTATGAAGATATTGTAACACCTAACTGGTTGCAATGATTTACATAGAAAGTAAACCGGATATATATTAACTATCTCGTTTTGGACAATTCCCCCCCCCCCCCCCCCCCCAAAAAAAATTTTATTTTAAATTTGACATAGGCTAAAAACCCTATCTGAAGTTATTTGTTAACTCTTTATAAGGCATTTTCTGTTTTCTTGGTCAGATTTTTCATCTGCAACATTAGTGATGAAGTGCACTATGTTTAGGCGTTGTACTTGATATATTCTCTTCTATCTTGCTTACAGGAGATTGGAAATGCAACTTAGAGGCCGTGATGTTGAGCAATGGATGAGCCATCGTCGCTTACCAGAAGGTCTAAGAAGGTACAAAATGTAGTTCTTTTGACAATCATTCTTGCAACGGTAGTACTGTACATTGTCAATTGCTTTTTCTATTCATTCCTCATGAATCCCTACCTCTCTTGCCATAATTCTTTTCTTCACAATGTGCATGAGAAATTCACTATTACAATGACCATAGTTATCATGCATACCAAAATTTTTTAAATTATACTTCTGAGAACTTATTTTAGTTCTTGAAAGAGGTAAAATTGTGGGGCTCTACAAGGATGTATGCTTGGATGCTACGAAAATATTATTCCTCCAATGTTTCATTTATATTGCATGCAACTTGAAGTCATTGATAAAATGCGTAAGTGACACAGAATATTCTTGTATTGCAGGAGAGTAAGACAAGCTGAACGATATAATTGGGCTGCAACAAGAGGGGTAAATGAAGAAATTCTTCTAGAGAATATGCCAGAAGATCTCCAAAGAGACGTAAGACGCCATCTGTTCAAATTTATCACGAAAGTAAGTATTAAATATTCGTGGCATACGACTAGTTATATTCACCAGTGTAACATTCTTACATTTTGAGTGGAATGTAATATGTCATTTAGATGCTTGTTATACTTAACAATCTCAGCTAATATGTATAATATAAAATTCTTTTTTACCTTAGGTTTCTCTACTTACATCCGGCTGGAATTAGACAAACATTGATTGTGAAAACCATTTCAAAGGCTAATGATTTGCATATTCATCATGAAATATAACCATGTATTAAACAACCCTGAAAATTTTGTTTAATGATGAGCTTGAGGGTCTATTTGCAGGTTCGAATTTTCGCCTTGATGGATGAGCCCATCTTGGATGCCATTTGTGAGAGGCTTAGACAAAAGATATACATAAAAGGAAGTAATATCTTGTATCAAGGTGGTCTAGTGGAGAAGATGGTCTTTGTTGTGCGTGGGAAATTGGAGAGCATTGGAGAAGATGGAACTAAAATTAACTTAACCGAAGGGGATGCTTGTGGTGAAGAACTCTTGAGATGGTATCTAGAGAATTCATCAGTTAGCACAGGTATAGTAGATTTTGATGCTATGATAAGTCATGTCTCTTAAATATTTTAAATCACTAATCAGCATCTTGGTCTCTATAAATTAAGAAACAATACGGTTTATACATATAGTTTCTCTTGCAGATGGTAGAAAAGTAAGGCTACCTGGACAAAGGTTGCCGAGCAGCAGGACAGTAACGTGCATAACAAACGTGGAGGCATTTTCACTCCGAGCTGCTGACCTTGAAGAAGTAACGATCATTTTCACTAGATTCTTGCGGAGTCCACGTGTTCAAGGAGCTCTAAGGTCATTCGTTTCTGTTTTTTTTTTTTTAATCTCATTTTTTGCCTTCATATAATCTTTGATTTTTTTTTTTATTATTGTTAGAAATCTCGACCCAAAGGGGAAGATTGTTCAGACAAATTACAAACAACACATAATCTCCAAAAAGATTATCTCCTAACCACCTATTATTCTTAATCACCTAAGGGGACATTTTCCTTAGTCAAACCACAACCATTTCATTAATCTCCATAATGTCCCTTTGGCATTACCATCAAGACACTAGAAGACTAAATATATATGTAAAATTATAGCTACTAAATCTATACAACACACCATTACTAGTTATACCAGATCATACAGAATTCATCACTATTTTTTGCTATTTGTCTCCAATTCTCAATCAAAGAAAATTCCTTGGGCTTTGTCCATATAAACTCGATGTTTCTGACCTCTTGCAGCAAATTCCTTAGCGTGTTTCTTTCAAAGTTTTGTCTCCAGAAACTCCTAGTGTCCTCCCTTTGCCATTTGATGATACTTTCCTCTGCAGTTCTTATTACAAGTTCCTCAGGTTGTCCTAGTGATTCTTCAATGACAAATTGTACGACAATTTCAACACCCTGGACCACCACCATTAACCTGTTACCTGCATATATTAATTCACTTACAATGGCCAGCAACTTGTTATTAGTACCATGAACATATTCACCTACTGCATATCTCTGTTTTTCTGGAATAAATTCAACACATAGCCACCAATGTAATTGATGAGCCGATTGTGCTATACAAAGAGAAAAAGTTGGACTCACTTGATTTTTTGTACACCCAAACTTCTTACTTTGAATCTTTTCCCACTCCTTCCAATGACTCAATATCTCCTCCCATGCCTCCTCTTCCTTCGTTTCTTTCAACTCAAAGACTCTACGATTTCTAATCCTCCATGTCACCCATATAATTGCAAAGAAAAGATTAACCCATTTTCTAAACCCCATGGCCATACCCTTTTGCACACACCAAGCTTCAAAAAACTCTCTAATACTACTCGGACTTACCCACACCACACCCCCCAGCATTAAAGCTAAACACCACAACTTGTAAATGAATTTACAATGCACAAACAAGTGATCCTCAACCTCTTCCTCCGCATTACACAGAATACATTTAGATTCATCTCTACTTATAATATTAATCCTAGCTAGCCTTCCTTTTGTATTTAGTTACCTAGTAAAGCAAACCACCCCATCATCTCCACTCTAGGTGTACCATTCCTCTCCAAATATTGCCAAAAAATGCTTTGATTCTGCCACCCCCAACTTTTCTCCCATGGAGGTACTTATCAGTGATTTCACCGAAAAGCACCCATCCTCAGAAAGAGACCAAATAGTATCATCTTCAGTACCTGCATTAAGAACAACATTATGTAAAATAGTATGTAATTCCTCACAGTGTTTACTCTCCCACTCAAAGAAATGCCTTCTCCATAAAAGGTTCCAGCTCCAACAAAGACCATCCCAGAAGCCACAATTTGAGATCAACTCGGATTTTTGCAAAGAAATAGAATACAACCTTGGAAACTTATTTTTCAGACACCATTCGCCCAACCAGACATCTTCCCAAAATTTTGTTTTACCCCCATTTCCCACACGCATTCTGAAGCCTTTCATTACTATTTCTTTAAAGAAATTGTCTTCATTTACCACTTGTACAATATCTCTCCACGGTCCATTCGATTTTGGCAAACCACTTTCCACAACATGGTTATTCAGATGTCCATCATTACAAGAGATAACTATCTTTTTCCGTAGTGGTTTATTTTCCTTTGCAAACCTCCACCACCATTTGAACAATAATGCCGCATTCTTGATGGTGATATCACCCACCCCTAAACTGCCAAACTCCTTTGGTTTTTGGATGTCACTCCACTTTATTGTTGGCATCTTCTTCCTTCCATCTTTGGAACCCCAGAAAAAATCTGATTGAAGAGAGATGATCCTTTTCGCCACCGTCTTTGGTAGTTTGAACAAACTCAGATAATAAAGCGGTAGGTTATTGATCACCGCTCTTATCATAGTTATCCTCCCTGCCCTTGATAATAAGCCTGATTTCCACTTACTTAATTTCTTCTCAATTTTATCTAATACTGGTTTCCATGTTTCAACTCTTCTCGGATTAGCCCCTAGTGGAATCCCCAAATACTTCATTGGTAAACAACTTATAGGACATTTCAATTCTTAGGCTAGACATCTTGCTTCAGAGTCTGAAATCTTTATTGGAATAAGCACAGACTTCTGATAATTGATTACTAATCCTGACATGATACCAAAGCATGCCAGAATTCTCCTGTAGTTCCTCAAGGTTCCCTTTTCCGGTGAACAAAATAGGATAATATCATCAGCGAATTGGAGATGGGAAAGCGGTGTTTTATCTTTACCCACCTCCAATCCCTTGATGAGACCTTTTTCCTTTGCCAACTCTAACATCCGATTCAACACTTCAGCCACTAATATAAAAAGAAAAGGTGATATGGGGTCACCTTGTCTAAGTCCTCTCTTCATAGGAAAAGGATCCGACGGTGAACCATTGATGATAATCGACATGGCAGCAGTTTTGAGAAGTCCTTGTATCCATCCTCTCCAAGCTACTCCAAACCCCATTTTTTCCAAGATATGATCTAGAAACGACCACCTTACCGTGTCATACGCTTTTTTGAAGCCTAGCTTCACAATTACTCCATTTTTCTTTTCTTTTTTCAGCCATGCAACTGTTTCGCATGCAATGAAAGCATCATCCAAGATTTGCCTGTCCTGAATAAACACTGATTGAACCTCACCCACCAAACAATTCATAACTCCCTTCATTCTCTTGGCCAGAATTTTCGATATGACTTTGTAGATACTTCCAATCATACTAATTGGCCTGTAGTCTTTCATCTCTGAAGGCACATCCACTTTTGAAACCAAGGTTACCCATGTCATGTTGAGATTTTTTGGGAGGTAGCTTGTTCTGAAAAAGTTCAACACGGACTCACTAAACTCAACCCGGATGATATTCCACGTGTTCTTGAAGTTGAACATATATTACTCACAGATGCCTCACGTATATTTCTTTAGTAGACCAAATTTTATTTTATTTATTTATTTTTTAGTCTTAATTATCCTTGTTAGTGAAAGATTTTTGCGGATAAAGTTTCGGTTAAGTTTATTTGTTGTTAAGGTACCAACGAGCATATCAGTAGTATGGAGGTCTTATATATTTATTGATGACTATATCTTTGAGATTATTATCGTAACAGTCTTAGATAGTAAAAGCTTTTATTAAATCCATGACTGAAATTGTTTGATAATTTTGAAATTCTAGATACGAGTCGCCTTATTGGAGATCCCTTGCAGCAAGCCGAATTCAGGTTGCATGGAGATACAGGAAGAAACGACTAAACCGTGCCGCGTCACAACTAGATTAGGGTGTAGATTGTGTTCTATTTTATCAATTTTTTTTTTTTTTTGTATAACCAAGCTGTGTCATAGGTTAATATAGTATGTGTTGCTAGCTACCACGTAGAAAATATTTCTTGTTCACTCAAATGATGAATGAATGCTTCAACATAACATGAGGTAACCACGTGCAAGGGAACAGCGGATTTATATTATTCCAATTCGTTCCTAATATATTTTAACTGGGTGAAGAAAACTTGTTATTTGTGACAAAGGAATAGAGATGTTCTTGCGGATTACATTTGCCTCGGCCATGAATCTTTGTAATGAAACATCGCACCAACTGAAAAACCCATATTATCGTTTGCTTCCAATACTGCTCTCGTTCGGCACACCTTAACAATGGCGACAAGGACATAATTGCCTCACCAGGATGCAAAAACATGTTGACAGCAGCAAGAGACTTCAACTTGATTCATCACATTCACAAAAATATACCAAGTACACCGTCTAATTTGTTTGGGAAAACAAATTTTTTTATTTTCGTTGAGTGTTTTTTGTTATCCGTTCTTTGTGAAGTGAAAGAAAAAAAAATCATGAGAATAGTGAAAATGAAAACCAATGAGACATTGCAAATTACAATTTTATGTAACTCTAGTCTCTGCCACTAATATGACAATTTTCTCTAACCCCATACATCTAAATTACTCCTTCATCAAAACTAACTGCTATTCTCTAACCCCATACAACATTCTAAATCATAATATATTAAACCAACTTGAAACTATTTCATAAAACTAACAAACCTCCCTTAATAGGATATTTAATATTTTTTACATTAGATCGATACCTTCTTAGTAACAGAGAAAAACCGATGCCTTGTTAGGTCTCTCTGGATATCCGCTGGCATATTCTTCATCAGCTCTTCTTCCTTCATTCCTCTTGTTGTAATCCGATTCTGAATTTCAGCCTCTAGTATTCTCCTGCATGACGAAATGAAAAACAGAATAAAATCCTATCATATAAATTAATGATCAATTCATCAAATGGAATAATTAATACAAAAGTGTTCTGCCACACATTGTTTCTCTCCTCTAAGACTTCCATCCACCCGTTCTATTTTCTATAAATTCAATTCATACCTTCTTAATTTTTTTGGTAGGCGACGATGCCTTGACCATTGTTCAACTTCGTTGTATCTAGTTAGCATGTTTGTGTTCCTGCAAACAATATTGAAGCATCAAGGACACTGTAATAAAGATAAAAGTAGTGGAACTTTACTATCAAATAAGATATAACAATTAGAATGAACTTCTAATCTTCATTCTACATAGTAAAGGCCCCATTGAGAAATATTTGCAATATAAGTTACATACTAGTTACAAATTTACAATCAAACTTTAAATCATTATATAGAGGAATTGTTTACATAAGTTGAATTAAAATAAAATTGATGAGTTTTATCAAATAATTAAAATAGTGGAGACACAATATTATTTACCTCCGATTAAGGCCTTGAAGAATGCTTTGTATGTTTCCAATAAAAGATACAAAAAGTGAGAGTCCCATTACTCTGAATGGCTTCTTGCACTTCAAAAATGCATGAGGTTTGAATAGAAATACTGATAATTTGCTGCATTAAAATAACAGTTAGTTATATGACAATTAAGCAATATATCAAACTATTCATGTATCATCATTTAATTAATAGTTAAAATTATTCATAAGTGATAAGCTTTGTGTGTGAAGGTATTCATAAGTGTGCTGATAACTAATTTAACAATAGCATAACTACGTCCTAACAGTAGAGTAACAGCTATCATAATCTCTAACTAACTTTCTCTAACTTGGTTAATATCCCTAACATTGTAAGCAGAGTAGAATGCCGAGGAATCAGAAACTGAAGATTTAAGGAGGAGAAGATAGTGGTTGACAGAGAAGTGAGCTTGGAACTTAGAGAGAGAGAAGTAATTGAATTGGTGCAGCAAGAAAGCAAATTGATTGTATCCACATGTCAATATACAGCTAACTGTCCATTTATAAATCAACTACAATTAACTAACTAATAGCCAGTTATGGATTAGTCTAACTATTTAACCAATTGGTAAAACTACTACTCTCATTGTCTCCCAAATTCGAACTCTTATGATTAAGTTACAACTGTAGCATAAACTATGTATGTGCTTGTATCGACATGAAACTCGGCCACACTTTCATAGAGAAATCAAAGAGGCCGAATGACTTCAAACATGAAAAAATGATCACAAGAGAAAACACTTTGATTTATATTATAAAATTCTTGGCTGTTACTATTCATGTCATATATATATATCCAACCTAAACTGCAACATGAAATGCAACTTGGTAAAATTATCAGGTAGATTCTAACATTTAATTAGTAATTTTTTAGTGGTTAATTACGTTGGATACAGGATTCTCTAAAACCTTCTATTTAGTGTCAAAAGTCTCTTCCGAAAACACATGTTCAAACTAATTTTAGAAAGGTCATTAGTAGAAACTACCTGGAGAAGAATGCTGAATAAATAAAACAAGTCAATCACCATTCTGCCGTAGAAAACATATGTTTCTACGGTGATCGAATTGACTCCGATACATTTCGAGTCTTGCAGATAAGCATAAAAAATAGTGAGAAAGAGAATGTTGTTGAACCATTGGCATTCCCATTAAGAGCATTGGAGTGTTGCTATTCAAAATATGTGAAGACAAATAAATAAATAAATAAATAAATAAATAAACAAAATTGTTGATGACAGTCATATATTTCTAATATTTTCTGAATTTCCCAAATCTATTACTACTAACATAGTCACATGTCACAATAACTAACTTACATAGCAAATAAACTTTATAAACTTAAAATCTCACTGAAGTAGGACATAGGATGCACAATATTTTTCCGTTATCATAAGAGTATAGATATAAATGAATAACATTTGAACCAAAGTGCTTTCAATAGATGTATCATAGAAACTTGATAGCTAAATAAATGAAATACATATTGACACTTCTCATTAAACTATATAATTTATTATCGTTTTTATTTTTACCTATACTTAATTACTTATGAACATGACCATATAATAATATATAACTTTGAAAAATAAAATAAAACAACTATATAACCAAACCGTACATCACTAATAGTAAGTGACACAAAAATAATAATAAAAGCAAACCTACTCATATTTCACATACATGAAAATTATAAGATACTTATATAAAAGTACACACTCTAATCTAACTAATTCATTCAAATCTGATGGTTATCAGTGGCTAAGAGAAGGGGGTTGAATCTTAGCCCCCTTTTCGCTTGACAATGTTTGCTGGCCTTTGAACTTCTTCTGGAAACTTTTTGTCTTTTTCTCTCGTAACTAGCCACGAGACTTTTTCTTTTGTCTCGTCCCCAGCCACGAGACTTTTCTTTTTGTCTCGTCAGTCAGCACGAGATATTTTCAATTTTATTTTCTTGGGCAGTAGAAACAGAAATGGAGTAGGAGAAAGAGAGAATTACACCAAGATATATCCTGGTTCAGCTGCTAAGTGCAAGGCAGCTTACATCCAGTCTCCATCACAACAATGATGGAATTTCACTATAATCATCCTTGATTACAAACACCAATTCTCCCTAGGAACTATCCTTCCTATCCGGGACAAGTCCAGAATCTAAACCCAAACTGAACTTGACTTGGTTACCGCCAAGCTTCCAATGTAAAGTGCTAACCCAACTTACAAGGGGATTCCCACAGAATCATGAAACACAACAAAGATGTACAAAGGAACTCTAAGGACATTTATGACTTTTTCTTTTAATTTTGCACTCTCTGCCTTTTTCTGCTCTATGACTTTTTCATTACAAACCTCACTGTTTGCCTTTTTCATGAGACTCAAGACATGACAAAATTAAACAGAAAAATACAAAATAAAGAACATTGAAGGAGAAGAAATATGTTAGCTTGGGGAGCTATAGAAACTATGTGCTCTCTATTTTCTTTTCCTTGAATCAACCCTAATTGTTTATCCTTACTTATAGGAAGAAGCCTTCAAGGTTGAAACCAAACCAAACCAAGCCAATCTTCTTCTTCTTCAAACAGAATCGGTTCGGCCAGAGAGAGAGAAAAGATAACCCATGCAAAACCCAACATGCAATTACCTCTAGTCCTTCCTTGGTCACCACTCTTCATCAATCCGAGCCCTTCATCTCTTCCTTGCTCTCCAAGATGAACTTCTAGCCCTTGATGCTTCATGATGATAGTAGCTTCATCTGCTCCAATCTCTGCTTCTTCCATCACATAGCCACTGTAGCTATCTCCTGTGATGTTAGAGCAGAATCAGAGACAAGCCATCTTCTCCAAGATCTTCTCCTTGCTGGCCGAGATCTTCTTCTTCTTTTTAGGTATGAAGAGCTCGAGATTACCTCACCAAATCTTACCATTCTTGGTGAGAATCTCAGCCACTACATAGTTTTTGTTTGCTTTTTCTTGCCATCATTTTGATGGTCTTTAGGCGTGCTTCTTCTTCTTTATGGTAGCTTGCCATAGCTTCCATGGTTGCTGAGTGATATGACCGAAAGAGAAGAAAAGCAATTAGAGAGAGAAGAGAGAAATTTGAACAGCATTAAATTAAGAAAGAGAATGAGATTAAATGAAATGATTCTTCCCTTGCTGAGTTGCATGTAGCATTAAGTGCTGCAATCAAATCAAATGCCTTTTTCTCTCTCATTGTTCTCATGCATTTATTAACTTCATTTTAATGAGATTTGAATCCCATCACATGGTGACAATTGAGATCCGTTGGAAGCAATGAAGCAAAACAATTTGCTTTCATTTTTTTTAGCATGATTCGGACCAAACATTGGATCACTTAGCAAAGATCATAGTTGGGCTTGGAGCAATAAGATTCATTCTGCCCCAATAACAAGAATAATAATTCAGCCACAATAATCAAAGCACTTATGCATCAATGCTGAATGTATTTATAAAACACTTGGACTTGCAACATTTTTTTTTATTTTCGGCCCAATGCTAAATCTGCATATGAATTAAGTTAATAATGTTTAGTCATCATCAATGTTAATTTAGAGTTTTTCAAACTCATCAATCTCCCCCTTGATGACAAACATTATTAAAATTGAAATAGAAAAAAATTAAAGATTAGAGTATAGAATACTCCCTTTGAATATTTGAATTTCTCCCCTTTTCTAATTGTCACATAGCTCCCCCTTAATGTATGCTATTTTACCAAGGGAAGCATTAAACCTGTAACAATTCTATCAAGCCTAAGGCAACAATGTTATTCAACATATTCATTATGTAATGTTGAATGGCTTAATTTATGAGCAGAACTGAATGATAACCAAAACTTATTTGTTATCAATAATTTGATTTTCTGCTCAAACATACATAGAACAACAAGGTTGATGTGTCCTTAAAACTGCTTCTCAAGCTACTTGAAAAATAGTTTTCAATCAAACCAGAGCATATTGATCATAGCAGCGAAACAAAACAAGTTGATCATATCAATTATCAAGCAATAAAACAGAACAAGTTGATCATATTAATTATCAAGCTTCATATATCTCAACTTAAAGGAACTGCTAAAAATAAATCCAAAACAGCATTCATGTTATCAAGCATCAAGCATCATAATTATAATCAAACTAATTATCTAAGATAGGCATCAGGCATCAGCAGCAATCAAAAGAAAACAAAATACATTACCAACATGCATTATCAACATGCATTATCAAGTATTAACAAGGGTGATCATGAACTCTCAAAAGAGTTTCATCCCCTATTTTTCAGTTTTCAATTTTCAGAATTATTCCTTCCCCTTTTGGCATCAAGGGGCACCTGCAAAATGATTGTGACATAGCAAACATAATGTCCAAAATATTTTTCAAAAGTATCCACAGAGTATCACAGAGTTATAGTAGTAACAGTATCCAACCAAACAAAACAGAGTATCAAATTGAGCCTAAACATGCCAATATCAAAGATTAAAAAAAAAACAGTTTAATCATAAGATAAATGAAATCAGATTCCTCAGCTCCTTCGTCACTAGTCGCTCCGAGATCCTCCTCAAGACTTTCTAGCATCAAATTGACCCTGTCCTTGCATCTCATCCAAGCTCTTTCATTTTCATAGGCTAACTTGCGTCCTGCCTTATGGAATTGTATCATGAGCTCTGACATATTTGAAAATTCTGTAAGAATTTCTTTGGCAGATTCGGTTGCTTTGGAAGATTCGGGACAACTTTCAAATTCACTATCTGAAGCCACAGATTTCTTGTCCTTTGTTCCCTTAACCGCTCCTCCTCCTTTGATCATTGACACTTTGTTTTCTACTGCCTCATTCAGAAGATCAATTTTGAAATGTTCAAAGATACTAGTTAAGAACATACCATAGGGCAGATTTTCCTTTTTGGTGCTCTTGACCGATTCCCACATGTGTCGAATCATGAGATAACCAAAAGATATAAGAGTAGATGTAACAAGTGCAAATATGATGAGAGAGTCAGAGAATGTTACTCTATTATGGGAGCCACTTTGAGGAGTCAAAATGTGGGTGATGATCCGATGAAGCAATGAGTTGGTGGGACCAAGGGCTTTGTGGGTAGGAGTAGTGCCATCCAAGCCAGAGAGATTCTCACAAATGTGTTGAAGAACAACTTTATAAGTGAGGCCGACCTGTGAGTCCCACTTTTCGGCCATGTAAGCTCTCGGCCCTTCCTCTTTGTAGCCCAAGGCCATCCCAATGGTGGCAGTGTCAAGAGTGATGTGAACTCTCTTCACATATGAATAGATGGTGCCATCAATTAATTGCATGTTGGCATAAAACTCACGAACTAAACCTGGGTAAACCGGCTTCTGGATGTGAAGCAGAGGAGTCCATTGAAGCAGTTCAAAGAGAGGAGATACATTTATCCCTTTGCTGGTCAGAGAGTCAAGGTTGACAAGGTAGGTTGCACAGAGATGACGCTTTTTCAGGACTTCTTTGTGGAATTCATATGAAGTGCAGGAGTTGAATCTGGCAGGGTCATAGTGAGAATGTGTTTTGCTGAATTTGTTCTTGAAATCCAAGGATTCCAAGTTTGAGGGTTCCTTGGTGTTGTGTAGAGCAAAACCCTTTGACTTCTGAGCACTCTTTCCGGGTGTGGCTTTCTTCTGTGGAGATGGTGGTGGAGACGGAATAGGTGATGTGTGAGATTCTTCCTCTTCCTCCACATGAACTCTTTCTTTCTTCTTCCTTGAAGAGGTTTTCGTGGCAATGACCTTCCTTCTCATGGTGTCGGTTTGCTTTGAGGGAGGTGAAGGAGAGGATGATGATGTAGAGTGAATATGGATGTGGGTATGAGATTGTGGTATGGAGGGTTTTTGAGAGAAGAGAAGCCGTTCGCTTTTTCTAGGAGCAGTTTTCTTTTTCATGGTAGTGAAAAATGGAGAAGTGGTAGATGAGGGGGTTGAATAGGAACCGAATGGAGTGGGGAGGAGGGAGGTTAGAGGATCATTAAATGTGGAGTGGAGAGAGAAATAGAGGGAATTAAATGACCATTAAGTGGCGGTTAATACCCAAGGAGTTCTCTTTTATTTGAAATCCATTGAAGAGTGGTTTCTTAGAATCAAGGGATTAGGTGAAGAGAAGGATTTGATTTGACAATAACCACTTCCAATAAGATTTGATGAGACAACAAAAAGAGATTGTGAGTTACATAGAGAGAAACTAACAAAACAGTCAGAGTGGGGTCAAGAAAATTTGGTGGGGCCCATGAAAATTAATTTTGGCGTTATCTCCCCCTTGATCACAGCCCTTCCATCACACTCTTATTTTTATCTCGTCCATTCCTACGAGACAAAACTGGTCAGAATAAAAAAAAATTCACAAGTTATCAATAGAACTTAAATCAATCATTCCCAAACTTTTTCTCAAAGTGCAGAATTTGTCTTCACAGAGGGGTTTTGTAAAAATATCAGCAAGTTGGTCTTCAGATTTCACAAATTGAATATCAATAGTACCCTTTTGCACATGTTCTCTAATGAAATGATATTTAATTTCAATGTGCTTGGTTCTTGAGTGCAGAACAGAATTTTTTTGAAATGTTTATAGCACTCATATTATCACAAAATAAGGGTATACTATTGATCTTTAATTTGTAATCTTTCAACTGTGCTTTTAACCAAATTAATTGAGAGCAACATGCAGATGCGGAAATGTATTCAGTTTCAGCTGTGGATAAAGCCACTGTGGCTTGCTTTTTGCTTGACCACATGTTGAGTGAGCTTCCAAAGAAGCAACACATGCCGGATGTGCTCCGTCTATCCACTCTATCCCCCGCATAATCTGCATCACAGAACCCTACTGCAGAAAAATCATCAGATTTAGGATACCACAAGCCATAATCACTTGTTCCCTTAATGTATCTAATGATGCGCTTAACGGCTGAAAGCTGGGATTCTTTTGGGTGAGATTGAAACCTTGAACATACACCCACACTTTGAACAATGTCCGGTCTAGAGGAGGTAAGGTACATAAGTGAACCTATCATCCCTCTATACCTTGTTTCATCCACATCTTTGTCGTCATCATCCTTTTCAAGTTTTATGTTTGGATGCATTGGTGTTCCCATTGGTTTGGAACTTTCTAGGGCAAACTTTTTGATAAGTTCTTTTGCATACTTTCCTTGATGAATAAAGGTACCACTAGGAGTTTGTTTAATTTGGAGGTCAAGAAAGAAAGTTAGCTCTCCCATTAAACTCATCTCAAACTCACTAGTCATGAGTTTTCCAAGCTCTTCACATAAGGATACATTGGCCGATCCAAACACAATGTCATCAACATAAACTTGAACAAGGAGTATATCATCATTAGATGCTTTAATAAATAAAGTAGTGTCGGTGATGCCCCTTTGAAATTGATTTTCCAACAAGAAGGCACTAAGCCTTTCATACCAAGCTCTTGGAGCTTGTCGAAGACCATAAAGAGCCTTAGATAGTTTAAAAACATGGCTTGGAAATTCTTTATCTTCAAAACCGGGGGGTTGTGCCACATACACTTCTCTATCAATAAAGCCATTAAGGAAAGCACATTTAACATCCATTTGAAATATTTTGAAACCCTTATGGGCAGCATAGGCAAGAAGCAACCTAATTGCTTCCATTCTAGCTACCGGTGCAAAAGACTCATCAAAATCTATTCCCTCTTCTTGATCGTAACCTTGGGCCACTAATCTAGCCTTGTTACGAACAACTTGTCCATCTTCACCAAGTTTATTTTTAAATACCCACTTAGTACCTGTAACTTTCTTACCATCCGGATGGGGTACTAGTGTCCAAACCTCATTCTTGTCGAATTGAGCATGCTCTTCTTGCATTGCTTTGACCCATGATGGATCTTCAAAGGCTTGTTTGACATTGTTGGGCTCCATTTGTGACAAGAGGGCAAAATTACTTGGTTCAGATTGCCTTTTGATTGAGGATCTTGTTGTTACACCTTGAGAGGGATCACCAATGATAAAGTCATGAGGGTAACCCCTCATAGACTTCCATTCTCTAGGCTTCCGAAGTGGTGTTGAGCTTTGATGAGCTTCAGGTGGTCTCACTGTTTCAGTTTCTCGTGCCTGCTCAAGAGACAAAATGGAAATGTCTCCTTCAATCTGACGAGACAAAACTGGGCTGGCAGATTCTTCATTTTGAGCAGATTTGGAATTTTCTTTACTTGTTCCAGCTTCTTCACAATCTGAATCATTATCTATCACAGCACTGAGAATTAAGTTAGAATCACAAAAAGTAACATGTATGGATTCCTCTATGGTTCTATGTTTTTTGAGATAAATCCTATAGGCCTTGCTTGTGGTAGAGTATCCAACAAACATTCCTTCATATGATTTTGGATCAAATTTACCAAGGTTTTCTTTATTATTAAGTACAAAACATTTGCATCCAAACACATGAAAATACTTAAGATTTGGAGGGGTTCCTTTCCATAGCTCATAAGGTGTTTTCTTCAACCCTTTTCTAATAATTGTCCTATTCAAAATATAGCATGCTATATTTACAGCTTCAGCCCATAGAAATTTAGGAATCTCATTGTCACAAAGCATTACCCTAGTCATCTCTTGAAGGCTTCTATTCCTTCTCTCAACCACCCCATTTTGTTGAGGGGGTTCTAGCACATGAAAAGTTATGAGAAATTCCAAAGTCATCATAGAATTTTTCAAAGTCTTGGTTTTCAAATTCTCCTCCATGATCACTTCTCAAATGGGCAATTTTTAAATCTTTTTCATTTTGAATTTTCTTGCAAAAAGTTGAAAAAGCATGAAAAGCATCATTTTTATGAGCAAGAAAAAGTACCCAACC
The DNA here is from genome assembly GCF_059453495.1 of Arachis ipaensis. NCBI lineage: Eukaryota > Viridiplantae > Streptophyta > Magnoliopsida > Fabales > Fabaceae > Arachis > Arachis ipaensis. Next base: position 137,010,124 of record NC_142440.1, on the reverse strand, counting down.
AAATCTAGAGTAATCATCTACCACCACAAGACCATAGTGTTTACCTCCTAAACTTTGAGTTCTTGTTGGACCAAAAAGATCAATGTGTAACATCTCTAATGGCCTTTTGGTTGAGATTCCATCTTTTAGTTTAAAAGAAGATTTTACTTGTTTGCCCAATTGGAAAGCATCACAAGTAAGATCCTTGTCAAATTTGATATTTGGAATTCCTCTAACTAAATTTTTCTTGACTAGCTTAGAAATTTGGTACATGCTTGCATGACCCAACTTTCTATGCCATAGCCATTTTTCAGATTCAAGAGAAGTAAAACATGTTACATTTTGTTCTTTCAAGTCCTCAAGAGTCAATCTATACACATTATTGCACATTTTATCTTCAAATAGAATATCCCCAGTTTTCTCACAAATAACCAAACACACAAATTTTCTAAAAATAACTTCAAAACCTAAATCACACAATTGGCTAATACTAAGTAAATTATGTTTCAAACTATTTACAAGAAGGACATTATTTATACAAGATGAAAAGCTTTTACCAACTTTCCCAACAGCCACTATCTTTCCTTTAGCATCATCACCAAAAGTGACAAATCCTCCATCATATTCATCAAGCTTTATGAAGAAGGTTGTCCTTCCGGTCATATGCCTAGAGCATCCGCTGTCCATATACCACATATTCTCCTTATGTTTGGATGCTAGACACACCTACAAAACAAGCTTAAGTGACCTTAGGTATCCAAATCTTCTTGGATCCTTTCACGTTAAACCATCTCCTATGTCCCAAACCATTGTAATAAAAAACTACTTTGTAAACTTTTTCACCAATCATTCTTTCACAAAAAAAATATTGAATGGGAAAGTGTCCATTTCGGTTGCATAATCTACAAAACCTTGGAGTTGCTGTTTTGTTAAAGTATGTGGGGTCTTGAAACCTTGTATCATTAGAGGATGAAGCAAAGTTTTCAAAATGAGATTTTTCAGCAGATTTATAAAACCCTAACCCAGCCTTATCTTAAAGAGATTTTTGACTAGCCAAGATTTGATTCAGATTTTCAGAACTATGAGTGAATTTGGCTAAGTCTTCCTTAAGCATTTTGACCTCTTTAAGCAACTCTTCATTTCTTTTAAAACAATCTACATATGCAACAACTGAATGGTTACTTTCACAGCTCCTAAGTTAGGCTTTTAACTGCTTATTTTCTTCAACAAGATCACAAGCAGTTTCGGCCTCCCTTACTTTTTTTTAAGAAAACTGTTTTCAGCTTTAAGAATTGTGATTTGTTGTTCAAGTTCTTGATTTTCCAGCAAGAAGCATCTTATTTTTTCAGAAAGGTGGTCTATCATAAGATGAAGATCTTCAGTGTTAGGGTTGTGAAAGACTACCTGATCTATATGATCTGCCATGAGACATGGTTGTGACTTGGTTTCGGATTCTTCATCATCATCTGAGTCATTTTCCAAGTCCTCCCATGAGGCCATTAGCCCCTTTTTCTTCCCTTTTTTCGGCTTCTCTTCCTTTTTCAACTTAGAGCAGTCATATTTGAAATGCCCTATTTCCTTACAGTTGTAGCATGTCACCTTGCTGAAATCTTTCTTCAGTTTTCTTGAGCTGCCTCCTTTGCCTCTCTCCTTGAGCTTCACCATTTTCCTGAATTTTTTGGCAAACAACACAAATTTATTTTCAGAATCACTGGATTCATCATCCAGGGGGTTAGTCACATAAGTAAAAGCAATTCCTTTCTTTTTTGAATCTTTTTTCAAATAGGTGTTTTCAAAAGCAAGAAGATTTCCTCTCAAGTCATCATATGTCATGGAATCAAGACTACTACTCTCAGAAATTATTAATGCTTTTGTTTCCCACTCTTTTGTGAGACATCTTAATACTCTCCTTACTAGCACAGATTCAGGATACTTGATTCCCAAAGCATCCAAGCCGACAATGACGGTGTTGAAGCGCTCAAACAGTTCATCAATGGATTCTCTTTCCTTCATTGCAAATATTTCATACTCTCTGTTTAACATATCTATCGTGGTTTTCTTAACAATGGTGGTTCCTTCATGAGTCACTAGGAGTTTGTCCCAGATTTATTTTGCCTTTGTGCAACGTGATACCCGTCGGTATTCCTCGAAGCTGATAGCACAGTTGAGTAAGTTGATGGCCTTGGCATTGAGTTCAACCTTCTTTCTATCTTCTTCGGTCCAGCTTGCTTCTGGTTTAAGAGAAACCACTCCTTCGGCACTTGTAACGGTTGGATATTGAGGACCCTCCAGGATAATCTTCCAAAGTCTCTAATCCACTACTTGCACAAATATCTTCATTCTCTCCTTCCAATAGGTGTAATTTTTTCCATTGAAAAGAGGAGGTATGTTGCTTGATTGTCCTTCAGTCAGATTGTAGGACACCAGATTTGAGCCACTGTTTTCTGCCATCTGGATCTTTTCTCCAAGCTGCAAAGCTTGATCTCTTTGAGACCAAGCTCTGATACCAATTGATGGTTATCAGTGGCTAAGAGAAGGGGGGTTGAATCTTAGCCCCCTTTTCGCTCGACAATGTTTGCTGGCCTTTGAACCTCTTTTGGAAATTTTTTGTCTTTTTATCTCGTAACTAGCCACGAGACTTTTTCTTTTGTCTCGTCTCCAGCCACGAGACTTTTCTTTTTGTCTCGTCAGTCAGCACGAGATATTTTCAGTTTTATTTTCTTGGGCAGCAGAAACAGAAATGGAGTAGGAGAAAGAGAGAATTACACCAAGATATATCCTGGTTCAGCTGCTAAGTGCAAGGCAGCTTATATCCAGTCTCCATCACAATAATTATGAAATTTCACTATAATCATCCTTGATTACAAACACCAATTCTCCCTAGGAACTACCCTTCCTATCCGGGACAAGTCCAGAATCTAAACCCAAACTGAACTTGACTTGGTTACCGCCGAGCTTCCAATGTAAAGTGCTAACCCAACTTACAAGGGGATTTCCACAGAATCATGAAACACAACAAAGATGTACAAAGGAACTCTAAGGACATCTATGGCTTTTTCTTTTAATTTTGCACTCTCTGCCTTTTTCTGCTCTATGACTTTTTCATTACAAACCTCACTGTTTGCCTTTTTCATGAGACTCAAGACATGACAAAATTAAACAGAAAAATACAAAATAAAGAACATTGAAGGAGAAGAAATATGTTAGCTTGGGGAGCTATAGAAACTATGTGCTCTCTATTTTCTTTTCCTTGAATCAACCCTAATTGTTTATCCTTACTTATAGGAAGAAGCCTTCAAGGTTGAAACCAAACCAAACCAAGCCAATCTTCTTCTTCTTCAAACAGAATCGGTTCGGCCAGAGAGAGAGAAAAGATAACCCATGCAAAACCCAACATGCAATTACCTCTAGTCCTTCCTTGGTCACCACTCTTCATCAATCCGAGCCCTTCATCTCTTCCTTGCTCTCCAAGATGAACTTCTAGCCCTTGATGCTTCATGATGATAGTAGCTTCATCTGCTCCAATCTCTGCTTCTTCCATCACATAGCCACTGTAGCTATCTCCTGTGATGTTAGAGCAGAATCAGAGACAAGCCATCTTCTCCAAGATCTTCTCCTTGCTGGCCGAGATCTTCTTCTTCTTTTTGGGTATGAAGAGCTCGAGATTACCTCACCAAATCTTACCATTCTTGGTGAGAATCTCAGCCACTACATACTTTTTGTTTACTTTTTTTGCCATCATTTTGATGGTCTTTAGGCGTGCTTCTTCTTCTCTATGGTAGCTTGCCATAGCTTCCATGGTTGCTGAGTGATATGATCGAAAGAGAAGAAAAGCAATTAGAGAGAGAAGAGAGAAATTTGAACAGCATTAAATTAGGAAAGAGAATGAGATTAAATGAAATTATTCTTCCCTTGCTGAGTTGCGTGTAGCATTAAGTGCTGCAATCAAATCAAATGCCTTTTTCTCTCTCATTGTTCCCATGCATTTATTAACTTCATTTTAATGAGATTTGAATCCCATCACATGGTGACAATTGAGATCCGTTGGAAGCAATGAAGCAAAACAATTTGCTTTCATTTTTTTTAGCATGATTCGGACCAAACATTGGATCACTTTGCAAAGATTATAGTTGGGCTTGGAGCAATAAGATTCATTCTGCCCCAATAACAAGAATAATAATTCAGCCACAATAATCAAAGTACTTATGGATCAATGCTGAATGTATTTATAAAACACTTGGTCTTGCAACATTTTCTTTTATTTTCGGCCCAATGCTAAATCTGCATAACAAAAATTAACTTGATCACCAAATATGAATTAATATTTTTGCAATTAATTAAGTTAATAATGTTTAGTCATCACCAATGTTAATTTAGAGTTTTTCAAACTCATCAAAATCTTCTTTATGTTTTACTTTTTTTTTAAAAGCTCAAATATTAGATTAATAATAAAAGAAGTTTCTATTTTTTATAAAAAAAATATCAAATATTGTATTTAAGGTGAATTCTATCTAATCCTCTCTCAAATAAAGGATAAGTTATCCCCTATAGTATAACATGACTAATTACTATGGAATGAAATGAATTATATTATCATGGTTAACATTAAATCTTAATTTAACTTGAATTTTGACAATTAAACTAATTAAATATAATAAAAAAATTTGTAAATTATAAAAGTTACAAAAAAAACTTTATTTTATAATTTTTTATTTTTTTTAAAACCACACATATATTAATTAGATCTAACAATACAAAAAAAATAGAAAATTAAAAAGAACAAATGAAAAGAAAAACCAAAAGGCTTAATCACAAATTTAAAATAAAAAAAATAAATGACATGTTAATTGAGTAAGGGTGAATTCCATAGTTATTAATGGAGTTGACATATGAATGGTGTGATTTTGTAGGCATAAAATTCAAGTGGTTTTACTATAATTAATTAGTTTAGTTGTCAAAACTTAAATTAAATTAAGAGCTAATATTAATCATCTTGATGACATAATTCATTTCATTCAATAACTATTAGATTGATCATAAAGGGTAACTTACCCTTTATTTATAAAAAGGTTGGTGGGTAGAATTTACCTATATTTAAACACCTTTAAATTTTCTGCTTCTTTTTCATCTTGCTCCTAAACTCTATTGATATTGACTACCTCTTCAACTATTTCTTCGACGATCTCCATTTCTGCCATCCTTCTTGTAATATTATGCAATTTAAAAAAAAATCACATTTTATACATGTATCACGTTATCAATTTCATAACAAAATAAATTAATAGTTCAAATAATATACTTGTCATTATATAAATTAAAAATTACTAATATCACAATAAGATTTTAAAAATAAAATTTCAACTGAAAAATAAATATTAAATATTTTAAAATATAAAAGAACATCATACATAATTTATTGATCCATATTAAAAATATACAATTATGGTTTAATTACTGTAGTCCTAATAATATTTGGTAAAATTATAAAGATTTAAAAAAATATTAGATTGTAAAATAAAATAATATTTTTTAAAAATAGATGAAATGATAATTATTTGTGAAACTGCTCAATGTCATTTATTTCATTTGATCACTTCATGTGCATAGAGAGAATAACTCAAAATAAAATAAAGAATAGCAAGGAAGAAGATGGAAGGTTGACTTAGAAAATAATGGAGAAGAAAAAAAAAAGAAAAAACATGTATATTGTGTTTCTGAGCACATTAAATCATCAATATGAAAAAAATATGCCATTACATTAATAAAACAAGAAATAATACGTGTTAAAACTTAAAACTATAGATATAATTGGGGAAATAATATCTATTAAAAAAAGCACAAAACAACAGAGTTAAAATCATGATTATTATTATGTCCAACTACTTGATTATGTAGGAAATGATGATTAATTAGTTTATGAAAATATTTTCTAGTTTTGTTTTCTATTTTTATATTTTCATACTGTTCTCTTTGGTCCCAAAGCTACTCTAATTAACAATTTTCTGCGATTATTTTCATTAAAATGGTGGAAATAAATTATGCACCATACAAGCATAGAATAAAAGATATCAAACCAATGGTTTGAACGGACAGACACGATATTTTCATTAAAAAATATTTTTAACAATTAAAACAAAAAATTATTAATAAAAAAAAAATTATATCTTAAATTATTCAAATTATAATATTAATGATTTGAAAGAGAGAGGAAAAATAAAAATTGAAAAAAGGAGAAAAATAAGTTCTTTTAAGTTTTAAAATTTTTAAATTAATGAAAATAAAAAATTTAAAAAAAATATTTTTTGATAGTTAATCTTATGTACTCTTTATATACTCCTATTATAATTAATTACTATCAATATTAAATTAATAAAAAATAATTTAAATAACAATTAAAAAATCCTAAAAACGTGCTAATTTTTTTTTAACTTGTGTATCTTTCTAAGACTAGTAGTATAAGAATACTATTATAATCAAAGAAAGTTTAGAGTAAAAAATCATAAAAATGAAAAAAATTACCTCAATTGAAGCCTGAGCCTTCAACCATTTATCTAAAAATACACTCAAATTTTACTAGTATTTGTACTCTTTTTTTTAACTATCAATAATATAATTATTAATTTTTTCATACAATTAATCTAAACTACTTCTTCATCAAATTCATTTTTACTATTCTTATTACAACATTCAAGTTCATAATTATAAAACTCACATATTTCTACCATATGTAAGAATCCAACAAGATGTCCAATAAGTACATGGACGACAACATTCTTCGCATAAACAATCCAAATAGTCCCATCCATGTCAAATAATTTTTTAGGGAAATATCTCACTATTTGGATGACATGCTGCACAATCAGCATTATACGCATCCAAGAATTAAGACATCAAAAAAATGTAGGCACAACTTCATTTTTTGTAACACCATGTAGCATCACCTAAAGACATTTTACCACAATTATTTATAACTATGATTTATTATGGACTTTAATTTCCTAATTTAAAATTAAATTTATTTTTTAAATGTTAAATGAACAAATTCATTAAAGACAAGAATATGATAACAAAGTAAGAGAAGAGAAAAAATTTAGAGACAAGTATTTTTATTAAAATTAAAATTTGGTCAGTATTTGACTAATGTTATCTAGATAATTATTTTATTAGTTTAATATTAATGGTAATTAATTATAGTAGGAGTACATACAGAGTACATAAGGTTAATTATAAAAGAAAAATAAGAAAAGATTGAAAGAGAGAGAAAAATAAATTTTTTAAATTTTGAAAAGAATGATAAAAATTTTTAAAAAATATTTGTTAAGTTATTACACCTTATATACTATGTACTCTTTATGTACTCCCGCTATAAAAAAATTACAACAAATAAACTTACATCTATTATTAATAAAACAAAATAGTTCAATAATTCAAGTAATATATTGGTCATTCTATTAACTAAAAATTACTAATCACACAGTAAGATTATAAAATAATAAAACTTGAATTTAAAAATGAATCTTAAATTCTCTAAAGCATGGATGAAGATAAAGGATTGGATATATAATTCTGTCCCCACTATGTTTTTTTACCTTATATGAGTTAGAAATTTTGCTCTGAGATCTAACTTGAATGGTCAAGGTTAAAGATATATAATTATGGTTTAGTATTTCAATCTTAATAGTTTTACCAAATTTTTAATTAGAATAAATTATCGAGCTAAGATCTAAGAGCTGTACTATTTTTGTTCTTCCTATTCCAAGAGCTAAGAGAGCACAGAATGATGAATGTAAAGAATTAGCTTGTTTTATTTTTTATTCATGTAATCATGTTAAATGAATATAGTATTAATATATTAAATACATGTTATAATTTTTTTATATATAAAATTAGTACAATTTTACTCTAATGAATCAAATCCTTTTGAACAAATATAATTTTAATTAATATCATCTAAACAATATTTAGTTTTAGATAAAAGATATTTTAAATACAAATCACATTATTATCAATATAAAAATGAATCTTAAAAATTAATTTTAAATTCTCTAAAGCATGGATGAAGATAAGGGGTTGGATATATATAACTCAGTCCCCACGATATTTTTTATCTTGACATGAGTTAGAAATTTTTTTGAGATTAACTTGAATGGCCAAAGTTAAAGATATATAATTATGGTTTAGTTACTTCAATCTTAATAATTTCACTAAATTTTTAATTAGAATAAATTATTGAGCTAAGATCTAAGAACTGTGCTATCCTTGTTCTTCCTATTCTAAGAGCTAAGAGAGCACACAAATGATGAATGTAAAGTATTAACTTTGTTTTATTTTTTATTAATGTAATCATGTTAAATGAATATAGTATTAATATATTAAATACCTGTTATAATTTTTTTATATATAAAATTAGTATAATTTTACTCTAATGAATCAAATCCTTTTGAATAAATAGAATTTTAATTAATATCATCTAAACAATATTTAGTTTTAGATAAAAGATATTTTAAACACAAATCACATTATTATCAATATAATTTTAATCAAAATTAATTTTACAAAAATACATTAACTTCAATTGTTACTTATAAATGGTAAACCAACCACACAGCAAGAACTTTTGCTCTAAAGATACTTACAGATGTGGTGGAAAAAACAACAATGCAGATAAAAGAAAAATGTCTGCTAGAGTTAATAAGAATATAATTTTCAACTATGAATATATATAATGATATTTTTTTAAGGAATCTTTTAGAACTAAACAATATATATTACGATGGTTTTCAATGGCTAAGAGAAGGGGGTTGAATCTTAGCCCCTTTTTCATTTAATAACACTTACTGGTCTTTGAAACAATTTCTAGAGACCTTTTTGATTTTTGTCTCGTACCCAGCCACGAGACTTTTTCTTTTCATCTCGTGACCTGGCACGAGATATTTTTCAGTTTTATCTCCTGTGCAGTAGAAACAGAAATGGAGTAGAAGAGAGAGAGAATTACACCAAGATATATCCTGGCTCAGCTGCTAAGTGCAATGCAGCCTACATCCAGTCTCCATCACAACAATGATGGAATTTCACTATAATCATCCTTGATTACAAACACCAATTCTCCCTAGGAACTACCCTTCCTATCCGGGACAAGTCCAGAATCTAAACCCCAATGCTGAACTTGACTTGGTTACTGCCAAGCTTTCAACTACTAAGTGCTAACCCAACTTGCAAGGGGATTCCCACAGAATCATGAAATACAATACAGATGTACAAAGGACCTCTAAGGACATCTATGAATTTTTCTTTTAATTTTGCACTCTGCCTTTTTTCGCTCTATGACTTTTTCTTTACAAACCTCACTGTTTGCCTTTTTTCCATAAGACTCAAGACAGACAAAATTAAACAGAAAAATACAAAACAGAAAACATTGAAGGAGAAGAAATTCTGTTAGCTTAGGTAGCTCTGAGAATCCTGTGCCTTGCACTCTCACTCCTTACTTCAAGCCCTGGCTGTTCACCCTTATATAGAGGGGGAAGCCTCCACGGTTGAAACCAAATAAACCAAGCTAAATTTCTTCTTCTTCATGCAAACCGGTTCGGTCAGAGAGAGAGGAGAGATAACCGAATGCTAAATCCAACATGCAATTACCTCTGTGTCTTCCTTTTGCACCAAACTCCACAAATCCGAGCCCTCCATCTTGTCTTGCACACCAAGAAGGATCCCTAGCCCTTGATGAGTTCTCTGATGCATGACAGCTCCTCCTGCTCCACTTTTGCTTCCTCCTTCACGCAGCCACCCTAGCTACCTTCTGTGATGAGTGAACACAAAAGCAGAGACGAGCCATCCCTCTGAGATCTTCTTCCTCTGACCGAAATCTTCTTCTTCTATTTTTGGTATGGAGAAGCTAAGATCTCTTCAACAAATCTTACCATAAGTGATGAAAATCTCAGCCACAACATACTTTTTGTTTACTTTTTCTTGCCATCATTACAATGGTCTTTAGCTTGCTTCTAACTTCTTCTTGATAGCTTGCAAAAGCTTCCATGGTTGCTGTGATGGAAGTGACCGAAAGTGAGAAGCAAGTAGAGAGAGAAGAGAGAAGGAAGATAAATTTGAACAATAATTAATGGATTTGATAAAGTAAAACAAGTTTCCTACTTCCCTTTGCTTTAGGTAGCGTGCCTCATTAAGGCAATCAATCAAATCAATTACAATTTCTCTCTCATGATTCTAAGGTCTGCATTAACTCCACTTAATAAAATTTGGATTCCATCAAAGAATAAAAGTGATAAATGTTGGAGCATGTAGCAATATGATTAAAGGAATGGGTTTCATTTGTTACATGGATAAAGCAATATATTGTGCCCCATCTCCTTTTGATTTTGGACCAGCCTCTTTGTTGGGATTTTAAATTGATTTTTCTGGTCCAATAAGCATAGCAATTCAGCCACCATTCACATAACAAGTTTTTATATGACTGAAAATATATATATATATATATATATATATATATATATATATATATAAGTTGGGCTTGTTATATTTTTCTTTCTTTTCGGCCGAATCAAAACCTGCATAGCAAAATTATTTTAATCAACATATTGAAATCAAATTAATAATTTTACAATTAATCACATTAATAATGTTTGATCATTACTAATTTAAATTAGAGTTTTCCAAACTCATCAATCTCCCTCTTGATGACAAACATTATTAAAAAAATTGAAATGGAAAGAGATCAAAAGTTAGAGTACTCCCTTTGTGAATACTTGGATTCCTTCCTTTCCAATTGTTACATGGCTCCTCCTTAATATATGCTACTTTACCAAGGGAAGCTTTATACCTGTAACAATTTTTATCAAACTTAAGGCAATAATGTTATTCAACATATTATATGTAAGATGTTGAATGACTTGATTTATGAGCAGAATTAGAGTGATAAACAAAACTCATTTGTTATCATAAATTGATTTTCTGCTCAAACACATATGAAGCAATTGAGTACATATCAACCAAAAATATTTTTGATATTTCAAGAAGTTGCTATTCAATCTATTTGAAAATATTTTCCAATCAACATATCAGAGCAAAAATCAGAGCAAAGAGAATATTTTTAATCAAGCATGATCATCTCAAAACATAGCAACTATTAGAATTTATTTACATATCACAGCTTAAAGGAACTGCCAAAAAATTATTCCTAATCCAAAATACAGCAAACATATTCACCAAGGTAAATCAAATGTGTAAGACCCTAAATTTTTAGAAATTAAATAATAAATTAATTATGATTTATTTTATTTATTCAGGATATTAATTTTAGAAATTTATATATTGATTGGACATTTTCTTATTATTGATTTGAAAGCTTGAGTAATTGAAAAATAATGAGGATTTCAGATAAATGGTTTAATTTGAATAATTAGATTTTGAACTCTATTTTATGATTTTAAAGAAAATTAATTGTTATCTTTAATTATTGAATTAGAATATTTATTTAAAAATAAATTAAGTTAATAATTAAATAGTATTTTTACAGATATTATTATTATTGGATTAAATTTGGTTTCAAATTATTACTTTATCCTCCTAATTTTATAAAATCACCAAATTATCCCTAAATCCAATTATACAAAACCCTAATTGAGACCCTAACCCTAAATTCCCTAAACTAGCCGCCTTTACCCTTTTACCCTTTCCTTTTTTTTCCTAATCTAGCACACACTACACAACAGCAGTAAAAAAAAAAAAGAAAGAAAAGAGAGACAGAGAGATGGAGTGAGGGAGCTGAATGGAAAGGGAAAAGAGAGAGAGCATTTGGGAACCGAGAGAAAGAGAGCGACGGGGAAGAGGAGAGGGATTGGAAGGGAGGAGACCGCATCTGCCGCGCCAGCCACCGCCGCTGTCGGTGATGAAGCCTGTCGCCACCATCCGCGCCTCCATGGTCGCCGCCGAGCTTGCTCCCTGGTTGCGGATGAGCTTGCCGTTGCGGAGGAAGAGATGCGCGCGAGGAGAAGGCCGCGGGTCACTGTCCTCGAAGCTTCCGTCGTCACCGTGCAGAGCTGCCGCCATCTCATCATCGCGGGTTGCTGCTGCTGCGCATGTGATGTCGCTGCCTCTGGGTCCGTCACCGTCGAGGCTGGTCGCGGGCAGAAGGAGAAGAGACCTCTGTCGCCGCCGAGCCAAACGCAGGAGGGAGAAGGAGCCCGTGGGAGAGGAGCTTGTTACCGCCGCTTCTGCCGCTGGAGAAAACCTCTGCCGCCACTGAGATCTGCCGCCGGTAAGGTTTTAAGTTGGTTTTTGTTTCCTTTGAATTTTCGGGAGCTTAATCATTGCTGTATGTCTGTTTCAGTCGCCATTGCCGGTCACCGCTGTCGTTCAAGGTGGTTGCCGGAGCTGCCGCCAAACCGGTTCAGCGACCGTCGCTGTTTCATTTTCTTAGTTCGGTGAGTATTTGTTTCAAAAACCCGTGTTAATATTCTGTTTAGTTATAAACTGTGAGGTTCTGGTAATGTAGGGTCGTGTTTTGAGCGTTGCATGTCGCTTTTAAGTTGCTGTGAGTGCTGCGAAAGTAATCAGGGACCGAGTTGCGGTTGCTGTTGGTTTCGAGTTAAGCGAAATGGTTTCGTTGACGCGTTTTGAGTTATGGTTTCGACGAGTCGAGGTAGGGGTTTTTCTTAAATTCTATTTTATATTACAGAGTTGTTATAAATAGATATTGACGCAGAAAGATATACTTTTGTGATTATATTTGTCTTGTGAATGTGATGATTTGTTAGCCTGATTTATTGGTTGCTTGATTGCTTGAGTGAAGTACGGTTGTTGATAAGAAATAGGTTTGAAAAGTTATTTACTTAATTATTATGAAAAGTGGTTTTTCTTGGTTTGGATTTAAAGCGGTTTGATTTTGAGTCGGGCTGATTTTATAAATGATTTAATACTTGAGCTTGTTTGATTTTAAAAAGAGTTTTATTATTGGAATTGGTCTGATTTGAGAATAATTTGATATTGGAGCTGGTTCAACTCTAGAAAATGTTTGGAATTTGGAAATGGTTGAGAAAAGGTTTGAGAAATGTTTGGGTGGGACCCGAAAAGGGTGGCAGTGTCCGAGTTTTAGAGATGCTGCCGAAATTTTATGAAATTGAAAGTTTTGCCTGAAGTAATGATTTAAAAGGATTTAGTTTTTGAATGTTATATGTTTTAAGATTGATTTATTCAGAAAAGAAAGAATTATGTATTGAATTGAGATTGTTGATTAACGGAAAGAAGGATGATAAGGATTGATTTGAAATATGATTTTTGAATGAATTTGGAAATGGGATATGGATTGACGAATGATGATGATATTGAGAATGGCTTAGATATTGATGAATGATGAATGAATTATTTATGTGGCTTATGAGTTTGAAATATCTGAGATACGAGGTTCTCTGGATTAAGTGCCGTGGCTTGCCACCACGTGTACCAGGTTGAAAACTCGATACTCTGTTGACCCTACGACGTAAGTGTGTGACCGGGCACTATATAAATTCCCGGGAATGTTACCCCCATTGAGTAATATTGATTATTTGAGAAAAAGCTATGCATAGACTCTTGAGGATGCACGTCGGGGGACAGTCTAAGTACAATTCAGACTTGTCGGGTTGGCTGGATAACCGACAGATGAGCCTCATCAGCCATAGGACAGGCATGCATCATATGCATTTGTATGCTTTGTTTGGGTTTGAACTTGTTTTGGTTTGCCTAATTGCTAAACTGTTCTTAACTGCTACTTGAACTATTTGCTGTAACTGCTACCTACTTGTGCTTTCCTTGTCTGTCTTGCCTGTGTTTGTCCTGGCGTGCTACATTTGAGAATAAACTTTGGTGCTGAATTAATGATTGTGTTGTTTGATTGCGTGGTTGGTTTCTGATTGAGATTTTCTTTTAAGAAAGGAAAAGTTTCAGATTTCTGAAAGAATAAATATTGTTTCTTTGAAAAGGTTTTGAACGATTACCTATTGGTTTTTAAAAGATTCATAAGGCAATGATAATCACTGAGCTTGAAAATAGTTTTCTTATAAAATATCTTCTTATGACAACTTTGAAACTCCGTGGTGAGACCGTGTGGTTAGGTTCTCACCCCCTACAGCTTTATCTTTTCAGGAACCGGATGAGGAAGCATTAAGAGGAGTTAAAATCCGTTCGGTTTTATATGTTGTTGTATTAATTAGATTATTTTCTTCCCTCGTCTTTGTTATTATAATTTTTGTAAGAGGGATAGCAGTTGTATGATTTATATATATATTATATTATAAGATATTATGAAAAGTCTTGTATATGAATCTATGCCTGCTTGTTTTTTTTTAAAGATTAAGTATTTATTTCTGATTTTTTTAAAGGAATCAGCGATATGGTATTGAGTCACAGGCTCCTATTTTAATATTAGTACGTAAAGTAGTCGTAATACTTCTTGCTATCAGAGTGGTGCAGCCGGAAGCGTGACATTTTGGTAGTAAGGGTGTTACATTATGGTATCAGAGCGGTCCTTCCTGTAGAGCCTGAGGAATGGACCGATTATGCTTTAGTTGCATACTCTGAGCGTCTGTCATGTAATAGGTTTCGTTCAGATAACGAGAATTAGAGCTTATGCACATGACGGTTTATTGATCAACGTTGTTAGTTTACCATTGCATAACTGCTGATGTTAAGTCTGGCCAACTTAATATTGATGGTTTATGTATATGGAAAAGTTAACAGGTTATCATAGGCGTAATAGAAATAATAGGTAACGCATATCGCGCGGTTTGGGGACGTTAGGAGTGATTTCTCGAGGTTACTATGTTATGTGTCTCGAAATTCTATTGATAACCTATTACTTGTTCTTTCATCATATACCTTGAAATCTTTGTTTGGAATTATCTTCCAACCCTATCCCGTTGTTCACATGTATTTTCGTTTTATCCTAACTGAATATATATGCTTAATTTTCTTGGGGTACATGTCTTTATCTGTTTAAACTCTTCTTTTGGGTTCATGTACTCTTGATATAATTTTGAACTTGTTTGATTTGTTATGCATTGTGAGCCCTGTCTGAACTTTTTATTTATTTAAGTTTCTTTCTCGGAATGTGAGAGGATTTCCTTCCTTTCATCTTTCAATTTGCTTGAATATTTTTATGAGGTTTTGATTTCAAGAAAACACTCAGAATTTTGGTTTTAAACATTTTTTTAAAGGAATTTCGGATTCTCTTTTAAGAAATTTCAAGTAAATCTTCTCTTATTTGATTGTATCCATAGCCATTCTTCTATTTGATGAAAATGTTTTGAATTTGTCATGTCCTTATTTACATAAATTTTGAAAGCTTATGTATTTAAGACCTTCCCTTGAAATCCTCCTTTTCGAACGGAATTTGAATTCTTTTCAACTTTATCGCAATTTCATTACATACCTCTAATTAATTAATTGCTTGATTGTTTTTTTGAAATTTTTGAGAAATTACTTTTGGTCCTTAGCTCAATTAAATTTTATTTTTCAAACTTTGCATATTTTATCTTTACCTTAGAAATAGTTTTGGTGAAAAACATATTAATTTCCTACCAACCTCACTTTGTTTTTATGCAAATTCTTAATTGATTATGTAAAGTACCTTTAAGGTTGTCGAGAAAACATTTCACCCTTAGCCTAGGTAATTTTCATTTTTACAAATCTTGCATAATTTAGTTCGACTTGAATTTGTTTTAAGATGACACAATATTTACGTTTTTAATGATTCTCTTGAATTTTGTAAAGCAATGACCCTGTTCTCCTCTATGGTTTCTATTGGAGTTCTTTAAAACTAAAATTCTTTCCTATTTGCATTTTGATTTTTTCTTCCGGCATATTTTATGACTTTTGACCATTCTTATTTGTTGGTAATTTGAACCATTCCTTCATATTCTTGTGAGCCTTGTGTTCCTATGATTTGGTTTTAGTTTATTTTGATCTAATTTACTACTACCCTTTTCTTGTACCTTTTAGAGTTCCTAAATTAAATATTTCTTGTTATGATGTGAAATGACTCTTTCCGAAACGTTTTCTCGTGCCTATACATCGTTGCTTAGTTGCAATCTTATACTTCCTTCCGAATTCATGAAAACATATTTTTGTCGCTTATTTTTCTCTTCTTGCGAATTATATCTCTTTGAACGTACTTGTACTTATTTTAATGTTACACGTGGCCCTTGGAGGTAAAAACGGATGTGTTAGTTCTTTAGGGAACGACCGGTAGAAAAGAAGGTTTAAGTTTTCAGTAGCTCAATTGAAAGTTTGTTTAATATCTTATGTCTAGTTGATCTTGTTTGAACTCCCTTGATTTAAGATCCTTTTTCGTATGACCTGATTTCTTTTTTTAAGTGCATCTTAATATTCTTGAATATTCTTATGTGATGGCAATTTCGTTTTGATATGAATTTTTAAAAAAACAAGCTTTGGATTCTCTTCTTAAGAAAGTTAAATCAATTTTTCTCGCTTAAATTGCATCCATAGCTATTCTTTAAATTAACAAAGTTATTTTGAAGTTGGTATACACTGTTCTAAATAAAGTTTTAAAACTGACTTATAAGCAAATTTTTACTTCAGAGTTTTTCTTTTAAATAAAGTTTAACTTCTTCTTCTTCTTCTTCCACATTTGCTATAATTTTTATACACGCCTGATTGAATATAAATCTTGAGAATTAAAAAAAAATAATTTTTTTACAACCTTGTCACGATTTCACTGTATACCTTTATTTGATTGAATACCTAAATATCTTTTAGAATTCTCGGAAAAATTGTTCTGGTCTTAACATAATTAATTTTTGTTTTTTTTTTAAACCTCACCAACCTCACCTATTTTGTCTTTTACTTAGAAACTGTTTGGAAGAAATGCAATTAAATTTTCTTTTGACCATATTGCAGTCCTGATATATGTTTTTGTCATCCTTTTGCAAAATGCGAGTTACATATCTTTTTTGAACATGAAGTGATCTTCCTTAAATTTTTCATTTTTTTTATATTCAAATGAATTAGGTGTTTTAAATCGTAAATTTTTTTTTAAACCTTGTGAGCGTTATTACTCACTCTAGTTAATCTTCTTCTATGATTTCATACTTCTTTAACTCAGCTTGATTTTGTTTCAAACTACCACACTGTTATTCCTTTTGTTGTTCCCATCGCTCTTCTCTAATTCGGGGATTGTTCCTGAGGTTGCCAAACTGATTTTTCTTTCTGACACTCTTCATTCCTTGTGCATCTCTGATTACTTGTGACCCCCAACAACTCTTTCAAATTATTGCGGGTATTGTCCTTGTCGCTTGTCCTTTTCTAAGGTTTAGTATCCTTTTGATTAAACTCGAAGATTGTTTTAATGTCACGTGTGACCTTTAGGTATAGTAGTGCGATGCGTTGATTCTTGTAGAAGTGGTTTGTGAATATGGAAGATGAAGCGGTAAGTGTGTAACATTATAAGAAATTGTGAGAGTTTTGTTCCCTGCAAACGAGTTTGCGGGTGTTAGGTTTATGATTGGTTATGGGGTTGAAAAGTGTTTGATGGAGTTGGGAAGTTGAAGTTCTAAAGTGGGTAAGAGATTTATGAGAGGACGTTATAGCCGTTGTTTTAATACCAACCTGCTTTGTAGCCTTTTTGTCACATTAATTACCGCTTCACTTTGTGAACACCTACCTTGGCTTACACTCTATTTTGTTCCTCCAAGCTTTTGTAAAGTTTTAAATCCATATAACCTTTTTACATCGAGCCTCTCTTGTATCTTCTGCTTTGTCATACACTTTTTTCCTATAAATGTTTTAAGTCATAAGAACATCTTAGTATTTGAAACTCTATATATATATATATATATATATATATATATATATGTATGTGTGCCTATGTGACGAGATTTTTGTTCCTCCATGAAATGTTTAAAAATAAAGAATTGAGACTTTATAATGTTTTGTATGTAATGTTAATTTTCGAGGACGAAAATTTTTATAAGTGGGGTAGGATGTAAGACCCTAGATTTTTAGAAATTAAATAATACATTAATTATGATTTATTTTATTTATTCAGGATATTAATTTTAGAAATTTATATATTGATTGGACATTTTCTTATTATTGATTTGAAAGCTTGAGTAATTGAAAAATAATGAGGATTTCAGATAAATGGTTTAATTTGAATAATTAGATTTTGAACTCTATTTTATGATTTTAAAGAAAATTAATTGTTATCTTTAATTATTGAATTAGAATATTTATTTAAAAATAAATTAAGTTAATAATTAAATAGTATTTTTACAGATATTATTATTATTGGATTAAATTTGGTTTCAAATTATTACTTTATCCTCCTAATTTTATAAAATCACCGAATTATCCCTAAATCCAATTATACAAAACCCTAATTGAGACCCTAACCCTAAATTCCCTAAACTAGCCGCCTTTACCCTTTTACCCTTTCCTTTTTTTTCCTAATCTAGCACACACTACACAACAGCAGTAAAAAAAAAACAAAAGAAAGAAAAGAGAGACAGAGAGATGGAGTGAGGGAGCTGAATGGAAAGGGAAAAGAGAGAGCATTTGGGAACCGAGAGAAAGAGAGCGACGGGGAAGAGGAGAGGGATTGGAAGGGAGGAGACCGCATCTGCCGCGCCAGCCACCGCCGCTGTCGGTGATGAAGCCTGTCGCCACCATCCGCGCCTCCATGGTCGCCGCCGAGCTTGCTCTCTGGTTGCGGATGAGCTTGCCGTTGCAGAGGAAGAGATGCGCGCGAGGAGAAGGCCGCGGGTCACCGTCCTCGAAGCTTCCGTCGTCACCGTGCAGAGCTGCCGCCATCTCATCATCGCGGGTTGCTGCTGCGCATGTGATGTCGCTGCCTCTGGGTCCGTCACCGTCGAGGCTGGTCGCGGGCAGAAGGAGAAGAGACCTCCGTCGCCGCCGAGACAAACGCAGGAGGGAGAAGGAGCCCGTGGGAGAGGAGCTTGTTACCGCCGCTTCTGCCGCCAGAGAAAACCTCTGTCGCCACTGAGATATGCCGCCGGTAAGGTTTTAAGTTGGTTTTTGTTTCCTTTGAATTTTCGGGAGCTTAATCATCGCTGTATGTCTGTTTCAGTCGCCATTGTCGGTCACCGCTGTCGTTCAAGGTGGTTGCCGGAGCTGCCGCCAAACCGGTTCAGCGACCGTCGCTATTTCATTTTCTTAGTTCGGTGAGTATTTGTTTCAAAAACCCGTGTTAATATTCTGTTTGGTTATAAACTGTGAGGTTCTGGTAATGTAGGGTCGTGTTTTGAGCATTGCATGTCGCTTTTAAGTTGCTGTGAGTGCTGCGAAAGTAATCAGGGACCGAGTTGCGGTTGCTGTTGGTTTCGAGTTAAGAGAAATGGTTTCGTTGACGCTTTTTGAGTTATGGTTTCGACGAGTCGAGGTAGGGGTTTTTCTTAAATTCTATTTTATATTACAGAGTTGTTATAAATAGATATTGACGCAGAAAGATATATTTTTGTGATTATATTTGTCTTGTGAATGTGATGATTTGTTAGCCTGATTTATTGGTTGCTTGATTGCTTGAGTGAAGTACGGTTGTTGATAAGAAATAGGTTTGAAAAGTTATTTACTTAATTATTATGAAAAGTGGTTTTTCTTGGTTTGGATTTAAAGCGGTTTGATTTTGAGTCGGTCTGATTTTATAAATGATTTAATACTTGAGCTTGTTTGATTTTAAAAAGAGTTTTATTATTGGAATTGGTCTGATTTGAGAATAATTAGATATTGGAGCTGGTTCAACTCTAGAAAATGTTTGGAATTTGGAAATGGTTGAGAAAAGGTTTGAGAAATGTTTGGGTGGGACCCGAAAAGGGTGGCAGTGTCCGAGTTTTAGAGGAGATGCTGCCAAAATTTTATGAAATTGAAAGTTTTGCCTGAAGTAATGATTTAAAAGGATTTAGTTTTTGAACGTTATATGTTTTAAGATTGATTTATTCAGAAAAGAAAGAATTATGTAATGAATTGAGATTGTTGATTAACGGAAAGAAGGATGATAAGGATTGATTTGAAATATGATTTTTGAATGAATTTGGAAATGGGATATGGATTGACGAATGATGATGATATTGAGAATGGCTTAGATATTGATGAATGATGAATGAATTATTTATGTGGCTTATGAGTTTGAAATATCTGAGATACGAGGTTCCCTGGATTAAGTGTCGTGGCTTGCCACCACGTGTACCAGGTTGAAAACTCGATACTCTGTTGACCCTACGACGTAAGTGTGTGACCGGGCACTATATAAATTCCCGGGAATGTTACCCCCATTGAGTAATATTGATTATTTGAGAAAAAGCTATGCATAGACTCTTGGGGATGCACGTCGGGTGACAGTCTAAGTACAATTCAGACTTGTCGGGTTGGCTGGATAACCGACAGATGAGCCTCATCAGCCATAGGACAGGCATGCATCATATGCATTTGTATGCTTTGTTTGGGTTTGAACTTGTTTTGGTTTGCCTAATTGCTAAACTGTTCTTAACTGCTACTTGAACTATTTGCTGTAACTGCTACCTACTTGTGCTTTCCTTGTCTGTCTTGCCTGTGTTTGTCCTGGCGTGCTACATTTGAGAATGAACTTTGGTGCTAAATTAATGATTGTGTTGTTTGATTGCATGGTTGGTTTCTGATTGAGATTTTCTTTTAAGAAAGGAAAAGTTTCAGATTTCTGAAAGAATAAATATTGTTTCTTTGAAAAGGTTTTGAACGATTACCTATTGGTTTTTAAAAGATTCATAAGGCAATGATAATCACTGAGCTTGAAAATAGTTTTCTTATAAAATATCTTCTTATGACAACTTTGAAACTCCGTGGTGAGACCGTGTGGTTAGGTTCTCACCCCCTACAGCTTTATCTTTTCAGGAACCGGATGAGGAAGCATTAAGAGAAGTTAAAATCCGTTCGGTTTTATATGTTGTTGTATTAATTAGATTATTTTCTTCCCTCGTCTTTGTTATTATAATTTTTGTAAGAGGGATAGCAGTTGTATGATTTATATATATATTATATTATAAGATATTATGAGAAGTCTTGTATATGAATCTATGCCTGCTTGTTTTTTTTTAAAGATTAAGTATTTATTTCCGATTTTTTTAAAGGAATCAGCGATATGGTATTGAGTCACAGGCTCCTATTTTAATATTAGTACGTAAAGTAGTCGTAATACTTCTTGCTATCAGAGTGGTGCAGCCGGAAGCGTGACATTCTGGTAGTAAGGGTGTTACAAAATGTACATTCCTAATCTAAAACAGCAAACATATTTACCAAGGTAAATCAAATGCATCCACAAGATAAATCAAGATAAATCAAATGCATATTTCTAATCCAAAACACAGCACCCAAATGCATCACTAACATCAAGCAGATTACCACAACAAGTAATTAAAACAAGGGTGATCATAAATCCACAAAGGATTTCATTCCCTTTTTTCTTAATTTCAATTTTTTAGCCATTTCTCCCCCTTTTGGCATCAAGGGGCACCTGCAAAAAATTGACATTGGAAGCAAGATATATAAAATATAATCAAAGTACCAAGGATTTATCACAGTGTCATAGGTCTAAAGTATCCAAGCAAACTACTACAATATCAGATTGAGCCAAAACAAGCCAACATCAAATATAAGAAAAACGGTGATCAATCATCAGATAAATTGTACTCAGAGCCATCTGCCTCATCATCACTGGCCGCACCCATCTCCTCCTCAAGACTCTGCAGCATTAGACCCACCCTCTCTTGGCACTTCACCCATGCCCTTTCATTTTCAAAAGTTTGTTTACGTGCAGCCTTGTATGAATCCACCATTAGTTTAGACATATTAGAGAACTCAGTAAGGATGTCTCTCATCGATTCTGCTGTCTTGGAATGCTCAGGTGGCCGGCTCTCAAACTCGCTGTCAGAGGGAATAGACCTTTTCCCTTTGTTACCTTTCATACCTCCTCCTTCCTTGATGAGTGAAACCTTGTTTTCTACAGTTTCATTGATTAGATCAACTTTAAAATACTCAAAAATACTGGTGAGAAACATGCCATAAGGTAGATTTGTCTTTTTGGTACTTTTAACAGATTCCCACATATGCCTTATCATAAGGTATCTAAAAGAGATAGGAGAGGAAGTGACAATAGCAAAAAGTATGAGAGAGTCAAAAACAGTTACTCTGTTATGTGAACCACTTTGAGGGGTCAGGATATGAGTGATGATTCTGTGGAGCAATGAGTTTGTGGGGCCGAGTGCCTTATGAGTCGAGATGGTGTCGTCCAAGCCAGACAAGTTCTCGCAAATATGTTGAAGGGCAACCTTGGATGTGACTCCAACCTGCGAGTCCCATTTGTTAGTCATGTACGCTCTTAGTCCTTCATCTGTGTAGCCTAGGGCAGCGTCGATTGTCTCCAAGTTCAGAGTCATGTATACCCTCTTTACATAGGAATGAATGGTACCATCGATCAACCTCATATTAGCATAAAATTTACGTACCAATCCAGGGTAAACGGGTTTCTGAATATAGAGCAGAGGAGTCCATTTCAGATTGTCAAACAGATGAGAAAAGTTAATTCCTTTGGCTGCCAGTGAGTCCAGATTCACTAGGTATGAGGCACATAAGTGGCGTTTCTCCAATACTTCCTTGTGGAACTCATAGGATGCACACGAATTGAACCTGGCTGGATCAAAGTGTGAATGAGATTTGTTGAACTTATTTTTGAATTCCAATGATTCCAAGTTTGCTGGCTCCCTCGTGTTGTGTAACACAAAGCTCTTGGTCTTCTGTGAACTGCGTCTGGGGGTGGTCTTCTTCGGTGGTGATGGCGGCGGTGATGGAGGTGGTGAGGCGTGGGATTCTTCTTCCTCTTCAGCCACGGGTTCCTTCTCCTTCTTTTTCCTTGAGGAAGTCTTCGTTGCTATCACTTTTCTCTTCATGGTGTCCGTGTGCTTGGATGGTGGTGAGAGAGAGGATAAAGAAGTAGAATGAATGTGTATATGAGTGTGGGTTTGAGGAGTGAAAGGTTTTTGAGAGAGGAAGATTCGTTCACTTTTCCTTGGAGCAGTTTTCTTTTTCATGATAATGAAAATGCAGAAGTAAAAGAAGGAAGATGAAGAGAGAACTGAATTGAGTGGAGAGATGAGGGAGGTTAGAGACGCATTAAATGTTGAGTGAAGAGAGAATTGGAGGGAGTTAATACCCATTAATGAGCGGTTATTAACCAAGGAAAGTTTCCTTTTATTTGAAATTAAAACTGAAAGTTTGGTTCCTAGAATCAAGGGATGTGGAGAGGGAAAAGATTTGATTTGACAATAACCTCTTCCAACAAGATTTGATGAGACAACAAAAGGAATTGTGATTTACACAAAGAGAAACTCAAAAAACAGTCAGAGTGGGGTCAAAGAAATTTGGTGGGGCCCAAAAGAATTAATGTCTGTGCAGTCTCCCCCTTGATCATAGCCCTTTCAACACATCCTGATTTTTATCTCCTGCTTTCCTACGAGACAAAACTGAACAAAATAAAAAATTTCATAAGTTATCAATAGAGCTTAAATTTATCATTCCCAAACTTTTTCTCAGAGTGCAGAATCTGTCTTCACAGGGGGGTTTTGTAAAAATGTCAGCAAGTTGGTCTTCAGATTTTACAAATTGAATATCAATAGTACCCTTTTGCACATGTTCTCTAATAAAATGATATTTGATTTCAATGTGCTTGGTTCTTGAGTGTAGAACAGGATTTTTTGAAATGTTTATAGCATTCATATTATCACAAAATAAGGGTATACTATTGATCTTTAATTTGTAATCTTCCAACTGCGTTTTTAACCAAATTAGTTGTGAACAACATGCAGATGCAGAAATATATTCAGCTTTAGCTGTGGATAGAGCCACTGTGGCTTGTTTTTTGCTTGACCACATGTTGAGTGAGCTTCCAAGGAAGCAACACATGCCGGATGTGCTCCTTCTATCCACCCTATCTCTCGCATAATCTGCATCACAAAGCCCTACTACACAAAAATCAAAAAATTTTGGATACCATAAGCCATAATCACTAGTTCCCTTAATGTATCTAATGATGCGCTTAACGGCTGAAAGATGGGATTCTTTTGGGTGAGATTGAAATCTTGAACATACACCCACACTTTGAACAATATCCGGTCTAGAGGTGGTAAGGTACATGAGAGATCCTATCATTCCTCTATACCATGTTTCATCCATATCTTTCCCATTATCATCCTTTTCAAGTTTACTGTTTGGATGCATTGGTGTTCCTATTGGTTTAGAATTTTCTAGGCCAAATTTCTTGATTAGTTCTTGTGCATACTTTCCTTGGTGAATAAAGGTACCACAAGGAGTTTGTTTAATTTGGAGGCCAAGAAAGAAAGTTAGCTCTCCCATTAAACTCATCTCAAATTCACTAGTCATGAGTTTTCCAAACTCTTCACACAAGGACTCATTGGCCGATCCAACCACAATGTCATCCACATAAACTTGAACTAGGAGAATATCATCATTAGATGCTTTAATAAATAAAGTAGTGTCGGTGGTACCCCTTTGAAATTGATTTTCCAACAAGAAGGCACTAAGCCTTTCATACCAAGCTCTTGGAGCTTGTCTAAGGCCATAAAAAGCCTTTGAGAGTTTAAAAACATAGTTTGGAAATTCTTTATCTTCAAAACCGTGGAGTTGCGCCACAAACACTTCTCTATCAATAAAGCCATTAAAAAAATCACATTTTACATCCATTTGAAATATTTTAAAACCCTTATGGGCAGCATAGGCAAGAAGCAACCTAATTGCTTCCATTCTTGCTACCGGAGCAAAAGACTCATCAAAATCTATACCCTCTTCTTGATCGTAACCTTGGGCCACTAATCTAGCCTTGTTACGAACAACTTTTCCATCCTCACCCAATTTATTTTTGAACACCCACTTAGTACTCGTAACCTTCTTACCATCCAGATGAGGTACTAGTGTCCAAACCTCATTCTTGTTGAATTGAGCAAGCTCTTCTTGCATGGCTTTGACCCATGATGGATCTTCAAGAGCTTCTTTTACATTGTTGGGCTCCATTTGTGACAAGAGAGCAAAATTGCTTGGTTCGGATTGCCTTTTGGTTGAGGATCTTGTTGTTACACCTTGAGAGGGATCACCAATGATGAAGTCATGAGGATAACCCCTCATGGACTTCCATTCTCTTGGCTTTCGGAGTGATGTTGAGCTTTGATGAGCTTCAGTGGGTCTTACTGTTTCAGATTCTCTTGCTGGCTCAGGAGACAAAATGGAAATATCTCCTCCATTCTGACGAGACAAAACTGAACTGACAGATTTTTATTTTAGGCAGACTTGGGATTTCCTTCACTGGTTTCCTTGTTGACAACATCTTAACAATCTGTATCATCTTCTATCACAGCACTGAGAATTGAATTAGAATCACAAAAAGAGACATGTATGAATTCCTCTATGGTCCTATGTTCTTTGAGATAAATTCTATAGGCCTTGCTAGTGGTGGAGTATCCAACAAATATCCCCTCATAGGATTTTGGATCAAATTTACCAAGGTTTTCTTTATTGTTGAGTACAAAGCATTTGCATCCAAAAACATGGAAATACTTAAGATTTGGAGGGGTTCCTTTCCATAGCTCATAAGGAGTTTTCTTCAACCGTTTTCTAATAATGGTCCTATTCAAAATGTAACAAGCTGTATTTACAGCTTCAGCCCATAGAAATTTTAGAATCTCATTCTCACAAAGCATGGCCCTAGTCATCTCTTGAAGGCTTCTATTCCTTCTTTCAACCACCCCATTTTGTTGAGGGGTTCTAGGGTATGAAAAGTTATGAGCAATTCCAAAGTCATCACAGAAATTTTCAAAGTCTTGGTTTTCAAATTCTCTTCCGTGATCACTTCTCAAATGGACAATTTTTAAATCTTTTTCATTCTAAATTTTTTTGCAAAGGGTTGAGAAAGCATGAAAAGCATCATTTTTATGAGCAAGAAAAAGTACCCAACCAAATCTAGAGTAATCATCTACCACCACTAGACCATAGTGTTTACCTCCTAAACTTTGAGTTCTTGTTAGACCAAAAAGATCAATGTGTAACATCTCTAATGGCCTTTTGGTTGAGATTCCATCTTTTGGTTTAAAAGAGAATTTTACTTGTTTGCCTAATTGGCAAGCATCACAAGTAATATCCTTATCAAATTTGATATTTGAAATTCCTCTAACTAAATTTTTCTTGACTAGCTTAGAAATTTGGTACATGCTAGCATGACCCAACTTTCTATGCCATAGCCTTTTTTCAGATTCAAGAGAAGTAAAACATGTTATATTTTGTTCTTTCGAGTCCTTAAGAGTCAATCCATACACATTATTGCACCTTTTAGCCTCAAACAAAATATCCCCAGTTCTTTCACAAACAACTAAGCACATAAACTTTCTAAAAATAACTTCATATCCTAAATCACACAATTGGCTTACACTAAGTAAATTATGTTTCAAATCATTTACAAGAAGGACATCATTTATACAAGATGAAAATCTTTTACCAACTTTCCCAACGGCCACTATCTTTCCTTTACCATCATCACCGAAAGTGACAAATCTTCCATCATACTCATCAATCTTTATGAAGAAGGTTGTCTTTCCAGTCATATGCCTAGAACATCCGCTGTCCATGTACCACATATTCTCCTTTCGTTTGGATGCTAGGCACACCTACAAAACAAGCTCAAGTGACCTTAGGTATCCAAATCTTCTTGGATCATTTCACGTTAAACCATCTCTTATGTCATAATCCATTATAATCAAAAACAACTTTGTAAACTTTATCACCAATCATCCTTTCACCAAAGAAGCATTGAATGGGAAAGTGTCCATTTCGGTTACATAGTCTACAAAACCTTAGAGTTGCTGTTTTGTTAAAGCTTGTTTGGTTTTGAAACCTTGTATCATTAGAAAATGAGGCAATGTTTTCAAAGTAAGGTTTCTCAATAGATTTATAGAAACCCAAGCCAGCTTTATCATAAAGAGGTTTTTGACTAGCCAAGATTTGATTCAGATTTTCATAACTTTGAGTGAACTTGGCTAAGTCTTCTTTAAGCCTTTTGACCTCTTTAAGCAACTCTTCATTTTCCTTAAAACAGTTTACATATGCAACAACAGAATGATCACTTTCACAGCTCCTAAGTTGGGCTTTTAACTGCTTGTTTTCTTCAACAAGCTCAACAGCAGTTTCGGCCTCCCTTAGTTTTTCTTTGAGAAAACCATTTTCTGCTTTAAAAATGGTGATTTGTTGTTCAAGTTTTTGATTATCCAGCAAGATGCATCTAATTTTTTCAGAAAGGTGGTCTATCATAAGATGAAGAGCTTCAGTGTCAAGGTTATAAGTGACTACCTGTTCAACGTGGTCTGCCATAAGACATGGTTGAGACTTGGTTTCAGATTCTTCATCATCTTCAGAATTGTTTTCTAAGTCCTCCCAAGAAGCCATCAGACCTTTCTTCTTTCCTTTCTTTGGCTTCTCTTCTTTCTTCAACTTAGGGCAATCTAACTTGAAATGCCCAGTTTCTTTGCAGTTGTAACATATCACCTTGCTAAGATCTTTCCTTTGTTTCCTAGACCTGCTTCCCTTGCTTCTCTCCTTGAACTTCACCATTTTCCTGAATTTTTTGGCAAACAACACAAATTCATTTTCAGAGGAATTATCACTGGATTCATCATCCAGGGGGTTAGTAACAGATGTAAAAGTAACTCCTTTTTTTTTTGAATCTTTTTTCAAATAAGTGTTTTCAAAAGCAAGTAGGTTTCTTCTCAAGTCATCATATGTCATGGAATCTAGACCACTACTCTCAGATATGAGTAAAGCTTTTGTTTCCCACTCTTTAGTAAGACATCTTAGAACTCTCCTCACAAGCACAGAATCAGGATACGTAATTCCCATAGCATCCAAGCCAACAATGATGATGTTGAATCTTTCAACCATTTCATCTATTGATTCTCCTTCCTTCATTGAGAAAATTTCATATTCTCTGTTCAACATGTCTATCTTTGTCTTCTTTACTATGGTGGTTCCTTCATGAGTGATTTGAAGTTTGTCCCAGATTTCCTTTGCCGTTGTGCATCGTGATACCCATCGGTACTCCTCGAAGCTGATAGCACAGTTGAGCAAGTTGATAGCCTTGGCATTGAGCTCCACCTTCTTTCTGTCTTCTTCGGTCCAGCTGGCTTCTGGTTTAAGTGAGATTACTCCTTCCGCACTTGTAGTGGTTGGAAACTGAGGACCCTACAAGATAATTTTCCAGAGTCTGTAATCCACTGCTTGCACAAAGATATTCATTCTCTCCTTCCAATAGATGTAGTTTTTTCCATTGAAAAGAGGAGGTCTGTTGCTTGACTGTCCTTCTGTCAGATTGTAGGACACCAGAGTTGAGCCACTATTTTCTGCAATCTGGATCTTTACTCCAAGCTGCAAAGCTTGATCTCTTTGAGACCAAGCTCTGATACCAATTGATGGTTTTCAGTAGCTAAGAGAATGGGGGGTTGAATCTTAGCCCCTTTTTCACTTAATTACACTTGCTGCTCTTTGAAACAACTTCTGGAGACTTTTTTATTTTTGTCTCGTACCCAGCTACGAGACTTTTTCTTTTTATCTCGTGACCCGGCACGAGATATTTTTCAGTTTTATCACTTGTGCAGCAGAAACAGAAATGGAGTAGAAGAGAGAGAGAATTACACCAAGATATATCCTGGTTGAGCTGCTAAGTGCAATGCAGCCTACATCCAGTCTCCATCACAACAATGATGGAATTTCACTATAATCATCCTTGATTACAAACACCAATTCTCCCTAGGAACTACCCTTCCTATCCGGGACAAGTCCAGAATCTAAACCCCAATCCTGAACTTGACTTGGTTACTGCCAAGCTTTCAACTGCTAAGTGCTAACCCAACTTGCAAGGGGATTCCCACAGAATCATGAAACACAACACAAATGTACAAAGGACCTCTAAGGACATCTATGGCTTTTTCTTTTAATTTTGCACTCTCTGCCTTTTTCCGCTCTATGGCTTTTTCTTTACAAACCTCACTGTTTATCTTTTTTCCATGAGACTCAAGACAGACAAAATTAAACAGAAAAATACAAAACAAAAAATATTGAAGGAGAAGAAATTCTGTTAGATTAGGTAGCTCTGAGAATCCTGTGCCTTGCACTCTCACTCTTTGCTTCAAGCACTGGCTGTTCACCCTTATATAGAGGGGGAAGTCTCCACGGTTGAAACCAAATAAACCAAGCTAAACTTCTTCTTCTTCATGCAAACTGGTTCGGTCAGAGAGAGAGGAGAGATAACCGAATGCTAAACCCAACATGCAATTACCTCTGTGTCTTTGTTTTGTACCAAACTCCACCAATCCGAGCCCTCCATCTTGTCTTGCACACCAAGAAGGATCTCTAGTCCTTGATGAGTTTTCTGATGCATGACAACTCCTCCTACTCCACTTTTGCTTCCTCCTTCACGCAGCCACCCTAGCTACCTTCTGTGATGAGTGAACACAAAAGCAGAGACGAGCCATCCCTCTGAGATCTTCTTCCTCTAACCAAAATCTTCTTCTTCCATTTTTGGTATGGAGAAGCTGAGATCTCTTCAACAAATCTTACCATAAGTGATGAAAATCTCAGCCACAACATACTTTTTGTTTTCTTTTTCTTGCCATCATTACAATGGTCTTTAGCTTGCTTCTAGCTTCTTCTTGATAGCTTGCAAAAGCTTCCATGGTTGCTGTGATGGAAGTGACCAAAAGTGAGAAGCAAGTAGAGAGAGAAGAGAGAGAAGGAAGATAAATTTGAACAATAATTAATGGATTTGATAAAGTAAAACAAGTTTCCTACTTCCCTTTGCTTTAGGAAGCGTGCCTCATTAAGGCAATCAATCAAATCAATTACAATTTCTCTCTCATGATTCCAAGGTCTGTATTAACTCCACTTAATAAATTTTGGATTCCATCAAAGAATAAAAGTGATAACCGTTGGAGCATGTAGCAATATGATTAAAGGAATAGGTTTCATTTGTTACATGGATAAAGCAATATATTGTGCCCCATCTCCTTTTGATTTCGGACCAGCCTCTTTGTTGGGCTTTTAAATTAGTTTTTCTGGTCCAATAAGCATAGCAATTCAGCCACCATTCACATAACAAGTTTTTATATGACTGAATATATTTTTCTTTCTTTTCTACCCAATCAAAACCTGCATAGCAAAATTATTTTAATTAACATATTGAAATCAAATTAATAATTTTGCAATTAATCACATTAATAATGTTTGATCATCACTAATTTAAATTAGAGTTTTTTAAACTCATCATATTATGTTCTAAATCAAATAAAACTTATATTATATACTAAAATTCACATTTTCTTTCGTATTTCAAAGGTCTGGTGGGTTCCAATTTCGTATTTTAAAATCTCATAGATCCCACCAAATTTAAAAGGTTTAATAAGTGTTATGTATTATATTAGTAAACTTTTTAACTTAAGAGTATGAATATAATAATAGATTTTTTTAACTTTTTAATATATTAAATGTATTAGGAATATAAAAAAATATTTTTATAATTTTTTTAGTAAAATATTTTTTATAATATTTTTAAAATATATTAAAAACATAAAAAATTATCATTCAAATAATTTTGTAACATTTTAAAATAAATTAAAAATATAAAAAATTATTTTTAATAATTTTTAATAAAATATCTTAGAATGTGTATATGCATTAACTACAACTAGTGACCTCAACAGACATTACTACCAGTCAAACCACCGTTCTATTGTTATTAGAGGCCTGCTACACATATAAGTCTTTTTGACTTACAAGTCTTACAAGTTGGCACAAGCCCAACAAAAAACAGGCATTACACTCTCACATTCAAGAGTAAATAAACGCACGTTATTCAACCACTTCCTGTTTCCAAAGCGCACTACTCACCATGCATTATAAACGACTCTTCTTCTTCTTCCTCCATGAAAATGAATTTCTTGCCAAATTTGAAGATAATGGAACTTCAGAAATACACTCAAACGATTACAGAAATATACCCAAACGGTTACAGGAATTCACCCAAACGATTATAGAAATACACCCAAAGGATTACAGAAATACACCCAAAGGATTTAAGAAATACACCCAAAATTCGTTGAAGTACTCCTTATGCATAATTCAAAACTCTTTCTCTTTCTCCTCCTCATCTTCTACTGCTTTTTCTTCTTCAAAAACGATTTCAGAACTTGATGTCAAAAAACAATGAAAATCGAGAATAACGACGAAGAAAGAAAATAGAGAGAAAAGCACGTAAATGAAGAAGGAGAAAGAAAAGGCAAGAAACGAAAGAAAAGAAGAAGAAGAAGAACGTGCAGCAAGAAGAAGAAGAACGTGCAGTGAAAACGTGGAGAAAGAGAAGGCAAGAAACGAAAGAAAAGAAGAAGAAGAGGAAAAGGATGAAGAATGTGCAGCAAGAAGAAGAAGAAGGTGCAGTGAAAACGTGCAGTAATTGGAGAAGGAGAAAGAGAAGGTAAGAAACGAAAGAAAAGAAGAAGAAGAGGAAGAGGAAGAAGAACGTACAGCAAGAAGAAGAAGAACGTACACTTGTAAAGACTTGTATAAAAAAACGCTTATATGCATAGAATTTCTCTTGTTATTAAGTGGCATTATGTATAACAAAAATAGTATAAATTATATAATCAATATAAAACCGTAATGTTAATTGTAAGAAATGTAACAATGCAAATCTATTTTGAAAAATAATAATAATATTGCTAGAAATACATAAATCTATGAATTTCTAACAGAGTGGAAAAAACATTAGATAAGAAATTTCTTCATTTCCATTCTCTTCTTTATCTTCTTCAGAATAAAGAGCCAGTAACATCTCAAGAAGAATTCAAAGTCCATTCTTCCCATTACATGAATAGAACAAAAAATAATATATGTTAAAACTTAAAACTACAGATATAATTGGGATAATAATATTTATTAAAAGGGGCATAAAACAACACGGTAAGAGTTAAAATCATGATTATATGCCCAACTACTTAATTATTTAGGAAATGATAATTAATTAGTTTTTGAAAATATTTCCGGTTTTGTTTTCTATTTTTATTTTTTTCATATTGTCCGCTTTGGTGGAAACAAATTATGCACCATGCAAAGCATAGAATAAAAAATATCAAACCAATTGTTTAACGGATAGACACAGTATTTTCATTAAAAAATATTTTTAACAATTAAAACTAAAAACTATTGAAAATCTTGAAAACATACATCTTTTTAATTTTTTTTAACTTGTGTATCTTTCTAAAAATATCTTTAATTTTCTTTTTCACAGTTCCAAGCTCTCAAACTTTCAACAGGGACGTAAAGAAAAAATAATATGTATAATCAAATAATAACTTTAGTGAACTGATCACTTTTCTTTATTTTTCTTGTTTTTTAACCCTTTAGACTCGAGAGAAACTAGATAGAGAGAATGTTAGTAGCCATATATACATGCGAGATGAGCTGAATTTTATTTAAGAGAGGTCATCGATCATGTTAAAATATTCAGATATTGATATATGTTTAATGTTTATGAGTGTAGCTAAGTTTGTGAATAGGCTATACACTATTATAAATAAAAAAAAAGGTGATGATTACTTACGAAGTTCATGCATTACAAACATTTTTGCATGGGATTTGTTTCGTTTTTTTTTTTTTCAAATAATTTGTTTCAGCTACATTATAGATTTATAGGACTTATATGTTTAAATTTTTCACAAAAAATATATGTTATCTTGTTTCAGAAAAATAAAAATGTATATAAAAATGTATACATTTTTTCATATTTGTTTTAACTCCAAAACAAATAAAAATATATTACATGAAAAATTCTACCGTATAGTAGTGAAAAATATCAAACTTCTTAAAGAATCAGGATCTTTGTGCAATTTTTTTTTAATTTTAGGGTTCATTTGATATTAAATCAATTTAGAATTAGAGTATACTTTTTTACTCATTTGCACATGTCGCACAACCACATTGTACTTTTTTTATTATCAAAATGACCATTCCACCCTCTACACAAATAAATCTCTATTACATCTAATTTATTTTTTATTTTTTTATTTTTTTAACAAATCCAATTGTAAATTAAATTACATTACATAAGTGAATTATAATTAAAATATCCCCTTTCATGTAGTAGTGACACACAACTTTATAATTTAAATAGTACTTTTCATATAATAATAACACATTATTTATATCGAAAAAGTTCTACATCTATGTAAAAATTACATGGATGTTATCCAAGTCCCTTCCATTCCACGCCCCACACACTCATTTGTGTACACGCGCCTCATATAACGTATATAACCTAATCCTTATTTTGAGTGATCAACATTTCTCAACGTAAACCTTTTCATACAACGTCAACCTCTTCTTCTTCTTCAACCTAATTAAATTCGTCGCTCTCCTTTATTCGCGTTTTTCTTCTCTGCATTATCGATTTGGATTGACTTCAACGTAATTACCTTCGCCGTTCATCTTCTTCTTCGTTTTCTTCTTCGATCTGCACTTCTAAATTAAAACAATGAATGCATCAACTTCAAATCAGTTGAATGAGTGCGATTTGGATAATTCTTCTGAAACGTATCAATTTGATTAGATTTGTACTATTGAATTTTGAATCTAATTCAATGGAATCAAATTACTAATTTTATTTGAAGTGAATTGAATGGACTGATGTGAAATTGAATTGATAATATGTAACTGTGAGTGTTAGTAACTGTGACTAATTGTGAGTAATTGTAAGTAACTTTTCAGTTTGGTAAGTACTAAAGAGTTGATTCACCGTGTGCATGTGTTCGGTTCGGTAAGTAGAAAGGACTCTAAAAAAATTAGACGAATATATTCTGTTTTGTTCCCTAAGCACTATATAATTGTTTCACCATAATTAAGATTTCGGTTCACCATAATTAAGATTTCAGTTCACCATGCAGACCAGCTGTGTTGTGGATGAAAAATTTGTCCCAAAGGTGGGAATGATTTTCAAGACACTAGAAAAAGCTGGAAAGTTCTACAAACATTATTTCAAACTTGCTGATTTTTCTACCAAAATAAGGAACACGAATCGAGACAGAGACAAGATTAAGAATCAACTAATTGTATGCTCCAGAGAGGGGAGGTGGAAATCAAAGATATCTCCAACTTTGAAGACAAACCCTTTAGCTGGGTTAAATTGTCCAGCCAGAATTTACATACACATAAGAACTAATGTAAATTTTTGCTGACCCATGAGCAAATTTCGGTTTACCATGGTTATAGCAGGTTTAATTTTTGAATGTTGATAGTCTTTAATGAATAGTTACTTTTTTTGTGAAATTCTATATTGATATATGCAATTTTTCGATTCGTCTAGTGTATTAATTTCTAAGTTGAATAATTAGGATTTGTTTTTTGGTTCATGGTTCAGAGTTCAGAGTTCAGGGTTTACGGTTTAGGATTTAGGGTTTAAGATTTAGGGTTTAGGATTTTAGGGTTTAGGGTTTTAGGATTTAGGGTTTATGGGTTCAGGGTTCAGTGTACAGGGGTTCAATGTGTTTCAAACTTTTGGTTCGTCCCGTGTATTAATTTCGGTTCACCGTGTTCATGGTTGAGGGTTTAGGGTCTAGATTTAGGGTTCAGAGTTCAGGGTTTTAGGGTTTACGGTAGGGTTCAGGGTTTAGGGTTTAAGGTTTAGGGTTTAGGATTTAGCATTCAGGGTTCAGAGTTTAGTGTTCAGGGTTCGGGTTCAGGGTTTAGGGTTTAGCGTTCAGGGTTCAGGGTTCGGGTTCAGGGTTTAGGGTTTAGGTTTTAGGGTGTAGGGTTTAGGGTTTTAAGGATTTAGGGTTTATGGGTTCAGGGTTCAGTGTTCATGGTTCTGGTTTTAGTGTTTAGGGTTCAGTGTGTTTCTACCTTTCGGTTCATCCAGTTTATTAATTTTCGTTCCCTATGTTCTTTTGGAGTTCGAATGTATTGGTAAATACAGTGATTGCAATCACTGAGAACCTGGAATAAAATAGCAGCTAGACAGTTCCAACATATATATAAATTAACATCTTAGATGAGTAATCCATCTTAAATTAACAATTTATACATACGTTGATATTAAGAATAGATATATACATTAACATTGACATATATATATTTGAAAGAAGCATTGTTTGCGTTTTTAACAAGTTAAACAAAATATATACAACTACTATATGCATTGTTTGATACATACATTGACATATATACATTTGAAGTAAGCACTTTTTGCTTTTTAAACAAGTTAAACAAAATATTGTTAATTACAACTATTATATGCTATTTGCTATCTAAATTGCTAGATGTGTATTTACAGTAAGGGCTGGAAAGGAAAGAAGATGGCTTGGAGAGTCTTATTGCTTCAGATTCCCAAATCACTTAGTGTCTGATTTTGTTCATTTCATGAAACAGAAGATTTGGACCATATTGGTATCTGAACCCATCAATATATTTCTACATTTCAATTGAAATGAATTAGTTACATAAGAAATGAACCCAAATGAAATAAGAACAATATCATTCAAAGCGCTAATCATACTGTAAAAATGCAATCACAATAACCATAAACCCTGAACACATTAAATATAAATTAAATCAAAATCACATTAAATAACAACAAATTTCATTCAAAACCTTAGTTATACTGTAAAAATACAATCACAGTAAACCTAAACCCTGAACAAATTAAAAGGAGGCCACCGAACTGAAAAACATTCACTTG
The DNA here is from genome assembly GCF_059453495.1 of Arachis ipaensis. NCBI lineage: Eukaryota > Viridiplantae > Streptophyta > Magnoliopsida > Fabales > Fabaceae > Arachis > Arachis ipaensis. The sequence goes on along the minus strand of NC_142440.1, from coordinate 136,974,321 downwards.
GTGAATCAAAATTATAAAAGCCACCGAACCGAAAATTGTTTATGTGGTGGATAAATGGTGATCAAATTTCAATCAATAAGAATATTATTTATGCATGGAAAAGAACTATTGAACAGAGTAACAACCAACTTCAAAGCTCTAGTTACAATATCAACTTAACTGAATGAAATAAGAAAAGAAAGAACTTTATTAATTTAGAAAGTACTTACTTGTGTCCAAGCTTTATATTTATATCTCTTCTCGCTTTTTATTTTTTGTGGATCTATTGTTTCGAGCCATTTCATCACGTATATTCCACAATCATAGCTAAGCAAGAATTGAGTATAATACGATCAATAATATATAAAATAAAACACATTAAAAATAGCACTATAGAAGAGAAAGATTCTTACTTTGTACGTTGACCATTCAATTGGATATACTCTGCTTCCTCTCCTAGTCCATCCTCCATTAATGGGTTCTGCCCCAGCGTACACCCTTATCTGGGAAATTATTAAACCCTGAAAGAGACCAAAAAAAGTAAATTAACAGAACCAACAACAGTGAACCAAACTCCTCTCATGTACAGAATAATTTGAATAATTTACAAGAAAATAACTTACAACAAATTTGTTCAGTTGCTTTCTCGAATCAGGTATATTTTCTGGCTCCTTGTTGATAGGGTCAAGGACATAGAATTTCTTTTTGTTTACATCAGCAATCCACAACCATCAATGTCCTCCATTGCAAATTGGGACAAATAGCTGAAGTTTCGGAAAATTATAGAATATTTCAGTCGAAACAATAGCAAACAAGAGAATTATCAAAGAATTTTTAGATATTACAACTTACAAATGGATGCGATGCAAGTTTTCTTTTGTCAAAAAACTGGCGGTGGTGGGCATACTGCTCAATATCAAACCTGTAGGCTTTGTTTGTCCTCTTATCAATGTACTTCATGCCATGTGTTCCCAACATAAAATTCTGCAAAATGAACATTAGTTAGATCACATTTCACTGAATTGAACACAAATCATATGCTGAATAAAATGTGAAAAATATTCAATCATCAAGAGAAAAGTTTTTTTAATGCAAAAGAACTCAACAGAAGACATAAGAATCAGGTAAACCAATATTAACATTCTGACCGAACCAAAAAGTAATCAGCAGTGAATAAGAAATTTAGCTTACCACAATATCCATCGGCACAATGTATATTTGTTCCTGATACCGCTTAGTTTTTATTTCGTTGAGAATCATGCTGTGTATACTAACCACCTACAGGATGAGAATTTATGAGATATACTATATAAGAGTGTTTAAAAAAATCATTAATGTTAACGCAATTGGCAAAGGATTTACCATGGCATGCACTTGTTCTTCGAGCATTAAAGACATGAAATATTCTCTTAATCACTTGTAGAGTGCCTCATGTTTCAAGACAAATACTGGTTCATATTTATTGCTACCATATTTTGTCTATTTCACATGTGTCATCTAATGATAACACTTTTCAATCAGCTCGTTTGTGATTTTTGTCTTTTTCTGCGGGGTTTTGTAAATTTGAGCCGCTAGTAAGCTTAGTTCTGAAGATGTTGCTTCAGCAAATTTTAATGCTGCTGTCACTCAAGCATCTACCACCGCCTCTACCAGGATTTTAAGCTGCGAATCACTCTCTTGAGAGGGCTAACTTGGTTGAGATGCTGGTGGACTTATCCCAAGACTAAAGGAAGGCCTTTCATCTTCCCTTTCCCTAGGTTGAGCAGCACTGTAGGATGATAGATATTTAACAATGATATTAAACAAAAATGATATTTAATCACTATAGTGAACCGAAATCCAAACTTACAGTGAACCGAAATGATATTAAAGAAAAGCAAGTAACATACCTGTCAAATGGTGACAAGATTAGAGTTTCTTTTTCTGATTGTCGTGCCACCGGAGGTTCTTGGGATTATTCTTCATCAGAAACTTGATAGACATCGGCATCCTTGAAAAATTCTTCAATAACAAAGCTTGTAAGAGACCCCGTAACACCCTGCTTTTTGGATTCTAGAGGACAGCTATAAGAAACAGAAGAGAGTCCAAAGACAACAACACATTAAATTCATTTCTGGTTTTACCGGAACCATAATTAAACCATGTATAAGCAGTAAACATTATCGATATTTATATAAGTAGTAAAACTTACACATCAACAGGTGCTTCTTGTTTGGATTGTTCCGCTGTTGGTTCTTTGCAGGACTGTTGTTGCTGTTCCAAAGGTCTGCTTCATTAAACAGTAAATATTTCTATAATTATCCCAAACTATTATCATATTTAACAATGGTATTTAACAGAAATTACATTAATCAGTATAGTGAACCTAAATCCAAACTTATAGTGAACCTAAAACCAAACTTATAGTGAACCGAAATTATATTAAACAAAAATGATATTAAAGAATTTTATGCTTACACATTAACAGGTGCTTCTTGTTCTGATTGCTGTTGCACCGGTGGTTCTTGGGCTTGTTGCTGTTGTTCTTTGGCAGGGCTGTCGCATTAAATAGAAAACAGTTCAATAACAACCATTAAAATTAATAAAAAGAATTTTTATGTGAAACTTACTCTTCATTAGAAACTTCATACACATAGTCATCTTTGAATAAGTCATCAATTACAGAACTCGTAAGAGACACTGTAATACCATGCTTTTCAGCTTCTTGAGGGCAGCTATAATAAACATAAGAGAGTCCAAAGACAAGAACATATTGAATTCATTTCTGGTTTCAACTGAACCATAATTAAACCATGTATAAGCAGTAAACATTGAACAAGATTCATGTGGTGAATAAATATTTATTAACTTAGTCATTATTAAAAGTTTGTTGTGTTTCCTTTTGTGGAGGGACATAGATGAAGTCATCCTTCATCAATTCTTCCTGAACTGAACTTGGAAGAGACAATGCAAGAGGAGGTCTAAGGAATGTAAATAAGGATAAAGTTAATGTTGAATAATTAGAATTTGTTTTGAAAAATAGGAATTCGCACATTGAAAAACTCACACTTCCAAAGCCTGAGAACGAGTTTGTTCTTGAAACTCAACGATTTGTAGGTCAGAATCAGGTGTAGCTCTAGTGACATTTAAACACAATTTTCTTGTGATTAATTAAACAAAAATTATTAACTAAATCTAAAAGAGTAACATAAATATTTTTAACTTACACTGGTGGAGTTTTAAGAGTCTTTCTTGGGAAGATTTTCTTTTTTCTAAAATATTTGACCGTGCTTTCCAGGGTATTTTTCCTAAAAAAAGATAACAAATTAAAATTAGAAATCAAGATTAAAAGCAAAGGTCTAGAAACACATTAAATCTGTTTTTGGGCAACCACCGAACCGAAAATACAATATGCAGTGAACCAATTTACCTGGTATTGCTCGCAGCACTTACAGAAGGTGTAGAGCTTCCTTTCGTCTGTAAGAGTTGCTCACTATCCATATTTACAGTCGGCACTCTAAGCAAGATAAATAAATATTAGTAATTGAATTTAGAGGAATTAGAAAAGGTTGTAGCAAAAGTAAGTAAAGTAAGAAAAAGAATTCGGGAATAATAAACTGAATCTTACGTCTGAGAGAATTCATTTTGTGTCTGTGGAGAGTCAAACTGATCCGGAGCAACGTTTGCTGACTGAGCTCCATCATTTCTTTTCTTTGATCTTTTTTCTCTTATCATTTCCAATGCTCGCTTTTTTCTTTCCGCAGCATTGTTTTTTGCTTGTTCAGTTCTGAAAGTTCACAAAATAAGTATCAAAGAATCTAGAACATAAGTATTAATAAAAGAAAATATGATTCGAGAAACTTACTCCTTGTGAGGTTAGGCTGGTGTTTTTGCCACCCTTTCCGGTTGTTTTCTTTTTATTACGGGTGTTTTCTCAATTTCATTTTCTCTGTAAAACAGATAAACACGTTGAATTTATACCGGAGACAAGACACAAACAATGAAGTCAACCAAATTCAGAGACACCACCGAACCGAAATAAATTGAAGCGATAAACCGAAAATTAGAATCCCACCGAACCGAAAATAAATCATTTGCTGAACAAAACATGATATATATGCAATCAACAAAACGCCTCACAGAAATTATGCAATACTTACTCATTTTCAGATTCGCTTGTGCTCTTTGAATCAATTGGCACAAGCTTTGTTTTTTTTATTTGTTTTTTAACCACCTTCGGTGGTTGTTTTCTTTTCTTTGTTCCGGTTTTTTTATTTCTTCTTCTCTGCAATACATAAGAACAAGCGCATAAGAACATATTTAAGCACATACAAGTTAAATGAAATCAATATGAAAATTAAACTTACTGGCTTTCGGATTCAGATTCGGAAAGTCTTTCCTCTTCCGAAGAAGAATCCGCCTCAACAATTTTCTTTTTTATTTTCTTTCCTTTTTCTTTCTTGTCCAAGTTACTTGTTTTTGTTTTTTCTTTCTTTTTTTCCTTTCTGTAAAGAAATCTCTAAAACAGAAATAAGGACTCAATTATTTAATCATCAAGAAAATACATTAACAATCCGGTGAACTAAATGAAATAATCCCACCGAACCGAAATATGTTTATATGCTGAATAGTACATGACAAGTATTTAATCATCAATAAAAATATTTCTTAATGCAGAAACTTTCAAATCAACAAACTAACAATTGCAAGTAGGAAAAATAAATTAATTATAACCTAAAACAGAAGTTTATTTAGTTAGTAGAGTATTTTAAAAGCATTTGAAAGCAAATTTTTCAGAAAATTTTAGTAGAGTATTTATCAATGGTTGTGTTGCTTCATATGAAATCCGTTCAAGTATCATTTGCCTTGTCCAATGGGCCATCCATGGTGCAGGGGGAGCATCAGGTGCAAACGGGTGGGGGAACTTGGTTTCGTAGAAGTATATCAACATTAATACAAAAACACAGCCATCAACAGACTGTTTCTTCTCCCTTTCTCTTATTTTCAACTCCTTTCATCAAGAAGTTGAGCACATGCTTTGCCCAATCTTATTCCCGAATGTTGTCCACATGAAAGATCGGTGGCTTATGGATTGGGGAGGCCACACTTACTGTTGTGGGGAGCAAGAAGCACTTTTGTATGAAGACAACAAAAGTCCTCTTGAATTTTTTCCAGTTCTCCTCCCCTTCTACACTATTCCTTGCCAAAGTCGCCAAGAAAATATTTTTGACACTCTCAAATATTTTCTTTTCTGTTGGATTCAGGTTGTTGTAATCAACCTTTTCAGAAAAAAATATTTTCTACAATATTTTAATAGCAAAAATCAGACAAAAACGGTCAGTTTAATTTTTTGGACACCAATGAACTAAAAACAAGCAGTAAGTGGAAAATATATTGCCTCCGTTGGTTATGCCGAGGGCAGTTGCTACTTTCTGAGGAGTTATGTATTTTCTCTCCTGGAGAGTTTTCAAGCATCCTTTCTCTTCATCAAACCGATCAAGCAATTCTTTCAACAGTGTATTAGAGACGTTCATTTCTGGGACATTTTCCAGGGCACCAAATCCCATTTCTTCCACAATATCTTTCTTTTCTTGAGTCATTTTCCTGTACACTGTTGCTATTGCCTTTGTTTGGCATCTGCAATAGTGAGTTTTCTACAAGTTTTGAAATAGAATGTGAGGATATATTTATAATACAAAATAGATATTATTCGAATGAAAGCGGATAAATATATTTAATATGCTTACGTTATAATGTGCCTTCTCCTTCATTGTTGCCATTTTCTTGTTGTGTTTTGCTGTAATGAAAAATTTTGGTCAATATTTCATTCAATATATCAACAAACACAAGCATGTATATCTTAATCAAGTCAATTAAAATGCCACAACCCACCGAATCAAAAATCGTTCACTCACAGAACCAAAATTACAAAGGCTACCGAATCGAAAAATGTTCACGTGGTTAATAAATGATGATCAAATTTCAATCAACAAGAATACTATTACTCCATGCAAAAGAAGTACTGAAGATAATAATAATCATTTTTAAAATTCTAGTTAAATTATCCACAAAAATAAGAACAACCACGTATATCTTAATCAAATCAACATCTTCCAAAAGAAAAGTTTTTCAAATTTCATGAATTAGGTGTTATTTCAAAATGACATTTGCAAATTGTCTTCTTTAAAAACTCTTACTGAAATTTGTTATCTTTCTTTAAGTATCAAGGTCAACTACCATTCGTGCTGAAATCTATCCAATATAATGAGACAATTTGACAGTAGTATGGCTTATCAAAGTGAAATAGTCGTCTCTAATGTGAATTTTCCTAAACAAAACCTATTCAATACATCAACAACCACAAGCATGTATATGTTAAACAAGTTAATTAAAATGACACAACCCACCGAATCGAAAATCGTTCACTCACAGAACCAAAATCACAAAGGGTACCGAACCGAAAAACGTTCATGTGGTTAATAAATGATGATCAACTTTCAATCAACAAGAATGCTATTTCTCTATGCAAAAGAAGTACTGAAGATGGTAACAATCATTTTCAAAGCTCTAGTTAAACTATTCACACAAATAAGAACAACCACATATATCTTAATCAAATATAATGAGACAATTTTACAGTAGTATGGCTTATCAAAGTGAAAGAGTTGTCTCTAATGTCAATTGTCCTAAACAAAACTCATTCAATACATCAACAACCACAAGTATGTATATCTTAATAAAGTTAATTAAAATACCACAACATACCGAACCGAAAATCCTTCAGGCACAGAACCAAAATCACAAAGGCCACCGAACCGAAAACGTTCATGTGGTTAATAAATTATTATCAACTTTCAATCAATAAGAATAGTGTTCTTCAATGCAAAAAGAAGTATTGAAGATAGTAATAGAGCTCTAGTTAAACTATCCACACCAATAAGAACAAACACATATATCTTAAAACCCTAGTTATACTGTAAAAATCATTCATAATAGTTCAATCTACTAGACGAAGCAAATCAAACCAGTAAAACTAAAATGAAACTAGGTGAAACGCGACATTGCAAGATTTTAAATGAACAATAGTTTTCTTATACCTTTTGTAGTCTTTGTTGCTGTTTTCGTTTGTTTCTGGTTGTTGCTTGCGAAATCTTCTTCCGATTTTTTTTTGCAATATTTCCGCAAAGAATGTGATTGAAATTTGAGTGATGTTCAGAGAGATTCGAAGAGAATGAGTATTTTGATGTATTGGTTTCGTGTTGAAGATGTAACGTTCTTTCATGATGAAGTGCGAATGGAAAAGGAGGGATTTTTTTGTGTCTGGCGCGTGTTTTTCACTCTCCAATTAATGCACCTTAATCTATTTGAACTTGAGCCAACTTGGTTATATAGTTATATAGATGTATAGCAGCCCTGTATTTATATTTAAACACTTGTCAAAAAAATCATATTGACATTTTATAAATTGAATAATCTATTACACTAGTTTTTATTCTTATTTATCCTATTTATATTTAAAATCAAAATTTATTCTTATAATTAGACCTGGCCCAAACCAACTATATTCATTAGATTTTTATATTAAAAATTATAAAATATCATTTTATTTTATTTTAAACTACTAAAAGATCTTACTAACTTATATTGACATTTTATAAATTGAATAATCTATTACACTAGTTTTTATTTTTATTTATCCTATTTATATTTAAAATCAAAATTTATTCTTATAATTAGACCTGGCCCAAACCAAGTATATTCATTAGATTTTTATATTAAAAATTATAAAATATCATTTTATTTTATTTTAAACTACTAAAAGATCTTACTAACTTTAAGTATGCCAAATTAAAAATATTCTGAGGACCGTTTCTAGACTAATTTTTTTTATATGAAAAATTTATTGGTTTTTTTTATTAAAAATAAAATTATTTAATGTAATTACAGATGAATAGATTTTAAAGATAAAAAGTCAATACACAAAGTGAGTATTGGACACGTAGAGTACATATTGGACACACAGTTACAGAATATATATTAGACACGTGCTAATATTCTAACCAACTCACAAGATGTGTGTTGAATATATTTTCTATACATTCACAATGTTGTAATATATTTTAAATATCAATAATTAATTAAAATATTATTTTTATCTCCATATTAAAAATAATTTCTGCTATTTTTATCTAAATAAAATTTGGCATAGAAAAAGCAATTAATACTAACCTATGAGCTACTAAATTTCTTTTTCTCTTTTACATGTGAAACATAATGGGAGCTGAAATTCTCCAATTACACATAAAATTTATGTAATATGTACCCACAATCATAAATTCGCTATAAACTGTTTCAGGATTCATACGCTAGTGATGGTTCCAATCGATACTTTGATGATGAACATAGGACATTAGGATAGCATTGCACGAGTGCTGAAACAAAAAGCAAATTTAATCATCCACTGTTATGCTATGATGTTGACTTTTCAGGGTCATCTAAGCCACAAATTAAACTCCATAACTATAATTAATGGCTTGAGATTCCTCCCATCCTTTCACGATAATATATATTAGAAATTTATCAAATTTATTATTTTTAATCATCAATTAGTTATTCATATTTAAAAATATAAAATAAAATATATTGTTAAATTACTAAATTAAAAAAATTAAATTTATAACTAAATAATAACAAAAAAATAATAAATTCTAATAATTATCTAATATTTTTCATGAAAAAATTGAAAAGAGTTAATTGTTAAATAATTCTTTTTTAATTTTTAACTAAATAATAATTTTTTTAGTATTTTAATACTTTTAAAAATAAAATATACATTTAAATTTTTACATTTTTAAAAATTAAAAAATTAAGAGAATAATTTAAAAATATCTATCATTATTTTTTTATAAATATTTTAATTCTAACTTTATTAGTAGATTAATAGGCATTGATATACCTATTAGTTCACTTTTTTTTTCTTTCTAAAATTCAATAATGTATCCAATAATAATAAAAATGTGAAATAACAAATATCTTCCTTTGTTTCACAGCTATGATTACTCCTAGGGTAGAAACAGGTTAGGTTAGACCAAGTTTTGCTCTTAACAGACTTGACCTACAGTCTGTTATAGGTTTTTTTTAAAGTATTAAATTTGACCTGTTATTCAACCTGGCTTGGCATGAAACAGGTTAAAAAGCTTAATAATTTCTTTTTTTACAAAAAAAAAAAATATTTAATAAAAAAACTATTTTTTAAAAAATATATTTATATGTAATATATCATATTTAATATTTATAAGAATTTTTAAATTTTAAAGTATTTAAAATATACAAAACTATTTATAATTAAATATAATAAATATAAAATATCTCATAATTTTGTTAATAATAAAAAATTATTTATATATGTAATTATGTATTAATAGATTCAGACAGGCCTGACAGGCTAATAAAATTAATTAATGAGCCTAAACCTGACCTATTAATATAATAAAACTTTTATAAGAGTCTAAACTTTTATAACAGGTCAGACTACAGATCTCTCCCTGACAGGTCGTCTGACTTTTTTCCACTCCTAATTAATAATTAGAATAATGTAATACGTACGCACTACCATCTAAAACTGTTGACATAGCTTCTGTAATTGATTGCCTAATCAGATTGGTTTCTTGTTTGCTAGGATGATGCCTTTGGATTTGTTGTAGCCCTCGGTGAAATAATTATTGTCAATTTCTTGTCTATTGTGCTGTCTTGTTTCTTACATGTTAATAATATCACCGTACTCGTCTCCGTATCCTTAACATCATACCTATTCTTCAACAATCTCATCCATGAAAGCAGTTCGAAATCCGATCTTTATAGACGGGAGAAGAAACAATGCCTATAATCAAAAACGAAAATATTTGACAAAGAAAATTAGCTAAAAATAGCCATAATTTATCTTATTTAACATTCATTAATTGTTACAGCAATTAATGAATGCTAAATAAAACAAGTTTTAGATTTTTTTTTGTCTCTCTAATATTACCGAATTAAAAACCACAACAAATAATGCCAGCACATCAAAGAGACAGAGTCATACCAGCCACTCAACTTCTCTTATCCCTTTTAGAACTTGTGGCATCTCCATAAAATTATCATTCCAAAAACAAATGATTCCTCCTAAGATAATGCATTTTTTTTCTTTTTCGAATACAAAACACACTATTATAAATAATCCCTTATAGGGATGTGAGGAAACAAAACAAAACACCGTTTAAGAACAAGAAGCAGTAGCAAACAGGAAATAAAAGTCACAATGAATAATAATTCAAATAAGTAACACCAACAACTCTCTATCTACACCCTGATTTTTCGTTCCAAATTATGTGGAATTCTCCAACTTCATAATGAAAATATTTTAAAAAATGTATAACTAAACATATTTTATTTTGAGTTTATTTTTCACTTTAGCTAACAACGGATATAAAAATAATCAAATCAACCAATTTTTTGATAAATTAAAAAAAATCAATTTCATCTTTAAAATTGATAAAAATACATCATGTTAGTCCCTAATAATGGTGCGATGAGTTACTTAATCAATCTCTTAATTGTTTTTCATCAACATCAAGTGACTCATCACACTATTAGAGACTAACATAGTATATTTTTGCCAATTTTAAAAATATAATTAATACAATTAAGATTTAGAGAGTTATTTTAATGCATGAAACTGATTTCAAAAAAGTGAAAACTCAGGTGAAGTCGACTTCACGTGAAGTTGATATCTGAAAGCCGTTAGATGAAAATTTAGTCAAATTAGTCAAATTATCAAACTGCTCTCAAGTGTTAACTTCTCGACTGCACCTGAGTTTCCACATTTCAAAAACTATTTTAAAACTTAACTCTACCATGTTTTGATTTTTTCTCACTCTTCATAAATCTGATCGCATTATTATCACTCTATTGTTTATTGTTCAAACGTTGAGGAATCTCCATTAAGGCGTTAGAAGCAGAATTATTATTAGTAGCCGTGAAAGATCTTTCCACCTCTATCATAAAAAAGAAAGAATAATTTGTTGCTGTTATTTTGTAACTCTTTTAAGAGAAAATTATTTCAATTCCAAAACATCATGAACCATAAAATACATGAAGTTAAAAAAGAGCAAAATGTTTTCAAAGAAAACACATTTTTTAATGAAAGCACAAAGGAGTGAAAAAAACAAAGAAAAGAGGCGTTTAGATTAAAAAAAAAGAGAGAAAAGATTAAAAAAAATACAATAGCAATTAAACTTTTGAGAAAGACAAGAAGGAGAACAAAGATCGAAGGAAAAAAAAGAAGAAAAGAAACGTAGTTAATTTTTGTTTGTACTTATTTTAAGAGCTTAGTTGAGCAATAATTTATTCACATGTCACTCTTTTAAAAATATATTAGTGACTAAATTTTTGGGTTTATAAATTGTTTGATTATACTACAATGAAAATATTTAATTATTCTATTTTAAAAGTTTTTATTATTTTACTTTAAAATTTTTTATTATTTAGATAATTAATTATTTTATTGAAAGATTATATAAATTATGACACACAAATATATAATAGATAATTTATTAACTATTTTTAATATTCATAAAACATTCTAAAAAATTAAATAATGTAGACAGTAATATTCCTTAGAAAAAACTAAATAAATACAAATCAGTTATTATATCACTTGTATGGAGAGAAAACTCTAGAAATTAAGTCTACCAAGATGATGGTAAAGAAGAAGATACAGGTTGATTAACTTCTAAAAATACTAATAATGGAGAAGAAAATATAAAAGAAGTACACAACTACACATGTATATTGTGATTTATACTTGGCTGCTACTATATATAACCAAAAAAGCTACTAGATGAAAATTTAGGATGTATTTGCTTTGTATTTGTATTTTTTGTTTTTATTTCCAATAATAGTTGTTTTTTATTTTTAGAATTTTTGAAAGAAAAAGAAATAATAATAAAATCTTTTTATTTTTACTTCTTATTTTTGTTTTTTTTATTTACAAAATTCTCAAACCTGAAAATCTGGGTAAAAAAAAAAAACAAAAATGCATACAAAAATCACCAGTGCACAATTGCACATCAGCATATACATAAACTTTACTGATATAGTGAATGTTAAAGGAACAAAAGGTGGAAAAAATATGCATACCGTGATACCCCAAAGCGTTGCCAATTGCCAATAAATATTTCAAGAGGTAGCATTCGCAAATGTCCCAACGCCAAAAGCTTTAGAAGAGAGGTTCGAACAAGTGTTGACAGTGGTATTATTCATCCACTTTTTCCACTCACGGAAATATAATTTTGAATCAATGACAGCGTCACAACCAATAAAAGCTTCACATCCAACCATGTCAGAATCTTCACAGGCATGTCGGAAACAATTGTCAACCTTCTCAAGAAAAAACAAGGAGGGAAAAGATTAAGTCAATTAACAAAATAATGTCTGTCTGTATTTTATTTTTTGAATCAAATTGCTAAATAAAAGAATTAGACTTCTCAGCATATGCCACCATATAACTAATATAATTTCACTCACTTGTAAAGCGGCCAGCTACTCGAAAGAACCAATAACATGTCCCATTAGCACAAGAAGGATCAAATTATTAAGACAAGAGTATATATTTATTTTGGTTCTCAAAGAATTTTAGATTGGACACTTTATTTTTCAACTAAAATTAGTTATTTGATTGATCTCTAACAATTAATTCCATCAGTCACTTAGGTCCTTTACTCCGTTAACTCTAACGGAGAACAAAATAGTCCCTGACAACTCTAACAGGAGACAAAATGGTCCCTGATCTCCTCTATTCGAAAACGATACTGTTCTCTCCCAATTTCCATCATATCTCGCATAACACTAGTAGTCTAACAATGTAACTTCAAACTACACAATGCACACTCTATAAATTTAATGTTCACAAGAAAAAAATCCTCAACTTATTCTCAACCAATTCATACTCAGAAAACTAATGTCTATGTCTCTCAACTTGTCTTCGATGGATCCCATGAATTTAGACAGCAAGTTTGATTTGTTAAGATCCGTCATCATCGTTGCCATCTCCCCCCTCCTCTGCCCTATCATCTCCATGACCACATTGTCCACCACTTCGATCGCTTCCTTCAGCTTCTTCTCCGAACCAATTTTCAGTAATCGCTTCAGTTTCCATAGACGACGACATTGCTCATTGTACTGATAGTTTGGATGCGAGGTCGAAGCTATCTGTCAACTTGGACTCTGAAAAAGAAGGAATGAAGCACTCGGTGTCTATTTCAAATGAGAATTTGCATATGATGTTGAAGGAGAATCTTCTCATGATGTCCTAATGTCCAAGAATCTATATTGCTTGCCGGAGAGTGGAGAAAGGCGTGTCCTTGGAGTAGTTGTGGAACTTGGTCTTGAGGATGTCGTGGACGTGTCGGGGTTGGAGGTGATGTTATCGAAGACGTGGAAGTGAATACTTTTGGTGGGTGAAGTGCAGAGGAGGTGGATGTACCAATCACAAAGATTTAGGAGTGTATGGTCCATGACATGTTGATGTTGGTGCGACACGTGTGACAATTACACCATGGCTTAATTTTGGAGCTAAAGAGGAGGAAGGAAAAGATGAAAAAGAAGACTATGAAGGTGAAGAAGGAGAGTATGAATGTTAGAGTTATGCGAGATATGATAAAAATTGGGAAAGAACAGTATCGTTTTTGAATAAAGGGGTCAGAGATCATTTTGTCCCTTGTTAGAGTTATCAGTGACCATTTTGTCTCCTATTAGAGTTGTCGGAAACTATTTTAATTTATCCTCCGTTAGAGTTAACAGAATAAAAAATCTAAGTGACTGATGGAATATTAATTAATTGTTAGGAACGAATCGAGTAATTAATTTTAGTTACGAATTAAAATGTCCAATCTAAAATTTGTTGAGAATCAAAATGAATATATACTCTTAAGACAAACTTCCCAAACAGTCTTGAACAAGAGTTTTAGCATGGGCATGCCCAGTTCAGGCACTCACGATGCCGGTCGTTTTTTTTTTTTTTTTTTTTTGTCGTGTTGGAGGTTAGAGTATTAGTCACGTCTCACGTGTATACCAATTGATGTAGATGTAAATGACGTGTTGCTTCTGACCTTCACATAGGATGGAAATAGGCCCGACTGGTACCTATTTTATAAAATAATCACATACTTAAATTTTTATAAAAATTTTAATACATTCATAGATTAGGTTCGGATTTATTAATTAGTTTTATTAGTCTTTTAAATTTGTTTGATTTATTAAAATATAATTAAATATATAAATTATTTTTTATTATTAATATAATTATTAGATATTTTTAATTTATTATATTTTATTATAAATATTTTTGTATATTTTAAATATTTTAAAAATTTAAAAATTTTATAAATATTAAATATAATATATTATATATATTTTTATTAAAAAATAATTTTATTTTTATAAAAAAAATTATCAAATTTTTTAACAGTTTACAAGTCAAGCCAAATTAAATAACTGGTCAAATTTAATATTTTAAAAAAAATTTATAATATGCTGCAGACTAAATCAAACCAATTAACTATTTAACTACGTGACAGACTAGGTCTATTAAAAATAAAGTCTAACTTAATCTGACTTATTAGTTATTTTTAGGGGTGGGCATGGTTTGGATTTTTATAAATCCAAACTGGATTCATTTTAAAACCAGTTTTATGGTTCATGAAACTAAACCAGAACTGGATTGAAGAGAGAAATCGATTTTAAACCGGTTTGAAAAAACAAAAACTGGTTTTAAACTAGTTTTAGAATTTAAATTTGGTTTTACTTACAAATCGGTTTTAAATCTAGTTTTACGTATAAAATCGGTTTTAAATTCGATTTTTTTAAATCCAAATCTAAAATCCGGTTTTTTTTAAATCCAAATCTAAAATTCGATTTTTTTTTTATAAAATTCGATTTTAAAACCAGATTTTTTAACCAAAAATTCAGTTTTAAAACCAATTTTTGAAAATTCAGTTTTAAAACCAGTTTCTTCAACCAAAAATCCAATTTTAAAACTAGTTTTTAAAAATTCAATTTTCAAAGCAAATATTTTAACAAAAAATCTACTTTTAAAACCAGTTTTTAGAAATTCAATTTTCAAACCATAATTTTTTTAAAAGTAAAATTAATGCTAAAGTTATTTTAAAGTGTATAAGTTCATTACAACTAGAATTTGGTTCTTTATAAATATAATGACAATAACTAATCTATATAACATTTAATCTTATTAATGGACAAGCATGCTACTATAACCATGAAAACAATGTCACTCATTTTCAACTTCACATACACGATTATTTTTTAAATTCTTTTTAGTGATACAGGTACCAAAAACAATAATCTCCTCTTAAATAATACCTTATGAAGCACGGACACTTTGCTGAGTTGCCGTGTCTGCGTGTCGGACACATTTCGGACACGACACTCACCGACACTCGTCAACACGCATGTCTGCTGTGTCCAAACCGTGTCTCAATAAAAAATAAAAAATTCTTCTCTGGACACACTTAGACACATCTAAATACCATCACGTGTCAGCGTGTCCGGTCTTATGCTTAATATATATTTTTAAAATAAATTTAGATATAGTATATATTATTATTTATTAAAACAAAAGATATTCTAAATACTTGATATAATTAAAACAAGACATTAAAAATAATTTAAAAAATTAATTTGTATTTTAATATCAATAAAATATTAAAATATCATTACGGTTTATCTAAAAAATACTTTATATTTTATATGTATGCGTGTCCCCGTGTCATGTAAGATTTTAAAATTCGCGTGTCGGCATGTCCCGTGTCGTGTCATGTCCCGTGTCCGTGTCAGTGTCCGTGCATCATAGATAATACCAAATATCATTAGTTGTGCATGCAATTGGTCAAGGCAAAAAAAATTGTTAATAAATAATATCAGAAAAAGTTCATAGAATGAAGGCAAAGGAGATAATCATGCAACCAGAAAATAGACATTTAACATCATATTAAACACATAACAAAATTAGAAGACAAGCAAAAAGAATTAAGTCGAAAAAGAGATGCCAAAAAGAGCAAAAATAGTTCAAACTCGGTCAAATATATGTCGAATTGATTAAATAAGAATAAACACATACAATACAATTAATATTTTGAGAAAATCAGCATTTTGGCCACCCAAAGTTTCGGTTTTCAACAAAATTGCCCGCCAAAAGAAAAAAAAAACGTTTAAATTTGGATTAGAATTTTTTTTTTCACCAATTCAATCTTAGATTAGAATTTTTTTCAATTTAGATTTTAATTTGGATATGAATTTGGATATGGATTTAAACCATTTAAATGGTTTGGATTAAAAATCCAAATTATAAATTAAAAGAGATCCAATTTGGTTTAGATTTTTTTTATTTAAAACTGAATTTTTTTAAATAGTTTGGTTTGGATTTGGTTTAAAATCCAATATTTAGATTTTTTTTGCCCAGTCCTAATTATTTTCACTCCTATCCGTACGTAATTAGAACCGGTTTATATCATTTGCAAATATATCCGTTGTCTTGGGTGAGAATAGTATTAAATATTTGCTTTCCTCTAGTTTGGGCCGTGAATGGACAGTTTAGTAGTTGGGTTGTGTTTGTTTTTAAATTTGAAAAGGTGTGATATCGATTTTCGTGTATAATTATAAAGCAGTGGCCGGTGGTAGTATATCTTTTTTATGATTATGTATATGTTGATTTTGGATATGTCTCAAAATACGAGGCTGAGTTTGGACAAAAAAAATTCAAGTGTAGCCGAGGTATTGCACCAATAATCAATATGTTGGCCTTATAAAAACCACATCCCATGTTCGAGTTTCAGTTATAACTAGATAGTGATAAAATTTTTAGTGTATGTGAGTGAGTGAATGAGTGTGTGAGTATAGATGACCAAAAAAAAAAAAGAAACTCAAAAAATAAGTGTATAAATTGTTAGTTTTAAAAAAATAAGGTTTAATTACTCTATATATCAATTTCTATAATTTTTTTAAATATTTAATTAGGTTTTTATATATATATATATTTTTTAATTAGATCTTTATACTATATCAAATTTTGTAATAAGTAAGTTTTTACTGTGACAAAATGTTGAAATTAACGAAATATTCTGTTAAACTATATAGAATATTCAATAAAGTGTTAGACATATTCAGTTTGTTTAACGGAATATTATGTTAATTCTATCGTTTTTGTGATACAGTAGGAACTTAATTACAAAATTTAATATGGTATAGGGACTTAATAAAAAAAAAAGTATAAAAATTTAATTAAAAATTCAGTAAAACTACCGGAACCGACAGAGTAATTAAACTAAAAAATAATTGTTATAAGTTATGAAGTTAATTTAGAGGATTTAACGTTATAGTTAGTAATTGATGTATGTTTATAAAATGGGAATTATTGTTTATAGTATTAGAGTGAATTATGGAAGCACTCACGTAAAGACGCTTAAAATGTCTTTTTTTAAAGATGTTTTTTAATAATTAAAACTTAACCTATATAATCGATCAAACTGTGTTATTTTTGTCAAAATTAGATCAAATAAATCGATTTGACCGAAAAATCGATAAATCAAATCTTGAACCAATCTAAATTAATATTTTTTTTTATAGAAAATGACTATAATATTCTTATTATAAAAATGACTAAAATATTTTTATTATATATATTAATTTTGAAAATTCTAAATTCTAATTCTATGATGGTATAGAGAGAAGAGAAATATTAGGATTTAGAGTTTTTAAAATATATAATAGAAATATTT
Source organism: Arachis ipaensis (assembly GCF_059453495.1). Lineage (NCBI taxonomy): Eukaryota > Viridiplantae > Streptophyta > Magnoliopsida > Fabales > Fabaceae > Arachis > Arachis ipaensis. The sequence continues at coordinate 136,956,532 of NC_142440.1, read as the reverse complement.
TAAGTCATTTTTTATAATAGTGTATTATAATCATTTTTATAAAAAATATTAATTTAAATCGGTTCAAGATTTGGTTTATCAATTTTTTTGTCAAATTGATTTATTTTGTCTAATTTTGATAAAAATAATACAGTTCAATCGATTATATTGATTAAATTTTAATTATATATTTAAAAGAAAAGGGGGTTTTAAGCGTGTTGAGTGATTCCTGTGAATTATTAGTTAGGTGGTTGTGGAATGAAAAAAAAGAAGGGTTGACACATTGAATAAAATTATTTTTATGTTCATTTATGTACTATCAGTGTTTAGGCTACGAATATAAATAGACATAAACCCAACAAATGGACACAATAGAGGGTCTGTTGGCTTGGCTCCATTGAGACACTGAGACACCGATTTCGAAGGATGGAAGAAAGCATGCAAAGGTACTTCAATGTATAATGTATAACTCTACAGAAAAAATATTGTCATTTCTAAATTAATTAATAACACTTGACAAAAAAATTGATTTATAATGTCATCTTTAAATTATAAAGTTTTGCTAAGAATATTATTTTTTAAATTGAAAGTGACAATATTCACTCTCTTAACTCTCTTATTTCTATACTCATCTTGAAAAATTTTCAATAACAAAAAATTTTTTTTATGGAATAAAAAATTTAGGGATCCCATTTCAGCTAATTTATGTTATAATTAAATCTTTTTAATATCAAAATGTTAAAGTTAACTAAAATTAAATAATTTGTAAAAGTCAAACACGATTTTTCTTTTCTATAATAGGTATCCTTTTATTAAATATTAAAATATGAAGAAGTTATATAAAATACACAATTATACAAGTGATGCTAACATAATAGACATTAATGATATCATATATACAACTCACATGATAATACGAACGGAACTTAGCCGCGGTTTAATGTTAAGAGTAAGAGCTTATTGGAAACATAGAATCAGCAATGCAGAAGGAGCTGGCTAAGTAAAGAAAAGAGCTTATGCAGAAAAATGATTGCTTAAGAAGTCCAAAACAAAAAAGAAAATAATAAAACCTTTAATTCTATTTCTTTTGTTAGTAATGTCACTTCAAAATGCTTTGGTGGGTCTTTAAAAGGTTGTAAAGCTTCAAATTTAAACAGTGTCTCCGTGTTTGTGATCAAAATTTCATTTCGAAGACTTATGCACAAAAATTACAAGTTAGAATAGAAAAAAATGTCATAGTTATTATGAATCTATATTTTTTAGCAGAGGGACAATATGGTGGTAACAAAGAAAGTAACACACAGTTAGCTTTATATACTACTTCACATTAGGCAAAGGTTATATACAGTTATACACCTTCACCACTTCACTTGTTTATTTTTTACACATTAGCCAAAGTTTATTCTTTTAATAGTAATTGATTATTCAACAAATAAAATACTCTAAGAAGATTGTACTACTGCTACAAGACATGTATCAACAACGTAAATTAATGTGGTCCTCATACTTTAATCCCAGCTACAATAACATTTACAAAGATATCCAAAAACAAATGCTATAGCTACCCCAGCATGGCCCTACTAAATAGTTACAAATGGCCATATATATATATATAAATTGTTAACGTAAGTAATCATTGCGACATATTCTAGAATCAGATCAAGAAACTAAAGAAAATATATATTTCTCACACTCAATGAATGAAACAATGGAAGCAATAAATCAATAAGGTTAAACTCAAACTCTTGTAATTGTACATTAGCAGAGGTGTTGTAAAGCTTTTAAAGATTATATATTTAGGTGTTTTAAATTTGTATCAGTACTATCTAATATTAATAATATTCTATATTACAAGACTTAAACAGCTATATAAACATGCTTCTATCTACATGATCAATTGATTTTCTAAAAAAGTTAAAAATTAAAAAATAAATAAAAAAGAGAAGATAAAGGTGGCACAGTAGTGCACTAGAGTCCTATCAAGATATGATAAAGATGCAGCATGAGCTATGGAGTCTCACATTCTTAAACAAAAAATAGTGTAAAATAAAACTAACCTTGTAAATTAACACAAAAAATACTATGTAAGATAAGTTTATTTTATAACATAACAAGCATTCAAGCAATGTTTCGGCCCATCCTTTCATGGTGCTCATCACTTATTTACTTGTGTGATCTTTTATGGACCCATCAACATAAAAAAAAAAAAAAAAAGGAAGAAATGAAATATATCAAGTATGAAGACTACTACATAATATGTCTTCTTAGCTATGGTCAAAATGAAATTTTGAAGAAGATTCCACTAGCAAAGCAGCAAGCCGTGTTAGAGATGACAGGCTAATGCTGCGCCTCATTGTGACCCGCGCTAGCTAAAATTCACCAACAATCTTTCAGGTGTCTTGGTAACAAATTTGAATATTCTGATGATAATCTGCACAATCAGCCCAGCAAATAGAACATTATCTACATACACACACATTTTCACCAGGTGTTAGTAGGCCTTTGATGGTTTTATAATAAAACATATTATTTCTATGATGTATTAAGGACTTTCAGCAAGACAAGCTAAAAAAGTAATGATGGCATCATTTCAGACATGAGCATGATAACAGAGTAAGGGAAGCGGTTTATATACATAAACTAGGAACAAGAGAACAGCAAGGGTGACAAAGAAATTTACCAAAGGAATGGGAATCAGGACACACAGATCAACCCAAAACCGAAACCCTGTCATGTAATGTCGAGCAATCTTTCTCGGATGGTCAACTAAATATCCAGCACCAACAGCTGTTGGCTCAAAAGAAATATAAGCCAACCTAAACTGCAAAATGAAATGCAACTTGGTAGAATTATCAGGTTGATTCTAAGATTTAATTAGTAAATTTTTAGTGGCTAATTACGTTTAATACAAGATTCTCTAAAACCTGCTATTTTAGTGACAAAAGTCTTTTCCAAAAACACATGTTCAAACTAATTTTAGAAACGTCATTAGTAGAAATTACTTGGAGAAAAATGCTGAATAAATAATATAGGTCAATTACCATTCTGCCGAGAAAAACATATACTTCTACGGTGATCGAATTGACTCCAATATGTTTCGAATCCAGCAGATAAGCATAAAAAATGGTAAGAAAGTTTACAATAATACTAAAAGATATTAGAAATGTATTTCTAAGATTTTCTAATTAAATAAAAGGAAAAAGGATCGTACCTTATCCACATATGGTGATAAGAAAAGTAATATATCCAGAAAATTGTAAATAAGTAAATCGTATGATGAATCTTGTTCCATTCGAGTATAATTTATCATGAGGGTTTATGACATGAATTCGTAGAGGCCAGAAGGAGAATGTTGTTGAACCATTGACATTCTCATTAAGAGCATTGGAGTGTTGCTATTCAAAATATGTGAAGACAAATAAATAAATAAACAAAATTGTTGATGATAGTCATATATTTCTAATATTTTCTGAATTTCCCAACTCTATTACCTCTAACATAGTGTCATAGTCACATGTCACAATAAATCTAACTTACATAGCAAATAAACTTTATAAACTTAAAATCTTACTGAAGTAGGACATAGGATGCACAATATTTTTCCGTTATCATAAGAGTATAGATATAAATGAATAACATTTGAACCAAAGTGCTTTCAATAGATGTATCATAGAAACTTGATAGCTAAATAAATAAAATGCATATTGACACTTCTCATTAAACTATATAATTTATTATCGTTTTTATTTTTACCTATACTTAATTACTTATGAACATGACCATATAATAATATATAACTTTGAAAAATAAAATAAAACAACTATATAACCGTACATCACTAATAGTAAGTGACACAAAAATAATATAAAAGCAAACCTACTCATATTTCACAGATATGAAAATTATAAGATACTTATGAAAAAGTACACTCTCTAATCTAACTAATTCATTCAAATCTTCTTTATGTTTTACTTTTTTTTTAAAGCTCAAATATTAGATTAATAATAAAAGAAGTTACTATTTTTTTATAAAAAATATTAAATATTATATTTAAGATAAATTCTATCCAACCCTCCCTCAAATAAAAGGTAAGTTATCTCCTATAACATGACTAATTACTATTGGATGAAATGAATTATATTATCATAGTTAACATTAACTCTTAATTTAACTTAAATTTTGATAATTAAACTAATGAAATTTAATAACTGTAAATTATAAGAGTTACAAAAAAAATTATTTTATAACTTTTTAATTTTTTTTAAAACCACACATATAATAATTAGATCTAACAATACAAAAAAAATTAGAAAACTAAAAAGAACAAATGAAAAGAAAAACCAAAAGGCCGAATCACAAATTTAAAATAAAAAATTAGATAAGGTGTTAATTGAGTAAGGGTGAATTCTATAGTTATTAATAGAGTTGATATATGAATTGTGTGATTTTGTAGGTATGAAGTTGAAGTGATTTTACTATAATTAATTAATTTAGTGGTCAAAACTTAAATTAAATTAAGAGTTAATATTAACTATTTTGATGATATAATTTATTTCATCTAATAATTATTAAATTTATCATAGAGGATAACTTACCTTTTATTTGTGAGAGATTAGTGAGTAAAATTTACCTATATTTAAATATCTCTAAACTTTTCGCTTTTCTTTCAACTTGCTCCTCAGCTCCATTGATATTGACTAACTATTTCTTAGACAACCTCCATTTCTGCCATCCTTCCTAATTATGCAATTAGAAAAAAAAGAACACCACATTTTATACATGCATGTATCATGATATCAATTTCATAACAAAATAATTTAATAGTTCAAATAATATATTTGCCATTATATAAATTAAAAATTACTAATATTACAATAAGATTCTAAAAATAAAATTTGAACGGAAAAATAAATCTTATATATTCTAAAGTATAAAAGAACATCATATATAATTTATTGATCTATGTTAAAAATATACAATTATGGTTTAATTACTTTAGTCCTAATAATAATATTTGGTAAAATTATAAAAATTTAAAGAAATATTAGATTATAAAATAAAATAATCTTTTTTAAAACGGAAAGTATGAGGAGCCAATGGAATATTTGTACAACATGTACAATATAGGTTTAGGAAGTATTAGAGATATAACCATTAGTGTTACATTTTCTCATCAGCTGAAATTTTTAGAATGAGTGGTATTATGACATGATATTAGAGCGCTAGATTTGAAAGATTAAGAGTTCGATCTTTGGTGAACCCATAATTATTTGAGAAACTGCTTAATGTCATTTGATCACTTCATGTGCACACAGAATAAAGGAGAAGAATGACAAAGAAGATAGAAGGTTGACTTAGAAAATAAAGGAGAAGAAAAAAAAAAGACAGAAAATATGTATATTGTGTTTCTGCGCACATCAAATCAATATGAAAAAAATAAGCCATTACATTAATAGAACAAAAAATAATATATGTTACAACTTAAAACTACAAATATAATTGGGGCAATAATATCTATTAAAAGAAGCACAAAATAGTACGGTAAGAGTTAAAATCATGATTATTATTATTATGTCCAACTACTTTATTATTTAGCAAATGATAATTAATTAGTTTATGAAAATATTTTTTAATTTTGTTTTCTATTTTTATTTGTTTAAACTTTTTTCTTTGGTCTCAAAAATTACTCTAATCAACTGTAAGAATTTCTTGTAATGATTTTCATTAAAATGGTGAAAATAAACTATGCACCATGCAAGCATAGAATAAAAGACATTAAACCAATGGTCTGAATGGACAGATACAGTGTTTTCATTAAAAAAATATTTTTAACAATTAAAATTAAAAATTATTGATGAAGAAAATTTTATGTGCTAAATTATTCAACTAGTAATATTAATGGTTGGATAAATTATAAGAGAGAAGAAAATTGAAAGTTGGGAAAGAGAAAAATAAATTTTTTTATTTTAAAAATTTTTAAATAAATAAAAACTAAAAACTAAAAAAATATTTTTTTAGTGATTAATTTTATGTACTCTTTATGTACTCTTATTAAAATTAATTATTTATATTAAAATAATAAAAAATTAATCTAAATAACAATAAAAAATCTTTAAAACACGTTTTTTTTCTAACTTGTGAATCTTTTTAAAAACATCTTTTATAAAAAAAAATTTTAATAATTCTAAGCTCCCAAACTCTCAACAGGAATGTGAGAAAACAATAATACATATAATCAAACAATACCTTGAGTGGCTGGACCTTGAAAAACGTAATTCATGGTTTTTCTTTATTTTTCTTATTTTTTATTAACCCTTTAGACTCGAGAAGCTAGATAAAGAGAATGAATTAAACAATAATTTTTATTTAATGGGGATCATGTTAAAATTTGTAGAAATTAATATAGATTTAATGTTTATGAATGTAGATAAGATTGTGGATAGATTATTGACTAATATAAGTAGAAAAAAAAAAAGTGATAATTACTTACAAAACTCATGCATTACAAACATTTTTGCATTGGATTTCTTTCGGGTTTTTTTTTTTCAAAGAATTTATTTGGATTGAAAGTTACATTATAGATTTATAAGACTTATATAGTTTAATTTTTTCATAAAAAAAATATATGTCATCTTATTTCATGAGAATAAAAATGTATACATTTTTGCATATTTGTTTCAACTCCAAAACAAATAAAAATATATGTGGTAAAATAAAGAAAAATAAAAGAATATAAATAAAATATTCTAATATTAGTATCTATTAATATTATTATCTCAATATATTAGAGTTATTTCTAAAAATTTATTTTTTGATAGTTTATCTTTACGTACTCTTTATGTATTTTTACTATAATTAATTATTATCAACATTAAATTAAAAAAAATAATTTAGATAATCATTCAAAATTGAACCATTAATAATGATAATTATGGCCATGGTCTTCACACGATACTTTTGTTGATTTATTATCGTAAATCTTTTGAAGTTTGAACCACTTTTGGTCCTAGAAAAGTATAAATCTTCTGAATGCCACTAAATATAATAATACAATAACACTAAATTCATGTAATTTAATCCAGTATTACTATAATTCAAGGAGATTATCCCATATATCAAGCACATTAATATCCATATGCATCAACTACAAAAACTTAAAACTGCAGGAACAATAATATCTGAAAGATATTAGTGATTATATGAAAGAGATTGAAGAACAAAAGTAGTAGTAGAACAGGAAATAAGAAGAAAGAATTGAAGAAGAAGAGAAAAGGGTTCACTAATTTAATAAAGGTGAATTGAAGTATTACCACATGTTTTATAATTAATAGTTCTCTATATATATAGAGAGTCTAATGACAATTAATTTGTAACTGATCTAACTAAAGAGAGTATAACTAACTATACTGACTCTATTTGGTTTAACTAATTCAGTTTTAGCTTAATTATTATTCTATCAATCCTATTAAAAAAATTTATATAAAATAAAAAAGTATAAATAAAATATTCTAATATTAATATCTATTAATATTATTATTTCAATATAATAGAGTTGCTTCTAAAAAATTATTTTTAGATAGTTTATCTTACGTATTCTTTATGTACTCTTATTATAATTAATTACTATTAATATTAAATTAAAAAAATAGTTCAATAATTCAAGTAATATATTTATCATTTTATTAACTAAAAATTACTAATCACACAATAAGAATATAAAATAATAAAACTTGACTTTAAAAATGAATCTTAAATCCTTTAAAGCATGGATGAAGACAAGGGGTTAGATATATAACTTTGTCTCCACTATGTTTTTTACTTTGACATGAGCTAGAAATTTTGCATTTTAAAAAATGATGGAGGAATAAAAATACTGCTAATTTGCTACATTAAAATAATAGAGTTAGTTACATGTACTCTTTATGTATTCTGCTAATTAGTGGTTGATAGAGAAGTGAGCTTGCAACTCAGAGAAACACGAAGTAATTGAATTGGTGCAGCAAGAAAGCAAATTATTTGTATTAGGTCTTATTTTATGTATAGAATGGATAAATGATTTATCCACATGTCAATATACAGCTAACTGTCCATTAATAAATCAACTACACATTAGAGGGGATTCCCACTCTCTTCTGGTATTGATGCCACCTCAAAACCTATATTCTCATAAGCTTTCCTTTCCACCCCGCTACTTTTTAAGGCTTTGTCAAGTTTCTCTCCTAAAATAATAATACCTATAATCTCATGCATAATGCATGTTAGAAAGTAATCATTGCAAACAACCGACGATCAATAATTCAATTTGACTCTGATTCTTTTAGGCTTTTTTTTTTTTATATATTTTTATTTTTATTTATGTATTTTTATTTCAGAATAAAAACAAAACGTAACCTAAAAATGACCATATAAACGCTAATAGTAGGAATATGGGATTTTCATTTCTTTCTCAGAAGTTCCATTTTGGTTTTCCTCCGATAATTACGGCAAGAAAAGAGAACTATTTTAATATAATTTTTTTTAATAATTATAATTAAATATAAAAATTAATATATATTTTTGATAAATATTATAAACGTCAAATTCTTTATATTTTTTTTATGAATAATTTGATTGTTAGAAAATTATTCTTTAATATTGATACTTATTTGTTTTCAACTTATTCTATTATCCCTTTTTTTTTATTGAGTTTTTTCAATTTTGGTATCACACTGCAGTTTGGGATTATACTACTCATTTTTCATCTTCAAAATTTCAGTTTAGTCTTTAATTTCAAGATCTCATCTCATTCTTTGTTAAAAATTTTTATTGAAATTTTTTTATGGTCAATAAGTGTCAAAATAAATATTATTTTTGACGGTTAATAAGTATCACAAAAAATATATTTTTAAATTTTTCTAACAAATTATTTTTGACGGCAAATATTTATCAAAATAAAATTAAAACTTTTTTTACAATTACTTATATGTTAAAAATATTATTTTTGACAAAATTTTTATTAACATATTTTTTAAAATTTGTTTTTTTGACTAATTTTAATTTTTTGACACATAATAATCCTAAAAAATAGTCTATATTATTATAGTGAGTATATAATTTCATATTGCAAACACGTTAGAATTTACTTCAACATTTGCAATTCAATTAGAATTTTGGCGTTTTATTTAAAATTAATATTTTAAGTCTAATTTCCACCTCATAGAAATCCAGACAAAACATTGCATGTTGCATGGTATCATGTATTTTTATGATGATAATGTGAAAGTGTGCATCTCTTAACAGTAATAGAGTTTAATTATTGATTGATAAATGTGATAATAGGATGTAGATTTTATTTTTTTAAATAAATAATTTTAGTTTTGAATAAATATTTTTTTATTTTTGGACAAAAAGACAATTATAAATTAGTATCTATACATACATGCTAGATATCCAGATGAGCTGAGAATGAATTAAACAATCATTTTTATTTAATGGGGATCATGTTAAAATTTTCAGACATTAATATAGGTTTAATGTTTATGAATGTAGATAAGATTGTGAATAGATTATGGACTATTATAAATAAAAAAAAAAGTGACAATTACTTACAAAACTCATGCATTACAAACATTCTTGCATGGAAATTGTTTCGGATTCTTTTTTTTCAAAGAATTTGTTTCGTTGAAATCTACATTATAGATTTATAGGACTTATATGATTTAATTTTTTCATTAAAAATATATATATGTTATCTTATTTCAGAAGAAAAAAAAATATATAAAAATGTATACATTTTTACATATTTTAACTCCAAAACAAATAAAAATATGTTATAAAATAAATATAAAATAAAAGAGTATAAATAGAATACTCTAATATTAATGTCTACTAATATTATTATCTCAATATAATAAAATTGTTTTTAAAAAAATATTTTTTAATAATTTATATTATGTATTCTTTATGTACTTCTATTATAATTAATTATTATCAATATTAAATAAAAAAATTATTTTAGATAACTATTAAAAATTCTGAAAACGCGTCATTTTTAATTTTTTTTTTTTTCCTTCAATTTGTGTATTTTTCTAAGAATAGTGGTACAAGAATACTATTATAATAAAAAAAGATGAGAATAAAAAATCTTAAAAATAAAAAATTACCTCAATTGAAGCATGTCGCCGAACCTTTAGATAAGTCGGGCATATAATGCAAAATTGTTCATCACATAATCCTAACACCCCAGACACTGACAGATATTTATTCTCAATTTGATCTTCATTAATTGTTAATATTGACTCTTATCTCCTCCGTCATGTCCATCTTTTTTGAAATGCCATGTAAGTTTGATTGAAGTTAAAACACATTTGATATATGTACCATATTACCAATTTCATAACAAATCACATTATTATCAATATATCAATATAATTTTAATCAAAATTAATTTTACTAAAATATATTAACATCAATTGTTACTAAAATTAATTTTACTTTTATTCTAACTTTATTTTTTTAAAAACTTCATTACTTATCTTCACAAATATCAAATTGTGTGAGAATAAAAATTGGAAAATTAATAATAGCAACTGTTATCATAGTCTTTAAAGTACATAAGAGCACATAAGAGTGCATAGAAATAAGTCGTATTTATTTTAAAAAATTCTGATTTTTTTAATTTATAATTAAAAAAATCTTTATTAAATATGACTTATTCTTGGTATATGTATATTTCTAAAGACGATGATAATAGTTGCTGGTCATACCCTGACCCAATGATAAGGCCCAAGTCCAAACGAAAGGTCCAATCCAATGGATTGAGCCTCGCCCTACACCGACCTTCGCCCTACGAAGTCGGTCCCTATCACGACTTGCTCTAAAAAAGTCGGGACGAAGATTAGCTGGCAGATAAACACCCATTTAAATGAGTAACTGCCCCTAAAATCTCTCTACCCACTTTCTGGAGCCATATCTCAACCTCCCTAAGATAAAGGGACAGTTATCCCCCATAAATAACGGAACTACACCAACGGTGGTTATGGGTTCACCACTATAAATACACTGACACTTCTCAGGTATCTCAGAAGCCCAATACTCTCTAGACCTGTTTTGCTCCCTTTGCTGACTTTAGCATCGGAGTGTCTTTGCAGGTACCACCCCCCATTTCCTCATACCAAAGTCAGACGGGGGCCTTGGATCATCAATCCGTTTGGATACTTCCTCATTCATACGATCGGATCAGCCAAACTAACCCAACCCAATAATCTCCGGTTACCCATCGTAACATTGGCGCCGTTGTCGGGACTCGAGAGATCAACCAGTAATGGCGGATGTACCCCCTGAGGATGGTCATGTGGCGTCGGATTCCGAACAAGAAAATCTGGATACCGGAAACAACGACGCAGACCTGACCCTCCACCAGGGAACCAACGACCAACACAGGGAAGGAACCTTCGGATTTAAAAATCCGAAGACAAATTCCTCGGAGGGGCGTGAATCAGAAAAAGATAGACCACCCCACGCAACTAAACTAATGGGGCTAGTCCATGTTCACCAAAGTCGCTTGGAACAACTGGAACAGGAACGGGAGCGACAAAAGGAGATAGAAAAGCACCTAAGAGAGGAGATGGATCGACGAAAAGAGTTAGAGAAAAAACTCCTAAAGTTAGAATCCTCCCTCAGAGGTCGGAACTCCCGTGACGAGCGAGAAGAGTCACCCCCAGGAGGGGAGGACCCTTTTAGTGAGGACATAATGAGGGCAAGAGTTCCAAGGAACTTCAAAAGCCCCGATATGGACCTCTATGACGGAACCACCGATCCGAAGCATCATTTAAGCAACTTTAAAAGTCGGATGTATCTGGCTGATGCTTCTGACGCAACGCGCTGCAAAGCTTTCCCGACCACCTTATCGAAAGCAGCGATGAAGTGGTTCGATAGTCTCCCTCCAAGGTCGGTCACCAGCTTCGAGGACCTCTCGAGGAAGTTTCTAATGAGGTTCTCCATTCAGAAAGATAAAGTAAAGCATGCACCGAGCCTCCTGGGAATAAAACAGGAGGTCGGAGAACCTCTACGAGATTATATGGAAAGGTTCAATAAGGCATGCTTAGAGATTCAAGACCTGCCCACCGAGGCAGTTATCATGGGGCTGGTCAACGGACTTAGAGAAGGTCCCTTCTCACAGTCCATATAAAAAAGACACCTTACCTCCTTAAGTGATGTACAGGAATGAGCTGAAAAGTACATCAACATGGAGGAAAATGTCAGGCTGAGAGAGTCGAGCTGGTGACCTGGGCACCTTCCCTCAATAAAAGAGAGAGAAAGGGAGCCCAAGAAGAAAGAAGACCTCGGTCCCGACAGACCCAGGAAATATCACTCTTATACTCCTCTAAAGGTTTTCATAGTGGACGTATACAGAGAGATTTGCAATACTGAAAGGCTGCCACCTCCCAGGCCCATTAAAAATAAAAAAGGAGGGAGTCGCAGCGACTACTGCGAGTACCATAAAATATATGGTCACTCAACAAACGATTGTTACGACCTTAAAAATGTGATAGAAAAGTTGGCTAGAGAAGGCCGACTTGACAGATATCTCATAGAAATGTCGGATAATCATGGGAAGAGAAAGCGAGATGACACATATAGAAGAGACCCACCACCGCAGACTCCGGAGAGACATATACATATGATCTCAGGCAGATTCGCGGGAGGGGGACTCACCAAGTCCGCTCGCAAAAGACACCTCAAGCGAGTCTACCAAGTCAGAAATGAATCATCCGACCTCCCTACTTCTCATTTACAAAGGAAGATGGGCAAGGAGTAATCCCTGGACACGACGATCCAGTGGTAATAACCATGATCCTAGCCAATGCCCATCTCCACAGAACCCTAGTAGATCAAGGAAGTTCGGCGGACATCCTTTTCAAACCTGCGTTTGACAAACTATGGTTGGATGAAAAGGAGTTAAGAGCCTACCCCGACACCTTGTACGGGCTAGGCGACACGCCAATAAAACCACTAGGATTTCTACCCCTCCACACTACCTTCGAAAAGGGGAAAAAATCCAAAACTCTGAGCATAGACTTTATAGTCATCGACGTGGGGTCAGCATACAATGCCCTAATCGGTAGAACTACCCTGAATCGACTCGGAGCGGTGGTGTCTACCCCCCATCTTTGCATGAAATTTCCGACACCTGCGGGAATAGCAACAGTGCGGGGAGACCAGAAGTTGGCAAGAAAGTGCTACAATGAAAACCTGAACCTGAGAGAAAAAGGCAAAGAGGTTCACACCATAGAGTTCGGTGGTGCAAGGGCTAAAGAAGAGCTACGACCACAGCCAGGAGGAAAAACTGAAGAAATACAGGTCGGCGAAGAGGAAGGAAAGAATACAAGCATAGGAGCCAACCTAGGGGAAACTCTGAAGCAAGGGTTGACTAAGCTCCTAAGAGACAATTCTGACCTCTTCGCTTGGAAAGCTTCCGACATGCCCGGGATAAACCCCGCGCTCATGTCCCACAAGCTCTCGGTACATCCGGGATCCCGACCTGTACAACAGAGAAGGCGCAAGCTCGGCCCGGAACGAGCCCTAGTGGTGGAAGGGCAAGTACATGCACTCCTAGAAGCCGACTTCATTAGAGAAGTTAAATATCCAACATGGCTAGCAAATGTAGTGCTAGTCAAGAAGCAAAATGGCAAATGGAGGACGTGTGTTGACTACACCGACTTAAATAAGGCATGTCCCAAAGACCCTTATCCACTCCCGAGTATTGATACCCTAGTAGATTCTAGCTCGGGATATCAATACTTGTCGTTCATGGATGCCTACTCGGGATATAACCAAATCCCAATGTATGAGTCAGACCAGGAGAAAACATCATTCATCACGCCCAGAGCAAATTTTTGCTACGTGGTCATGCCATTTGGATTAAAAAATGCAGAGGCCACATACCAAAGGCTGATGAACAAGGTGTTTGCTTCCCACCTTGGGAGCTTAATGGAAGTCTATGTAGACGACATGCTAGTAAAAACCAAGGAAGAAGCCGACCTCTTGGCAGACCTCTCGCAAGTATTCGACACCATAAGGTTACACGGGATGAGGCTAAATCCCGCAAAGTGTACCTTCGCGGTGGAGGCCGGAAAATTCCTAGGATTTATGCTAACACAGAGAGGGATTGAAGCAAATCCCGATAAGTGTAAAGCTATCCTGGAAATGAAGAGGCCGACTTGCTTAAGAGAGGTTCAGCAACTGAATGGCCGACTTGCAGCCCTCTCCAGATTTTTGGCAGGATCGGCACTAAAATCCCTTCCACTGTTTTCTTTATTAAGAAAGGGATGCCAGTTCGAATGGACTCCAGAATGCGAAGGAGCGTTCCAGGAGTTCAAAAGGTTCTTGAGCCAACCACCAATACTAACCCGACCTCTAGTCGGGGAGGACCTCGTCCTTTATTTGTCCATAGCAGACAAAGCTGTCGCATCAGCCCTGATAACGGAGGACGAAGTCGGACAGCATCCAGTTTACTTCATCAGCAAAGTTCTACAGGGCCCCGAGCTAAGGTACCACAAACTAGAAAAGTTTGCCTATTCCTTAGTAATAGCCTCGCGAAGGCTACGGCCTTACTTTCAAGCACACACAATAAAAGTCCGGACGAACCAACCCATGAAGCAAATCCTCCAAAAGACGGATGTTGCAGGGAGAATGGTTCAATGGGCAATAGAGCTCTCTGAGTTTGACTTGAAGTATGAAACTCGGACAGCAATTAAAGCCCAATGCCTCACCGACTTCATAGCAGAATATGCGGGAGATCAAGAGGAAAAGCCAACTACATGGGAACTTTATGTAGATGGATCCTCAAACAAGACAGGAAGCGGTGCAGGCATAATACTGGCCGACGAAAGAGGAACTCAAATAGAGGTATCCCTCAAATTTGAATTCCCAGCTTCAAATAATCAGGCAGAATATGAAGCCCTGATTGCAGGATTGAAGCTGGCCGAAGAAGTCGGTGCAACAAAAGTGATGATATACAGTGACTCTCAGGTGGTGACCTCCCAGATAAATGGAGAGTATCATGCCAAAGACCCAAACATGAAGAGATACTTGGAAAAAACTCTGGAGTATCTAGGGCGCTTTGCGGAGACCGAGGTTAGGCATATAACTCGGGATCTCAATAGTAGAGCAGATGCCCTCTCCAAGTTAGCAAGTACAAAACCAGGAGGGAATAATAGAAGCCTGATCCAGGAAACTCTCCAAGAACCCTCTGTGGTAAAAACAGAGGACAAACGAGATGTCCTTGAGGTAACTGGGCTAAATCTCGGATGGATGAATCCTCTGGTCGAATACCTAAAATTCGACATCCTCCCCAAAGAGGAAAAAGAGGCCAAGAAAATCTGGAGGGAAGCACAATATTACACTTTGGTGAAAAATATACTTTATAAAAGAGGAATATCAACACCATTGTTGAAGTGCGTACCGACCTCAAGGACCACTGAAGTGCTAGAGGAAGTTCATAATGGGATCTGCGGAAACCATCTCGGAGCCAGGTTACTAGCCAGAAAAGTAATCCGAGCTGGATTCTACTGGCCGACCTTGCAGAAAGATGACACAAAATTTGTGAAAAGATGCCAACCATGCCAGATGAACGCAAATTTCCACGTGGCTCCCCCCGAGGAGCTAATCAGTATAACTTCTCCGTGGCCCTTTGCAAAATGGGGGATGGACCTGTTAGGACCTTTTTTCCAGGCCCCAGGACAAGTCAAATACTTAATAGTGAGAATAGACTACTTCACAAAGTGGATAGAAGCAGAGCCATTGGCCACCATCACCGCCCAGAGAAGTCGGAGGTTCCTCTACAAGAATATCATCACAAGGTATGGGATACCTCACTCCATTACCACAGATAATGGAACCCAGTTCACCGACTCTACCTTCAGAAGCCTAGTATCCAGTATGAAAATAAAACACCAGTTCACCTCGGTGGAGCATCCACAAGCAAATGGACAAGCAGAGGCAGCTAACAAAATCATACTGGCGGGGCTAAAGAAAAGACTACAAGATGCAAAAGGAGCCTGGATAGAGGAGCTCCCCCAAGTGTTGTGAGCTTATCGGACGACACCCCAATCTGCCACTGGAGAAACACCCTTTCGACTTGTCTATGGTGTAGAAGCTATGATACCAGTGGAAATCAGTGAGCAAAGCCCAAGAGTGATTCTCCATGATGAAATCGGGAACATACAGGGGCACAAAGAGGAGCTTGAATTGCTCCCCGAAGTCCGAGAACAATCCCAGATAAGAGAAGCAGCGTTGAAGCAAAGGATGACTACCAGGTACAACAAAAAAGTCATTCAAAGAAGTTTCGCCTTAAACGATCTGATCTTGATCAGAAACGATATAGGAGTCAACAAATCGGGGGAAGGAAAACTCGCTGCCAATTGAAAAGAACCCTACAAAGTTAGCGAGGTCTTAGGAAAAGGTTATTATAAGGTGACCGACTTAAACGGCACCGAGCTACCAAGGTCGTGGCATGCTTGTAACATGAAAAGGTACTATAGCTAAAAGCAAACTCTACTCCCTGATGTACTCTTTTCCCAACTTCACGATTTTTCCCAAAAATTAAAGGATTTTTTTCTGAAGAAGGGTGTTTAATGAGGCATCATAGTAGAGGCTAAGGGGGGAATAGATCATTAAACCCTTAGTAGCCGTAAAGTACCTTCCCAAATAAATAAAGATCTTTTTTACAATATCTCTTATAAATTCCTTCTCGTTTACTTTTCTACGAAACGCGCCGACTTAAGCTCGACAAAACGTGAAAATCCCATGAACCGACCTAGATGGTCGTCAGGATAAAACGACGAGGTACAAGTCGGTGTAAAGAGGTTATAAAAGTTGATCGTGAGAAAATCGGAAACATTTCGACTCATAAGTCGAAATGAAAAATCGAGTAGAAAAAGAAAACGCATCGCAAAAATAACCTAAGTCATAAAAACTCAATAAAACAAAGTTGAGTATAAGGAATAACAAAAAAGGGATCGAAAAAACCTAGAAAAAACTTAAAAGCTATCCTAAAGTCCTTAAAGCGAAAAGGCTCAGAAAGACAGCCAAAGAAAAGGTTTTCAGAAAAGATCAAGGGGACTTCGAAAAATCAAAATCAGAAAACCATGCACACAAAAAGGTAGCTGAAACTCTTATACCAAAAAGGGTATTTTTGTTAAATAAAACCCTTATCCAAAAAAAAAGGGCAATTATAAATATTTTTTTACGGCCATAAAAGGCCAAGACAAATGTCAACGTACCAGCACCACAAATATAAAGAGTTTAAAAAGAGGGGACCCACAGGCCGGGCCCCATATGGCCAACAAATTTTTAAAGAGCATCACCACCAGGACCGAAGGGAGTAGTCGGATCACCGCCAGAGTCGGGAAGAGAAGTCGGAGCGCCATCAGAAACAGGAAGAGAAGTGTCCATAGGAGTCGGAGAAGAGGTACCGTGAGGTCTTGAGGAATTCGGAACATCCTTTGGACGAGGAGGGGACTCAATGATTCTCTGCCCCCGAGTCTTCAAATCTGACTCGGTGACGACCTCAGGAGCTGGGGGATAAACTATGGCACCATCAATAACGACCTTGTCAGGATCCAAAGGAGAGAGATCCAGGTCGGGAGCAAGGACTCCGACCTGCTCCTTAAAAATCCTCCAGGCCTCCTCGGCCCCCTCAGCAATAGAGTCCTCCAACTCGGCATAGGCAGTCCGAGAGTTCAACAAATCCCTCCTTACAGCCACAAGGTCCTCAAATAAACTCTGATAACTCTCCTGCGCCTTCTTTCTCAAGCCCTCCTCCATGTTACATAGGGTTTGTAACTTGCTCTCCTTCTCTCGGAGGCCATCCCTCTCCTCCTTCAATTTGGCGATCTCCTTCTTCAACTCCTTCTCATGTTCCTGATATATGAGAAGCCTTCCCTCCAACTCTTCAACCCTAGAGGTTGAACCCAGAGAGCTAAGAGGAGTCTTCTCAAAAATATCAAGGAACTTGCCACAAATTCCCGCCGCCTTGATGCTCTCTTCAGCCAGAATAGTGAGGTGGTTCCGAATAAAAACATCATCCATACCTTTACGGGTATAGGGGTAGATGAATTTTCAGATAAATGCAGGAGCATCCACTTTGGCCTCACCTTCAAAAGAAGAGCCAGACTCTAAAGCCTTGCGCTTCTTCTTCTCTGGCTCAGGAGAAGGTCGGGGAGGAGGGGACGGCTGAGAAGAAGCCGAGGAGGAGATAACAATGGGTTGAGAAGGAGTCCCCAAATTTCGGGAAGAAGGGGGAGGAAGAGCAAGAGGAGAGCTAGTTACCCTGGCACCACCGGTTCTGGCGCGAGACCTCGCCTTGGCCTCCTGGACTCTCTAGTAAGACTCATTGGAATTCTTCCTCGCCATCTCTGTAAAAGAAAACAATTAGTAAAACAAGTCGGTAAACTTCAAGTCGGTAGAAACAAGTCAGAAACAAAGTAGATAAAAGCTACCTAGTTGTGTCTGGACAAAAGACGACGACCCCTGGAGAAATTTTTTGGTATCCAGATATGGGGCCCTCCCCTATACTTCTCGGAGGAACCCTACAATGGCTGCCTCCACCTCATCCAGATCCTCCAAACCATATTTCTCACAGGGAGAAGCTTCTAACCAGTACAAGGGAAAGCGAGGAGAAGAATTCTCATCCAAGAAAAAGGGGTGGTGACCCTCTACAGCTTGAACTTTGAAAAAATAATTTTTGAAGTCATGGACGGATTCATCAAAAAGGGTAAAGACCCTCCGACCTTGTATAGCTCGGAAGGACACCCATTGTTGCTTATTATTCTGCCCACTGAAGGGCTTGGTCATGTGGAAAAGAAAGAAAAAAATCCTCAAAGAAGTCGGAAATTCCAAGGCATGGCTGATAAACTGATAAATTTTCAGAAAACCCCAAGAATTGGGATGAAGCTGGGTAGGTGCAACACGGCAGTGACATAAAACATCAATCTCAAAATCAGAGAAAGGGAGAAAAACGCCCAGGCGGGTGATCATGCTCTCGTACATATAAAAGAAATGAGGGGCTACCTCTGAAGCCCTCCCAAAGCAAACCCGGTCTTCCGGACCAGGGGCAAGTAGTTCATACTTTGGCTCATCCTCATCAGAGGTGCAGAACCAGTGACGAGTGTGAAGGTCAGTGATAAAATCAGTATCAACCAGAGGTTCCTCTCCTAAGACCGTGACATCGACCCACTGAGCAAGAGTTTCTATGGAAGTCATTTTTTCTTTTCCTAAAAAGGATTAGCGAAACCTACAAAGAAAAAAGGAAAAAGATCACGAACAGGGTCTCTAAGGGGATACGGAATCAAACAAAAAGCCTACGAAGTCAACTCCTCTCTCTAAAGTAAAGGCATGCAAACAGAATTATTTCATAAAAGAAACAAGGAGAAAAAGACTAACCTTTGCCTGGAAATAAGGTAGAGGACAATGAAAGCTTTCAAACGAAGAATGCTCCACGAACGGATGAGAAGAAAATTTGAAAAATCGCAGAAACGAAGCAACGAAAGAGAAGGAAAGTATTTATAAACACATTAGGGGCATAATGGTAAAAACGGACGCAGTTATTAATGGGTGCACCGTTACCAAGACAATCCCTACGCAAACCTCTAACGGACGCGACGTTTGATTAGACGTAACTGTGAAAATCAAAAGTCACGTCGGTTCCAAACCATCACGTCGGTCCTCCAACAAGCTGGCTACGACCCCGAGTAGAATATTCGAACCCAAGTCCTAAAAGAAATTGGGCTCGAGTAGGGACACTGTTCATACCCTGGCCCAATGATAAGGCCCAGGTCCAAACGAAAGGCCCAATCCAATGGATTGAGCCTCGCCCTACACCGACCTTCGCCCTACGAAGTCGGTCCCTATCACGACTTGCTCTAAAGAAGTCGGGACGAAGATTAGCTGGCAGATAAACACCCATTCAAATGAGTAACTGTCCCTAAAATCTCTCTACCCACTTCCTGGAGCCATATCTCAACCTCCCTAAGATAAAGGGACAGTTATCCCCCATAAATAACGGAACTACACCAACGGTGGTTATGGGTTCACCACTATAAATACACTGACACTTCTCAGGTATCTCAGAAGCCCAATACTCTCTAGACCTGTTTTGCTCCCTTTGCTGACTTTGGCATTGGAGTGTCTTTGCAGGTACCACCCCCCATTTCCTTATACCAAAGTTGGATGGGGGCCTTGGATCATCAATCCGTTTGGATACTTCCTCATTCATACGATCGGACCAGCCAAACTAACCCAACCCAATAATCTCCGGTTATCCATCGTAACAGTTGCCATTGACACAGGCGATATTGAAGAAGCCATGTTTATTGTTTGTGTATTTTTTAGTACTCCCATATACTATTGAAGACGATGATAATGACTTAGAAATTTAAATTTCGTTTTCAGTTAAGTTTTTAGAAAAGACTTGGGTAAAGTTTACTGACGAGTTGGGCGAACTCATCCAAAACAAAATACATTCAGAAATTAAGGTTGAAATAAAGTGTTTTAGAAAATAATATTTTTTCTTTTATTTAAAAAAACGGATATGATTAAATTTTTTCACAAAAAAATATGTTATCTTGTTTTAGGAGAATAAAAATGTATATAAAAATTTATACATTTTGGCATATTTGTTTCAACTCCAAAACAAATAAAAATATATTACATATCAAAATTTGTTATAAAATAAATAAATAAATATAAAATAAAAAATTTAAATAAAAAAATTTAGTATTAATATTTGTTAGTGTTATTATATATAATAGAAATAATTCATATATAAAGAGAGAGAAAAAAAAATGAATATATTATATTATTGCTGTGTTATGTGTAAATGTCAGAGGCTTTGCTTCTATTTATACATGTATTAAACTCATATTTATCAAACTTCATTAATTTAATTCTATTTGAAAAACTTGAACTTTTCTTCTTCTTGAAAAACTAAGCCGTTCAAATTATTAATAGATATTCATTTCATTCAAAATTTGGATCTTTTAAATTTTGAATTTTTATTTTAGAGAATAAAATATAATTTTTTATTATTGAATAATTTTTCTCTCATATTTATTCTTAGTCCCATTTTTAAAATAAATAATGAGAGATCACACTTTACTTTTTAAAGTAAAATTCAAAATTTAGAGAATTCAAATCCTTCTATCTATATCACAACATTCTCCTTAAATGTTCATTTAGGGTTATGCTTATTAAAACTTTACTAAAAAAATTAATTTAATGGAAACAAAATTTTTAGTGAAAAAAAAGTACAATATCTTTTATGATGAGGACTGTCTCATTAAAAATTTTATCAAAAAAAATTTAACAGAAAAAAAATCTGACCAAAAAATAATAGTACAATCTCCCCTTTTATTGATATTATATATCAAAATCGATGCGTCCCAATTTTATGTGTCAATTTTTAAAAAAGAATTTTAAAAATGACTTTCTAAATAAATTTATCATTTGTTGGACATTAATTATTGAATACTATATGAAAAAAATTAAATTTTATTAATATAATTTTAGATGTGTAAAAAAATACTTTGTGTATAAATAAATAATTTTAAATGTGCCATATTCAAAATCTCAATTAATTTGTTTCTTGTATTCCTTTACCTTATTGTGTGCGTAAATTCAAGTTGCTATTATTATGATTCCATTGAAGTTACTTTATTGTTAATAATAATAATAATAATAATAATAATAATAATAATAATTAATAAAATAATTATTAAACGAAATGATAATGCCTGTATTATATGTAATAAAAAAAATTAAAATTGTATAATATTTATTTGTTATATGTAAATATGTTTAGCAGGTATAATGTGTCTAGATTATTTATGTGAGTTGTGCATGGAATATTTTAAGGTCCATAAAAAAATATTTTAAGAATGGAAAGATAATGTCTTTGAATAAAAATGTACGAAAAATATGGTTAGTGAAATTTTTTTTAATTATATAAAATATTTGACTGTGTAAAAATGAGTTTATTTTTAAGAATAAGTTAAAAATGTGTTATTAATAACTATGCCAAAAATTACATAAGTGTTACTTAAGTTTATGTTTTATCTTTTATATGCTCCGTTTAGTGTGGTGAGCTTGTTTTCTTTTTTTTAAAAAAAAAATGAACAGTTAAAAGAAGTACCGTATGAAGAGCGAAGCTTCGCAATGGAGCACAAGAGGAGAGTTGCTGAGCCCGAAAAATTCCTATGGTTCATTGGTTCCACTAAATTTAATTTATTAATATAAATTAATAAATGAAAAGAACAGATAATAATAATAATAATAATAATAATAATAATAATAATAATAATAATAAAGAGATTTTGGATAATTTGAATAAATAATTTAATTAATTTTTTTTTAAAAAAAGTTAAAATATAAAAATATATATTAAATGTAATTTATAAAAGTTATTTTGTGTTTAAAAAATTATTATAAAAATATTTATTTTAAAATTATATAATAAATAAGAGTGATAAAATAGTCTTTAAAAAAAATAAAAAATATATCTAAATTAAAATACTATACTAAATACTATTAATATGATTTTTTATAAGTTAAAAAAAATTAAAATTTTTCAAACAGATCCAGTATATCACAATGAAGCCACCAACGAAGTAGAAGAGCTTCATCACGGAAAATAGAAAAAATGAACTTGTACGTGATGGTGTTATGAATGATAAGAGACTTGAAATTCAAAGAGTAATCGCTTTTTTAAATGAAGAGAAAAAAATATATTAATCCTCAATTGATAAAAAAAAATTACATAATATGTTTTATGTTCTTACAAATTTAAAAACTAAATCTATTAAAATATTATAATTAATAAATTAAATTTAAAATATTAATTAATTTTATGAAATAGTTGAGTAAAAATTGAAAGTTAAAGGATATATAATATTTTTAAACGCAGCTTTTTAGTTTTTATGTAACTTTTTTTTCTGCCATTAATATGACAATTTTTACAAATTAATATGGAATAAAAGTTAGGGAATATTTTATATATAAATCTAATGTTGGGTAGGTCGGGTACCGGACGGTTCGGGTTGGTATCCTGGTTGGTGATGGGGGCCTCGTCTGGTCGTGGGCTGCCGGTTAGACGTAGTCGAGGTCTCGAGCACTTCGCGTGAAAAGGGAGGGGGTGTCACTTGCAAAGACACTCCGACGCTCTAGTCAGTAAATGTGCAGGCGAAAAAGGAGGGTAGAATGTGTGTCTCGTACCTTGGGGGAAGGGTAAAACCTTCCCCTTATATACTGTGTCAGAGGTGGGCCCTGCAAGGACAGGCCCACTTTCTTCGAGGCGTTCTCCTCACAGCTGTAGATGAGCTGTCAGGGACGCGTATCCGAGTCGGCTGCAAGGCGCCCCAGCCCCTGACCGTTTGGGTCGGGTGGTGCCCGGGTCGGGCCAACCCGTAGAGGGTTTGGGCCAGGCCGTAACAGTGCCCCCACGCGTCAGTAATAGTCGTGAAAGCTATTAGTGGCGTGTTATTTCTTGTTCCGTGCGTTGTCGTCAGGTCGGCCACCCGTGGGAGGGACGTGCCCCTGCGCGCGTGTCTCTTGGTTATTGAGGCGACCGTTCGTCGCTTCGTTCTTCGCACTGAGCATTAAATGCTCATAATGAGTTGCAAAACCCTGCGTGCAAAGACCATTTTGCCCCTGGCCCTTTCGCGCTTTGTGTAGTGGTTTTTAAACAGTTTCTTCTTTCTCTCTCTCCCATTCTTGCTACTCTCACTTGCTACTCTCATTTTCTTCACTCCCTGATATCCAAAACTTCGTTCGAGCCTTCCTGTGCCTCTCATTTCCCTCCTAAGCTCCTGCAACCAATTCAGGTAACTCTCGACTCCTGCCTTCCTGTGCTTTACTGCTGTATGTTTGTTGCTTGTGTTTGTTCTGCGTTTTTGCTGTTGTTGGTCTTTGATTTTGTTGGTGGATGGTGTTCTAGTGCCAGATAGATGCGTTAGGGGAGGGGTACCATTCCAGGGTAGGCATTTAGGTAGCTTGCATGATAGATATCTGTAGCCATGCTTGATCTTAACTGTTGAATAGAATGGACGTAGTTACTGGGTTTTTCCCGGATTCCTGACCTTATAGACTAACAGAGTGGTACCCCCGCTGTAGGTATGCCTCGCGTCGTTTCACGGGCTTCCATCTCTGCTGCGGGTTACGACCCCTATGCTTGAGTTGTTTTCGATTTGAAGGACTCCCCGAACCAGATGGACGAGGGTGAGTTGACCGAATTCCGACAAGCCGAGTATCTCTGCGGCGGGACAGACAAGGAGGCCAACTATGATTTGGTTTTACAAAGCCATGTTCACCCAGGTGGGCATTTGCAAACCGTTTTTCGACTTCCAGATGTCGCTTCTTAATCGGATATCCGTTTCGCCGTCGCAGCTTCATCCGAACAGCTGGGCCTCTATCCGTTGCTTCGAGATGGTTTGTGAATATCTCGAGCTGCCGGTGTCGGTGGATGTCTTTCTTTTCTTCTTCAATCTCACTAACCCTTCCAAGGAGGGGAAAGCGAAGAAAGGGTTCCTGTCTTTCCGATCTGCCCAAGGTCGGAGGATATTTGGCTTGTCCGAGGACTCCTATCATGGGTTCAAAGACAAGTATTTCAAGGTTCGTCCCGTCAAAGGTCGTCATCCTTTTTGGTTGTCGTTAGAGGGTGAACGGCTCATCCCGACGTATTGGAGCTTCGGGACGGGGTCTAATACTTTCATCAAGGTGACCTACAAGGGGATGTCCCCTGAAAATAAGAGGATTGCCGACGTGCTGTTTGCGGTTTTCGGAAAAAACCACGTGAATCCACACCTCCTTATGGGTGACCGGGAGGTCGCCCGGAGTTATATTTGTGAGCTGTTTTGCCTTTGTGTTTTTGTGTTGCTTATCATTTAATTTGCTTTTTCCGACTTCACGACTGACGCATTTGTTTCTTTGTTGTAGTGGAGATGTCTGCTTCAGTGACGGGGCTCGAGGGTTTGGTTAAGACCTTTTTAGAGGATAGCGACGAGGAGAAGACGGACGAGAGGGTCGACGGGAAGTCGGAAGGTCCTGCCGAGGAGAAGAAGGATCAGGCGGTGCCCTCTCCCCAAGATACCGCAATGAATTCGGCCGGGGTGCAGGTTTCCCCCACTCCCGAAGAGGCGGCCGTTGCTGGGCACTCGTCCTCTACCCGCCAAGATGACGATGATGTGGAACTTATTCATACTCCTAAGAGGCAGAAGGCATCTGCCAGCCCGGAAGGAACCCTCACCGTAATGGAGAGAAATTTTGATGTTGGGACTTTCATTGACTCCCAGCTAATCCCTGGCACGGAGGAACATTTCCTTGGCACCGACCTGGCGGGGCAGGCGAGGTGGATGTATCGGACGCTGCTCCATGGGGCCGTGATAGCTCGGAAGGCCGAATTCGAGTTGTCAGGAATGCAAGCTCTTCGAAGAAAGCTTGAATCTTCTGGTAAGACGAACAACGACTTCAAGGTGCAAGTTGAGTTGCTTCAGGGGCAGTTGTCCGAGGCGGGGAAAAATCTCAAGGCTGCTGAGGAGAAAACAGCGTCTGCCGAGGAGAAATTGAAGGCTTCCTATGAGACTGTGTCCCGTTTAACCGAGTGGGAGATGACCCTAGAAAGCCAACTGAGCGTCGCACAGGGTCGGGTGGCGGCCTTGGAGAAGGAACGCGACCAGGCCGTTTCGTCGGCTAAAGCTGCTAAAGCCGAGGTCGAAGAGCTTAAGAGGAAGTACAAGGCGACCAAGGAGCAAGGGAAGAACGTGATCTTCATGACTGAGGAGGCTCTGAAGGCTCAGGTGAAGATCGTGCCTCCAGACTTCGACACGTCGGCTATTGGGGTCTTTAAAACGATCCAGGACGGCAAGATTGTTGACATGCCCCGAAAATGAGCTCTTGTAACCTTGGCTTTTGTATGGATTTGTTGAATACTTTGTTGCAACTATTAACTTTATACTTTATTGGTCGCCTGGTCGGCTTATTGTTATTGCCTTTATCTTGCTTGGTAGCATTTTTGTTTTTGTTACCGTCTTTTCAGAGCAGACTTATTGCTTGTGTCCGTTTTGCCGTTCACGTAGGTAACTCGATTGAAACCGTTATGGTCTTATTATCACGGCTGTTCGTTATGGCTATGGTTCAGTTGGCTTCCCGGGGTGATCAGTCCCGGGTTGCTGTTTACGAGCGCGATGGTGTGGGATTCGTATTGGAAGATAGTAGATTGGAGGATTCAAATAAGTAAACATTAGTCGTTAGCTAAACAAATTTATGAACATGGTAGATATTTGATAAAAATAAATCATTGGGAATTGACAGTGGGCTATATAGCTTATCAGGCCGCTTGGCCGGTGTGCCTGAGCTACGAATAAAATCTTCTCAGGTTACTTGCATTCCGTGTTCTCGGGATTTCCTTGCCGTCGAGCCTTTGTAATTTGTAGGCGCCTTTGCAAGCACCTCTTTGATTCTGTAAGGACCTTCCCAATTTGTCGCCAGCTTTCCTTCTCCTGGTGTCGGTGGCCCTATGTCGTTGCGTCGCAAGACAAGGTCGTCCTCTTCAAACTCCCTTTTGAGTACTTTGGTGTTGTAGCGCAGCGCCATTCTTTGTTTCAGTGCTACTTCCGACAAGTGAGCTATTTCCCTGGCCTCATCCACTAGGTCCTTCTCAACCGCCTCTTCCACTCCATTCAGGAGTAATCACGGGCTTGGCTCGTCGATCTCCACTAGTATCATTGCATCGACTCCGTATGTTAGGCGAAAGGGTGTTTCGCTTATGGAGCTTTGCTCGGTTGTGCGGTAGGACCATAGAACGGAGGCGAGTTCGTCAGCCCATGCCCTCTTTTTACTGTCTAGCCGTTTCTTGAGGCCTAGCAAGATGATTTTATTTGCGGACTCAACCTGCCCATTCGTCTGGGGATGCTCCACCGAGGAGAACTTCTGTTTTATGCCCAGGCCGGTGAGGAACTCTGTGAATTTCTTGTCGGCGAATTGTGTTCCGTTGTCCGAGATGACGACTTCCGGGATGCCGAACCGCATTATCACCTGCCTCCACATGAACTTTCTGCAGTTGGTTGACGATATACTAGCCAGTGGTTCAGCCTCTATCCATTTTGTGTAGTAGTCAACGGCAACTATGAGGTATTTGACTTGTCCGGGGCCGACTGGAAAGGGTCCCAGTAGGTCGACTCCCCATTGTGCAAAGGGTCGGGAGGACGTCAGTAGACTCAGCTCGGAAGCCGGCGCTCTGTGGAAGTTGGCGTTTTCTTGACACTTGACGCATTTTCTCACAAATTCGCTGGAGTCTTTCATCATTGATGGCCAGTAATACCCAGCTCGGATGAGCTTCCTTGCTAGGGCTTTGCCCCCGATGTGGTGGCCGCAGCATCCCTCATGGACTTCTCTAAGTACGTAGTCCGTCTGGTCGGGATGCAAGCACTTCAATACGGGTTGGCTGAGTCCCTTTCTGAACAGTTGTCCCTGTATGATTGCATATTTAGCTGCCTCCCTCCTCAGTGTTTTGGCTGCTCTCTCATCGTCAGGTAGTTTGCCATGTTCCAGGAAATTTGTGATGGGGTACAACCAGGAGGGGCTTGATTTTGCCAAATGGAGGGCCACCGTTGGCTCCTTTGCCATGCCCTGTATGAGAGACCGGTTGCCCGCTCCCGGCTTCGTGCTTGCTAGTTTAGATAGGAGGTCTGCCCGTGTGTTCCTCTCCCTCGGAACGTGTTGGACCGTGACCTCCTGGAACTGCCTGGTCAATTCTCTAACTTTTTCCAAGTACCTTTGCAGCAGCGGGTCTCTGGCTTGATAGCTTCCATTCACTTGTGAGGTGACGACCTGTGAGTCGCTGCACACTTCCAGCCTTGTCGCTCCGACTTCCCGGGCTAGGATTAGTCCACCCAAGAGGGCTTCGTATTCCGCTCGGTTGTTTGATACGGGGAATTCGAACTTGGTCGATTGCTCGTATATGACCCCAGCCGGGCTCTCTAAAATGACCCTGGCACCCCCAGACGTTTGGTTGGAGGCCCCGTCTACATGGAGCCTCCACCGTGTGCCCGTTTCCTCTCGGGGATCACCTGTTACCTCTACTAAGAAATCTGCCATCGCCTGTGCCTTGATTGCATGTCGGGGCTCGTACTGCAAGTCATATTGGGAGAGCTCGATGGCCCAAGTCATCATCCTTCCAGCCAAATCAGGCTTTTGGATCACTTGGCGAATTGCTTGGTCCGTTCTCACGATGACACGGTGGCCCTGGAAGTATTGCCTCAACCTTCGGGAGGAGGTTAGGAGTGCCAGCGCCAGTTTCTCCAGTTTGCTATATCTCAGCTCTGCTCCTTGTAGCGCCCTGCTTACAAAGTAGATTGGTTGCTGAGCCTTCCCTTCTTCTCGTACCAGCACTGTTGCAAGCGCTTCCTCCGTTATGGCTAGGTAGAGGTAGAGTGGTTCGCCAGCCTTAGGCTTCCCGAGCACCGGAAGCGTTGCTAGGATCTCTTTGAAGTGGTTGAATGCTTCCTCGCATGCAGGAGTCCATTCAAACGCTATCCCCTTTTTTATCAGATTGAAGAAGGCAGGGCTTTTGCTGCCGATGCACCGAGAAAACGGGATAACGCAGTCAGCCTTCCTGCCAATCGCTGGACGTCTTTGATACAACCCGGGCTCTTCATCTGGAGAATCGCTTGGCATTTCTCAGGGTTGGCTTCTACCCCTCTTTGGGTTATCATGAACCCGAGGAACTTCCCGGCCTCCATGGCAAAGGCGCATTTGAGCGGGTTGAGCCTCATGCCGTGTTGTCGGAGGGACGCGAACACGCCCCCCAGGTCGCTTAGGAGGTCGTCAGGCCGTGTGGTTTTTGCGAGGATGTCGTCCACATAGACTTTCACCGTCTTGCCTATGAGCCCGCAGAATATCTTGTTCATCAGCCTCTGATACGTGGCGCCAGCGTTTTTTAGGCCAAATGGCATCACCTTGTAACAATAGGTCCCTCCTGGCATTATGAACGGCGTCTTATCCTCGTCGGGCCGGTGCATCGAAATCTGATTGTACCCGGAGTAGGCATCCATGAAGCTCAGATACCAGTACCCCGCCGCTGCGTCGACGAGCGCATCAATGTTGGGGAGGGGATAGCAGTCCTTGGGGAACGCTTTGTTGAGGTCGGAGTAATCCACGCACATTCTCCACCTCCCATTGTGCTTTTTTACTAAAACCACATTCGATAGCCAAGTGGAGTAGTCTAGTTCACGGATGAACCCTGCTTCGAGAAGGCCGGCCGTCTGCCTGACCACCTCCTCTGTCCTTTCCAGTGACATCTTCCTCCTCCTTTGGGCCACTGGTTGGGCTCCCGGTTTGACGGCCAGGCTGTGCGACATGAGTTGGGGGTCTATCCCCAGCATGTCGGATGGTGTCCAAGCAAACAGATCAGCATTGGCTCTAATCATCTCGATCAGAGGTTCTTTCAATTCATCGGGGAGATTCCTGTTTATGAATGTGAATTTCTCTTCCGCATCCCCAACTCTGAATTTTTCCAGGTCCCCCTCTGCTCGGGCCTAGGCTTGTTGTCTATTCTGGCATCCAGGTCGACGAGGAACACCCTTGATGCCTCTTTGGATTTTTTTCTCAAGGAGAGGCTGGCGTGGTCGCAGGCGACCGCCGTTTCCAAGTCTTCTCTAATGGATCCTACGGATCCGTCATCAGTAACAAACTTCATTACGAGCAGCTTCGTACTGATCGCTGCCCCAAGGTCGTTGATGGTTTTCCTCCCCATGATGATGTTGTAGGCTGTGGAATCCCGCAAAACTACAAAATCGGCCATTACTGTCCTTCGCCTCTGTCCCTGTCCCATGGAGGTCGGGAGGGAGATAATCCCATTGAGTTTGATGAAGTGATCGCCCAACCCTACCACATCGTGCTGGTAGGTCGCTAGGTCGGCGTCACGCAGTCCCAAGGCATCAAATACATTGCGGAACATGATGTTTGAGTCTGCCCCTGTATCCACGAGGATTCGTTTGACGAGGCCGGTTCCGACTCTGGTCGTGATGACCATGGGGGGGATTTCCGGGACCTCGTCAAACCATTGGTCTTCTGGACCAAAGGAGATGGATGAGAGTCTCTGGGAACTTCTCGCAGGTGAAGAGGAGACTGCCAAAATTTTGGCATCTTTCTTCTGTACTGATCTCGACCTCGGGGCTGAATTCCTCGTCGTTACTACGTTTACCACTGTGAGTCCGTGGTCGTCTCCCTCTGGTTCTTGGCGTCGTCTTGTCGCCCGGGATCTGTCCTCGCCCTCGTTGTCGCGGTTCCGTCTCCTCGGCTCTCTAATGAGGTGGGAGAATTCGGCAAGTTTCCCGTCCCTAATTGCTTGCTCAAGTGCATCCTTCAGGTCGAAACAGTCTTGGGTCTTGTGCCTGTATCCCTTATGATATTCGCAATAAAGGCTTTTGTTTCCCCCTGTTCGATCCTTCAGAGGTCGGGGTTTCGACAGTATTCCCTTCTCGGCTATCTGTTGGTAAACTTCCATGATCGGGGCCATGAAGGGAGTGTAATTAGTGAACTTCCCGACTCGGGGGAATGGCTTTGTTGTCTTGTTCGCACCACCGTCCCTGGCGTGCTCCCTTGGTCTTTCTCCGCTCTCGTGGTGCCGAGTTTGGTTGTGAGAGGACTGCCGTTTGTTGGCAGCCACGACCCGGCTGACTTCTTCATCGTTAATGTACTCCCTCGCTACACACTGGATCTCCTGCATTATCTAGACTGGTTTCGTAGTAAGATGCTTTCTGAAGTCCTCGTTCAGGAGTCCGTTCGTCAAGCACAAACTTGCTACTGAGTCCGTCAGCCCGTCAATCTCCAAGCATTCGACGTTGAACTGATCCAGGTATTTCCTGGTCGTCTCGCCGGGTCTTTGAGTCACCCCAGCAGGTTGATTGGGTGCTTTGCTTTGGCGATCCTGGTCGTGAATTGGGCTAAGAAGGCATGGCTGATGTCCGCGAAACCGGTCACCGAGCCCTGCGGGAGGTTATTGAACCACCGTATTGCAGGTCCTGCCAAAGTGACCGGGAAAGCGCGGCACCTGAC
Organism: Arachis ipaensis; assembly: GCF_059453495.1. Lineage (NCBI taxonomy): Eukaryota > Viridiplantae > Streptophyta > Magnoliopsida > Fabales > Fabaceae > Arachis > Arachis ipaensis. The sequence goes on along the minus strand of NC_142440.1, from coordinate 136,925,464 downwards.
CTCGTCTCCCACTCCTTCTAGGTTCATCCTGGCCTCAAAGGCCGTGAGGTGTTCCAGCGGGTCTTGTGTTCCGTCATACCTCATGTCCGTTGGTTTGTCAAAGTGTTTTGGCAGCCGGACCTCGAGTATGGAACGATGGAATGGGGTCGCTCCCATTATCACGGGTCCCCGGGTTCTCACCGTTTTTCCTTTGTCGTCTTCCCGATGAGCGCCTTCGTGCCCGCGATCCGTTGTACGCCACCTCTCCTGCCGGGCATAGATGACGGGGTCATGGCGTCTTCTCGCGCGTCCTCTTTCTTCAGCGCTTTCGGACTCAGCCTGGGGGCTGGGCGTGCGTCTGGAGTGGCTTCTAGAGTGAGAGCGGGAGTGACTTTGTTCTGGGGTGTGCTGATCGTGTTCTCTATCTGCTAGCCGGCGTTCCAAGTCTTGCATTCTGTGGCGCAGCTCTTGCATTATTCTGGCGTGATTGTCGCCAGTTCCCCCGAAGGGGCGTCTCTCGTGAGATTGTGTTACGTTTCTCGGGGGAGATCTTGGATGCTGCCGGGAATCAGTCGCGGTGGCGTCCCCTCCGGGCTCGGCCTCGCGGCCTGTCCCACTTTGGACTAGTACGAAGTCCATGGACGAGTCCCCACAGATGGTGCCAATGTTCGGTAGGTCGGGTACCAGACGGTTCGGGTTGGTATCCTGGTTGGTGATGGGAGCCTCGTCTGGTCGTGGGCTGCCGGTTAGACGTAGTTGAGGTCCCAAACACTTCGCGTGAAAAGGGGGGTGTCACCTGCAAAGACACTCCGACGCTCTAGTCAGTAAATGTGCAGGCGAAAAAGGAGGGTAGAATGTGTGTCTCGTACCTTGGGGGAAGGGTAAAACCTTCCCCTTATATACTGTGTCAGAGGTGGGCCCTGCAAGGACAGGCCCACTTTCTTCGAGGCGTTCTCCTCACAGCTGTAAATGAGCTGTCAGGGACGCGTATCCGAGTCGGCTGCAAGGCACCCCAGCCCCTGACCGTTTCGGTCGGGTGGTGTCCGAGTCGGGCCAACCCGTAGAAAATTTGGGCCAGGCCGTAACATAATTCATTTAGAAGTTTTATCCGATGATTATCTGTATACTCAAACTGTTATAAAAATTACTTATTTATATAACTATATAATATATAATTTAGTATATATAATAAGGATATAAGAGATGTTTGATACATAACTTTTTTTTTTCTTAAATATTTTTGATTATATATAATCCATAACAATGTTATTTGTAAGATCTGGATTAAAAATCTCTTAATTTGAGTATGACATATTTACCATCCTGATATATTAAGATTTGGATTAAAAAATCTCTCAATTGGTTATTTACTTATTTATAGCAGTTACTACATCATTTCGGTTCTACCCTTTGAGACAACTGACATGATTTACTTGTTTGTTTAATTGAAGATCAAGTAAACACGCCCAACGGTGAAAACGATGAAAAGGCAATTCTATAAAAAGCCAGGGATTCTAGGCTTGCATCAAAGAGGGCATTAATATCTGATGCCATGGTCTCCATGGAGCCATAGACAGATAAGCTAATTTATTGCACAACCCAAACTTTCTAAGATCAAATATGATAGATATATGTTTGCAATCATAATTCTCTCTAGAGTTAGCACACGAGTTTAGCTTAAATAACCAAGCAGCAGTCAACATAATTAGGTTTTTTTGTAGCATATATAGGTATTTAAAGTTCTAAATGTAAGGTGCAAATTAATGATGTGAACATATATAGCGTAATTCCTCTGGGACAGTAGCACTCTATGGTTCTTCTTGGTTGCTTCCTGACTCTTCATGCAGCCTTTCAAGCATTTCGTGCCTAAAATATCAAAATTATCAAACAATATTTATAAGCCATGATTTTTTAAAAAAGAAAAGAAAGAAAATGACTATTAGTAGTGAAATTATATATATTTTATTATAAATATTTTTGTATATTTTAAATATTTTAAAATTTAAAAATTTTATAAATATTAAATATGATATATTATATATATTTTTATTTTTATGAAAAAAATTATCAAGTTTTTTAACAGTTTATAAGTCAAGCCAAATTAAATAACAGATTAAATTTAATATTTTAAAAATTTTTTATAACAGGCTGCAGACTAAATCAGACCAATTAACTATTTAACTATATGACAGACTAGATGTATTAAAAATAAAGTCTAACTTAATCTGATTTATTAGTTATTTCCACTCTTATGATCCTATCTGTACGTAATTAGAACCGGTTTATATCATTTGCAAATGTATCCGTTATCTTGGGTGAGAACATAATATATGTTTATGGGAGGTCAGTATTAAATATTTGCTTTCGTCTGGTTTGGGCCGTAAATGGACAATTTAATAGTTGGGTTGTGTTTGTTTTTAAATTTAAAAAGGTGTGATATCGATTTTCGTGTATAATTATAAAGCAGTGGACGGTGATAGTATATCTTTTTTATGGTTATATATATGTTGATTTTGGACATGTCTCAAAAAAAAGGCTGAGTTTGGAAAAAAAAAAAAAAAGAAAAACTCAAGAGTGGCCGTGACATTGTACCAATAATCAATATGTTGGCCTTATAGAAACTACATCCTAGGTTTGAATTCCAGTTATGGCTGGATGGATAGTGATGGAACTTTTAGTGTATGTGAGTGAATGAGTGTGTGAGTATATATGACAAAAAAAAAAAACTTAAGAAATAAGTGTGTCTATAAATTGTTAGTTTTGAAAAAAAAATAAGGTTTAATTACTCTATCAATATTTATAATTTTTTTGAATATTCAATTAGGTCTCTATATATTTTTTTTAATTAGGTCTCTATATACTATATCAAATTTTGTAATAAGTAAGTTTCTACTGTTACAAAACATTGAAATTAACGAAATATTCTGTTAAACTATATAGAATATTCAGTAAAGTGTTAGGCATATTCAGTTTGTTTAACGCAATATTCTGTTAATTCTATCGTTTTTCTAGTACAGTAGAAACTTAATTACAAAATCTAATATGGTATAGGGACTCAATCAAAAAGAAAAAAAAGTATAAGGATCTAATTAAAAATTCAGTAAAACTATAGGGACCGACAGAATAATTAAACCAAAAAATAATTGTTATAAGTTATGAAGTTAATTTAGAGGATTTAACGTTATAGTTAGTAATTGACGTATGTTTATAAAATGGTGATGAGTTTGAAAAACTCTAAATTAATATTTGTGATGACTAAACATTATTAAAATAATTATTTACAAAATTATTAATTTGATTTTCATCTAACTAATAATTTTGTGTTGCAGTTTTTATTTGGGCCGAAACATAAAAGAAATATTGAAAACCCAAATCAAAACCAACATTCAGCCTTGGTGTATGTTTCCTATAATATGTGGCTGAAGCAATTTGTGATTAATTGGGCCAGAGCTCAAACATTGTTATAAGCCCAATTAGCCTGGATGAATCAAAATGTTATTGGGTCAGATTAAAAGTTGTTGCTACTAAGCCCAATTTTAATATTGATGAATGTTCCCCTTGCTTGATCCGAAATCAAGTGAAGAAGAAAGCAAGAATTGCTTCCAACGGATCCAAGCATTATACCATGTGATGGATTCCAAATTACACTCAACTATCATTTATTGCATGGGAACTATGAGAGAGAAATTGACAAATTGATTTGATTGCAAGCACCAAAGCTACACGCTTGTCAGCAAAGAGAAAGGGAAATTGATTCACTTTTATTCTCTATCTTTGTTTCATTAACTATTATTCAAAATTTCTCTTTCCTCTCTCTCATCTTTTTTCTTCTCTCATTCGGTCATTAACCAGGAAACCATGAAAGCAAAATGGAGCTACCGAAGTGAAGGAAGAACACTCTACAAGATCATCGCAATGATGGCAAGAAAACATACCAAAATAAAAGTATGTTGTGGCTGAGATTTTCACCAAATATGGTTTGATTCGGTGAGGTAATCTCGAGCTCTTCATGCTCAAAAAGGAAGAAGAAGATTCGGCTAGCAAGGAAGAGATTCTTGGAGGCATGGCTTGTCTTTGATACTGCTCAAACAGGAAGTAGCTAGAGTGGCGAAGTGATGGTAGAGGTAGAGATTGAAGCAGATGAAGTCATCATCATCATGAAGCATCAAGGGCCAGAAATCCATCTTGGAGAGCAAGCCAAGGATGGAGAGCTCGGATTGATGAAGAGTGATGACCAAGGAAGGACTAGAGGTAATTACATGTTGGGTTTTGCATGATTATCTCTTCTCTCTCTGTGTGGCCAAATCGGATCTGTTTATTGAAGGAAGAAGAAGTTGGCTTGGGTGTTGGCTTCAAGTATGAAGGCTTCTCTCTTCTATAAAAAGAGTGAACAGTCACGGTTTGAAATAGGGAGAAAGTTTGAGAGTGCAAGACACAGTGTTCTCAGAGCTACCTGAGCTAACAGATTTCTCTTCTCCTTCAATGTATCTTGTTTAGTATTTTTCTGTTTAATTTTGTCATGTCTTGAGTCTCATGGAAAAAGGCAAACAGTGAGGTTTGTATGAAAAAGCCATAGAGCGAAAAAAGGCAGAGAGTGCAAAATTAAAAGAAAAAATCATAGATGTCTTAGAGTTCCTTTGTTCATCTATGTTGTGTTTCATGATTCTGTGGGAATCCCCTTGTAAGTTGGGTTAGCACTTTACAGTTTGTAATCAGATTGATTATAGTGAAATTCCATCATTGTTGTGATGGAGACTGGATGTAGGCTGCATGGCACTTAGCAGCTGAACCAGGATATATCTGGGTGTAATCTTCTCTCTCTACTTCGCCATTTCTATTTCTACTGCACAGGAGCTAAAACCAAAATAGCTCGTGCCAAGTGACGAGACAAAAATAAAAAGTCTCGTGGCTAGGGACGAGATAAAAACAGAAAAGTCTCCTCAAAACTCAGCAAGTGTTACCAAGATAAAAAGGGGGCTAAGATTCAACCCCCCTTCTCTTAGCCACTGAAACCATCAATTGGTATCAGAGCTTGGTCTCAAAGAGATCAAGCTTTGCAGCTTGGAGTAAAGATCCTCATGGCAGAAAATAGTGGCTCAAATGTGGTGTCCTACAATCTGACCGAAGGATAATCAAGCAACAGACCTCCTCTTTTCAATGGGAAAAATTATACCTATTGGAAGGAGAGGATGAAGATATTTGTACAAGCAGTGGATTACAGACTTTGGAAGATCATCCTGGAAGGGCCTCAATATCCAACTGTTACAAGTGCTGAAGGAGTTGTTTCTCTTAAACATGAAGCAAGTTGGACGGATGAAGATAGAAAAAAGGTGGAGCTCAACGCTAAGGCCATCAATCTGCTCAACTATGCTATCAGCTTTGAGGAGTACCAACGGGTATCACGTTGCACAACAACAAAGGAAATCTGGGATAAACTCTTAGTTACTCATGAAGGAACAACCATTGTAAAAAAGACCAGGATTGATATGTTAAACAGAGAGTACGAAATGTTTGCAATGAAGGAAGGAGAATCTATTGATGAGATGTTTGAACACTTCAACATCATCATTGTTGGCTTGGATGCTATGGGAATCAAGTATCCTGAATTTGTGCTAGTGAGAAGAGTGTTGAGGTGTCTCACAAAAGAGTGGGAAACAAAAGCTTTAATTATCTCTGAGAGTAGTGGTCTTGACTCTATGACTTATGATGATTTGAGAGGAAATTTACTTGCTTTTGAAAACACCTACTTGAAAAAAGATTCAAAAAAGAAAGGAATAGCTTTTTCTTCTGTCACTAACCCTCTGGATGATGAATCCAGTGATAACTCATCTGAAAATAAATTTGTGTTGTTTGCAAAAAAATTCAGGAAAATGGTGAAGCTCAAAGGAAAAGGCAGCAGCTCAAGGAAATTGAAGAAAGACCTTAGCAAAGTAACCTGTTACAACTGCAAGAAAATTGGGCATTTCAAATCTGACTGTCCCAAATTGAAGAAGGAAGAGAAGCCAAAAAGAGGAAGGAAGAAGGGACTGATGGCTTCATGGGAGGACTTGGAAAATGACTCAGATGATGATGATGAAGAAACCGAGACCAAGTCACAACCATGTCTCATGGCAGATCATATCGATCAGGTAGTCTTTCATAACCCTAACACTGAAGATCTTCATCTTATGATAGACCACCTTTCTGAAAAAATAAGATGTTTTCTACTAGAAAATCAAGAACTTGAACAACAAATCACCATTCTTAAAGCTGAAAACAGTTTTCTTAAAGGAAAAGTGAGAAAGGCCGAAACTACTTGTGATCTTGTTGAAGAAAATAAGCAGTTAAGAGCCCAAATCAGGAGCTGTGAAAGTGATCATTCCGTTCTTGCATATGTAGACTGTTTTAAAAGAAATGAAGAGTTGCTTAAAGAGGTTAAAAGACTTAAGGAAGACCTAGCCAAGTTCACTCAAAGTTCTGAAAATCTTAATCAAATCTTGGCTAGTCAAAAACCTCTTTATGATAAAGCTGGGTTGGGGTTTTACAAATCTGTAGAAAAATCTCATTTTGAAAATATTGCTTCATCTTCTAATGATACAAAATTTCAAGACCCCACCTACTTTAACAAAATAGCAACTCCAAGGATTTGTAGACTATGCAACCGAAATAGACACTTTCCCATTCAATATTTTTTTGGTGAAAGAATGATTGGTGAAAAGGTTTATAAAATTGTTTTTGATTACAATGGCTTAGGACATAGGAGATGGTTTAACGTAAAAGGATCCAAGAAGATTTGGATACCTAAGGTCACTTAAGCCTGTTTTGTAGGTGTGCCTAGCATCTAAACGGAAGGAGAATATGTGGTATATGGACAGCGGATGCTCTAGGCATATGACTGGAAAGACAACCTTCTTCATAAAGCTTGATGAATATGATGGAGGACTTGTCACTTTCGGTAATGATGCAAAAGAAAAAATAGTGGCTGTTGGGAAAGTGGGTAAAAATTTCTCATCTTGTATAAATGATGTCCTTCTTGTACATGGCTTGAAACATAATTTACTTAGTGTTAGTCAATTGTGTGATTTAGGTTTTGAAGTTATTTTTAAGAAGTTTGTTTGTTTAGTTGTTTGTGAGAAAACTGGGGATATTTTATTTGAAGCCAAAAGATGTAACAATGTGTATGGATTAACTCTTGAGAATTTAAAGGAACAAAATGTGACATGATTTACATCTCTTGAATATGAGAAATGGCTTTGGCATAGAAAGTTGGGTCATGCTAGCATGTACCAAATTTCTAAGCTAGTCAAAAAGAATTTGGTTAAAGGAATTCCAAACATCAAGTTTGACAAGGATCTTACTTGTGATGCTTGCCAACTGGACAAACAAGTAAAATCCTCTTTTAAATCAAAAGATGGAATCTTAACCAAAAGGCCATTGGAGATGTTACATATTGATCTTTTTGGTCCCACTAGAACTCAAAGTTTAGGAGGCAAACACTATGGTCTTGTGGTGGTAGATGATTACTCTAGATTTGGTTGGGTATTTTTCTTCGCTCATAAGAATGATGCCTTTCATGCCTTCTCCATCCTTTGCAAGAAAATTCAAAATGAAAAGGATTTGAAAATTGCCCATTTGAGAAGTGATCACGGAAGAGAATTTGAAAATCAAGATTTTGAAAAATTCTGTGATGACTTAGGAATTTCTCATAATTTTTCATGTCCTAGAACCCCCCAACAAAATGGGGTGGTTGAAAGAAGGAATAGAAGCCTTCAAGAGATGACTAGTGCTATGCTATGTGAGAATGAGATCCCTAAATTTTTATGGGCTGAAGCTGTGAACACAGCATGTTATATTTTAAATAGAACAATCATTAGAAAAGGGTTAAAGAAAACCCCTTATGAGCTATGGAAAGGAACCCCTCCAAATCTTAAGTATTTTCATGTTTTTGGATGCAAATGCTTTGTGCTTAATAATAAAGAAAACCTTGGAAAGTTTGATCCAAAATCTTATGAAGGAATGTTTGTTGGATATTCCACCACAAGCAAGGCATATAGAGTTTATCTCAAAGAGCATAGAACCATAGAGGAATCCATACATGTTACTTTTTGTGATACTAACTTATTTCCCAGTATTGTAAAGGATAATGATTCAGATTGTGAAGAGGCTGGAACAAGTAAAGAAAATCTCAAATCTGTGCAAAATGTAGAATATGTCAGCCCGGTTTTGTCTCGTCAGATTGGAGGAGATATTTCCATTTTGTCTCCTGAGAAGGCACGAGAAACTGAAATAGTGAGACCACCAGAAGATCATCAAAGCTCAACACCTGTCCGAAAGCCTAGAGAATGGAAGTCCATGAGGGGTTATCCTCATGACTTCATCATTGGTGATCCTTCTCAAGGTGTAACAACAAGATCCTCCACCAAAAGGCAAACCGAACCTAGCAATCTTGCTCTCTTGTCACAAATAGAGCCCAACAATGTCAAACAAGCTCTTGAAGACCCATCATGGGTTAAAGCAATGCAAGAAGAGCTTGCTCAATTTTACAAGAATGAGGTTTGGACACTAGTACCCCATCCGAATGGTAAGAAAGTAACGGGTACTAAATGGGTATTTAAAAATAAACTTGGTGAGGATGGACAAGTTGTTCGTAACAAGGCTAGATTAGTGGCCCAAGGTTACGATCAAGAAGAGGGAATAGATTTTGATGAGTCTTTTGCTCCGGTAGCTAGAATGGAAGTAATTAGGTTGCTTCTTGCCTATGCTGCCCATAAGGGTTTCAAAATATTTCAAATGGATGTTAAATGTGCTTTTCTTAATGGCTTTATTGATAGAGAAGTGTATGTGGCACAACCCCCCGGTTTTGAGGATAAAAATTTTTCAAATCATGTTTTTAAATTGACTAAGGCTCTTTATGGTCTTAGACAAGCTCCAAGAGCTTGGTATGAAAGGCTTAGTGCCTTCTTGTTGGAAAATCATTTTCAAAGGGGTACCACCGACACTACTTTATTTATTAAAGCATCTAATGATGATATACTTCTTGTTCAAGTTTATGTTGATGACATTGTATTTGGATCGGCCAATGTATCCTTGTGTGAAGAGTTTGGAAAACTTATGACTAGTGAGTTTGAAATGAGTTTAATGGGAGAGCTAACCTTCTTTCTTGGCCTCCAAATTAAACAAACTCCTAGTGGTACTTTTATTCACTAAGGAAAGTATGCAAAAGAGCTTATCAAAAAGTTTGGCCTAGAAAATTCCAAGTCAATGGGTACACCAATGCATCCTAACACAAAACTTGAAAAGGATGATGATGGCCAATATGTGGATGAAACGAGGTATAGAGGAATGATAGGTTCACTCATGTACCTTACCTCATCTAGACCGGATATTGTCCAAAGTGTGGGTGTATGTTCAAGGTTTCAATCTCACCCAAAAGAATCTCATCTTACGGCTGTTAAACGCATCATTAGATACATTAAGGGAACTTGTAATTATGGGTTATGGTATCCTAAATCTGATGATTTTTGTGCAGTAGGGTTTTATGATGCAGATTATGTGGGAGATAGAATGGATAGACGAAGCACATCCGGCATGTGTTGCTTCCTTGGAAGCTCACTCAACATGTGGTCAAGCAAGAAACAAGCCACAGTGGCTTTATCCACAGCTGAAGCAGAATACATTTCCGCATCTGCATGTTACTCTCAATTAATTTGGTTAAAAACACAATTGGAAGATTACAAATTAAAGATCAATAGTATACCCTTATTTTGTGATAATATGAGTGTCATAAACATTTCAAAAAATTCTGTTCTGCACTCAAGAACCAAGCACATTGAGATAAAATATCATTTCATTAGAGAACATGTGCAAAAGGGTACTATTGATATTCAATTTGTAAAATCTGAAGACCAAATTGCTGATATTTTTACAAAACCCCTCTGTGAAGACAGATTCTGCACCTTAAGGAAAAGTTTGGGAATGTTTGATTTAAGTTTCATTGATAATTTGTGAAACATTGATTCTGTTCAGTTTTGTCTCCTAGGTTTGGACGAGATAAAAATGCGGATGATGGAAGAGCTATGATCAAGGGGGAGGCAACGCAGATTTCAATTTCTATGGGTCCCACCTAATAATTTTTTACCCCACCTTGACAGTTTTGTTAGTTCCTCATTCTTTTGAAAAATAAAATCACAAAATCTCTTGGTTGTCTTTTCAAATCTTGTTGGAAGAAGCATGTTGTCAAATCAAATCTTTCCTTCCAACTAATCACTTGAATTAAGGAAACTTCCTTTTCAATTTTTGAAACCCCTTTGGTTAATAACCGCGTCATAATGGTCATTAACTTCCCCATCATCTCTCTCCAATCAACATTTAATGCCCTCTAACCGCCCTCCTCTCACCACACCTTCGGGCATCACTTCATCTTCCATCTCCATTCTTTTCGCTCACCATGAAAAAGAAAACGGCACTTAAAAGAAGTGGCCGAACCCCCATTCCTAAAAGTCCACCTTTTTCATCACCTCAAATTCACACCCATATCCACCTTCATTCAACATCCTCTTCTACTCAAACACCCCCTCCAAAAAGACTAAAACTATGCGCCGGAAAGTCGTTGCTCAGAAAACTTCAGGGAGAGGAAAGACTGGAAAGAACAAGCAACCAAGTGTTGAAGAAGATGAAGAGGAATCACACACTTCACCCCCTCCATCACCACCCAAGAAATCCACTCCACATGCAAAAATCTCTCAGAAGAAGAAAAGCTTTGTGTTGCGTGATACTAGGGAACCCGCAAATTTGGAATCACTAGACTTCAAGAACAAATTTCACAAAACTCACTCACATTTTGATCCCTCTCGGTTCTACTCCTGTGCCTTCTACGAATTCCACAAAGAGGTTCTGCTGAAACGTCATCTCTGCCCCTCATACTTGGTAAATTTTGAAAATTTGGCCACCAAAGGAATCAACTTTACTTCTCTGTTCGATGCCCTGAAGTGGACTCCACTGGTTCACATTCAGAAAATTGTTTACCCGGGGCTGGTCCGGGAATTCTATGCAAACATGCGTTTGATAGATGGCTCAATTCACTCTTACGTCAAGCGTGTTTACATGACTCTCAATCCTCAAACCATAGGCGCTGCTCTTGGGTACGAGGATGAAGGACCAAAAGTTTACATGATTGATAAATGGGATGATCAAGTTGGAGTCGCACAACAAACTGTCTTGCAACACATCTGTGCAAATCTTTCTGGATTAGATGGATTAATCCCAACCCATCGAGCACTCGGTCCTAAGAATTCACTCTTGCATCGGATCATCACTCACATTCTCACTCCACAAAGTGGTTCTCACCATAGAGTAACAGTTTCTGACTCTATTATTCTCTTTGCCCTTATTACTTCTTCTCCAATTTCATTTGCTTATATTATGATACGTCACATGTGGGAAGCAGTTAAAAGTACTAAAAAGGTCAATCTTCCTTATAGAATGTTCCTCACATGTTTCTTTGAATATTTTAAGGTTGATTTATCTAATGAAAGTGTTGAGAACAAGGTTTCAATGATTAAAGGAGGAGGAGTTTCAGGTAAGAAAAGCAAGCGCTCGATGGCCTCCAAGCCGTCACTTAACAATCTTGAGAGTCGTCCCCCTGAACCTTCCAAAATGACTGCATCAATCAGGGAAGTTCTTAATGAATTCTTCAACATGTCAAAGATATTGGTTAAATCCCACAAGGCTGCCCGGAAGTTGGCATATGAAAATGAAAAGGTCTGGAAGAAATGTCACGAAAGGGTGGGCTTCATGATTCAAAGTTTTGAGGATGAGATGGGGACAGAGGATAAAGAAGATGATTCTGATTCAGAGTTCAATCTTTCTGATGATTGATAACTATTTCTATGTTTTATTTGATATTGGCGTTATTAGGCTCAATCCTTTTTTGTAAAAGCATGACTTGATACTCACTGCTCCATGACACTTTGATATACTTTTGTCACTCTCTTATGCATATGTTATTGCGCTGTCAATACCTTCTTTGCAGGTGCCCCTTGATGCCAAAAGGGGGAGGAAAATAATTTCAAAATTGAAACTGAAAAACAGGGGAGAAAAAACAGGGGATGAAATTTTCAACTTGAAAATTCATGACCACCCTTGTTAAAAGATACTTTTTGATGATAGCATGTTGATAATATTGAAACTGCATTTAGATTGCTGCAATTGATTTATAATGTTTTGGCAATGCATTTGTCTTGATTACATGGATGACTAGTTGTTAATCAACCTTGATGAAATATGCATGCTTATATTGAATACTCTGTTTCATCTTGGTTAATATGCTTGATATTTTTGGCAGTTCCTTTAGCTCTTAATGATGAAAATTGCTGTATTTGGAAAGATTAAATCATGCTAGAAAAATATTTTTTTCCTACCAAGATTGCTCTTATTGATTGAAAAATATTTTTTTAACAGCAAGTCTTCTACCAAAACAGATTTTGATTGAATATGGTGTAGTTTGAGCAGAAAATCAATTTATTGATAACAAATGAATTTTGATTATCATCCAATTCTGCTCATAAATCAAGCATACAACATTTTCAAAATTAATATGTTGAATAACATTGTTACTTGAAGCTTGATTAAAATTGTTACAAGTTAGTGCTTCCCTTGGTAAAAACAGCATATATTAAGGGGGAGCCATGTGACAATTAGAAAGGGGGAGAAATTCAAATTTTCAAAGGGAGTACTTTATACTTAAATCTTTAAATTTCTTTCCATTTCAATTTTAATAATGTTTGTCATCAAGGGGGAGATTGATGAGTTTGAAAAATTCTAAATTAATATTTGTGATGACTAAACATTATTAAAATAATTATTTACAAAATTATTAATTTGATTTTCATCTAACTAATAATTTTGTGTTGTAGTTTTTATTTGAGCCGAAACATAAAAGAAATATTGCAAGCCCAAATCGAAACCAACATTCAGCCTTGGTGTATGTTTCCTATAATATGTGGCTGAAGCAATTTGTGATTAATTGGGCCAGATCTCAAACATTGTTATAAGCCCAATTAGCCTGGATGAATCAAAATGTTATTGGGCCAGATTAAAAGTTGTTGCTACTAAACCCAATTTTAATATTGATGAATGTTTTCCTTGCTTGATCCGAAATCAAGTGAAGAAGAAAGCAAGAATTGCTTCCAACGGATCCAAGCATTATACCATGTGATGGATTCCAAATTACACTCAACTATCATTTATTGCATGGGAACTATGAGAGAGAAATTGACAAATTGATTTGATTGCAAGCACCAAAGCTACACGCTTGTCAGCAAAGAGAAAGGGAAATTGATTCACTTTTTATTCTCTATATTTGTTTCATTAACTATTATTCAAAATTTCTCTTTCCTCTCTCTCATCTCTTTCCTTCTCTCATTCGGTCATTAACCAGGAAACCATGAAAGCAAAATGGAGCTACCGAAGTGAAGGAAGAACACTCTACAAGACCATCGCAATGATGGCAAGAAAACATACCAAAATAAAAGTATGATGTGGCTGATATTTTCACCAAATATGGTTTGATTCGGTGAGGTAATCTCGAGCTCTTCATGCTCAAAAAGGAAGAAGAAGATTCGGCCAGCAAGGAAGAGATTCTTGGAGGCATGGCTTGTCTTTGATATTGCTCAACCACCATAGGAAGTAGCTAGAGTGGCGAAGTGATGGTAGAGGCAGAGATTGAAGCAGATGAAGTCATCATCATCATGAAGCATCAAGGGCTAGAAATCCATCTTGGAGAGCAAGCCAAGGATGGAGAGCTCGGATTGATGAAGAGTGATGACCAAGGAAGGACTAGAGGTAATTGCATGTTGGGTTTTGCATGATTATCTCTTCTCTCTCTGTGTGGTCGAACCGGATCTATTTATTGAAGGAAGAAGAAGTTGGCTTGGGTGTTGGCTTCAAGTGTGAAGGCTTCTCTCTTCTATAAAAAGAGTGAACAGTCACGGTTTGAAGTAGGGAGAAAGTTTGAGAGTGCAAGGCACAATGTTCTCAGAGCTACCTGAGCTAACAGATTTCTCTTCTCCTTCAATGTATCTTGTTTAGTATTTTTCTGTTTAATTTTGTCATATCTTGAGTCTCATGGAAAAAGGCAAACAGTGAGGTTTGTATGAAAAAGCCATAGAGCGGAAAAAGGCAGAGAGTGCAAAATTAAAAGAAAAAGTCATAGATGTCTTAGAGTTCCTTTGTTCATCTATGTTGTGTTTCATGATTATGTGGGTATCCCCTTGTAAGTTGGGTTAGCACTTTACAGTTTGTAATCAGATTGATTATAGTGAAATTTCATCATTGTTGTGATGGAGACTGGATGTAGGCTGCATGGCACTTAGCAGCTGAACCAGGATATATCTAGGTGTAATCTTCTCTCTCTACTTTTCCATTTATGTTTCTACTGCACAGGAGCTAAAACCAAAAATAGCTCGTGCCAAGTGACGAGACAAAAATAAAAAGTCTCGTGGCTAGGGATGAGATAAAAACAGAAAAGTCTCCTTAAAGCTCAGCAAGTGTTACCGAGACAAAAAGGGGGCTAAGATTCAACCCCCCTTCTCTTAGCCACTGAAACCATCAAATGGGAATTATTGTTTATTGTATTGGAATGAATTATGGGAGCCATTCACATAAAGACGCTTAAAACGTCTTTTTTTAAAGACGTTCTTTAATAATTAAAATTTAATCTATATAATCGATCAAACTGTGTTATTTTTATCAAAATTAGATCAAATAAACTGATTTGACCGAAAAATCGATAAATCAAATCTTTAACCGATCTAAATTAATATTTTTTTTTATAGAAAATGATTATAATACTCTTATTATAAAAAATGACTAAAATATTCTTATTATATATTAATTTTAAAAATTCTAAATTCTAATTTTATAATGGCATAGAGAGAAGAGAAATGTTAGGATTTAGAGTTTTTAAAATATATAATAGAAATATTTTAAGTTATTTTCTATAATAGAGGTATTATAGTCATTTTTAAAAAAATTAATTTAAATCGGTTCAAGATTTGATTTATCGATTTTTTTTGTCAAACTGATTTATTTCGTCTTGATGAGTTTGAAAAACTCTAAATTTGTTTTGATGATGAACAAACATTATTAATTTGATTAAAATTACAAAATTATCAATTTGTTTTTGATTCATATGTATTGATTGATAATTTTGTTCATGCAGATTTTTTATTGGGCCGAAAAAATTGGCTAGCCCAATTCATATACTCAGCCTTGGTATTGAATTTATATGGCTAAAATCATGGTTATGTTAGTTGGGCCAGAATTTGTGAAATAAGCCCAATTGATTTTATCATTAGCTTTGATACAAATAATCAAAGAAGTGTGGCTGAATTATTATTCTTGGATGGGTCAGAATCAATTCACATTATCATTAGCCCAACTCAAATCTTGGTTGGATACTCCAATACTTGATCCAAAACCAATTGAGAAAGAAAGCAAAATTGCTTCATGCTTCCAACGGATTCCATTTCTTATTTTGGGATGGATTTCAAAATTTAATTTGCTAGCATTGGAAACATAAATGAGAGAGAGAAATTGATTTGATAGCTTTAATGACTCTACACGCTACTCAGCAAAGGGAAGTGAAAAACTTGAGTTTACTTTTGTTCTCTCTCTTTGTTACATTAATTGTTGCTCAAATTCATTGAATATTTTCTCTCTTCTCTCTCTACTCTTTCTTCTTCCTTCGGTCATTTCAACAGAGAAAGCATGGAAGCTAAAGCTAGCTACCGAAGTGATGAAGATGCAAGTAACAAGACCATCACAATGATAGCAAGAAAAAGAAAACTAAAAGTATGCTGTGGCTAAGATTCTCATCACTTATGGTAAGATTTGGTGAAGAGATCTTGGCTTCTCCATACCAAAAATGGTAGAAGAAGATTTCGGTCAGAGAAGAAGATCCTTGGAGGGATGGCTTGTCTCTGATCTTGCTCAACCACCATAGGAAGTAGCTACAGTGGCTACATGATGGAAGAGGCAGAGATAGGAGCAGATGAAGCTATCATCATCATGAAGCATCAAGGGCCAGGAGTTCATCTTGGAGAGCAAGGAAAGATGGAGGGCTCGGATTGATGAAGATTGGTGACCAAGGAAGGACTAGAGGTAATTGCATGTTGGGTTTCTCTTCTCTCTCTATGGCCGAACCGGTTCTTACTTGAAGAAGAAGAAGATTAGCTTGGTTTGTTTGGTTTCAACCTTGGAGGCTTCTCCCTATAAGTAAGGGTGAACAGTCAGGGTTTGATTCAAGGAGCAAGGAGTGAGAGTGCAAGGCACAGGATTCTCAGAGCTACCTAAGCTAACAGAATTTTTTCTCCTTTAATGTTCTTCATTTTGTAATTTTTCTGTTTAATTTTGTCTATCTTGAGTCTCATGGAAAAAGACAAACAGTGAGGTTTGTATGAAAAAGCCATAGAGCGAAAAAAGGCAGAGAGTGCAAAATTAAAAGAAAAAGCCAGATATCCTTAGAGGTCCTTTGTACATCTGTGTTATGTTTCATGATTCTGTGGGAATCCCCTTGCAAGTTGGGTTAGCACTTAGCAGTTGAAAGCTTGGCAGTAACCAAGTCAAGATCAGGATTGGGGTTTAGATTCTGGACTTGTCCCGGATAGGAAGGGTAGTTCCTAGGGAGAATTGGTGTTTGTAATCGAGGATGATTATAGTGAAATTCCATCATCATTGTGATGAAGACTGGATGTAGGCTGTACTGCACTTAGCAGCTGAACCAGGATATATCTGGGTGTAATTTTCTCTCTCTTCTACTCCATTTTTGTTTCTGCTACATAGGAGACAAAACTGAAAAATATCTCGTGCCGGGTCACGAGATAAAAAGAAAAGTCTCGTGGCTGGGTACGAGACAAAAATAAAAAAGTCTCCAGAAGTTGTTTTAAAGACCAGCAAGTATTATCAAGTGAAAAAAGGGCTAAGATTCAACCCCCATTCTCTTAGCCACTGAAACCATCACGTCTAATTTTGACAAAAATATTACAATTTAATCGATTATATAGATTAAATTTTAATTATTAAAAAAAGATATTTAAAAAAAGACGTTTTAAGCGTGTTAGGACGAGTGGTTCCTATCAATTATTAGTTAGATGTTTGTGAAATCAAAAAAAAAAAAAGGGTTGACACATTGAATAAAATTATTTTTATGTTCATTTATGTACTATCAGCGTTTAGGTTAGGTTACGAATATAAATAGACATAAAACCCAACAAATGGACACAATAGAGGGTCTGTTGGCTTGGCTCTATTGAGACACTGAGACACCGATTTCGAAGGATGGAGGAAAACATGCAAAGGTAGTTCAATGTATAATGTATAACTCTATACAAAAAAAATATTGTCATTTCTAAATTAATTAATAACACTTGACAAAAAAAATAATTAATAATGTCACCTTTAAATTATAAAATTTTGCTATAAAGGAACATTATATTAAGAATATTATTTTCTAAATTAAAAGTGACAATATTCACTCTCTTAACTCTCTTATTTCTATATTCATTTTAAAAAATTTCAATAATAAATTTTTTTTTTTTACGGGATAAAAAATGCAGGGATCCCATTTCAACTAATTTATGTTATAATTAAGTCTTTTTAATATCAAAATGTTAAAGTTAACTAAAATTAAATAATTTGTAAAAGTCATACACAATTTTTCTTTTTTATAATAGGAATCCTTTTATTAAATATTAAAATATGAAGAAGTTATATAAAATACACAATTATACAAGTGATGTTAACATAATAGACATTAATGTTATTATATACAACTGACATTATAAGACGAACGAAACTTAGCTGCGGTTTAATGTTAAGAGTAAGAGCTTATTGGAAACATAGAATCAGCAATGCAGAAAGAGCTGGCTTGGCTAAGTAAAGAAAAGAGCTTATGCAGAAAAATGATTGCTTAAGAAGTCCAAAACAAAAAAAAAACAATAAAGCCTTTAATTCTATTTCTTTTGTGAATAATATGGCTTCAAAATGCTTTGGTGGGTCTTTAAAAGGTTGCAAAGCTTTAAACTTAAGCAGTGTCTCTGTGTTTGTGATTAAAATTTCATTTCGAAGACTTATGCACAAAAATTACAAAATTTAGAATAGAAAAAATGTCATAGTTACTATGTATCTATATTTTCTAGCATAGGGGCAATATAGTGGTGACAAAGAAAGTAACAAACAGTTAGCTTTATATACTACTTCACATTAGGCAAAGGTTATATAGGGTTATACACCTTCACCACCTCACTTGTTTATTTTTTACACATTAGGCAAAGTTTACTCTTTTAATAGTAATTGATTATTCTACAAATAAAATACTCTAAGAAGATTGTACTTTTAAATCAATAAGGTTAAGCTCAAACTCTTGTAATTGTACATTAGCACGGGTGTTGTAAAGCTTTTAAAGACTATATATTTAGGTGTTTTAAATTTGTATCAGTACTATCTAGTATTAATAATATTCTATATTACAAGACTTAAACGGCTACATAAACATGCTTCTATCTACACAATTAATTGATTTTCTAAAAAAGTTAAAAATTAAAAAATAAATAAAAAAAGAAGATAAAGGTGACACAGTGCACTAGAGTCCTATCAAGATATGATAAAGATGCAGCATGAGCTATGGAGTCTCACATTCTTAAACAAAAAATAGTGTAAAATAAAACTAACCTTGTAAATTAACACAAAAAATACTATGCAAGATAAGTTTTTTTTATAACATAATAAGCATTCAAGCAATGTTTTGGCCCATCCTTTCATGGTGTTCATCACTTATTTACTTGTGTGGATCTTTTATCGCCCATCAACATAACAAAAAAAAGAAAGAAATGAAAATATATCAAGCATAAAAGATTACTACATAATATGTCTTCTTAGCTACGGTCAAAATGAAATTTTGAAGAAGACCCATTAGCAAAGCAGCAACCTATGTTAGAGATGAAAGGCTAATGTTGCGCCTCATTGTGACCGGCACTAGCTAAAATTCACCAACAATCTTTCAGGTGTCTTGTAACAAATCTGAATATTCTGATGACAGTCTGCACAATCAACCCAGCCAATAGCAACGGAATAGGACGTCCGAAAATTGAAGTCATCTGGTGAGACACGATAGAACATTATCTACATACACACATTTTCACCACGTGTTAGTAGGCCTTTGATGGTTTTATAATAAAACATATTATTTCTATGATTTATTAAGGATTTCAGCAAGACAAGCTAAAAAGTAATAATGGCATCATTTTAGGCATGAGCATGATAACAGAGTAAGGGAAGCGGTTTATATACATAAAACTAGGAACAAGAGAACAACAAGGGTGACAAAGAAATTTACCAAAGGAATGGAAATCAGGACACACAGATCAACCCAAAACCGAAACCCTGTCATGTAATGTCGAGCAATCTTTTTCGGATGGTCAACTAAATATCCAGCACCAACAGTTGTTGGCTCAAAAGAAATATAAGCCAACCTAAACTGCAAAATGAAATGCAACTTGGTAGATTTATCAGGTTGATTCTAAGATTTAATTAGTAAATTTTTAGTGGCTAATTACGTTTGATACAAGATTCTCTAAAACCTGCTACTTTAGTGTCAAAAGTCTCCTCCAAAAACCCATGTTCAAACTAATTTTAGAAAGGTCATTAGTAGAAATTATCTGGAGAAAAATGCTGAATAAAATAAAACATATATTTTTACGGTACAGTGATCAAATTGACTCCAATACGTTTGGAATCCTAAGCATAAAAAATGGTGAGAAAATTTACAATAATATTAAAAAACATTAGAAATGTATTTCTAAGATTTTCTAATTAAATAAAAAGAAAAAGGATCATACCTTATCCACATACGGTGATAAGAAACCTAATGTATCCAAAAAAATTGTAAATAAGAAAACTTAATTCTGAATAAGCTCCAAATTAAGGAATTAACATATTTTAATTTGTTAAATATTACATTTTTTTTACCTTTTTTAATATAAAAAAATAAAAAATAAAAAACTGATTTGATTGCTTTATTAAAATAAAACTATATTTATAATAAGATTTTTTTTATATTTTATTATTCTATTTTTATTATTAAATTTATATTTAATATTGTGTGTAATATGAAATCACAATTTTAATTTTATTTTTTTTACATGTAATTTTGTTTTTATATAGCTACTTTTTTCATAATATAACAAATTCTAGACCCTAACAAAATATACATGACATACATCTCACATTTATTTTTTATTTTTATCTACTATATCATATATAAAGAAATACCAAATACTAATATGACAAAAAAAATATTTGGATAATTTTTCTGTAAAAATTGTATGTGAGTAATTTTTAATTACCATTTATTTTATTCAAATAACTTGCCCTAATATAGCCATTGGAAGTGAGACCTTTTATGTAACTCTCTATTCTCTGCCACTAATTTGACGATTTTTACAATTTAATATGGAGTAAAAGTCAGGGGAATATATAATATATTATATATAAATCTAATTCATTTAGAATTTTTATCTGATTATATCTGTATACTCAAACAATTACAAAAATTAATTATTTATATAACTATATAATATATAATTTATTATATATAATAAGGATATAAGAGATGTTTCATGTTTCATACATAACTTTTTTTTCCTTAAATATTTTTTATTATATATAATCCATAACAATGTTATTTGTAAGATTTGGATTAAAAATTTGTTAATGAGTATGACATATTTACCATCCTGATATATTATATATATAGTCTTCGGTTTTGATGATGACTTATTTATTTACAGTAGCCATTTGAGTAGTTTTCAAATTGAATTCAATTGCGACATTTTGATTTTGAGACAACTGACATGATTTGCTTGTTTGTTTGATTGAAGATTCAATAAACACGGCCAAACGGTGAAAACGATGAAAAGGCTATTCTATAAAAAGCCAGGGATTCTAATTCCCAGATGCTTGCATCAAAGAGGGCATTAATATCCATGGAGCCATAGAGAGATAAGCTAATTTACTGCACAAGCCAAACTTTCTAAGATCAAATAAATGTGATAGATATATGTTTGCAATCATAATTCTCTCTAGAGTTAGCACGAGTTTAGCTTAAATCACCAAGCAGCAGTCAACATAATTAGGTCTTTTTCTTAGCATAGGTATTTAAAGTTCTAAATGTAAGGTGCAAATTAATAATGTAAACATATATAGCCTAATTTTCCTCTGGGACAGTAGTACTCTGTGGTTCTTCTTGGTTGCTTCCTGATTCTTCATGCAGCCTTTCAAGCATTTCGTGCCTAAAATATCAATTATCAAACAATATTTATAAGCCATGATTTTTTAAAAAAATAAAATAAAAATGAAAAGAAAGAAAATGACTATTAGTGGTGAAATTATATTGAATAAAAATTTTTGGATGAAACTATAGTAAAGAGTATAACCTTTTTATGGCCTCTTCAATATGTGGAGTGTGCAAAATTTTGCAAACCGAGTTAGGATCTTTTCAAGGTCAGTAACTTTTGATATGTGATCTTTTCAAATTATATTTTGCATTAACTAACAGAAGAAATAGTATAAATTATATAATTAATGTAGAACCGTAATGTTAATTGTAAGAAGTGTAGCAATGCAAATCTATTTTGAAAAATAATAATAATACCACTAGAAATACATAAATCTATGAATTTTGAAAAGAGGGGAAAAAACATTAGATAAGAAATTTCTTCATTTCCATTCTCTTCTTTATCTTCTTCAAAATAAAGAGCATTGCAAAAAGAACTCAAAGTTCATACTTCCCATACATGAATAGAACAAAAACATAATATATGTTAAAACTTAAAATTACGTATATAATTAGGATAATAATATCTAAAAGGTATTAGTTCTTAATTGAAAGAGAAGAATAAAAAGTAGTAGAACAGGAAAAAAGAAAGAATAAGGGTAGAAAATAACAATTATATAGAAAATTGGTCCAAATAAAATCACACCTTCCATAATTTATTGATAAATAATATAAATACAAATATAATATTGAAAAGTGTAGTGTGATTTATATGATCCAATTTATTTAGAGGATACGACTTTAATTATTATTGTAACTAATTAATTTTAAGAATATACTTATATACTTCAAATAGAAAATTATTAAGTATATAAGAAATATATAAAAGTACATACATATATATTAAATCGAAAAATATTAAGTATGTATGATTTAAAATGAGAAATGTTATATACATCATTCTGTGTATATTTTTTTTGTACATCTACTTTTAAAATCAAAGATGATTGATAAAGAAAATTTGAAAGAAGATAAAATATTTGTCTTTTATACTATAAATAAAGGAGTACAAAAATTAATTTAAAAATAATACAAATATCATTTTTCATTTAAAGTTGTGTCCATGCAAAATATAAGAAACATTTTCTTCTGAGACAAAGAATTTTGAATCTATGAAATCTATCTATAATATAATCCTAGGAAAGATCCTTAGAAAAAAGTTAGAGATCTTTTTTTTTCCAAACCAATCAGAAACTATAAGAAAAAAAAATGATAAGTTATGTCCATGCTGATTGCCTTAGAAACAAACACCAACGTTCATGCATATCAGTTTGAACTTTGAACTACTATACGTGTATTATTGGAGGGATAATTAAGCACATGCCAAACAACCAAATGTTAAAAGAAATCACATAAGAAAAAGGAAGTAAACTAATAAAATTAAAGAAAAGTAACTAGTATCTTCATCTTATATCTTGAAAAAGTTTTGTATAATTAAGATATAGAACCCATTAGCTAAAAAACCCTAAGCTTGTTGTTCCTTCTCTCTAAAGCTTTTAGCTTTAACCAAATAATATGAATATATATAATCCTTTTTTTTTTCAAACCTAATTAATACAAGAGCTAGTTAGGAGAAAGCACAATTTACGATTAATGTATGTTTGAGTTTAAGTGTAACTAATACTACAGAATTAAAACACCGAGAAAAAAAATTAAAGAAAATGGTTAGTTCATTTTCTAAAATGAAGCATATGATAGATCAAAAGGCAATACATACAGAAGCTAACAAAAAGGAAGAATAAGAAACAAAAATAGATTCTATTAATAAAGTGAAAAATAAGAAAACCAAGACTCATGCATGTCAAAAAAGAAATTAAAGAAGAAGAAGAAACTAAGTAGTGATAGCAAAAACATAGAGATAGATAGATACAAACCTTAGTCACCAAAAAAAAGATAGATACAAACCTTTAGTGAGCCAAGATAGATATCAAGACTCATGCATGTCAAAAAGAGAAAGTATAGGGAGCCAATGACCTAAGCGTACAATGTGTACAATGAAGGTTTAAGAAGTATTAGAGATATGGTTATTAGTGTTATATTATCCTGTCAAGTTACGCTTTTGGGATGAGTGAGTGATTTCAGGACATTTATAGGTGATGTTCATTTTATTCATAAATCAAAGATTTAGTCCATTGTATACATTGTACGTTTAGCCCATTGGCTCCCTAGCACTACTCTGTCAAAAATATACGGATACACTGGAATAAGTTATATTTAACGAGAATTTTTTAATTATAAAGTAAAAAAATAATTTTTTTTCAAAAATAAAATACAACTTATTCCTATGTACACTTGTGTACTTTTATGTATTTTATTTTTAATATACAAAAGTACATAAGAGTACGCAGAAAAATAAGTCATATTTTCTTTTTGGAAAATAGTTATTTTTTTTAATTTATAATTAAAAAATTCTTATTAAATATGATTTATTATGGTATAATTGTGTATTTTTGGAAATGATAATATATTTTATGTTCTTATAAATTTAAAAATTAAATTTATTAAAATATTTTAATTAATAAATTAAATTTAAAATATTAATTAATTTTATCTTAATTAGTAATCATCGGATACAGTACACAATATTTTGGGAAGTTACTTAAATAAAATAAATGACAATCAAAATTATCCATATACAACTTTTATAGAAGAGTTATCCATATATATATATTTTTATAATTCTACGTAAACTACTAGTGTCTTCTCTTTTATGTTGTTTTGGCTATATAAATTTTGTTTTGATTTTTTTTATCGTATTCTTCGTTCGGATTGACAAAAAATTAATTCATCGCTATGACTAATATGCACAAGATGAAATTTAAATCTCTAATACACAAGATGAAATTTATGCATAAGAGTAGTTGTTCTTCTTTCTGTTATTTGTTGAATGTTAGTTTTTTAGAGTTGTTGTTGCTGTTCTTTCTCTGGATCGATGTTAATTTCAGTGAATCTGAGCAAATTTTAGATATGTAATGTTAAATACTTGTCTAAACTTTCAAAAGTTTTTAATTTTTAGTATATGTGTAATGTATATATGTTTTGATGATATGTTTTTTTTTCCTAAGTTGAAGAAAAATAAATGTAAGTGTTTATGTCTAATGTGACTTTGCTTTGTATGTTAATGAAGAGCTTTTATATGGTAAAGTGGTTGAAACAAAAGTTTCCTAGCGTTGAGAAGGAAAAATAGCAATACCAGAAACAATCTATCCTGGCAGAGTCTGAATTATATTGCTATCACATCTGTGGAATAATTTTGTTAATAGTTTCTACTTAGTGTTAGTGTGTATATCATTGTATAAAATTGAGATTGAGACAAGTGTATTCACTCAACTATATTGATATGTTAGTTGGTTACTTTAATCACAACTTATCTTAATTGTTGATTATCATTTTTCATTTTTAGATTTATTATTTAATTATCAACATTTTGGGATGTGATTATGCCTTAAAAAAATTAAATCTCATAAAATAAAATAGACTATGATCACGGTGAAAACTGTGACCATAGATAAAGTTATGGTCATGGTTTTAAGGTGGGGTGACCATAGAGGCTATGGTCACGGTTTTAAAGAGGGGTGACCATAGAAGCTATGGTCATGGTAAAAACCGTGACCATAGATAAGGCTATGGTCACGGTTTTAAGGAGGGGTGACCATACAAACTATGGTCACGGTAAAACCGTGACCATAGATAAGACTATGATCACGGTTTTAAGGAGGGGTGACCATAGAGGCTACCGTGACCATAGATAAAACTTTGGTCATGGTTTAAGGAGGGGTGACCATAGAACTATGGCCACGGTGAAAACCCTGACCATAGATAAAGCTATGGTCACGATTTTAAAGAGGGGTGACCATAGAGGCTATGGTCACGATTTTAGGGAGGGATGACCATAGATAAAGTTATGGTCACGGTTTAAGGAGGGGTGACCATAGAGTTATGGCTACGATGAAAACTGTGACCATAGATAAGGCTATGGTCACGGTTTTAAAGAGGGGTGACCATAGAGGCTATGGTCATGGTGAAAACCGTGACCATAGATAAGACTATGGTCACAGTTTTCAGGAGGGATGACCATAGAGACTATGGTCATGGTAAAATCGTGACCGTGACCATAAATAATGCTATGGTCACGGTTTTTACGCGTGATCATAGATTAACCTGTAGTCACGGTGAAAAAACGTGGCATAAAATGTCAGAATTTAAAAATTGTAACTGTAATCATAGAAACCGTGACCATAGATAAAAAAACCGTGACCATAGACTTATGGCTACGAGAGAATAGGCTACAATAAAAAACTGTAATCATAAGTCCAAAACCATAACTATAAATCTATGGTCACCCTTTTTACTAACTATAATCACGATTTTTTACCGTGACCATAGGTCTTTTTTTTTTTTTTGTAGTATATACCACATCCCCATATATAATGAACAAAAATAATGCCTCCACAATGACTCTAAGTAAGCCAAGCAAATAAGCGTGCCTGGTCTAGAAGGATGCCCATTTGCTGTGAGGATTTAGAACAAGTGGAAGCCAGACGGAGAATGTTGTAGAACCGTTCGCATTCTGATTAAAAGCATTACAGCATGAGAAGACAAATAAATAAATAAATAAAATAACATAGACAATAATAGTCTTATATTTGTATATATTTTCTTAGTTTCCTAAATCTATGACTATTCACATGGCACAATAAACTAAGTTGCATATCAAATGAGATTTATTAACTTAAATTCTTCCTTTTGTAGGAAACAGGCTAGTTATTATAGAGTATAATAGAATAATAATATGAAAGAATATTTTGCTACTTTTCATTCAACTATACCTATACTTAATTAATGTTGTTACTTTGATTCTTTTAAAAATAATTATGAACCTATATTTTTAATAATTCTTTTTATCTATGTTTAGTTCAAAATTTACTTATCACCTTTCTTACAATAGTTTATTTCATTTCATATTTATGTAGTGTTAACATTAAATAAAAGTAGTATGAGAATACTATTACAATCAAAAAAAGTTGTGAGTAAAAAATGTTAGAAATAAAAAAAATTACCTCAGTTGAAGCACGTTCCCCAGCCTTCAAATAGCTGATACATGTATTGCAAAAGAGTTTATCACATAATCCTAGCGAGTGAGATGCTGCCAGATATTTGTTCCCAACTTCTATTGTTAATGGTGGTGGTGTTTCTTCTCTTCCTTCAGTCTCAAGTTGCTGTCTCAAGTTGCTGCACGTGAATGGTGACTATGGCCATCTTTCCTAGAACATTATGTAAGTTTATTTACCGTTAAAACACATGCATTTGATACATATACTATATTACCAATTTCATGATAAAATAGTTCAATAATTCAATATATTTGTCATTCTATTAACTGAAAATTACTAATCACAATAAGATTATAAAATAATAAAACTTGAATTTAAAAATGAATCTTAAATCCTCTAAAGCATGGATGAAGACAAGGTGTTGGATATATAACCCAGTTTCCTCTGTTTTTGACCTTGGCATGAGCTAAAAATTATTTCTCTGAGATCTAACTTGAATGGTCAAGGTTAAAGATATATAATTATGGTTTAGTTACTTCAGTCTTAATAGTTTCACTAAAATTTTAGTTAGAATAAATTATGGAGCTAAGATCTAAGAGCTGTGCTATTCTTGTTCTTCCTATTTCAAGAGCTAAGAGAGCATGCTAAACGATGAATGTAAAGTATTAGCTTGTTTTATTTTTTATTCATGTAATCATGCTAAATGAACGTACAAATATAGGATTAATATATTAAATACTTGTTATAAATTTTTTATATATAATTAGTACAATTTTACTTTAATGAATCAAATCCTTTTGAACAAATATAATTTTAGTTAATATCATTTAAACAGTATTTAATTTTAGATAAAAAATATTTTAAACACAAATCACATTATTATCAATATAATTTTAATCAAAATTAATTTTACAAAAATACAATAACTTCAATTGTTACTTATAAATGGTAAACTAAACACACAGCAAAAACTTTTGCCCTAAAGATACTTACAAATGTGGTGGAAAAAACAACAATGCAGATAAAAGAAGAAAACAATTAATATCAAAGAAAAATTTCTGCTAGAGTTAATAAGAAAATAATTTTTAATTTTGGGTATATACAAAAGAATAATTTTTTTAGGAATCTTTTGGAACTAAACAATATATATTATGTTCTAAATCAAAGAAAACTTATATTATATATTAAAATTCATATTTTCTTTTTGTATTTCAAAAAAAAATCGGGTGGGTTTTAATTTTGTATTTTAAAATCTTGCATATCCCACCAAATTTAAAGGGTTTAATATTTGTTATGTATTATATTAGTTAAACTCTTAACTTAAGAGTACTAATATAATAATAGATTTTTTTAACTTTTTAATATATTAAATGTATTAAGAATATAAAAAAATATTTTTTAGTAAAATACTTTTTATAATGTTCTTAAAATATATTAAAAACATACAAAAATTATAATTTCAATAATTTTTGTAATATTTTAAAATACATTAAAAATATAAAGAATTATTAATGGGAGAATGCATTGTCATTAGCTTGTTATGGCTTTCCCATTTCAGGGATTTCATTTTCAACCAATAGAATAACAAGCTGCAATGTCTCCTTTGAATGCAAGCATTTTGCACATGATGTTGCTTTTGTTGATTTATTATCGTAAATGTTTTGAAGTTTGAACCACTCTTGACCTCAAAAAAGTATAAATTTTTTGAATGCCACTAAATATAATAATACAATAATATTAAATTCATGTAATTTAATCCAGTATTATTATAATTTAAGGAGATTATCCCATATATCAAGCACATTAATATCCCATATGCATTAACTACAACTAGTAAAAACTTAAAACTACAGGAACAATAATATCTGAAAGGTATTAATGCTTATCTGAAAGAGATCGAAGAACAAGAGTAGTAGTAAAACAGGAAATAAAAAGAAAGAATTGAAGAAGAAGAGAGAAGGATTCACTAATTTAATAAAAGTGAATTGAAGTATTACCACATGCTTTATAATTAACAGTTGTCTATATAATTAGAGAGAGCGAATATTTAGCTTAACTAATTCAGTTTCAATTTAACTATTACTTTATCAATCTCTATTAAAAAAAATAAATATAAAATAAAAGAGTATAAATAAAATATTCTAATATTAATATCTATTAATATTATTATTTCAATATAATAGAGTTGCTTTTAAAAAATTATTTTTTGATAGTTTAATTTATCTTACGTACTCTTTATGTACTTTTATTATAATTAATTACTATTAATATTAAATTAAAAAAAATAATTTAGATAGAACAGGAAATAAGAAGAAAGAATTGAAGAAGAAGAGAGAAGGGTTCACTAATTTAATAAAGGAGAATGGAAGTATTATCACATGCTTTATAATTAACAGCTATCTATATAATTAGAGAGAGCATAACTAACTATACTAACTCTATTTGGCTTAACTAATTCAGTTTCAGTTTAATTATTACTCTATCAATTTCTATTAAAAAAAATAAATATAAAATATAAGAGTATAAATAAAATATTTTAATATTAATATCTATTAATATTATTATTTCAATATAATAGAGTTATTTTTAAAAAATTATTTTTTTGATAGTTTAATTTATTTTACGTACTCTTTATGTACTTTTACTATAATTAATTACTATCAATATTAAATTAAAAAAATAATTTAGGTAATCAACCACTTGTTTAAGCGGACGAGTGAGCTGACAACTCGACCAACCCAAATTGGTTAGCTTTGTTTCTATTTATACATGTATTAAACTTATATTTATCAAACTTCATTAATTTAATTCTAAAACTTGAACTTTTCTTTTTCTTGAAAACTAAGCCGTTCAAATTATTAATGGATATCTATTTCATTCAAAATTTGGATCTTTTTTAAATTTTAAATTTTTATTTTAGAAGATAAAGTATAATTTTTTTATTATTGAATAATTTTTCTCTTATATTTACTCTTGGTCCCACTTATAAAATAAATAATGAGAAATCACACTTTACTCTTTAAAGTAAAATTTAAAATTTAGACGATCTAAATCCTTCCATCCATATCACAACATTCTCCTTAAATATTCATTTAGGATTATGTTTCATTAAAATTTTACTAAAAAATTAATTTAATTGAAACAAAATTTTTAGTAAAAAAAAAAAGTACAATATCTTTTATGATGAGAACTGTCTCATTAAAAACTTTATGAAAAAAAATTTAACAAGAAAAAAAATCTAACAAAAAAAAAAGAGTACAGTCTCCCCTTTTTATTGACATTATTTAATATATCGAAATCCATGCATCTTTCATGTATCAATTTTTAAAAAAAAAATTTAAAAATAACTTTCTAAATAAATCTGTCATTTGTTAAACATCAATTATTGAATACTATATGAAAAAATTTAATTTTATTTTTAAATTTTATTAATATAATTTTAGATATGTACAAAAAAATATTTATGTATAAATAAATAATTTTAAATATACCATCTTCAAAATCTCAATTAATTTGTGTCTTATATTCCTTTACCTTACTGTGTGTGCGTAAATTCAAGTTGCTATTACTATGATTCTATTGAAGTTACTTTTTTATTAATAATAATAATAATAATAACAATAATAATAATAATAATAATAATAATTATTATTATTATTATTATTATTATTATTATTATTGTTATTATTATTATTATTAAAAAAATTATTGAACGAAATGATAATATTTGTGTTATGTGTAAGAAAAAAATTGAAATTGTATAATATTTATTTGTTACGTGTAAATATGTTTGGCAGGTATGATATGTCTAGATTATTTATATGGATCGTGCATGGAGTATTGAAAAGTCTAAAAAAGAGTACTTTGAGAGTGGAAGGACAATGTTCTTAAAAAAAGACACACGAAAAACATGATTAATGAAATTCTTTTCAGAATAAGTCAACATATATAGAAGATTGTGTTGATAGATCGTTTTGTTATTAGAAAAAATGGTACAAAAATAATCTATATTATTGATAACTATGTCAAAAATTATATAAGCGTTACTTAAGTTTGTGTTTTATCTCTTATATGTTTTATTTAGTGTGTTGAGTTTTTTTTTTTTTTAAATCAATATATAGTTAAAGAAGTATCTTATGAACAGCGAAGCTTCGCAATGGAGCATAAGAGGAGAGTTGCTGAGTCCCGAGAAATTCCTATGGTTCATTGGTTCCATTGAATTTAATTTAGGAAAAGTTTAGGGTCGACAATTTTATTAAATTTTGTCCAGTACGTAATTAGTAAAAGAGAAATGAGTAATTCTACATTATTGGATAAAATCTCACGCCATTAAAAATATTATCGATGGCTATTTAATAGCTACAAATTACAAAAGTTATTGGCCCTCTAAACTCTTCTTTAATTTATTAACATAAATTAATAAATGATGAAAAGAACAGAAAAAAATAATAATAATAATAATAAAGAGATTCTGGATAATTTGAATAAATAATTTAATTAATTTTTTTAAAAAAAGTTAAAATATAAAAATGTATATTAAATGTAATTTATAAAAATTATTTTGTGTTTAAAAAATTATTATAAAAATATTTGTTTTAAAATTATATAATAAATAAGAGTGATAAAATAGTCTTTAAAAAAAATAAAAAATATATCTAAATTAAAATACTAGACTAAATATTATTAATATGATTTTTATAAATTAAAAAAAAATTAAAATTTTTCAAACAGATCCTATCCAGTATATCACAATGAAGCCACCAACGAAATAGAAGAGCTTCATCACCGAAAATAGAAAAAATGAACTTGTACGTGATGGTGATATGAATGATATATAATATTAATTGATTTTATCAAATAGTTGAGTAAAAATTGAAAGTTAAAAGATATATAATATTTTTAAACGCGGCTTTTTATGTAACTCTATTCTCTGCCATTAATATGACAATTTTTACAAATTAATATGGAATAAAAGTTAGAAAATATTTTATATATAAATCTAATTCATTTAGAAGTTTTATCCGATTATTTGTATGCTCAAACTGTTACAAAAACTACTTATTTATATAACTATATAATATATAATTTAGTATATATAATAAGGATATAAGAGATAATCCATAACAATGTTATTTGTAAGATTTGGATTAAAAATCTCTTAATTTGAGTATGACATATTTACCATCCTGATATATTATATAGACTTCGGTTTTGATGATGAATTGGTTATTTACTTATTTATAGTAGTTACTACATAATTTCGGTTCTACCCTTTGAGACAACTGACATGATTTATTTGTTTGTTTAATTGAAGATCAAGTAAACACGGCCAACGGTGAAAACGATGAAAAGGCAATTCTATAAAAAGCCAGGGATTCTAGGCTTGCATCAAAGAGGGCATTAATATCTGATGCCATGGTCTCCATGGAGCCATAGACAGATAAGCTAATTTATTGCACAACCCAAACTTTCTAAGATCAAATATGATAGATATATGTTTGCAATCATAATTCTCTCTAGAGTTAGCACACGAGTTTAGCTTAAATAACCAAGCAGCAGTCAACATAATTAGGTTTTTTTGTAGCATATATAGGTATTTAAAGTTCTAAATGTAAGGTGCAAATTAATGATGTGAACATATATAGCGTAATTCCTCTGGGACAGTAGCACTCTATGGTTCTTCTTGGTTGCTTCCTGACTCTTCATGCAGCCTTTCAAGCATTTCGTGCCTAAAATATCAAAATTATCAAACAATATTTATAAGCCATGATTTTTTAAAAAAGAAAAGAAAGAAAATGACTATTAGTAGTGAAATTATATATAATTTTATTTATATAATTATTAGATATTTTAAATTTATTATATTTTATTATAAATATTTTTGTATATTTTAAATATTTTAAAAATTTTAAAATTTTATAAGCCATGATTTTTTTAAAAAGAAAAGAAAGAAAATGACTATTAGTAGTGAAATTATATTGAATAAAAATTCTTGGATCAAACTATAGTAAAGAGTATGTATAACCTTTTTATGGCCTCTTCAATAAGTGGAGTGTGCAAGAATTTTGCAAACCGAGTTAGGATCTTTTCAAGGTCAGTAACTTCAACCACAAATGCCTCCACATCTGTTAAACAAGTTATACTCTTGGTGCTCAGAAATCTTTCTTCAGGAAAAAATAATTTGTCACCATCTGCAAAAGATATTGCATTGATTAATTATTATGCGAAACAGAACCATAAGAATTAGTTACCAATCAATCATATAATGCTCCAATGCATATATGCATAATCAAAATTTATTATATAATGAAAGTTGATTCACATTTATAATTAAATTTAAATTAAATTAAATTCATATTTATAATCAATAATTATTATACCTGTGCTACTATTGGATGAAGCTCTCTGAAGACACCAGAAAAGGAGTTCTTGGCAACATGCATCCCCGTCAGATATGTGGACGCTTGTTCCACTGGTGTCCTTGATCTCCAGTGTTCCATGCACAACAAAGACTATCATCTCTATTAAGTCACCTGGATACATGATTGTACTGTCTGCCAAGTACAGCTTCCACTTTGATTGCATACAGATAGCATCAAGAATTGACTGGTGCATGATTTCAAAGAGTTGAACCTAAAAAGATTTTAAAGAAAAAGTGGCTGGTTAAAACCAAGAGTTGAGTTGTCAAATTAAATAAAAATAACTTAGAATAAATATAAAAAAATTAGTTTAAGACTCCACACATTGTTACTACATGAGAAGATTTGAAAATTCAGAACTCATGTCTTGACTAGTTAAAGCCTATCTTTTACTAATTCAACATTTTAAATCAAAATTGAACACAAGTTGTAGTTACCTACTCCATGCAACTGATATTGAAATCAATATTTATTATGTAAGTGTTGTCTATATTAATGCACATATATGTGTTTGTAATACATGCATGTTCCATGATGAATAAAAAAAATGCTTACTGTTTGTTTAAAAAATTCTCTTCTATATTCTTAGGATTATTATTGAGTTTGAGTGAAAAATATAATAATGCCATTTATGTGAGTAAATGATCTTCAGCAAATTAATTATGGAATTTATGCTTACAAATATTTTTAACTTTGATATTAGATTCTTACCTTTTTAATAATGGGGAGAAACTGATGCCTTGTTAGGTCTCTCTGGATATCCTTTGGCATACTCTTCAAAAGTTCTTCTTCCTTCATCCCTTTTGTTGCAGTCCAATTCTGAATTTCAGCATCTAGTATTCTCCTGCATGATAGAAAATAAAAACCAGAATAGGATCCTATTATATAAGTTAATGACCAATGAATAAAATGTAACAATTGATACAAGTGTGTTCCATCACGCATTGTTTCTATCCTCTAAGACTTTTATCCATCCTTTTTATTTTCCCTTAATTCTACTCATACCTGCTTAAATCTTCTGGTAGGTGACGATGCCTTGACCATCGTTCAATTTCATTGCGTCTAAGTATGTTATCTATCTTCCTGCAAACAATATTGAAGAAAATGCATCAAGGACATTGTAATAAAGCTAAAAGTAGTGAAACTTTGATGTCAAATAAGAAACATAATGCACTTCTATTTTTCAGAAAGAAATGTTCTACCTCCGACTGAAACCTTGAATAATACTTGTTATGTTTCCAAATATGATTGCAAAAATTGAGAGCCCCAATGCTCTGATAATCCATAGGAAAATGACTTCTTTCACGCTAGAGAAGCTTGGAGTTTTAACAGAAATGAAACTAATTTGCTGCATTAAAATATATCAAACTATTCATATGTCACGTTTGATTAATAGTTTAAGTTATTCATAATTGACAAAAGGAGTAAAGAATTAAATGAGCATACCGTGATACCCCAGAACAGAGCAAATGCATATTTTTGGACCGGATCATATTCCACAAGTGGCATTAGATCAGCAAAGATCCCATTGCCAGAAGTATTAGAGGAAGAATTGAAACAGTTGCTGGCAGCTGTATTTATCAACCACTGATCTTCATCATTGTTTTTCTTAGCTTCACAAACAATGAGACTCTTACATCCAGTTAAGCCAGAAGCGCTGCAGGTAGTTCGCAAACATTTCTCAACTTTCTGCAAGATGGAAAGAATAAAATCAATTAATAAATGATGTGGCTTATTGCTACACATTGAATCACGAGCTTACAATCATATATATATAATACTATACATTTAAGTCTTTTTATTAACTAAATTGATTTCACATAACAAAAATTAGTTATAACTAATATTATTCTAAATCTTATTATTTAACTTGGTTAATTTAATTCATAAAAAAATTTAAATGTATAGCATTATCCTATATATATTAAAAATATGGAAAAAACAATTAAAATCAGTCTAAAACAATTAAAAATTATTTTATTTTATATTTATTAATTACGTCTAAAATTCAGAAACATTACAATTTTAATTTAGGAAAAAGAACTTAAAAGTATTGTTTCCACTTACCTCTACAGCAGCAAGATATCCGAAACAACCAACAAGATGTCCAATTAGTACAAGGACAACAACATTCGTCGCAAAAACACTCCGAATGGTCTCATGCGTGCCAAACAATTGGTTGGGAAAATACCTCACTATTTGAATTGCATGCTGCACCATCAGCATTGTAAACAGCAAGGGATTAACACGTCCAAGAATGGTAGACACTACCTCATTTTCCGGGACACCGTATACCATCACCTACAGATATTTCACCATGGTTATTTATAACTATAATTAATTTATTAAGGACTTCCTTACTTTAAAATAAAAAAAAATAAAACTTTTTTCTTCAGAATGTTAAACTTGTTAAAATATAATTAGGATCAATTAGTATTATTTAATATATCTGAATATTTATTATAGGAGATTACATCTTTATTATTAAGATTCTCTTAGTACATATAAATACCTTTTTATATTGTATACACTCAATAATATACCATCCTTTTTCTAGTTTAGTTTCTTATTTTTAACATAGTATCAGGGAGTCATGGTATCCTTTGTGAAGAAGATAAGTTATTTTTCTTGCGATGAAATCACCGTAGTTTTTGCATTTTTCTATGTCATTCTTCTTTTTCACTTGTCACTCTTTCATGCTTTTTCACCTCACTGACCAACCTATTTTCGTTGTCTTTTATTTTTTCGAGTCGAATGATCAAACACCATTGTCATCCGCTGCTTATCTATTTTCATGAAAAAATCATATAATTTTTGCTTTCTTTCGGCAGTTACATCTGCGTTCTCTCGTGGCAGTTCCGTCTGCGTTTCTTTCCAGCAGTTCCGTCTGCACTTCTTTTAAATAGCGGCAGTTACGTGCAGTTCCGTCTGTGCTTCCTTCAGACTAGCGGCAGTTCCATCTGCGCTTCCTTGCGGCAATTTCATCTGCGCTTCTTTTGGCAATTACGTCTGCACCCGTTTTATTAGTTTATGCAATTTTTTTCTCTTTATTTGGTTGTTTTAAATAAATTTCAAACTCAAGTTGTCAGTTGAGTTTGAGGGGATGTTAGAATATAATTAGGATCAATAATTAGGATCAATTAGTATTATTTAGTATATCTGAATATATTATAAGAGATTAAGTTTTTATTATTAGATTCTCTTAATACCTATAAATACCTTTTTATATTGTATCAATTCAGACAATTTAAATAAACAATTTGAATAGATAACTTGAATACACTTAATAATATACCATCATTTCTGCAGTTAAGTCTAAAAAAAGTATAACCGCAATTTATTGAAGACAAGAATATGATAACAAAGTAAGAGAAACCAAGCGGTTTATATATCATGGGAACCACTCATATCAAAATGCACAAAATAACTTTTTTTTTAAAATTATGCATGAGAATATGATAAGTGTTCTCACTTGTGTTTTGGTTTATTTGAACGATTATTATAAAAAAGCTAAATTTTATAACCAAACCTTACAGATAGAATTGATTAATTTAGTTCATTTTAACCGATTTTTTTACTTTTACATTAAAAATCATATTTTTTTGGACAAATACAATATTGGGCTTAGACAGTTTATGTTAAAAGAACAATGAAAAGAGCCAAAATTGATCCTTACATCTCACAAAAAAAATCCAATACAAAAAAAAAAATCCAATACAAATTATGCATCAGTTTGCAGGTTCCTTATTATTTCTCAGTTTGAAGGTGCTGCACAGTCTCTTACTGCTGGTGTTGGCAAATCCATGGAATGTCACAGAGGTTGCTGCTTCTATAGTTCTATTGGTTATGCATTGGGCATTACAGAGCAGAGCAAATTATGATGAAATCGGTAAATTGCAGCATAGCAGAACTTCCTGGAGAAGATGAAATCGGTAGCAGCAGCAAGGAAGAAGAATTGGCACAGAAGGGGAGGAATTATGATGCCGCTGAGAAACTGAGAGTGTTAACTAGACTCCGAAAATGGCGATGGACCTCGAACAAAACAGCATCACCGCCGGCGAAGATCCAGGCAAAGGCGAGGAAGCAGGCTAACGGAGGCAGCGACTGGATGGGATATGGCGAGGAGGCAAGTCGCATATTGGGAAATGGAGTTCTCTCATCACATCGCTGGGTCCCTCATCCAAATCGCTGCGTCGCCGGAGCACCAACACGGACAGAACCGTGGGAAGAAGACGAACTGAACTAAGCAAGAGAAGGAGAAGTGGCGCTACGGAAAGGAGGAATGAGACTGAGACGACCAGCGCCTCTAGCTCGAGGAAGAAGGAGATCGATGCAGATCTTCTGGGTTGGGTTGGGTGGGGTTCAGGCCTCAGGGTGCTTTTCGGGTTGGTAAAAAAAAAAATTAAGCATGCCAAGGACTGGTTTATTTAAACCAAATGGCGTCGAACTGGGTTTAAAAAAGTGGGTTTGGAGAATAATTTATTAACCGATTATATTCCTACCAAAAAAAACCGATTATTAAAAATTTACTAATTACAGCGTGACACGTTATCAACTTAAAAAAAAGTTGTTTCATGTATCTTGATGTGAGTCTCCCCCACATATACAATACATTCAAAACTAGTAGCAAGAGAACAAGCAAAGGATATGACAAGAAATTTACCAGAGAAAAAGGAAACACGAGAAAGAGATCAACAGCAAACCCATTCGGTGCTAGCATGTAACGGAGAGCAATCTTTTTTGGATCGTCAACTAGATATCCACCACCAACAGCTGTTGGCTTAGAAGAAATATAAGCCAACCTAAGCTGTAAAACGAAATTCAACTTGGTAAAATTATCAAGTAGCTAGATTCTAAGATTTAGTAATTTTTAAGTGACTAATTATGTTTAATGATATAAGATTTTCTAAAACCTTCTACTTTAGTGTCAAAGCTCAGTAGTCTCTTGAAATACATGATCAAATTAATGTTAAAAAGATTATAAGTGAGAAATTACCTGGAAAGCAATGTTCACCACATAGAGAAGATCAGCGAGGCATTTCAGGTACACAAATGTTTCATTTAGGGAGAACAACTTGACTCCAAGACATTTATGGTGCTGTAAATAAATCACATAAAAAATGGTGACAATATTTACAAATAATACTAAAAAATATTAGAAATGACGAATATTTATGAAATTTTCTAATTAAATATAAGGTAAAAAGGATCATACCTTATCCCAATATAATGCGAAGAAAAATATTGATGCATCCAGAACGATTCTAGATAAGCCAACCAAATAAGCGCGCTTGATCCACAAGGATACCCATTTGCTGTGAGGATTCAGAATAGGTGGAGGCCAGAAGGAGAATGTTGTAGAACCATTCGCATTCTGATTAAAAGCATTAGAGAGCATTAGAGCATGAGAAGACAAATAAAAAAAAATAACAGACCATAATAGTCTTATATTTTTATATATTTTCTTAGTTTCCTAAAACTATGACTATTCACATGGCACAATAAACCTAAGCTGCATATCAAATGAGCTTTATTAACTTAAATTCTTCCTTTTGTAAGAAACAGGCTAGTTATTAATTATTATAGAGTACAATAGAATAATAATATGAAATAATATATATTGCCACTTTTCATTAAACTATACCTATACTTAATTAATGTTGTTACTTTGATTCTTTAAAAAAAATTATGAACCTATATTTTTAATAATTCTTTTTATTTATGTTTAGTTCAGAATTTACTTATCACCTTTCTTACAATAGTTCATTTCATTTCATATTTATGTTGTGTTAACATTAAATAAAAGTAGTATAAGAATACTAACAATCAAAGAAAATTATGAATAAAAAATCTTAAAAATAAAAAAATTACCTCAGTTGAGGCAGCCTTCAAATAGCTCGGGCATGTAATGCAGAATTGTACATCACATAGTCCTACCATGCCAGATGCTAGCAGATTCTTGTTCCCAAATTGATCTTCATGCGGTAGTGGTGCTTCGTCTTCTCCTCCTCCAGTTTCAGGTTGTTCTTCATTAACGTCGATTACCTCCTGAGTCATGGCGGCCATCTTTCCTAGAAGCTAGATAGAGAGATGAGCTGAGTTTTATTTAATGGAGATATATAATATATTAAAATTTTCAGAAAAAAAAATGGCAATGATTGCTTACGTACAACCATTTTTGCATGATCTAATTTTTAGTTATTTTATTTACATTTGTTATCATTTACATTAATTTGTAACAAAAAAATTTATAGTTCGTAGAATTTTTTATTATAAGTAATTTAGTTTAATTTAATTAAATTTAAATTTAGCTGATTTTATTATTATTTAATTAATTAATAATATTTAAAGGTAAAGTTAATTAGAATTAAAAATTAATTAATAAACTAATAAAACATTAAAGTCAATGTAAATATGAGGTTAAAATATTGATACAAGTTTTAAATTTTATTTGTAGTTTAAATTAGATTAATTTATTTGGTTTCGAAAAAAAATTAACCAACTTAAATTAACTATAAAAGAATTTAAAACTTAATTTAACTCTTCAATACTTTAAGAACAGTAACAAACATAAAATAGATTAACAAATAATAATAAAAAAATTTTTTCATTAAAAAAAATACAACTCAATTCATCTTAAATTTTAAAATACAAGTAGCATCACTAACAAGTCTTAACTTGTGCCATAATTTTATTGAACAACATCTTTAAATCAAGTACGGTTTTGTTAATTAATTTGATTAATTTTACTTATTACTCTAACAGTAGTATTATTATTTTTCATTTTTTTTTAAAATATTAATAAGTGTTTAAGACTCCAAATATACTTATTATTAATAATAATTTAGTAAATATTTTAAAAATAAATAATAATTTAGTAAATATTAACATAAAATAAACATTTTTTAATTTAAAAATAAATTATTGTGAAAAAGTAATAATACCATTAGAATAATAATAATACCTATAACCTTATGCACGATGCATGAATTAGAAAGTAATGATTGCAAAGGACCGAGGATCAAGGTACAAATATAGTATTAATATATTAAATACCTTTTTTTATAATTTTTTTATATAAAATTAGTACAATTTTACTTTAATGAATCAAATCCTTTTGAACAAATATAATTTTAGTTAATATCATCTAAACAATATCTAGTTTTAGATAAAAAATATTTTAAACACAAATCACATTATTATCAATATAATTTTAATCGAAATTAATTTTACAAAAATACATTAACTTCAATTGTTACTTATAAATGGTAAACTAAACACACAGCAAAAACTTTTGCTCTAAAGATACTTACAAATGTGGTGGAAAAAACAACAATGCAGATAAAAGAAGAAAACAATTAATATCAAAGAAAAATTTCTGCTAGAGTTAATAAGAAAATAATTTTCAACTATGGGTGGTATATATATATAAGGATAATTTTTGTAGGAATCTTTCAGAACTAAACAATATATATTATGTTCTAAATCAAAGAAAACTTATATTATATATTAAAATTCACATTTTTTTTTTGTATTTCAAAGGAAATCGGGTGGATTCCAATTTTGTATTTTAAAATCTCGCAGATTCCACCAAATTTAAAGGATTTAATATTTTTTATGTATTATATTAGTAAAACTTTTAACTTAAGAGTACGAATATAATAATAGATTTTTTTATCTTTTTAATATATTAAATGTATTAGGAATATAAAAAAATTTAATATTTTTTAGTAAAATAATTCTTATAATGTTCTTAAAATATATTAAAAATATAAAAAATTATTTTTTAATAATTTTTAATAAAATATCTTAGAATGTGTATATGCATTAACAGAAACTACCATTCAAACCACTGTTCTATTGTTATTAAGTGGCATTATGTATTATGTATATAATAAAAATAGTATAAATTATATAATCATGTAGAACCGTAATGTTAATTGTAAGAAGTATAGAAATGCAAATCTATTTTGAAAAATAATAATAATACCACTAGAAATACATAAATCTATGAATTTCGAACAGAGGAAAAAAACATTAGATAGGAAATTTCTTCATTTCCATTCTCTTCTTTATCTTCTTCAAAATAAAGAGCCACTAACATTGCAAGAAGAACTCAAAGTTCATACTTCCCATTACATGAATAGAACAAAAAAATAATATATGTTAAAACTTAAAATTACGTATATAATTAGGATAATAATGTCTGAAAGGTATTAGTTCTTAATTGAAAGACAAAAACAAAAGTAGTATTATAAAGAACAAGAAGAGAGAATTGAAGAAGAGAGAAAAAAAAATAACAAGAGTAGAAAATAACAATTATATAGAAAATTGGTCCAAATAAAATCACACCTTCCATAATTTATTGATAAATAATATAATTACAAATATATTATTGGAAAGTGTAGTGTGATTTATGTGATCCAATCTATTTGGAGGGATACAACTTTAATTTTTATTGTAACTAATTAAGTTTAAGAATATACTTATATACTTCAAATTGAAAATTATTAATTATATAAGAAATATATAAAAGTACATACATATATATCAAATCGAAAAATATTAAGGATGTATGATTTAAAATGAGGAATGTTATATACATCACGCTTTGTACATCTTCTACTTTTAATATTAAAGATGATTGATAAAGAAAATTTGAAAGAAGATAAAATATTTGTCTTTTATACTATAAATAACGGAGTACAAAAATTAATTTAAAAATAATACAAATATCATTTTTCATTTAAAGTTGTGTCCATACAAAATATAAAAGACATTTTCTTCTGAGTCAAGGAATTTTAAATCTATGAGATCTATCTATAATATAACCCTAGGGAAGATCCTTAGAGAAAAGCTAGAGATCGGTTTTTCCAATGATGACTGTATTAAACTTGGACTGATATTTGACCTAGAACCAATCAGAAACTATAAGTAAAAAAAATGATAAGTTATGTCCATGCTGATTGCATTAGAAACAAACACCAACGTTCATGCATATCAGTTTGAACTTTGGACTACTATTATTAGAGGGATAATTAAGCACAAACCACAACCAAATGTTGAAAGAAATCACATAAGAGAAAGGAAGTAAACTAATAAAATTAAAGAAAAGTAACTAGTATCTTCATCTCATATCTTGAAAAAGTTTTGAATAATTAAGATATAGAACCCATTAGCTAAAACCCTAAGCTTGTTGTTCCTTCTCTCTAAAGCTTTTAGCTTCAACCAAATAATATGAATATATATAAGGGTAGTTCTATGGTGGCAGGCACATTTTAAGTGATTAAGGATGACTGATATTTGACTGACTAATGCAGTAATGCTGCACATGACAGCTGGTGAATTTTGCCCATGAGTACATCAACCCTGTGTCAAAGCAGCATCTTAGTGTTAAGCACGGTAAGTTTATGAGTTTACTACAGGATAGGAGAGGGATTTTGACCTCAAAAAAGGACTGTGACATGAGCCAAAGTGTTGGTGGACAAAAAAAACTTATTTTGAAAAATGGTTAAATGACCCAAAAAAGATTGTTAGACCCCTTTAACCATGAAATTTAGAAAATGAAAATGGCTCTTAAGATCTGAATTGAAAACTGTAAAAAAAAAAATAGTATAAAATTGTCTTATATATTAATTTAAGTAAAATTGGATTCATTTGAAAAAGATTAATTCACCCTTGTTGCAATTTTGAAATTGGATTCATTTATAATTTTCTTATATTAATATCAAATAATGATCTAAACAGTTTAAAATTTTTACTTAACAGTCATTAATTATTATTAGAAGGTACAATTATGTAATTACAGATGTAATATAAAATAATTGATAAAATTAGAGTTTTTCTTATTCTAAACCATAAATAATTAAGTTTAATTTACTTGGTTTGGAAATTTTTCTATTTGTGAAATTCTATAAGACTCTTTCAACTGCACACTTTAAAAGTAGTTCATTACTGCATGCTCCATTTTCTTTAATTTTGTTGGGTTCACACAATGCGCATGTTTTCTATTTAAGCCAACATTTCATCATTGCAATTACTTTAGGTATTTTAGCCATAGCAAAAGAACACGTAGCCCAGATGAATACAAGAAGTAACTGCTTAATTGAAAAGAAGAAACCAAGTGAAATAAGAGAAATTGAAAAGAAGAAACCAAGTGAAATAACTATTTCTTACTTTCTAGTAATACATATGACCAATGTTTGAAGATTTCCAGTTGGAAACTGTGGTAGTTTTCGCAAATAATTCAAAAGAAAAATCTTTAACATTCAAAAACATATCAATCTAGATTAATTTTCCAATTCAGTTTTGTGAAAAGTCGGTTCAAGCTATGCGTAACAAGGAATGAACACTAAACATTCAACTTTCAAGAACAAAAGAAGAGAGTTTTTGAATTCTGAATTCTCAATGTGAATTGTAGGGACTGAAAACTTGATTAGTGAATCTCAAGGAAGAGGAGCCAAAGTTGGCTAGCACCGGCAGTCAGGGTTGAGGATTTTCAGAAGAGAGAGAGAGAAAAGGGAGGGGGGGTAAAATGGAGCAAAACCTGGGATTCCGCTCTTCTTGTCTACCCGAAACTAGTCCATTCCCTGCGGACTTCGACGCCAATGTCAACAAGCCA
This sequence comes from Arachis ipaensis, assembly GCF_059453495.1. NCBI lineage: Eukaryota > Viridiplantae > Streptophyta > Magnoliopsida > Fabales > Fabaceae > Arachis > Arachis ipaensis. The sequence goes on along the minus strand of NC_142440.1, from coordinate 136,882,021 downwards.
CTCCGTCACCGATGCCGCCACTTACCACACTAACCGTTACGGATGTCCTCCTTCGCCTCCTTGTGCTGCGTGCGACACCGTATTTGTCAGCTATGTTCCGCCGGCACTATCAATCGGAACCCTCGATTAAGAACAATGAAGTCTAAAACGACAGGCAATTAATGAACTCGTATGACCTCTTTCTCTATCACCCATAATCAACGTCTTAAGTTTAATCCATCTTCATTACGGTTTTCACCGTGCTTCAACGAGTCAAATTTGTAGGGTCTTTAACTCTGGAAAGAGCTAGCTAGGAGAATGTATGCTAGAGTTTAAGTGTAACTAATACTACAGAACTAAAACACCGATAAACAAAACTAAAGAAAAGGGATAGCAAAAACTAAGAAGAAAGAAATTAAAGAAGCAGAAGAAGAAACTAAGTAATGATAGCAAAAACAGAGATAGATAGATGCAAACCTTTACTTAGAAGCAATAAGGGAAAGGAGAGGACAAAGGAAAGAAGACAGAAGCTCCCAAGAAAGAGGAGACAAACAAGCAAAGAGGAGACAGAACCTCTACGATTAATATTAATATTTTTTTATGTAAATCGCGTTTTATCAAAAATTGTTGTTTCTACCTATAGCGGTTTACAATTAAAAAAAAAAATCACTACAAGGAGATGATAACATCATTTCTATTTTGGTAATGTCACGTATCTTGTTTTTTAAAAATTAATACAAAATATAATACAAAAATTTTTTGTAAGGAATGACATTATCAAAAATATAAATTTAATTGATCATTAATTTTTTTTTACATATAATTTTAAATGAGTAGTATAGGTAAATGATAAGTATGCTAATTGCAATAATTAATTAAAACAATAGATAATGAACATGTTATTTAATTAATTATTGTAGTTATTATTTTTATTTTTTTATAAGATCTTAGAAGCAAAAATAATTAAAAATAAAAATATTAATCAAATAAACTTTATGTTTCTAATCTAAAATTTAATATATCAAATTCTATAAAATTTGCATTTTCGGATAGTTCATATGTTTGAACTAGTAAATCATCCGATAATTTCTATAAATTTTATAAATTTGATATATTAAGAAAATAGTTTAGATTAAAAACATAGAATTTATTTAATTTGTATTTATATTTTTTAATTTTTTTTACTTCTAAGATCTTATAAAAAAAAGTGATAATGATAATTACAATAATCAATTAAATAGCATATTTATTATCTACTATTTTTAATTGAGCAATTAAATAACATAACCACCATCTACCGTTATTTCTAATTGATCATTGTAATTATTAGCATGTTCACAATCTATTTACCTCTCATTCAAAATTACATTCAAAATTACATATAGAAAAAACAATGATCAATTAAATTCGTATGTTTGATAATGTTATTTTTTATATAATTTTTTGCATTACGTCTTGTATGAAAATGTAAAAAAAGGTGAATTTCTCCTCATTTTTTTCTCATTGTAAACAGCTATTCAACTGAAATTGCGGGTAATTTGCTGGTGATTTACATGTAATTTGGTAAAATGCTACAACTTGTAGCATAATTAAAAGAATATACACGCATGTAAAAGAAAGTTAATTTTTGTATTTATGTAATTTATGCTGAGAGTTGATTTAAATATGTAAATTCCCTCCAAATTTCACTCGTTTTTTGTGTTTTAAAAGAAATCGAGTGGAGTCTAAATTTTGTTTTTTAGTTCCAATAAAACCCATCTAATTTAAATGTTTGTAATCTTTTGTGGAAATATATATTTGTTATGCATTTATATTAATAAAATTATAATTTTGAAATAGCCTCCAACAGGTCTGTCTAGAAACAAGATAGACAACAAGCAGTATAATTTTATTACGATTCAAAGATAAGGTCAACAAATATAGAGCTCAACAAAAAACATAAATGTTAATCCAAAAAATATATGCACTATCATGAGGTTTAAGGGATTTCATGGATCCGATACAATCTGCGATATTAATCTGAATTTGATTCAAAAATTGTGGATATGAATTTAATTCGCAAAGCTATTGAGTCGGATTTATGCATTTATAGAATTGAATTGTAGATTTTGTATAGGTATCTTTATATCTGCGGATCTGCAAAAATAAATAAATAATTAATTAAATATTCTTTTTATGTTTTATTTCAATTAATAATGACCATATATGTTGTAGTATTTTAATTTTATTATTTAAAAAATAGGTTTAATATTATTTTAAGAGTAACATATTTAAAAGAGTAAAAAAAAGAATTTTATTAATATTTTTCTTAATAAAAATAAATTTTTAAAAATAGTTTTGTGTTTTGCGGATATGTTGGCCGATATCCGATTTGATCCGCAAATGTGCGGATCGGATCCAAATTTAAAAACTGCGGATATTAAATCCGATCTGATTCGATGATTTTAGTATGGATCGGATCGAGATTTTTGTTATATCTGATCCGATTCAATCCGCATTCACCCCTAAAATTGAGGTTAGATTCAATTTTTGAATGTCCAATAAAAATGTTGAGCCAACTTTCCTCTTGAAACTATGATGGAAAAAAAAAATTGAATTGAGTTTAAGTTGGTCTTAACTTTTTTTCTTTTTTCAAAGTTAAGAGTTAGACTTAACCTACTTTATGGGAAGATTATGTCATTTAAGATATAGTTTGTTAGTTTAAGTTTGTCCTAACTTAATAAATCAATGACTAATGAATTATTCATGATAAATTTGAGTTTTATTTAAAGTGTTTTTACTAGTCAATAAATTATTATATATACCTATTTAGGTAGACGAGCAAACAACAAGGCAAGGACAGATCTAAAAATTTAAATAGAGGAGGAATTGAAAATTAAAATAAATCTTGTATAATCAAATATAATATTATACATATAATTATGATTAGTATTTCTTTATTAAGAAAAATGTTAATAAGTGTTTGTCAAATAAAAAAGTTATCTCATTCTTTATAAAAAAAATTATTCCAATTTTAAATTTAATAAAATATAAAATCATATATTTTTTAATTTTTTGTTAATTAACTTGCTTTCTTGATTATTGAGGTGGCAATAAATTATATTTTTATATTTTTATATTATTAAAAAAATATGACATAAAATAATATAAATCAATTGCGTTAATAGTTTTGTTTTATGAATTTAAAATATACTCATGAAGAAAATATGAATCTATTCATTTTAATAGATTTATTTAATATTTATTATTTTAATATTATAAGAAAAATAAATAAATTTTTAATTTATTTACTTTCATATACTATCATATATATAGATTTTTTAACATTCAATTAGATGTTCATATTATTATAAATATTAAAGTATTTTATATAATAATAGATGTAAAAATTAAGAAAAAAATAATAAAAAAGAGAAGAAACAACCAAATAAAATAAAAAAATTAATGTTATTATAAATATTAAACTACTTTTTTATATGATAATAGGTGTAAAAATTAATTGAAAAAAAAAACGAAAATGTAGAAAAAGAAAAGGAACTCTAAGTCAAATATAAAAACAAATACAAATGTATTAGTTGAGGTTTGAATCCAACTACATAAACACAACATCCCTTGTACCCCTCCACTATAGGCTTCACTCTACTTATTACCTTCGTCGGCGTTATAAACTTATAATAGAATATAAGAGTTTCAAATTTTTTGAGGGCTAAGACCACTACTTACCGTGCTTAAATCCGTCCACGCGAGTAAACTAACTAACTTAAATTGGTTATTATTATTATTATTATTATTATTATTATTATTATTATAATATGAGTGTTAATTTTTTTTTTATTTTATTTTGCTCTTGTCCCGTTGATTACTTTTTTAAGTTAAAAAGCTGATTATGAGATATCGTTCATAACAAGGCAATATCCAACTCTATATCAACCAAACACTGTGACATGCAATTGTCTTTACAAACATGTCCATATATATCACATTTGGAATTTCACTTTAATTTGTTGAAGTTGTCACCTTCCCTAATTAAGTACTAACTCTCAAAATTTGTATTTCTTTGTTGCATGTCTCCAAAAGTCTAACTAGAATCAAACAAAACCAACCGTGTTCTCTTTCTTTATAATTTCAATGATTAACTTGAATAAGTTCAAAATAGTTTTTTTTTTTTTTTTGGCTTTCTTTTTCTTTTCCAGGTAGGTAATTTGCAAACAGGCCTTTCTTTTGTTCATAGCCTTTCAATACATTTAACTTTTGACCTTGACACTTCAGTTTTTCATTGATTCATAACCCAACTGCAATTCCTCATCCAGTTGCGCACGCATCAAATTAGGTATTTTCATATATTACAAAAGCAATTACCTTTCAAATTCACTATTTTAATAGTCATCTGAAAGAACTAACAGCATTGGATAATATCATAATAGAGTTAAAAACTTTGACACTTTGTGTAATGAGTAAAAATAGACTTGATATCCACATAAACAGAGATAATAAGAATTAGTCAAGGCAGCAAAAAATTAGTATTAATATCATTTTCTCTTTATAAGTTCTCTTTCTATGGAATTAATTCTTTTCTTAATTCTCTCCCTATTTCCTCTTATCTCATTAATTCTTTTCTATTCTATATTCTTTTCCTTTCATCTTATGGAATCAAAATTAAACTCTAAAATTAATTAATGATATTTTGATATGTGGTACAGATATTAGCGTTGAATGCCTTGTGATTATTAATTAAACTCTAAAATTTAGAATTTTTTAAAGTCCAAACTGCTACTACTTACTTATATGATTATTGAAACTGTCAATACTACTATTTACTATTCAAACTCCGCTAATGACCAATGTGTTGGTCTCATAGAAGTCACATCCTAGGTTTGAATCCCTGTTATGATTGATGAGTAGTGATGGAATCTTTAGTCTGCGAAAAAAAAATTTACTTTTTTGTAGTGAGGGATTAATTTTATTTTAATTATATTAAAAAATGATAACATTTATATTTAATAAATTAAATTAAAAATAATTTTTAATAAATACAAATAATAATAAATATATTTCGTAAAATAAATTTAAATTTTAAAAATATTATAATAAATATTAATATAAGAATTAAATTTAGATATTAATTAATGAACGAGATTATATTAAATTTTTAATTTTGATAAATATAAGCTAATTTTTAAAAATATTCTTTAGGTGCTTTTAAAAGTATTTCTAACTTTTAAAATCATAAATATATAAATTTTTTTAATTTATCAAATACAAATCTTAAATACATTATACATTTTAAACACATTATTTGTTAAAAATATTTCGACACATAAATGAAATTTTTTGTTGTTCACAAAAATTGTCCTACTGCTAAGAGAAATTATACCATTGAAAAAGTTAAAGAGGTAGATAGTGGTGAAATTGGTGACGGTAAAACCATGATATCATGATATGTGACATGATGATGAGGATAATTTTATATCAAATTCAACCTTTTTTTAGCATCGAAATGGTCAAATATAAAAATAATTGAGCCTATTGAATCAAATAGTTTTTTAAAAATAAAATAAAAATAATTAATTTTGTAACTTTTTATTTAAATATTTAAAGTTAAACAAATTAAACTAAGTTTGACCAATAATAAAAAATAGGTTTAATTATTTTGCAGATTTTAATAATTTTATTAAATTTTTATATTTTTTTTAATTATGTTTTTATATCATATTTTTTTTCAATTTAAAAAAAATATTAATAAATTATGAATTTACTTATATATCCTTGTCTTCATTTTGGGAGACTCTCAAGCTCCATCAATGGCTTCCTCAATCCCCTTCCTCCTCATCTGATAATTGAGAATGCTTTATATATATATGTGAGTGTAGTTAATTTTAATTTCTATGTAAACTTTTACTACTTGTAGAATTTTACAAATTTTTATGCAAACCAATACAAGTTTTCGATGTAGGAATGCATAAACCGCTTCGAGTAAAAGCGGTTTATGATGACACAAAAACAAAGGAAAAACTGAGACTAGTTAGCGGATTAATCCAGCCCATGGCAGCTTCATCTCATGTGGGTTCTCAAACTGGCTATCGAGCTGCATGGAAGTGGATCAAGTGTTGCTGTCTTTGGTCTTGGTGCTGTTGGATTAGGCCATTAGGAGTATGATTATTATCTTTGTAATTGCCCTATGGTTATAGTTTTTAGCCTTTAGTTTTGACTAATAATGAATTTCCTTTTATCTATAATGAAAATTCTTATAATGATTGGTAAATCACATCATTAATATTTAATCCAAACATTGAAGCCTGAAAAATATGAAAACTGATGCTAAAATATGACAACTAACTTACTTGCATCAGAATATTATTGTTTATAATTTAGGAAAATTATCACTGTTCTGCTTACTTTTATGAAACATAAAGTTTCCATGTACGAAACATGAAATTCTCATGTTCGATCAGGTAGTGGGTATGATGATTTCGTCTTTTAATATATCTCTCAATGACAAAAAATATTCCTTTAATTAGAAAGAGCTAAAGACAAAAAAAGACAGCTAAATATTGGTTTTTGTAGCTTGTGCTTAATTGATTATTGCACTAATTTTACTGTTTTTGTATTTTAATTTTTTTGTTGGTATAATTTGATATATAATTAATGAATTTTGAACAGTGCACAACTTAATTTTTTTTCCTTATGTGTACTTGTGTAGTATAATTTTTTTTATTAATATGATTATATGAAAATGATGAGCGGTAAAAAATTGGAATTTGTATTACATTATAATTTTTTTTTTATATTATGAAGCATTGAACTTGATTATGAAAATACTACAAGCAAAATGAATTTGTATTTTTGTAATAAATGATAAAATCAATATTATTTTAAAATTTATAGAACTTCCAAAATTTATTATCTATAATTCTATTTCCTACACTTTGAGCTAAACCTATTAACAAAGACGTTAATATAAAGTTTGTCAAACCCATCTCATTTTGTAGGTGTCTAAATTTATAAAAAAAAAAATTTAAATATATCCTTAACAATTTTGAGTTATAAAATGATATTAATAACGTAATTTAATAGATAATTATGAGTAACAAAAATTATGGCTTGGCTCATCAGTAATCACAGGTCTTGTTTTATGTATTGTCTTTACTTAATTTAATTTAAAATTTTAGAATATATTTTTTTATTAAAAGATATTGGTACAATTTTATAATACTATTTAAAATATAGAAATTATTATATCTTTAATATGATTTTTGGCGCAATATTTTTTTTAATTTGTGTCAATTTTATCATAATTTTTTTTATTTTTTTTAGATTAAAATTCTTTCTTTTGGTAATATGTGCAAAAAAAACTAAATTTGCTTTAATTTTTGTAAACTATTTAAAATTTATTTTCACATTCAGTAATTGCAAAAACATAATATAATGTTTAAATGGTAAATGTTCTTACTTTAATTTAAAATGGTAAATAAATTACTTTTATTTAAATTTAAAAAAGTGTCAAATATATAAGAAGAGAGTTCGCATATCAGGATTAAAAAAAATAAAATAAAAAATTTAAAAATCAAATAAAATTAGCGTGGCTAATTAATACAATAAGTGTTTGAATAAATTAATTATATAATATAAAAAAATTATCAGGTATGAACAAGTTGCTAAGATTGTTTTTATCGCGAGTCTTAAAAAGATAAAAATATTGGTAATTATTGAAGTGTACTGACATAATTCATCTGCTGAAATTAGCAATATCAATGCGTAAGTTGTGAAGTCGACAAGGCTAAGAGAGTAGTGATATAAATTGACGCTGTATATAATTTGAATTTCTTATTCAAGTAGTCAAAGTCAACTGCAGCTGAAAAATGCTATGGCATTTTACAAACCTTTCTTCTAAACATTAATAACAAGTACCTTTGCTATCTGTAAATTTAATTCATGTGCCACTTTTAAATACAATTATAAAATGTTAATTATAAATAATATTTGTCTAAAATGAACATAAATAATTTGTGTGCATTTAATATGCTATTTTTTATAAATGATTGAATTTTTATAAAAACTAAAAGAAGTTATAAACGAATATTAATAGATCTTAATAAATATAGAACATAAATAAATAAATATTTATTTTTATATAATATATTTTAAATAAATAAAAAATATATTAATATATAAAGAAATTATAAATATTTCTATTAATCGAAATTAATTAATGATATGAGTAACATTTTTATTACATTAAAAATAAATTCATATTAAGATGTTATTTTTTATTGCAATAAATAAAATATAAAATAATTTATATTTTATATTATTTGACATATAATAGATTATTTTATATTAAAATTTAAATATCTTAAATAACTATATTTGTTAAAAATAATATAAAATTATACAAATAAAATTTATTTTTGATGCATTACTAGTATAAAATAATTTTGTATATGCATCTAATTATATAGCAGCAAACATAACTATATTTTATATTGACAACTTAAAAATCATCTAAAACAGGACGTAATTAGATGATTATGTAAAATTGTAAATGTTTTATACTATTAGCGTATCAAAATTAAAATCATACCAATATTATTCAAAATAATTTTTTTTAAGAATACATATATAATTACATAAAGATATTGATTTTTTCTATAAAAATTAAAATTTAATATTTTTTTTTTAGTTTTTAGTTTTTTTTTTAATTTAAAAACAAATGTTAAAGAGAGACTGAAATAAAAAATAAATCAAACTAGATAACCTAATTTAATGCTCAGTTAACTTATAGGCTACTTTTAGTAAATTCCAACATAAATCTATCTACTTTTCAACTAGCTTGGGCAAACAGCAAACTCCAACCCTCACAAATGGGCAAAATAGTAGACTGGTTGCATGATCAAGATAGGCTTTTTTTACATACTGTCTACAAACACTATTTTTTCTTGAATCTAAACCATTTACATTTTTTAAATTATATCTTAAAAATTCAAAATGGAGGAACAAAATGTTTGGTGTTCGTACAACGGAGGAACACGTGAACAACTTTCTATAATTTATACACCTTAAAATAATACAAGAATAATTTACGTATTTAAATCAACTGTACAATTAATATTAATATTTCTTTATGTAAATTGCATCTTATCAAAAACGGCTTCTATCTATAACGGTTTATAATTAAAAAAAAAAAAGTCACTATAAAGAGATAATAACATTATTTTTATTTTGATAATGTCACTTATCTTGTTTTTTAAAAATTAATACAAAATATAATACAAAAAGATCTTATAAAAAATGACATTATCAAAAATATAAATTTAATTAATCATTGATTTTCTTTACATATAATTTTAAATAAGTGGTATAGGTAAATGCTAAGTATGCTAATTGCAATAATTAATTAAAAAAGATAGATAATAATGAACATGTTATATATTTAATTAATTATTGTAGTTATTATTTTTATTTTTTATAAAATCTTAAAAGCAAAAATAATTAAAAATAAAAATATAAATTCAAATTCTATAAAATTTGCATTTTCGGATAGTTCATATGTTTGAACTAGTAAATCATCCGATAATTTCTATAAATTTTATAAATTTGATATATTAAGAAAATAATTTAGAATAACATAGAGTTCATTTTATTTATATTTATATTTTTTTATTTTTTTTGCTTTTAAGATCTTATAAAAAAATGATAATAATAACTGGAATGATCAATTAAATAGTATATATACTATCTACTATTTTTAATTGATCAATTAAATAATATAATCACCATCTAGTATTATTTAATTTCTAATTGATCATTGTAATAATGTAATTATTAGCATGTTCACAATCTACTTATTACTCATTTGAAATTATATATATAAAAAAACAAAGATCAATTAAATTCGTATATTTGATAATGTCATTCTTTATATAATTTTTAGCATTACATTTTGTATGAAATTGTATAAAAAGTTGATTTTCTCCTCATTTTCTTCTCATTGTAAACAGCTATTCAACTGGAATTACGTGTAATTTGCTGGTGATTTACATATAATTTGGTAAAATGCTATAACTTGTAGCATAATTAAAAAAATATCCGCGCATGTAAAAGAACGTTAATTTTTGTATTTATGTAATTTATGCTAAGAGTTTATTTAAATATGTAAATCCCCTCTCCCCTCCCCCAAATTTCACTCATTTTTTTTTTGTTTTAAAAGAAATCGAGTGGAGTCTAACTTCTGTTTTTTTATTCCAATAGAACCCATCTAATTTAAATGTTTTATATTTGCTGTGTAATCTTTTGTGCAAATCTATATTTGTTATGCATTTATATTAATAAAGTTATAAATTTGAAATAGCCTCCACCGGGTCTGTCTAGAAACAAGATAAACAACAAGTACTATAATTTTATTACAATTCAAAGATATAAGGTCAACAAATATAGAGCTCAACAAAAACATAAATAATGTTAATCCAAAAAATATATGCACTATCATGAGGTCTAGGGTCTTCATCGATTAGATTCGATTCGTGATATTAATTTAAATTCTATTTGAAAATTGCGGATATAAATTCGATCCACAAGGATATCAGATCGAATTTACGCACTTATACAATCGAATTACGTATTTTGTGTAGGTATCTAATATCTGTGAATCCACAAAAATAAATAAATAAATAATTAAATATTCTTCTTATGTTTTATTTCAATTAATAATTATCATATATGTTGTATTATTTTAATTTTATTATTTAGAAAAAGTATATTTTTTTATTTTAAGAGTAAATATATTTATAAGAATAGAAAAAGAAATTTTATTAATATTTTTTAATAAAAATAAACTTTTAAAAATATTTTTGTGTTTTGCGGATATATTCGATCTGATCTGCAAATATGCAGATCGAATCGGATCCAAACTTAAAAACTGCTGATATTAGATTCGATCCGATTCGATGATTTTATTATCAATCGGATCGAGATTTTTGCCATATCAATCCACATTCATCTTTAACGAGGTTAGATTCAAATTCTAAATGTCCAATAAAAATGTTGAGCCAACTTTCCTCTTGAAACTACGATGAAAAAAAGAAAAAAAAATTGAATTGAGTTTAAGTTTGTCTTAACTTTTTTTTTTTAAATTAAGAGTGAGATTCGAACTTGAAATATAGGAAGACTATGTCATTTGAGATATAACTCGTTGGCTTAAGTTTGTCTTAACTTAACAAGTCAATGACTAATGAATTATTCATGATAAATTTGAGTTTTATTTAAAGTATTTTTACTAGTTAATAGATTATTACATATACAAAACAAAATTCAATATATACTTATTTAGGTAGATGAGCGAACAACGGAGCAAATAAAGACGGATCCAAAAATCTAAGTAGAGGAGAAACTGAAAATTAAAATAAATCTTGTATAATCAAATATAATATTATACATATAATTACGATTAGTGTTTCTTTATTAAAAAAATGTTAATAAGTGTTTGTCAAATAAAAAGTTATCTCATTCTTTATAAAAAAAATTTATTCTAATTTTAAATTTAATAAAATATAAAATCATATCTTTTTTAATTTTTTTGTTAATTAACTTGCTTTGTTGATTATTGAGGTGACAATAAGTTATATTTTTATATTTTATATTATTAAAAAAAATATGACATAAAATAATATAAATTAATTATGCTAATAGTTTTGTTTTATGAATTTAAAATATATTCATGAAGAAAATATAAATTATATATTCATTTTAATACATTTATTTAATATTTATTATTTTAATATTATGAGAAAAATAAATAAATTTTAAATTCATTTACTTTCATATACTATCATATATATATATTTTTTAACATTTAATTAGATGTTGATGTTATTATAAATATTAAAGTATTTTAGATAATAATAAATGTAAAAATTAAGAGAAAAATAATAAAAAAGAGAAAAAACAACCAAATAAAATAAAAAAAACAATGTTATTATAAATATTAAACTACTTTTTTATATGATAATAGGTGTAAAAATTAATTGAAAAAAAAAACCAAAATGTAAAAAAAGAAAGGGAACTCTAAGTCAAAAATAAAAACAAATACAAATGTATTAGTTGAGGTTTGAATCCAACTACATAAACACAACATCCCTTGTACCCCTCCCCTAAAGGCTTCACTCTACTTATTACCTTCGTTATAATAGAATATAAGAGTTTCAAATTTTTTGACGGCTAAGGCCACTACTTACCGAGCTTAAATCCGTCCACGGGAGTAAACTAACTAACTTAAATTGGTTATTATTATTATTATTATTATTATTATTATTATTATTATTATTATTATTATTATTATTATTATATAAGTGTTAATTTTTTTTTTTTTATTATGTTTTCTTTGCAAATAAAATTAACAACATGCAAAAATATTTAATTTTAAATATTTTGCAAATTGACTTTTTTTTTTATCAAAGTTATCCTTCTCGATTTTAAATTTTTAATTCAAACCTAACTTATTTTTTCTAATAAAAAGGATTTTAAATTTTAAATTTTATTTTTACTTTAAACATAACTTTCATATAATTTAAGAATGTGTTTGGTCTCAAATTATTTTTGTTTTATTCAAATTTTCATTTCTCCAAAATTTTATTTAGGGCAAAAAACGTTAATAAGCCATGGTGACCAATTATTTACACAAATCTGCTAAAGAAAAATCTAGTTCATGTATCAACCAAAAGACATCTCTATGTAATTTGAACCAACTTAGTTCGAATTATAGTTCTACATAATTCGAACCTACACAGTTCGATTTGTTCAAGACGAAGTTCACAATAAATCGAACTAGCTGAGTTCGAACTACAAGGATACATAATTCGAACCAGGTGGGTTCGAATTATACACAAACACACGCACACACTAATTCGAATAAGGTGGGTTCGAATTACACACAGTAATTTCTATGCTGTTAAAAAAGTAATAATTTATTAAAAAAATTTTATTAAAAAATTTATTAAAAAAATTAATAATTTAAAAATAAAAAATATATATATTTTATTTCATACATTAAAAAAAAGCTAACAAAATATTTAATTATGAGACTTCTTTAAAATATTTGTGATCTATCAATTCGAATTTCATACAATACTCTTTTATCCATTTTTAATAGCTCATGAATATTTTTTAATAAATTTTTTTAATAAATTTATTTAAATTATACTAAAAAAATATTTTATCCTATGTAAAATAATTTTTAAAAAATGGCTTAAAATATGTTATGAGTACTATAAAAATTTGTATTGTTCTAATAACTTAGGTAAATACATGCATGTACTCAAATTTTAAATAAAATACTCTACATAGTCAATAATAATTTAAAAATGAAAGAAAATATTTTATTTTATACAAAACAATTGAAAAATATATTTTATTCTAATACAAAATAATTTTTAAAAAATGGCTTAAAAGATGTTACGAGTACTATAAAAGTTTGTAATATTCTAGTGATTTAGGTAAATACATGATAAAAATATTTTTTTCTTTAAGATCTAAATTATTATTGACTATGTAGAGTATTTCTTAAAGAAATTTAGGAGTACTATAAAAATTTGTAATATCCTAATGACTTAAAAATGGACAAAAGAGCATTGTATGAAATTCGAATTGATAGATCACAAATATTTTAAAAAAGTTTCGTAATTAAATATTTTGTTAGCTTTTTTTTTAATGTATGAAATAAAATATATATTTTTTAATAAATTATTACTTTTTTAACAGCATAGGAATTACCGTGTGTGTAATTCGAACCCACCTAGTTCGAATTAGTGTGTGCGTGTGTTTGTGTATAATTCGAACCCAGCTGGTTCGAATTATGTATCCTTGTAGTTCGAACTCAGCTAGTTCGATTTAGTGTGAACTTCGTTCTTGAACAAATCGAACTGGGTAGGTTCGAATTACATAGAGATGTCCTTTGGTTGATACATGAACCAAATTTTTCTTTGACGAATTTGTGTAAATAATTGGTCACCATGACTTATTAACGTTTTTTGCCCTTTTATTTATACCATTTTCGAAACCACATTAATATAAACTATTTCCATGTTACATAGTCATTTTAATGATTCATTAATGTGATAAGAAAAAATTAATTTTCAGTGTATTTCGTAATATTTAATAATTCAATATTTCATTCATTTATTCATTTAATTTAAGTTTTAAATATCTTAAAATATTTTAACTTTATCCATTTAAATATTCTATCCATAATGTACAATAAAAAAAATTAACACAAGCATTCAACTAGACAATTACACTCATTTCATTTCACCATGACCCCATTCCAATTCACTCCATCATTATCCAAAAATACTTTATTTTATAATTACCAAAAATATACCTAAACCCAATAAACACACTTAAACAAAATAAAATAAGTCCAAAAAATTTACAACTCAGCTAAAACTAACTAACACCACGACTTGACTTTTTTTTTGAAACAAAGGAAGCTCAACACATTAAAGTGGAGCAAATAAAAGAAAAAAGAAGACACATAACTAGCTACCAACAAATAAACCAACCCCTACTATCCCCAGTACTCTCATCCTCCCCCAGGATCACCACCACTCCATTCCGTGTAGCTCATCAACGTCCTTGTGTGTATGACCTCCAGGCTTGCTCTTGCATTCTTGAAGATTCGTGCATTCCGTTCCAACCAGATGTTCCAAATCACTGCAAAGAACACTGACATCCACATCTTCTTCCCCTGTTGTCTATTATGCATTCCATGCCAACTCTCAAACATTTCTTTAACAGTTCCGGGAATCACCCACTCCCTTCCTAGTAACCTCAGCCACTTGCACCACACCTGCCATGTTACCTCACACCTAAGGAATAAATGCTCAACAGATTCTAATTCCTTGGTACACAGTACACACATACTATCCCTCAGAATGTTGACTCCTAGTTTAGTCAGCCGCTCCTTGGTGTTAACTCTACCCACTAGCACAAACCACCCAAAGAGCTCAATTCTCGGAGGAACGAAACCTTTCCAAATGGAACTCGTGAAGCTATAACTCGTTATCTCAGCTGATAATGTCTCCGCTTGTATAGCCTGAATCACAGAACTAGTAGAGAAAATACCTTTATTTTCAAACTTCCACACCACATTGTCCTCCCTACCTGATGACAACCTCACTGGCCTTAACCTCTCATGCAGTTGATTGACAAGCTCCAGCTCCCATTGGAACAGTGCCCTCCTCCATTGAAAATTCCAAATCCAATCAAGCCCATCCCAAAAACCACACTCCCCGATGACAAGTCCTTGCTGACTGGAAATAGAGTAGAGTCTCGGATGACTTCCTTTCAGAGTACCACCTTGAACCCAGTTATCTTCCCAAAATCGAGTCTGCATACCATTGCCTACTTCCATTGCCAGTCCACTTACCACTTTATCACGAATCCGCGGTTCTTTTATATTCAGCTGACATATGTCCTTCCAAGGGCCACCCTTTACTGGTAAAGGCTGAGTTGCTAACATGACATCCGGGTTCAACTTATTACACGAACACACAATCTTCTTCCACAGCGGGCAATCCTCCTTTGAAAACCTCCACCACCACTTAAACAGAAGCGCTGTGTTTCTCAGCACTGCATCACCAACCCCCAATCCCCCAACCTTTTTTGGAGCCTGAACTATCTCCCACTTTACCAAAGGTATACCATAGTTCCCGTTCTCCCTGCACCACATAAAGTTCCATTGTAAAGCAATCAGCTTGTCCGCTACCGCCTTCGGCATCTTGTATAGACTAAGGTAGTAGATGGGGAGACTATTCAGCACCGATTTGATAAGGACCAGCTTACCTGATTTATTCAAAACCTTGGCTTTCCACAAACTCAGCTTCTGTTCCACCTTATCAATGATTGGTTTCCAAGTCTTCACCAAGCGCGGATTCGCACCTAGAGAAACTCCCAAGTATCTAACCGGTAGAGAAGCTTGTTGGCATCCCAGCAGTCCACATGCCTGATCAATCCATCCTTGCTCACAGTTCACCGATATCAGATTCGATTTATCAAAGTTAATGCTCAGCCCAGACATCAACTCAAAGCACAGTAACAGTCTCTTATAGTTTACAATTGTTTCAGTCTCCGGCGGGCAGAATAAAATAGTGTCATCTGCAAATTGTAGGTGTGACAGTTCAATAAGATCTCCCCCTACCAGCAGTGGAGCAATGCGGCCATTCCTCACAGCCTCCCCCAACATCCTATGCAACACATCTACAACTAATACGAATAGCAATGGAGAAAGTGGGTCCCCTTGTCTTAGTCCCCTCTCCATCTTGAATGGCTTGGAAGGTGCCCCGTTTACCAAGACTGCCATGGTGGCCGTAGTAACACACTCCTTCACCCAGCTCCTCCATTTTTGGCCGAAGCCCATTTTCTGTAGCACAATGTCAACAAAATCCCATCTCACTCTGTCATAGGTCTTCTGAAAATCCAGTTTGATAATGACTGCTGACTTTTTCCGAGTCTTCAGCCAATGAACCGTCTCGCAGGCTATGAGTGCACCATCATGAATTTTTCTTCCCTTTACAAATGCAGTCTGAGTCTCTCCAACCAGTCCCGACATCACAGATCGCATCCTGTGCACCAACACTTTCGAAATCACTTTGTACACACACCCCACCATACTAATCGGCCTAAAATCCTTCACCTCCTTTGCACCTTCAAACTTTGGAGCTAGTGTCACCCACGTTACATTGACATCCTTTGGCAATTTCGCACTTTGAAAGAACCCCATTACCGCAGTAGTGAATTCCGGCCCAATGTCATCCCAGCATTTCTTTATGAAGTTCATGTTAAACCCATCACTCCCTGGGGCCTTGGAAGATTCGCAGTCCCACACAGCCTCCTTAATTTCCTCATCCGTCGGCATCACTTCTAAAGCTTCAGCCTCATCCCTATGGATACACTTTACTAACCCATCTCTGATTCCAATCCTCGGAACATATTCCTGTCGATATAAATCCTTGTAGAACCCTCTAATCGCACCTTTTATTCTCGCCTGATTCCGCACAAGTCTTCCATGTAACATCAGAGCATCAATCCTGTTATTCCGTCTTCTGGCCGAAGCAATGTTATGAAAGTATCTGGTATTCCTATCCATGTTTGCAGCATGCTTAGACCGAGACATCTGTTTCCAGTGCATTTCCTTTCTAATATACCATTTTGAACAAAAGCTCACAAGCGCCTTCCTTCTAGCCTCCGTTGTACCATCATAAACTCCATCACTGACTGAATTGTCCAGCTTGGTGAGCTCCTCCTCAAACCTCATGAGTCTCTTATCCATGTCCCGGAAGTTATCCTTGTGCCATTGCCGCAGTTGTATTGCTAGAGCCCTCAGCTTGCACGGGAACTGCGTTTCTCCGAGGCTTCGCCACTCATCCTTCACCATTCTCAGAAATCCCTCATGCGTAAACCAGGCGTCTAAACTTCTGAATGGTCTAGGGGGCCCCGTTACTCTTGTTAGTTCCATGATCACTGGGCAGTGATCAGACAATCCCCTTGGGCCACCCTTAATCCTAATATCCGGAAACACCTCAGTTCATTCAACATTAACCATCACCCTATCAATCCGACTACAGGAACGCCCCCTAAACCATGTATACTTCCTATCAGTAAGAGGCAAATCTATCAACTGCATGTCTCGCACCCATTCCTTAAATTCCTCCGATGACGCCATCAAGCTAGTAGCTCCTTTACGATCCTCTACTTGTAAAATTTCATTAAAGTCTCCGAGAAAACAGAAAGGAATCTGACACAACCCTGCCACATAGCTCAGTTCCTCCCACACCCCCCTCTTTGCCTCCCTCCCATGCGCCCCGTACACCAAACAGAAAGCACATCGGAAGTTGGTCTTTGTTAAAACGCCTTCAACACACAGCCACCTCTCACCTTTATACCTTTGATCTACTTGAAACACTCCTTCATCCCAAATTAATAGCAGACCCCCCGCCATTCCTGCAGATTCCACAAACTCCCAACCAGCAGTACTAGATCCCCAAAGCCTTGCGACCTCATATTTAGTAATCACTTCTTTTTTTGTTTCAAGCAATCCCAACATGTTCAAATTATATTTATTTTTCAAAGATTTCAGCATGCTTAATTTACCGTCCCCCCTCCACCCCCTAATATTCCAACAGCTCACAATCATTTAAATAAAGATTTGCTCACCTTATTTTTATTTTTTGGTCGACTCCTTCTCGCCTTTTCCTTTTGCTTCGCCAGTTTTCTCTTAGCTGCTATTTCTTCATTTTGTGCTTGCAAAATCGCCATAATATCTTCTTCCTCATCGCATAAAACCGCTCCTGATTCCACAGCCAATGCCCAGGTTGCTTGATTCTCCTGGCGCTGCTCTTCCTGTGTCCCCTCGCCTTCTAAATGGCTAACTGTGCCCAGCCTAGCCCCTGCTCCTGCCCCCTGGGCATTGCCACAGGCAGCCACCTCCGGGACGTCCCTCACTGCGTTTCCCTGTGCTCCCGAGGTACCATCCTTCCCCATTAGGCAGCTCAATCTCGCTTGGGATCCCTCATCGTGCAAGCCGGCCTCACTTATCCCATCCTGCGCCCCTTGCTCCTGCCGGTGGACTGCCGCCCTGATTCCCGTCCCCTCCTGCGCAACCCTTCCCCCATCAAGCTCAACTCCCACCCCATCGATCGGTCCTCCGCCCCCCACCATCTCCTCTAGTTCCGGGTTCTTATCCACCGACGGATCCCCGAGTTTAAGCGGCAACCCTCTCGCCTCAGGATCCTTCTCCGCTGGTGAGCACCCCAGCCCTCGCAAACCTTCCATCGGCGCCGCTTCAAACAGCTCCCGTGAATCCCTCCGGATCCTCAGGCCGCCCGACCCGTCGTGGCCTCCAATGGAAAGAAAACCATACGCCGTTTCAGTTAGGAGGCCATCCTGGCCCAGCCCAACAACAGGCTCCTTCTCAATACTCATGTCCCTTACGGTCAGCCTCCCCCCTCCGTTCTTAGTTGGTGTTGGGCCAATTGAATGCGAGCCCATACTGTTACAATACTCCAACCGTGTCCCAGCTTGGTCCCAATCCGGATGGGCAGCCCACTTTGCATGAACTCCTCCCACCCCTCCCCATACTTGCGTGACTGTATTCTCCGACTCCCCCTCATGAACTATCTCACATCCCTTCAAACCCGCTACTTCACCGTCCTTGGTACTAGCTGAATCCGGTACAACCGTATCCTTTTTGAATTTCAAAAAGGCAACGTCCACATCATTCAATAACACATCAGAGATTACTATTCTGTCCTCACCGTGCTCAGCCTCCGTAGGCCTACCAGTAACCAGTTCCGCCGCCGGGTCCCAACTACCCTCCCCCTTCTTCATGGCCGTGCCAGCGGTGCCAGAAACTTCATTCTTCGCATAGACACTTCTGCTTCTCCCCATGCTGACCGCACCGCCCTCCTGTGGTTCTACCTCCTTCACAAAGATCTCAAACACCGTCTTCCCAACAACAATTTGCATCCATTCTCGGATTACATCGAATACCCCCGTCTCAACTTGAATCCTCCCTGCTTCAAACGATGCTCCTTCCCCCGTCATTACATCACACTGGACCACGTTGCCCCACTGCCCTCCTATTCTCTTGAACGTTTCCGGCGCCCATGCATGTAAAGGAATTCCGTAGCACTCCAGCCACGCTCGTCGAGTAATACACCGTTCCGATTCCTCCCAACGCGAGATCCTATGGAATACTTGCAACAAATTATCCATCTTGAATGTAAACACTCCCTCCGCATGCTGCACAGTATCAAATATTACCAGCACTTTGCACGGCCCGATCTCCCTAACATCCACAATGTTGGGCAGATTTTTAGACACCACCGTCTTCACTGATCTGAGGTCCACTGGGTGTAACGTGTGCCCCACTAAACTCCTCGCCAACCATTCCATATTTGCTTCGACTACCGGCACATCAATTCTTTTCACAGGTCCATTCCCCTCTGTGGCATTCTTATGGTCTCGCACTGGCTGTTCCTTCATAGCTTTGGCCGCAGCCACCCCATTCCCCTGATAAGAATCCACTGCTTCACCGCCATTGGGACTTGTTATTTCCTTCCGCACTGTGCCACCCATCTGAAACTGTCTTCGATACTTAGCTTCCCCGACGGTAATTACCTTCCCCCGTAATCTCCACTGGTTCATTTCTGCAATCGCCTTGAGAGCGCCCCCTTTTGTCGTGTACCGAACAAAGGCAAATAAATAGATCACACCACTCTTTCGTTTCCGGCCAAGATATATGTCGTTAATTCTTCCCGTCCAACAAAATAAGTGATACAGCTCCCTCCTTGAGATATCAGCCGGTAGATTATCCACAAACACAGAGAATGAATCATTTTCCAAACGATGATATGCCTCCCGATTCCAAATTCTAGGATCCTTTGGTGTTAACTGTACTCCTCTCGTACTACCCCTCTCCTCTCGTACTACCCCTGGAGTACTCACCTCTCACAGCCTCTCTGCCTCCCATTTCAGTTATTGGCTATCAGCTAGGGTACCACGACTTGACTTAACATCACTTTTCCACAACCACTTTTTACTGGACATGATCAGGAGGAGAAACTGAATGGACATTAATACGTTAAACTGCGCAACCGGTCTCAATCCTACTATGACGTCATCATCTTGATGATCCCTTAAACACAACTCCCAACATCTTGACCGTTAATATTGTTTATGTTATATTTTAATAGTGGACATAATCGGAACATTATATTTATATCAAATACAGCAAAACATGTGAACCGCTTTCTATAATATTATACATATAATTATGATTATGATTAGTGTTTCTTTAATAAAAAAAATGTTAATAACTGTTTGTCGAATAAAAAAGTTATCTCATTCTTTATAAAAAATTTATTCTAGTTTTAGATTTAGTAAAATATAAAATCATATATTTTTTAATTTTTTGTTAATTAACTTACTTTGTTGATTATTGAGGTGATAATAAGTTATATTTTTATATTTTATATTATTAAAAAAATATGACATGCGCTAATAATTTGTTTTATGAATTTAAAATTTATTCATGAAGAAAATATGAATTATATATTTATTTTAATAGATTTATTTAATATTTATTATTTTAATATTATGAGAAAAATAAATAAATTTTAAATTCATTTACTTTCATATACTATCATATATATATATATATATATATATATATATATATATATATATATATATATATATAGATTTTTCAACATTCAATTAGATGTTGATGTTATTATAAATATTAAAATATTTTATATAATAATAAATGTAAAAATTAAGAGAAAAATAATAAAAAAGAGAAGAAACAATCAAATAAAATAAAAAAAAACCAATGTTATTATAAATATTAAACTATTTTTTTATATGATAATAGGTGTAAAAATTAATTGAAAAAAAACGAAAATGTAAAAAAAGAAAAGGAACTCTAAGTCAAATATAAAAACAAATACAAATGTATTAGTTGAGGTTTGAATCCAACTACATAAACACAACATCCCTTGTACCCCTTCACTATAGGCTTCACTCTACTAGTCTACTTATTACCTTCGTTATAAACTTATAATAGAATATAAGAGTTTCAAATTTTTTGGGAGCTAAGCCACTACTTACCGTTCTTAAATCCGTTGACGCGAGTAAATGAACTATTTGATTAACTTAAGTTGGTTATTATTATTATTATTTAGCTTTTATATAAGTAATTTTTTTATTTTATTTTGTTTTTGTCCCATTGATTACTTTTTTTAAGTTAAAAAACTGATTATGAGATATCGCGTTCATAACAAGGCAATATCCAACTCTATATCAGCTAAACATTGTGACATGCAATTGTCTTTAAAGAATTTTTGTTAGTTAATAAGATATTATATACATACATAGAATTTGACATTTATTTAAGTAAATGATTGAACTAATTATTCGATCAGCTTAAGTTATTGGTTATTATTATTTAGTCTTTATATAAATGTTAATTTTTTTTATTTTATTTTGCTCTTGTCCCATTGATTACTTTTTTAAGTGAAAAGCTGATTGTGAGATATCGTTCATAACAAGGCAATATCCAACTCTATATCAACGAAACATTGTGACATGCAATTGTCTTTACAAACATGTCTATATATATCACATTTGGAATTTCACTTTAATTTGTTGGAGTTGTCACCTTCCCTAAGTACTAACTCTCAAAATTTGTATTTCTTTGTTGCATGTCTCCAAAAGTCTAACTAGAATCAAACAAAACCAACCGTGTTCACTTTCTTTATAATTTCAATGATTAACTTGAATAAGTTCAATATATATATATATTTGGCTTTCTTTTTCTTTTCCAGGTAGGTAATTTGCAAACAGGCCTTTCTTTTGTTCATAGCCTTTCAATACATTTAACTCTTGACCTTAGACACTTCAGTTTTTCATTGATTCATAACCCAACTGCAATTCCTCATCCAGTTGCGCACACATCAAATTAGGTATTTTCATATATTACAAAGCAATTACCTTTCAATAATAGTCATCTAAAAGAACTAACAGCATTGGATAATATCATAATAGACTTAAAAACTTTGACACTTTGTGTAATGAGTAAAAATAGGCTTGATATCACATAAACAGAGATAATAAGAATTAATCAAGGAAGCAAAAAATTAGTATTAATATCATTTTCTCTTTACAATTTCTCTTTCTATGGAATTAATTCTTTTCTAATTCTCCCTGATTTGATTAATTCTCTCCCTATTTTCTCTTATCTCATTAATTCTTTTCTATTCTATATTCTTCCCCTTTAATCTTGTTGGAATCAAAATTAAACTCTAATATTAATTAATAATATTTTGATATGGTACAGATATATTAGCATTGAATGCCTTGTGATGACTAATTTTGAGAAAGAAGAGGCAGCACTTCCAGAAAATCAAGCACAAGTATCTGTATCTCATAAGAGACATGCTAGTTTTGAGGGACATGGTTGGCCAGTTACTAGTAAGAGAACAAGTCCCCTTATGAACATGAGTGGTCCAATATATGCTACCAATGGAACTGGAAGCTTTTTGCACCAGGGTCTAGTTGTGACAGTAAACAAAGTTTGGAGTAACACAGAAAAATCTTCCAGTTCATCTGGCTCGGGCGAAAATCATTGGAACAACAAGTATGCTAGAAAGAATGAACACTTGCTTAACTCCGGAGAACTTGGAATGTGTGATGATCCTTATTGTACTACTTGTCCTGCTAACTTCAAGGATTCTCATAGGAGAAATTCAAAAGCTTCAACAGCTTTTGATGCTAAGGTGACTTTTTCCTAACATAGTCAATTTTTTTTAGATAACCTCTATATTTTGAAGTTGTCTTTACTTATCACATTGGTAAATAATTCAAAATTGTGTATGATTCTGCCTGCACTTTAAGTAGTGAAAGATCTTTCAAATTTCTTGCTATTGTTAAAGAGGTTTGATGATAGGTTAGGATGAAAAAACAGTTTTGAAACAGACAAAAGAGAAGATTGCAAATGTATTTCAATTTTCAAATAATTGTGATTTCACATAACATTGACAGTATAACTCCATTAGAAATAACTCATCTCATTTAGTGGTTATGGTTTCAAATAAGTAACTTTATTTTCAATATTGCAAACTGATCCTTAACAATAATAGCTAAATTTTATTCCAATTTCTAAGTGAAACTACAGGAGCAAATATGGACCATTTTTTTATATTTGAAAATTACAAGGACTTTTTGGAACTTGAAACTTACAAGTACTAACGGAAAGTACTTAACTAACTTCATAATAGTGTAAAGAATTACCAAATGTCCCTTATAGAGTCTTCATACCCTTAACTTTAGGTAAATTGCAAGATGCTAGTATCTTGACCCTCTTAAGTTCCTTTGTTACTTTTATATTAAAATTGCTCCCATCGTTGTTTTATCTATAAAGTTTAGTAATAACATAACAAATTTTTCTGCATCATTATACTTGATAACATTATGAGCTTTTTAATCTCCTTTATATGCAGAATTTTGCATATTCAAGCATAGTTCTTTTCATATTCTGAACTTTGACAGTTACATGGTGCTCTCTATGGGGATGCCAAGTGTTACGCAAGAAGACTCTTCTCCTTCTGCTCTTCATTCTCTCCTGGAATTATTAACCCTCACACTAAACTTGTACAACAATGGAACAAGTTCCTGGCTATTTCTTGTTTATTTGCAATCTTTTTGGATCCGTTATTTTTCTTCCTGATCTATGTGCAGAAGGTATGATGTGATCCCTTGGTCCTTTCGTTTAATTGCAAAAACTTAGAAATTATTGTAGACACTAACAATCTTTCCATTATTCACTTGATGCAGGATTGCAAATGTATTGCTATAGATGGGAAAATGGCGTCAACACTAGTTATATTTAGAAGTGTGAATGATTTTGTATATTTCTTAAACATCCTTCTCCAGGTAAGTTCTCTCAAAAAACAAATCTTCTCCAGGTATATCTAGAGTTGTAACATGTTAGTTATAAGATATAGAGAACACTACTGATTTAGGACACTAGGTATACATTTACTTAGTAACACTAACATCCTCTAACACCCTTTAAATGAGCTTTAACAAGCTTGATCCTTTGCAGTTTAGGTTGGCTTATGTTTCTCCAGAGTCTAGGGTGGTTGGTGCTGGAGATTTAGTTGACCATCCAAAGAAAATTGCTCTACATTACTTGCGGACCTATTTTCTCATTGACTTATTTGTTGCACTTCCTCTTCCGCAGGTAAAATTTTTCCTTCCATCAAATTTCACAAAATTTTATTATCATATTATGTGCTATACAAGCCTTTTAAACTCTGCATTAATGGGTTACACTGCTAAATTGTCAAAGATGAATTTTCGTTTTTACTGTCTTCTGACATAATAGGATAACATAAAATTAAAATCTTAAGGTGGAGTCTCTGGTGGCTCAACAATGGGTGTCTAAGGGTGACTAAGGAGTTGACCAGCCATTGAAGGAATGACGTGTGGCAAGTGGGTTAAGTAAGGATAGATGGCTGTTATGCGTTAATGTGTAATTAGGCAAATGTGAAACGCCATAAATGTGAAAAGTTTACTGTGGATAAATGCAAGGCCAAAAAGGAATACTGGGAAACAAAATGATCGCCGGCCGGCAACATCACCGTCGTGGGAAGCAGCACCATCGCAGGAAGCAGCACCGTCGCAGGAGGTATCACAGGGCAACTACAGAGGCGCTGAGATCGATGGCTATAGAGAGCACGACGTAGCCACATCCATGGATATGATCCTAGAAAACGCGATGAGAAGGACTGGACGGTGCAGCAACGGTAAGCAAGGAAGGGGGTGGCCCAGAAGCGACGACATTATCTTCAGCCGTATCTAGATCGAAGGAACTGAGGGCGGCGATGGCACCTGAATCTTCTTCTTGACCTTCGAAGAAACCAAGAGGCAAACCAACCCAACAACTTCCAAGAGCGGTGGAAGGAAATCGGCGAAGGCCATCGCATGAGGCCAGCGCGGCAAAGAAGGAGTACCCCGAACCAAGTTGCGTTAGGTGACGGCAGAAAGCTTTAAGCAAAGAAGTCCAGGCCGGCGGAGCACATCGATCCTGGAAACAACAGAGGTGGAGGCGCTGTCTTCAGTTCATTGCAGCATCGGGCATGAAGAAGAACACTGAGGACGTCAAGAGTAGGATCCGGGTCATGATGACAACCTGTTGGACT
Source organism: Arachis ipaensis (assembly GCF_059453495.1). Taxonomy (NCBI): domain Eukaryota; kingdom Viridiplantae; phylum Streptophyta; class Magnoliopsida; order Fabales; family Fabaceae; genus Arachis; species Arachis ipaensis. The sequence goes on along the minus strand of NC_142440.1, from coordinate 136,856,288 downwards.
GAGACGTTAATAGGGTCGGGTCGGGGCATTTGTTTGCCTGGACATTGTCAAAAGCAAAGAGAGGAAGATTCAAAAAGTTTCACCGTTGCTTGTTACCTCATTTACCTTTTACCTAATTTACCGTGAGTCAAATTACTCTCATTCAAGTCAAACGAACCCACGTGTCTAATTTAAATTGGTTGGTCTATCTTAGCCACCTTAGCCAGCAAACCCTTACATTCACCATAAACGTCACCATCTTAAAATGCTGCATGCATGCAAGTAAATAATGTGAGACTCTCAGAAACTCTTGCATGCAACACCTTTTATTTGTCTGAAGCATGTATCTAATTGGTCCAACACAGATTGTGTTGGAACTGGAATTAAATAGATAATAGGAGAATTGAGAATCAATATCCTAAGAATTAGTCATATGTGAAGAACCAAATATAATAAAGATTAAGCTCAAATTCTATTAACTCTTTTCATTTCTGTTAACTTTCATGCTGTGACAGAGTTAAGGTGAAGAATGTAATGGTTTGTCATTGATTTGTTCCTATTCCTATCTTCATGAACTGTGTTTCATGATATTGAAGCTCAGAGTGCCAATGTTTCATTATGTGTAGTGAAATATGTGCAGATAATGATAGTGTTTGTGCTTCCAAGGAATTTGGGGATGTCATCAGGAGCGAATTATGCTAAGAATATTCTTCGCGCGGCCGTTCTTGTGCAGTATATTCCCAGGTTATTCAGGTTTCTTCCATTGCTAATCGGCCAATCTCCATCAGGATTCATATTTGAGTCAGCATGGACAAATTTCATCATAAATCTTCTTATTTTTATGCTGTCTAGCCATGTTGTTGGCTCTTGCTGGTACCTCTTTGGTGTGCAGGTAAGTCAAAATAACATTCGAAACTTCCTTCTTAAGAATTTAATTTAGTTACCCACCTTTTCTATCTTTCCCTTTTCTTTCTTCCAGAGGGTTAATCAATGTTTGCGAGATGCATGTCATAATTCTGATATTGATGAATGCATGAAAGTCATTGATTGTGGGCATGGTCGTACTTTAGACGATCAATCTGGCAAAACATCTGCTGGTTGGATCAACAATGTTGAGGCCATTGCTTGTTTAAATCCCTCTTCTAAGGCTTCTAATGGCTTTAGTTATGGGATCTATGCCAATGCTGTACCACTTACAACAGAAACTGACCTTGTCAACAAATATTTGTATGCTTTGTTTTGGGGTTTCCAGGTAAGAATTTCATCATTTCATTTCTTTTTCTTGCATTAGTTAGAAGATATGAAGAGTGAGATGTGCTTATTATTGTTACCTTCATGTACAAGTTACCATCATTTACATTTTTGGTTGGACTCAAAATCTCTTTCTTACCTTTCATAACTAAATAAATTAACAAGTTCTATTCTACTAATTGCATATCTGCTTAATTCCTGCTGTGCAATAAAATTAGAAGTCTCATATCTCCTGCCGCTAGTTCCAATTTCTTTAAACTAAATTATTACTAAGCTCTTTGGATTGTAATCACATACAAAGTATAAATTGAACTAGAAGAATGTCAAAGAGTATATTTGAACTTCTGAACACTTGTCATAGAGCCTTGAATATTCGAGTGCCAATCAACACTAGCTTAGATTGTAAAGTTGGTAATGAAAGCACATGAAACGGTTGTGATAACTCTGAACATTTATTCCTTTTTTATCTTCATTACAGCAAATAAGTTCTCTCGGCAGTAGTCTAATCCCAAGTTATTTTGTGTGGGAAGTGCTTTACACAATGGCAATCATAGGATTGGGACTCTTGCTTTTCGCGCTTCTCATTGGAAATATACAGAACTTTCTTCAGTCTCTTGGTCGGAGGTAGTATTTATTTACTTTTGTTAAATTCTAATTTCATGCCAACCCCATAGTGGAATAAGGCTTTTTTGTTGCTAATGTTAAATTCTTTTCCATGTTAAAGCTTAGAAATGATGCAGACTGTTCAGTAGATGTAATGGCACAAAGCCTTCTTATGCTGCAAGCTTTAACTTTTAATTTACCTAAGTTCAAAAGTTCATGATATATATTCTTCAATCTTGCTTACAGAAAGCTTGAAATGCAACTTAGAGGCCGTGATGTCGAGCGATGGATGAGCCATCGTCACTTGCCAGAAGATCTAAAAAAGTATGGCATTTTCTATCAATTAGGGTCCAGTTATGTAATCTATTTTCTTATTGATCTTGTCAATTTTTAATTCTTTGTTTAACAAATAGTACTGGTTAATTTTTCTTTCATTGTTACACTAAAGTTCCAAATTTTCACAGCATTATTTATAGATTAATTCTTCTTGTTGTTTCATCATTCAGGAGAGTGCGCCAGGCCGAACGGTATAATTGGGCTGCAACAAGGGGAGTGAATGAAGAAATACTTATGGAAAATTTGCCAGAAGATCTTCAGAGAGACATAAGGCGTCATCTCTTCAAATTTATCAAGAAAGTAGGTGCTACTAGAGTATGATTGTGCTTATAATTTGATTGTGAAAAACCATTTTGAAGAAAAGATTTATTCATGTTGGCAACCCTTAAAATTCTGCTTTTATGCAGGTCCGAATTTTCGCCTTGATGGATGAGCCAATCTTAGATGCTATTTGTGAGAGAATAAGACATAAGACATACATCAAAGGAAGTAGAATTTTGAATCATGGTGGCATTATAGAGAAAATGGTCTTTGTTGTTCGCGGGAAATTGGAGAGCGTTGGAGTTGATGGAATCGTAGTTCCTTTAGCTGAAGGGGATGCTTGTGGTGAAGAACTTTTGACATGGTATCTTGAACATTCTTTGGTGAGAACAGGTATAGTAACACTTGATTCAAAGACAACAGAACATGCCTAAGATCAAAAGCACTTACTGCAATGTTCATTAATATTTTATTATTTTTATTTTTTATTTGCAGATGGTAAGAAAGTAAGACTTCCAGGACAGAGGTTGCTTAGCAACAGGACGGTGAAGTGCTTAACAAATGTGGAGGTATTTTCACTCCGAGCAGCAGATCTTGAAGAAGTCACGATCTATTTCACAAGATTCTTGAGGAGTCCACATGTTCAAGGAGCTCTAAGGTCTCATTCTTAACAAATTTCTGATTAATTGTCCTTAATTTAAATGAATTTTCCATGCACTAGACTAGCACCTGCATTTTTTAGTTTATGACAAATTAATGTATGATCTTTTTGTGTGACATATATAATATGTTAGAAATATAGCTATCTATGTGTATTTTTCAATTAGTTTAGATAAGTAATTTCATAATATAGTATTAAAATTTCAAGAAGATTATAATATAATAATAGAAAAGTATTCAATTTTACTGTTATGCTCATGTTGTCAAATTCATGACTCTCGTAAACATTTGATAATTGTGTTGTTTTAGGTATGAATCACCTTATTGGAGATCACTTGCAGCAACACGAATTCAGGTTGCCTGGAGATACAGGAAGAAACGTCTGAGTCGTTCTGATAGCCAAACAATCTAATCAAACATCTAAGCCTCATAGGTTGCTTCAACTCTTGGATTCACTAGCTTCTTTCCAACTACAAATTTTCCTTAAATAATAACTAATTGCTTCCACATAACTTTTTGCTTTGCTTATAATTTAACGCGTCCTTGGGCTTTGCTTTTTCCCACAAGAAAGGCATTGTTATTGATGCACTAATAATAGGTACATATATATTATCTAATTATTTTGTACTCATGTGAAAATGTGAAAGTACATCCCTTCATAGTTAATGTATCTTGTTTAAGTTTAGCATGCCTAGAAGATTTCCCAATACAGCAATACTCAATATGTGCTTCACGGAAAGTTTGACTATAGCTCGTATTGTACAGTGTAAGAAATATAAAATACACAAATTATACGGATAAAAGTTAGGAGGAGGCCGGTGCTAACGTGATGAAGGCGAGTTTTTCCTGCAGGTGAAGAACTCCCGTAGAATAGTGCAGTGGATGACGCGTGTCATGGCTGTGAAACTACGCGCAGACAGCGCCTGCAGTGGGTTGTTGGTGACGGCTTAAATAGGAGGGTGATTACGCGTTAATGATGATAAATAGAAAGTTGGGCTTTTTGCCATTGATGGAGTACCCACTTTTTGTAACGGTTGGCTATTTGTTGAGTTATTTAAAGTGTAAGAAAATTTGTTTTTGAAGGCTGGTCTGAGTTCTAAATTTTTGTTAATCGACAGGATTTGACTCCTGACTAAGGGAAAAAAAAAACCGGAATTGAGGAAAAAGCAGAATAAATTTGTTTTTGCTCTTATTTATTCTTCGGTAATTACGTATTGACTATCCTAATATTTATACTTATCTTTACATAATATTTTATGTACATGTTGATTCGATTTTTAATTTGTTTTAGTTATTTTTAAAGTGTTATTCACTTTTAAGTTTAACTAAAATTAATAATTTAATATAAATTAATAAATTATTTTATTTTATTAATTAAAATTACGATGTCATTGCTATTATTTCTCCGTTCAACTAATTATAATAATACAAAAAAATTATTTTCTTAAAATTTTAAAAAATATGAATGCAATGATCTTTAAATTACATGACTTAGGATTCAAAGATGATTTTTTAAATGCTTATTGATTGGAACTAAAAAAAATATTGTAAAAATATTGCATAAATTTTCATCGTGTGTATATAGAGTTTTCTTCCTCATAAACCGCGGCAAGTAGCAAAGGTTTATGCATACAAATAGCTCTTCATAAACCGTGCCTAGTTACAATGGTTTATATTCAAAAACCTTTCTTCATAAACCGCCGTAAGTTACAATAGTTTACGATCAAACAACTCTCTTCATAAACCGTGGTTACCACAGTTTATGTGTAATCCTCTAAAACGTGGTATGTTACCACGGATTACATAAAACAATAACAAGACACGCAAGTAAAGGAATCTCAATTGTTGTATTTGAGTAAAGATTTCTCCCATCTATTTTATTTAGGTAAATTGCCCACAAAAATGTAGTGTGTCATATTTAAAAACACAATGTATTTAGTGTATTTGGTTTACACCCAAATGGATATTTTATTCAAAAATATTTAGTAACAAAAAAATTAATAAAAAATAGTTAAAATTTGTCTTATTTAATATTTATTAATTATTATAATAATTAATAAATACTAAATAAAGTAAATTATGACTATTCTATTTTTCTTTCTAACATTATTATTTAGTAAAAAAATGATGTAAATTATATTTATTAATACAATATATAGTATGATAATGTTAATCTGAAATAATGAAATTGCAATATTGTATTTTGGAATGATGTAGTGCCTTCAATGTTAGAAATAAATAATCTGAGAAGTTGTAAAAAAAGAATTTTGAATGTTTTAGACTTATTTAAAATGCAAGAATGGAAGTGTAAAAACCTAAAAGCTTTTAATTAAATAAATGAGCTGTTTTTTAGCAAAGGAAGAAAAAAATTGATACACTAGAGTTTACGTGGTAGGCTTTAAGTTTTATGATTTATAATTTAGGCTATGAATGTTAGTTATGTGGAGTTTAGTAATTAAGTGTGTTGCCGTGTTGGGGTTTAGGGTTATTGTTTAGGGTTTAAATGTGAGAGTTTATGGTTTATTAGTTTGGTTTTAGGATTTATGGTGAGGGTTTAGTATTTAGGGCGTATAGTTTAGAAATTAGGGTTTAAGATTTAGGTTAAAGAGTTAGTTATTATAGAAAGAGGGTTTAGTGTTTATAGTTAGGGCTTGTGAGTAAGGATTTTTGGTTTATAATTTATGATTTATGATTTAGTAGTTTAGGATTTAGAATTTAGAATTGATGAGCTAGTATTTATTACTTAGGACTTTGGTCTTAGGGGTTTGTTTTTCTCATAAACTTTGAATAATAGATAGCAGAAATTGTGCAATATATAGGTGAGTTTGCCGATTGGCGAAGTCACGTATTTACAAAAAGACTCTGAAAATGGGTTTTGACATGAAGAGCGTTGGAGTTGATGGAATAGTAGTTCCCTAGCTGAAGGGGATACTTGTGGTGAAGAACTTTTGACATGGTATCTTGAACATTCTCTAGTAAGAACACGTATAGTAACACTTGATTCAAAGACAACAGAACATGCTTTTCAAATTTTTTTACTAGTAGAGATAAAAAACAGTTACAATAATCCACAATTTGGCCTGAATAGCAAATGAAAAACTGCAATTTTCATTATTATTATTATTATTTATTTATTTATTTTCAGATGGTAAGAAAGTAAGGCTTCCGAGACAGAAGTTGCTTAGCAACAGGACAGTGAAGTGCTTAACAAATGTGGAGGTATTTTCACTCCGAGCGGCTGATCTCAAAGAAGTCACAACCTATTTAACAAGATTCTTGAGGAGTCCACATGTTCAAGGAGTTCTAAGGCACATTCTTAACAAATTTCTGATTAATTGTTCTTAATGTAAATGAATTTTCCATTTTGCTATGCACTACACTAAGATAAGAAACTGCATTTTTAGTTTATCAAAAAAAATTTATCTCTGATCCTTCCATGTGAGGTATATAATATGTTAAAGATATATCTATCAATTTAAATTTTTAAAATAGTTTCAATAATATAGTATATAGAATTCAACAAGGCTTATGAAAAAATTCACACAAAATTCAAAAGGACTCTTACATGAAAGAACATGTTAAGAATATAACTATTTATTTATCTTTTCTATCGGCTGATTTCATGACAAAATAAAAAAGTATTCAATTTTATTCTTATATTCATGTTGTCAAATCCATGACTATATCCGAACAAACAATGCTTATCACTAATCAGCATAAAACAGCATAAAATAATGGAAGGTTCAACTATCACAGCACAATTTCGTCCGGGCGTTGAAGAGTATAAACAATGCACGAAGCTTTACATTTTATATATATACATATACGAACGAAATATATGTTTTGGAAAAAATAATTTAAGATGGAATCTAACCATCCGAAAGAAACAGTTGTGACCGCGTGAGAAAGGAAAAAATCCATAAGAGTAATTCCGTAAAACAACAATCAAGACCCCGTACATATTCATAGTTGACAACTACTTACCAACTTATTCCATTGGTGAAATAGCACTCCTCTTTCGGATAAAGTATTGGGACTAGTAACTTGTATGAAGTGATAGGACAAGCCCCTAGAGCCTTAGACGCAGTCCCCAACCTCCTTTCACTTATCCCCTAGTCACCGCCACTTATCACCGACATTTGATGCAGAACTTTTCAACGCAATCAACATATGAACTATAATGCAAAAATTTGAGAAAGCACACATTGGCATTTTTACCCTCGTAGAAAAATAAACAAGAACATGTAAATTGACTGGTAAATCAAAGATCACCTTAATTCTTTAAAATAAAAACACAAACTTGTCCAAGGAACTTTACCACTTGTAAAGAGACTAGACAGATTACATTTTATCATCCCCCAACTCTAAGACCTAACAAAAGAACTCCCAAAGAAATTATATTTAAAAAAAAAAAAAACACATTAACAACATTAACCCAAAATCTATCTACACAAGGCAAAAACAAAAATTTACACACAAAAAAGGCACTTGGTTCTGTCAAAATATTAAACCCACTGTAGTAGTTCCCAACAACATTCTTTTGTCATTCATCCACCTCGCAGACTTCTTCATCCAACAGCTTGTAGACACTGAAGTGGTTGACCCTGATTTTCCATTCTCCTTTAATGGGATCGTATGAAATAAATTCAGCACCTTGGTCCTCAGCCTTTCTCTTAAGCATCTCCTTGTATTTCTCGATCTTTGGCCCTTCTGTGTATTGTTGCCCAGTTTTCTTGTCAAAACATTTTATGTTAAGGAGAGTAACCTCAGCGGGCTTATTCAGCCCTTGTCCAACAGGTGGCTTCTTTGCATCATCCATGTAAACAATAACCTCACGGTTGTTGAACTGAATAAGGGACTCAAGGTCAAGCCCTCTTACATCTGTCTCACCCAAGAATCTGATGCTGCCATAACCTTGCCTTCCGACCACAAAGTCTTTGACATGACTGCAGAATCCTGGTTCGACTCTTTCCTTTGCCGCCAGCTCATGTATTCGAGGCTGTGTGTAGTAATCAGAACGCCAAAGCTTTGGCATTAGTGCCTCAACATCAGCTCCGTGTTCATACACAATCGCAGCCTCGCCAGCCCTGTGCCCACTGAGGGTCTTGTATACATCTGCCTTCTGAGGAGAATGGACCTCACTACTCCCATTGGGAACTTGCTTTGTTGTAGGCTGAACATGCTCCTTGACAACCCCATTTTCCACTGCAGTTTCTGAAATCAATCATCGAAATTCAGACAGTGTTTCAATAAAACAACCAAAAAGTATTCACAGAAACCAAAAAGCTTCTGTATAACTAAATCAAGTACTACAAAATTCATAAGTACATACTATCACTAGCTGAGCTGGTCCCATTGACTGGTTGAGTTGACGCTTCTTTAGATACACTTCCTGAACACGGTATTAAGAAACAATAATAAGTCTGCTTGTCATTCATTTAATCTCTAGGAACGGAATTTACTTTTTCAAAAAGGGGTATATGGGAAACAATAGGACCACCAACATAATATGGGATGCAAACCCACTACAGTAGCACAATTTTCTTTTTATATAGCTTTTCCCTTTTTGGTGGGGACCTGCCCGGGGGGGTGGTTGTGTTAATAAAGTGGTGCCCGATGTTAGTAGTGATATATTTGTATCTTACCAAACACTTGAACACAAATCTTTGGATGGCATACCTTGTGTTAGCGCATAATCAAACATAATAACATGGCCCGTACTCAAGTAAAATAAATAAAACACTAAACACAAACAATTTAGAAAACATTACCATTCTCCTTCACTGGGGTATTTCTATCCTTAAAAGGTGATGCTTTCTCAGATGAAGCCCTTCCAGGCCACTGCTCCATGGGACAAATAATCAGTGCCCTTGGGTTTTCTCTAGGAATGAAAAGTGCATCAGCCTTTGGAGTGGTTGGAGTGTCCTCGTCATCACTAAAGAATGGAACCTGCAGGCAAGAAGTGCAGTTATACACCATATTCATCTGCATAAAGGAGCATGTTATTTAGAAACCTAGATTGATAATAAAAAGAACTACAGTACTCACCTTTGGCCCATCTGTTTTAGACTGATATTTCCGGACAGGAACCCTAACTCGTCTTTGTGATAAATGTCGAGAAGTCAATAACGATGATATTCTAACAGGCGCAGGTTTGTCTTGTGCCTGAAATGAGATATCATAACATAATCATTCAACCATATTTTAAATGCGCATAAAAGATCAAAGTAATTTATGCTCAATTACAAAACCAGCATTAAAGACCAATAGAACCAGAGTTCAAATCAAAAAGAGATATTCTTACAGGCATGCTAGAGATTCCATATTGAATCGAAGTTGTTCCACCTCGACCAATTGACATCTGAGGCAAAGCAGGAAGTGTTCCAAATGGATTGGTAATTGGTGCTGGTTGTGAAACTACAGAGCTCGGGGTAGAAGACCTGTCAAGTGAACACATATAAGCAAAGAACCTTATATATTTTAAATACAACATCCAAACTTATCAAAGAAAGAATAAAAATGACAATTCTACTCCAAAAAGACAAGCAAATAAAAAGACAAACACATAAGTGACTTTACTTAGTTAAAAGAGTTGGAACTTACGACAGTCCAAAGTTACTCTGTCCAAATATACCTGGAGTGCCACCGAAGCTACTTGCACCAACTATTTAAGACAGTACAGTAAGAACTCAGAAACATTAATCTTTCAATCGGTGCAAGGGGGAAAATAGAATAGGCAATAGATAATATATTTGACTGACTAGGTTGTGTCTGGCCAAAGTTGCCAAAGGCAAATGAACCACCTGACTGAGCAGTCTGTGGTTGTTGGAAAGGCATTGAAATGGATGGCTGCACACATAAGTGAAAAAAATATATTAGAAAGTCAAAATGCAGTTGAGTATAGTCTCAGTCTTGCACACAAATCTGTACTAATCTTTTTGTCGATGCCATTTTACCTAGCAGTAAAATTAATTTAGTTTACACACAATTAGGAAGCAATAGTACCATTAAATACATGTAGCAAACAATGTGATGAGTATAGGCTCACTTGTTAGTGTTGTCATGGGATATATTAGCAAGGACCAAACTTCTAACCACTGGGTCATGGAGGGTTTAATATCATGTCAAGAATCAACTTTCAGTCACAACTAGATAGGTTAATGTTTCAATAATAGAATTGTATTGGATACCATCTTTCATTTACTTAGCCTGCACTCCTCTAATATTTAAACAATACTTGGTAAAGATTTTTACACTTTTAACTGAAAATTTGGTTTCAATAGATCCATGTCAACAACCCTGGCTTTTGTGTGAACATGACCACATTTTATCTTCCTTGATACAAACATTGTACTCTAACGAAACTAAGATTAAAAAGTGAAAAGCAACACTGCATACCTATAAATACTCACCGTTGTTTGCCCAAAGCCTGTCAGAGTATTAGATGTGAGTGATGAGCTGCTCGAGAAAATGCTTCCGACAAGCCCAGAAGAAGGTGAATTGAACAAGCTAGTTTGACCAAAAGATGAAGTCTGCCCAAAGGGAGAGGATGTCTGTCCGAAACCTGAGCTTGGTTGCGGGGCTATAGAACTAAATAATTGGGATGGCTGAGTGTTCCCAAAAATGCTTGAGCCAAATGGTGAAGATGAAGTCTGAGCAGAAGCAGTATTAAACAAGGATGTAGAAGATGTCCCAAAGCTCGGAGAAGAGTTAACTCCAAATGGAGAAGGGGATGGGCAAAAAATAGAAGGCTGTGATACACCTGTTGTTGAAGAACCAAAAGCTGATGAACTGAAGGCAGGAGCAGATGAAGTTGTACCAAATCCAGAAAAAGTTGAAGTCTTTTGGGCAAATGGGTTAGAACTAGTTGTCGTGCCAGAAAAAGGGTTCGCAGATGTTTGACCAAACCCTTGTATAGGAGCAAAGGTGTTTGTCTGTGTTGTAGATGATCCAAATGGTGAACTAGTGGATTGAGCAGAGGGAAGTGGTCCACCTGAATTTAAATCGAGTGTAGATCATGTCAAGGTCACTGTAATTGGAATGAGCAAATATATCACATTATTATTTATAATAAAGAAGTAAGTACCTTTATCTCCCGATTGATAGTCCTCCCATCTTAGCTCCTCGTGGCTTTTTTCTTTGTAAATAGGCATGGCTGATATCGATTCCAATTTGGCAGTCTGTCCAGAGGTACCACTATCAGCTTCTGTTGTTGGTGTATAGTTAGCTACTCTACTTCCACCCCGTTGACCTCCAAAACCCGGCTGACCAATACCAGCATTTCCAAAGGCTGGTGATGGCGTCTGGGATCCTGCACGAAGAAATATGTAAGGAGAACATTCAATTCCCATGGCATAAGGTATATGAAACCCAAAATAAAGTCATTACCATACATAAGTCCCAGGTATTTAAAAATAATTGTCACTAAGTATTCAGTATTATGAAGGCTTTTTTAACTCACCAAATGCAGAACTCTGCCCTCCAAAAGGTGAGCTTGTACTTCCAAATGGGGTGCTGCCAACAAATGCAGAAGAAGACTGGCCGAAAGCTGGAGTAGAGCCAAAACTAAATGCAGGGGTACTTGAAGCTCCAAAAGCTGGAGTACTAGGTGCCCCGAAAGCCGGAGTGCTAGAGGCACCAAAAGGGCTAGTTGAGGCCCCAAATGTTCCCCCGCCTCCAAAAACGGAAGTATTGGACCCACCAAATGCACTTCCTGTGTTACCAAAGGATGGGCTGGAAGTTGAACCAAATGCAGGGGTGCTAGTTGTACCAAATGCTAGGGTGCTAGCAGCACCGAATGCAGGGGTGCTAGTAGAACCAAACGCAGGGGTGCTTGTGGCACCAAATGCAGGGTTGCCCGTTGAACCAAATGCTGGCTGAGACGGTGCACCAAAAGGAGTTGAGGAACCAAAAATGCTGCTTCCAAACGCTGGTTGCGACGGCTGGGTGGCAGTGGCACTTCCACCAAATGGACTTGTTTGAGTGGGAGTAGATCCAAAACCTCCAAAAACAGGCTTCTGACCAAAAACAGATGATCCTATATGGCAACAGATAAAACGAAAAATGAAAACAAATTAAGAGAATATACAGAAAACATGCCAAAAGATGCTAATCAATCATTAAGTGGAAAGAAGTCAAGGCAAGAATGTGTAATATAATATGTCACTCAAGAGTGTGTAAACAAAGCTCTACAACTGCATTGCAAGTCCACCACCAAACAAAACCATCAAAATAATTAGCTAATCACCAACAGGACCATAGAATCGTGATTTTAGCTCATAACAAAGGTAACAGTGCAAACCTTTGTATGAAGACTGTAAACTGGCATTTCCTTTTTTGGGGTGTGTGAATGGAAGGGTTTGAAGATTATAATAGACAAACCTTTCCATTCCCTCACTTGCAAACACAAAAACTCAACTCACATACACAACCTTTATTACTATGATGTTTTTCATTCTTCCAGACACCGCAAGAAAGACAGTTACACCAAAATTAAAATGACAACTAAACTGATAATTACATAAGCATGCATACCCCCAAATGATGATGACGAACCACCAAAAGCTGGGGTGGAAGATGAAGCACCAAAAGCCGGAGCCGAACTACCAAATGCGGGCGAAGATGAAGCACCAAACGTTGTGGTAGAAGAGAAGGGAGAAGAAGGCTGAGCAGCACCAAACACACCAGTTGAAGTGCCTCCAAATATGGAACTACCTGTCTGCGAACCAAAAGGACTACTACCAAAAGGCTTAGGGGCGAAGGGATTGCTGCTAGAATTATTCTGCCCGAAAACAGACGGTGAGCCAAACGGGCTCGATGAAGACTGCCCAAAAGCTGGGAAATGAAAAAGAAATTAACAAAACATAAATGACGAATCAATTATAGTCTAATAAACTATCACATTCTAAGCTCTAACCGATACACATCTCAAATAAAAAAAGAAATTAAGAAACCATAAATATACAATTAAGAAAAATGAGACAGAAAATTATCACAAAACATAAAAATAAAAGAAGAGAAATAGATATTAATAAGAAGCAAAGGCAAATGCACTTACGGTTCGTTGACCCAAACATCGTCACAAGTTCCCAAACACAAAGCGGCCTGTTGTTGCTCCCTAACTGCAATCATCATTCAACAATATGCACATTAGAAGCAAAAATCAATTTAACTTCTCTTCATATTTTATCCTAAATACGGAACAAAAATAACCAAAATAAATAGCAAAACGCGAGCCGTAAGATTTACATTTAGGGGTAAAATAATCAATTAATCAACGACATTCTTACGATGCCAATCAGTTGAATCAAAGATAGAAGATGCAACAATATTATCTGAAGGGACACAACGACGGAAACTTAAAAAGATGAAACGGAGGCGTTGTTAAACCAAAAAGAAAAAAGATGGCGCAACGAAAAGGAGAAAAGAATGACAAGAGAGAAAAACTTACAACAGTGATATTGTTGGGAAATGGATCTTGGTTCCGAAGAGTGGGAACGGTGGTGGATTAGGGCAGAGAGAGAGAGAGAGATGGGGGTTTGGGTCACAGTGACAGAGAGAATGGCGATTGTATAGCCTTGCCCGTTGTGGATTGTAATTCCAGCCGCGATTGGTAATGGCACAACCAGAAGGGGAGTAGGGGAGACAGATCGATTTTCAGGCGGTAAGGTTTTGAAGAAATGAAGTAAGCGAGTACCTGTATCCGTCGCCTTCTCCTCGGTTCGCTTCTGAGGATCTCTAGTTGGCGGGACTAATAGTAATAAGCCCTGCATCATAGCGTTAAAATTCCGTCCTAAAGGGGAAAAAAATTGGAAATATAGCGTTAAAATTACGAAGGTAAACCATCTTCATTTATTTATTTTATTTAGCTTCAAATTTTTTTGTTTTATTTATTTTTCTTATATTTTATATGGATAATTAAAATTGAAAAAGATAACCTGTTAATTAGGTTACAATATTATTTTTTTTAAAAATAAAAAATGAGCTACATACATTTTTTACAAAAAGAAAAATTAAAAAGTTAGAACCAATTATTTATTACTTTTAATAGCATTAGCATTTCCCTGATTTCCCAGACCAATTGCCTATTTTGGAAAAAAAAATAATAATGCAATATTAACTTTAAATATTTTATATTTTCATTTTAATATTTTTTTAAAGGGTTAACTATTAATTTGGTACTCCAAAAATTCAGTCACGGACAAAAACATTTTAAAAGATGTTATTGACAAAACAACTTTTGAATAATTTAAAAATACAACAAAAAGAAATAATAAACATTATATTTTTTACAAGTAACAGATAAACTTTTATATTTAGCAAACAACGTATCTATTACATCTAAATTTTTATGATAACATTTAAATACATATTTAAAAAATACACACAAAAAATTCGAAATAAAATATAATCTCTAAATTTTTTTTCAAAAAAATATACTCATTTATAGATAAAAATATCTTATTTTTAATAATAATTACAAAAATTTACATCAAATTTTGATTTCTAAAATTATTTTTTATAATATATATTTAATATTTAATTTTTTATCGTATTTTAATTTTTTCAAAAATTTATTTATTTTTAATATTTTTTCTAAAATTATTTTTTATAATATATATTTAATATTTAATTTTTTTTATCATATTTTAAATTTTTCAAAAATTTATTTATTTATAGTATTTTTAGAGTTTATTTTGTCAACGTTACAAATTTTCACGTATCATTTTAGTAATTTATTCTTTTTAAAATGTTTCAATTTTACTCTATTGGTATATACGAAAAAATTATCTAAAAACTTAAATAACTAAGATAACAAGGATCTGTAAATATTATCGATAAAACATTTTATCTTTAATTTTTTATTAAAACAATTGTGTAAAGATTTTAAAAGAGTGTTTATTATTGAGTTAACCCATAAATACATGAGTTTTGAGGGTGATTTTTTTGGATATGATTTGGGGGTGTGAGTTATGCTGGGATATGATCATTACGGGTGATTTACACTATTATGACGGCGTTGATTTTTTGGAATTTTGGGGGTAAGAAATCGGACCCACCGATTTCGACCGATTTGTGTGAGGGAGAGGTTGAGGGGCATAAAATCGGTGCCACCAATTTCTGGGTGGAAAAAGACGTTAGGTGAGGAGTGTAGTAATCGGTGGGACCGATTACTGGAGACAGAAAATTTTATTTTAATCCGGGGTGCACCAATCGGACCCACCGATTTGAGGGTGCAGCGGTCGGTCCGTCCGATTTGCGCGTTAGTGCATACAAAAAGCAGATGGTGAGTTCACAGAAGCCCCATTTCTTCCTCGCCGGTCTCAGCTAATGTTCATCCTCTTCTCTTCTCTTCTCTTCTCTGATTCTTCTCTTTCATTTTTGTAAAAGAAATTTCTGTGAGGTTGAGAATAGTCAAGTACGTGTAGTGTTATGGATGATAGAGTTGTATTGAAGATTTATTATTACGGAAAGATCTTATTGCAAACATATGAGGGAGTTCAATTTGTGTGTGAAAATCCATTAGATGTTGTTATTCCGTTCACATTGTCATTTGAGGAGTTCAAAGGTGTGATTTGTGAGAAGATAGATTCTCAAAGATGTAGGAGAGTATCGTGTATTTTGTACAGGTATCATTTACCTGTGTTTGGTGGGTTTGTTCAATTTCAGACTAAGTACGTGACGGACGAAGCGAGTATGCATGAAATGTTTTCAATGTACATGGAAAATTGCCACCGAATGTCGTGCATCGAGTTATATATTGAGTTTGAGCAATCTGAAGCGGACCGTAACATTGAATTGGAAGATTATAATAGTGAAAGCGAAGATGAATTTGAAAGTAACTATGAGATCGTCGGTCCAGGTGAAGACGAAGATGAAGCTGGCGGCGCCATGAACGCAGATGTGGCGGAAGTTGCAAATGCACTAGCAAACGCGCATCCGTTTCAGGAGCCTTCTTTCATGCGATCGTTGGATTTGGAGGCTATGCACGCACCGGAGTTTCCGCAATATATGAATGCAGGTGCGTAAACCTAGGTAGCTATGTGAAACTCTGAAGTAGCAGATCAATAAGTCGGATGAGTAATGTATGTGATATGTGACTAGGCATTTGTGACCATAGCATTTGATTTTTTTATTAATTAATAGTTCTTTGTTGTGAATGATATTTAGTTGTTCTTTACGTAGATGGAATAGCGAAAAATAAGACTATAACGATCTTACATAGTAAAGTGTGTTTATTAATTGAGTTGTAATAAAAGAATTCTTACTGAGTACATAATGAAGCATTTATTACTTTTGATGTATGCAACACCTCCTGTTGTGGCGGATGGTGAGTTCACAGTGGGGATGGAATTCAGTTCAAGGGAGGCAGTAATCAAGGCAATGAAAGATTATACCATCCGGAGAGGTGTGGACTATCGGGTATATGAGTCGGAACTGATGATATTCTATGCCAAATGTACAGAATATGGGAATGGTTGTGACTGGTTGATCAGGGTAACCAAAATGTAGAAGAAGTACTGTTGGGAGATAAGGAGGTACAATGGAAGTCACACTTGTACCAGGTCTACTATTTCTCAAGACCATTCGAAGATGGATTCCAAGACAGTTGTAGAAGCAATAAAGCCGTTGGTAGAGGTTGACCCGTCTATAAAGGTGAAATCAGTAATTGCTGATGTCCAGTCAAAGTTTAACTACACCATCAGTTATCGCAAGGCTTGGTTAGCAAAGCAGTAGGCGGTCGAATCAATTTTCGGAAGTTGGAAAGCATCGTATGAAGCTTTGCCCATATGGTTTGAGGCCATGTGCCACAAAGAGCCATCAGCAGTGGTTCACTTTGAAACAATGCCTGCTTACCAGGGGGATGATTTGGTTCCTGATATACGTGTTCTACATAGAGTCTTCTGGAGTTATTACCCCTGTATAAGGGCCTTCAGACACTGCAAGCCAGTGGTGCAGGTGGACGGAACTCATTTGTATGGAAAATACAAGGGTTGTTTATTGGTTGCAGTCTCACAAGATGGTAATAACAACATCGTGCCTATTGCATTTGCCATAGTGGAGGGAGAGACTTCTGACGCATGGTACTTTTTTTTGAGCAACCTGCGTCAACATGTGGTGACACGTGATGGTGTGGGACTTATCTCTGATCGACACGATTCGATT
Organism: Arachis ipaensis; assembly: GCF_059453495.1. Taxonomy (NCBI): domain Eukaryota; kingdom Viridiplantae; phylum Streptophyta; class Magnoliopsida; order Fabales; family Fabaceae; genus Arachis; species Arachis ipaensis. The sequence continues at coordinate 136,839,032 of NC_142440.1, read as the reverse complement.
AGGTCAGCTATTGAATGAAGTAATGGGGCGTGGTCTCCTCCTAGAGCTTTCCATATGTTTTGTATCCGGCATATTGAGTCCAACTTCTTAAGGAAGTTCAAGGCACCTTACTTGCAGAAGCTTATCGTCAACATTGGTAAGTTTGAATAGAATGAACTTTGAATTTATTGTAAGTACGATCAAATAGAATGGTGTTCATAGTTGACTGAATGTTTTTCATAGGATAGTCGAGGACAACCAGGGAGTACCAGATGCGTTATGAACGATTAAAGGAACGGGGTGAGGCTTACACCAACTGGCTTGATCGGATCCCTCGTGAGCAGTATGCTTTGGCATTTGATGGTGGTTACCGATGGGATCATATGACCACCAATCTTGTGGAATGTATCAACTTCGTCTTACAGGGTGCACGCAATCTCCCAGTCACTGCAAAATATGGTGTCAGGAACATATGGTGCAAAATACTCAACCCCCTGTTGGGGCGGTTCCGGTGGCGGTGGTGGTGGTGGAGGACCTTCTGGATTCTCTTCAAATACAAGGTTTGACAATTGCAAGTGGTCACCAAATGCTTCTCGGTACCAATGCATGTAAATTTCCAATGGATAATGTAAATGCTCCAAGTCATCAGAGAGAGTGTGACTATACCGATTGGTCCACTGCATCACCCAAAGAGAGTGGGTATCGGCCCAATCTTGATTCTTAGGCCCAGTTAGAACTTCGCCGTGTGATGCACCTAGATCCCGCTCTTGATTAGGAACACCCTGTGTCAATCCAAATTGCCTCCTGACTCTATCAGTTGCATGCCATTCGATGCATTCAAAAGATATAAGTGGCACTGTGACACTCCAGATAACCGAATTATGACGGATGGCTAAAGAAATTACGTCTAGATCGATGTATCCAATGTCATAAGCCTGCCAAACAAACTGGACACATCGAACCAGTCAAATGATTACACAACAATTAATTCCCTTAACAAGTTACATAAGGTACTTGTATTTTACAAAATACCTGTCCTTCTTGTAGATCATCCAACAACCTCCTGTAGTGCGCAAGCGTTTTATATCGGTAGGCATAGTTTTGACAGTCCCAGTTATGCCACCTGCCGACGGACAATCCATTAGTTAACTTATCTTACCCTAAACAAAATACAATTTCTATCAATTATTTCAATGCATACTTTAATCAAAATTACCTGTTTGCAATTGGAAACACTCGGGGATTGCCGGGAATCGGCGCTAGAAATGGTAGCCGGATCCAAGCCCAAGCGACCAACAGTGTCAGTGGACCGTCCATCTCCTTGCAGTCGACACGAGTTGCCCTACACAATGATCTATACAAGTGTGCCAGGCATGCCGAACCCCAACTAAACTGTATGATCCCACCGAAGTTCCGGAGCAAAGGTAAAAATTTCCAGTGCACCGCTGTACCCGACTTATCTGCAAACAGAATTGTCCCAAATAACAACATTATGTGACACTTTACATACATCTGCATGTGCACATCATCATTCAACATTATACGATCTTTCAAACCCCTAAACCACTTTAATTTTATAAAGCTCCCTCTACAGTTCGTCTTCCTCGGTGCAATTCCAAATTGGTGCAAGCACTCGGCTTCCAATGCCTCAAAGCTACTCATGGTCGGACCTGTAACCAGAAGACCATTTGTCGGCAGACCGAGAATTACCGCTACATCCTCCAAGGTCACGGCACACTCACCAACCAGAAAATGAAAAGTGTGAGTCTCGAGCCGCCATCTCTCAATCAGAGCATTAATCATTGCTGACTGACCTTTAATAACTCCAATTTGGGATACATAATAAAATCCAGTCTCGCGTAACTGTGACTCAACAATTTGGTTGTATGGATCCGGCGGGTGTAAATGATCGCACATCAACATCCTTGAAGCCTACAATATCACATTTCCGTTATAAGAACAAGTATAATATAACTATATTATTCAAAAACACAATTATCCTTAACATGTCCATTATAACTAATTCCCAGCATAATTGCATTTCAAACATACACATTAAATCTGTTATACAAAAATCCTTCAATCATATTCATTGCCTTATAACAGAAATTAATTAACCTTACACAGTAAATCAGCCTCTATTATTATTATTATTATTATTATTATTATTATTATTATTATTATTATTATTATTATTATTATTATTCAAACAGCATACATATTATTATTATTATTAATATTATTATTATTGTTATTATTATTATTATTATTCAAACAGCATACATATTATTATTATTATTAATATTATTATTATTGTTATTATTATTATTATTCATATAAAACAACATACTAATTTATTATTATTATTATTATTATTATTATTATTATTATTATTATTCAAACAGCATACATACTAATTTTATTATTATTATTCAAACAACATACATACTAATTTTATTATTATTATTATTGTTATTATTATTATTATTAATATAAAACAGCATACATACTAATTTATTATTATTATTATTATTATTATTATTATTATTATTATTATTATTATTATTCATATAAAACAGACAGCATACTAATTTTTATTATTATTATTATTATTATTATTATTATTATTATTATTTAACACAGCATAAAATCTAAGTTTAGTCATTACTAATTTATTGTCTAAATTTTACTGAATTAAAATTTAATTGTTAATGATTATAAATAAAATAATTAATCAAATTTTTATTATTAATCATACTAATTAATTAAACTTAATTTACTAACTAACCATATCATTCACACATACATACAAGGTTTATTCCTATTTTAATTTCTATTTCTAACCACCTAATAACAAAATCATACATACATACATGCTTAATCTCTACTTAGTGCCATTATAATATATATTGCTAATAAAATCTAAAATTATCACTATTATTATCATTAAATCAGATTATTAAAAAATAAAAACTTACATAATTTGGATCTCCAAGATAATTAACAATATGAAGCTCTGGTTGATTTACTTCCTTAATTTTTCGTCTTTTTGTCATTTTTATTCAAATTTTTCACCAAGATTGTTGTGGTCCAACAATGGTGAAATGGTGGGGTTGAGAGTAAGCAGAAAGGGATACTTTGTGTGAGAGTGAAAGAGATAGTGAAAGAGGGATTTTGAGGGGTGAAACACGGATAGAGAGTCACGGGCCACCCAGAAGCCAAGTGCATGCGCGACGCGTGGCAAGGGGGTCACCAATCGGTGCCACCGATTTGTGCACCATCCGCTCCCTGAAATCGGTCCCACCGATTTTCGTCCCCCCATCGGTGCCACCGATTTCTTCGATAACGCCGTCACATCTCGGTGGAACACCCCAAAGCCCCATAACGCTGCGAAACTCCTTCAACAACTCCATATCAAAATAAAAAAACTCGAGTTTTGACCCGTTCAAAGTTCAAACAGAAAATTATGAATTAATATGGGAGTTGCTTGGTAGATTTAATATTTTTTTTAGTAATATTACGCATCTAATTTTTTTTATGAATTAAGTCTAATTAAATTAAGAGTAATTTTTTATATTTAAACAATTTTACATCCAAGTTCATCCAAGTGATTTGTATTACGCATTTTTTTCCGTTTTTTTTTCATCTGTGCTTCTTCTTCTTCTTCTTATTTCAAATTCACGCTTCTTCTTCTTTACTTCGAATGCTACGTCTTCTTCTTCTTCTCCTTATTTTTTATTATTTTTTAATTTCGTTACCGTCATCATCAACAACACATCTTCTTCTTCCTCCTCCTCCTCCTCCTCCTATTGAAATTTCGCCTCATACTTTCTTTTCATCCTTCTCCTTTATCATTATCATCATTATCATAATCATCATTGTTATTGTCATTGTCTTCTTCTAATACGTCTCGTTGTTATCATTATCATCGAATTCGAATTTATATAATGGACAATTTTTGGTCCATTTGGTATTATATAATGGTTTCATTTTGAGCTAATTTTCGGTTCATTCAAGACGCAAGTGTTTCTGAATTCGAATTTATATAATGAACAATTTTCGGTTCATTTGGTATTATACAATGGTTTCATTTTGATAATATTTTCGATTCATTCAAGACGCAGGTGTTTCTGAATTCGAATTTATATAATTGACTATTTTCGATTCATTTGATATTATACAATGGTTTCATTTTGATAATATTTTCGGTTCATTCGATCACAACAGAGAATCAAAATCAATAAAGATTGTTAGAAATAAGAGACTGAGAGAGTAATCTGAAGAGTGTATTATTCAGTGTGTTGAAAGGTACAATATACAAGGGGTATTTATAGGTGCTAAATGAATCAGAGTAATAAAGGCATAGAATCCTATAATTAATATACATATATACTATATAAATATAGACGATACTAATTAGTCTAAATTGATGCTAATGATTCTCTAACATCCCCCCTCAAACTCAAGTGGGAGCTAAGGATACCAACTTGAGTTTGGATAACAAAGTTTGGAAACGAGCTGGGTGATGAGCTTTCGTGAAGATATCAGCAGTTTGATCTAGTGTTCCAACAGCAAGAGACGAATAGCATCAATAAGGATACGTTGCCAAACAAAGTAACAATCAATCTCAATGTGTTTGGTGCGTTCATGAAACACATCATTATGGGTGATCTGAATAGCACTGCGGTTATCACAAAAAACATCAGTAGGGGACGACTGAGGAGCACCCAGATCTTCGAGAAGCCAACGACCCGAGATAACTTCAACAGTGGTGTCAGCGAGGGCACGGTACTTAGCTTCTGTGCTTGAGCGAGCAGTGAACGTTTGCTTCTTAGCACGCTAAGAAATGAGAGCGTCGCCAAGAAACAAACAGTAACCAGTAGTAGAACGACGATCAGTGGGATTACCAGCCCAATCAGCATCGGAGTAAGCCTGAAGAGACAAAGAGGAATGGGCAGAAAAATAAAGGCCATGAAATAGAGTGCCTTTGATATAGCGAAGAATGCGAAGAACAGCCGCATAGTGAGTAGTACGAGGAGCTGACAAGAACTGGCTAAGTACATGAACCGGATAGGCGATGTCTGGTCGGGTGACAGTCAAGTAGACGAGACCGCCAACTAACTGTCGATAGAGAGTCGAATTATCCAAAACAGTGCCATCCATAGGGGTAAATCGAACATTAGGCTCAAGAGAAGTAGACTCAGTGCGACTATCTGTAATCCCAACGCGAGCAAGAAGATCTGAAGCATACTTAGCCTGAGAGAGATAGATGCCATCATCGGTGGAGATGACCTTGAGACCAAGAAAATAGCTTAGAGAACCAAGATCTTTCATCTCAAAGGTATGGTGAAGTGAGGCCTTGAGATCAGAGATACCATCAACATCATCCCCAGTAATGATCATGTCATCAACATACAAAAGTAGAAGAATAACTCCACGTTTGCTTTTACAAATGAAGAGGGCATTCTCATGAGGGCTAGAAGTAAAACCAAGACTGCATATGGTAGTACTGAACTTGTCATACCATTCATGAGGAGCTTGCTTAAGTCCATAAAGTGCCTTGCGAAGGAGACAAACCTTATTAGAAGGACAATGATATCCCGGAGGTGGTTTCATATAGACTTTCTTTTTCAAATCCCCATTAAGAAATACATTCTTCACATCCATCTGACTGAGAGACCATTTTTTAACTGTGGCAATGGCAAGAAGAGCTCTAACAGATGTAAGACGAGTGACAGGAGCAAAAGTCTCTTCATAATCAATACCATACTCTTGCGTACAACCTTGAGCAACCAAGCGGGCCTTATAACGGTCAATAGAGTCATCAGAGCGAGTCTTGATCTTGTATACCTATCTACTGCCTACAACTTCCTGATCAGAAGGAGGATCAACCAAATCCCAAGTGTGTACTTTTTCAAGTGCATGTATTTCTTCCTGCATTGCTTGTTGCCAATTTGGGTTTGAAGAGGCTTCTCTGAATGACTTAGGTTCATGTTGATGAAGGATAGTAGAAAAGCAATGATAATTAAGAAGATGAGGAGGTGGATTCCTTACCCTAGAAGAACGAGCGGGAGGAGGAGGCATGACGGTAGGAGCATGATCATCATCCGGTCTGGAATCATCGGGGGATGGAGAAGGCGGAAGAACAGGAGGCTGTGGAGGGTCACTTGGTGCACGAAATTGTCATTCACACTTTTCACAACTCCGCACAACTAACCAACAAGTGCACTGGGTCGTCCAAGTAATACCTTACGTGAGTAAGGGTCGATCCCACGGAGATTGTTGGCTTGAAGCAATCTATGGTTACCTTGTAAATCTTAGTCAGGAGATTAATTATGATTATCAGTTTGAATTGTGAAAAATAAAAGAGCATGAAATAAATACTTGTTATGCAGTAATGGAGAATATGTTGGAGTTTTGGAGATGCTTTGTCTTCTGAATCTCTGCTTTCCCCCTGTCTTTTGAATCTCTACTTTCCCCCTGTCTTCTTCTTCACGCACGTAAGGTTCCTCCTATGGCAAGCTGTGTGTTGGTGGATCACCGTTGTCAATGGCTACCATCCGTCCTCTCAGTGAAAATGGTCCAGGTGCGCTATCACCGCACGGCTAATCATCTGTCGGTTCTCACTCATGCTGGAATAGGATCCATTGATCCTTTTGCGTCTGTCACTACGCCCAATCCTTGTGAGTTTGAAACTCGTCATAGTCATTCAATCCCTGAATCCTACTCGGAATACCACAGACAAGGTTTAGACTTTCTGGATTCTCAAGAATGCTGCCAATGGATTCTAGCTTATACCACGAAGATTCTGATTAAGGAATCCAAGAGATACTCATTCAATCGAAGGTAGAACGGGAGTGGTTGTCAGGCACGCGTTCATAGATTGAGAATGGTGATGAGTGTCACGGATCATCACATTCATCATATTGAAGTGCGAATGAACATCTTAGATAGAAACAAGCGTGTTTGAATAGAAAACAGAAATAATTGCATTAATTCATCGAGACACAGCAGAGCTCCTCACCCCAACAATGGAGTTTAGAGACTCATGCCGTCAAAGAGTACAAAGTTCAGATCTAAATTGTCATGAGGTATAAAATAAATCTCTAAAAGTTGTTTAAATACTAAACTAGTAACCTAGGTTTACAGAAAATGAGTAAACTAAGATAGATAGTGCAGAAATCCACTTCTGGGGCCCACTTGGTGTGTGCTGGGGCTGAGAGTTGAGCTTTACACATGCCTAGGCTGTTTCCAGAGTTAAACGTCAGGTTGTAACCTGTTTCTGGCGTTTAACTCCAACTTGTAACCTGTTTCTGGCGTTTAACGCCAGAATGCAACATAGAACTGGCGTTGAACGTCAGTTTACATCATTTATCCTTGAGCAAAGTATGGACTATTATATATTGCTGGAAAGCCCTGGATGTCTACTTTTCAACGCAATTGAGAGCGCACCATTTGGACTTCTGTAGCTCCAAAAAATTCATTTCGAGTGCAGGGAGGTCAGAATCCAACAGCATCTGCAGTCCTTTTTCAGCCTGAATAAGATTTTTGCTCAGCTCCCTCAATTTCAACCAGAAATTATCTGAAATCACAGAAAAACACACAAACTCATAATAAAGTCCAGAAATATGATTTTTATTTAAAAACTAATAAAAATATAATAAAAGTGACTAAAATATATTAAAAACTACCTAAAAACAATGCCAAAAAGCGTATAAATTATCCGCTCATCATCACTCGAGATAGAATCTAGAGAATCATCACTAGGAAAAAGATCAACATTGGGGTTAGTAAACAAAGGTGACTAAGTAGTAGGAATGGACTCAAAGGATGAGAACCGTGAAAACATGTGGAGCTCCCAGAAGACAACATAACGAGATACACGAATACATTTAGAGAGAGGATCCCAACAACGATAACCCTTGTGTTCAGTGCCATAACCAAGGAAATAACACATACGAGCCCGAGGTTCAAGTTTACTATGTTCATGAGCCTGAAGAAGAACAAAACATACACAACCGAAAACTCGAAGAGAACTATAATCTGGGGGGGTATGATAGAGACGCTCAAAGGGAGTAACATTACCAAGAATAGAAGAAGGGAGTCTATTGATAACATGAACAGCAGTAAGAACAGCTTCACCCCAAGTACGCTCAAGACACGAAGAAGAAAGGAGCATTGCACGGACGGAGTCAAGAATGTGATGGTGTTTGCGTTCAGCTCTACCATTTTGTTGAGAGGTACCAGGACAAGAAAACTCAAACAAAGTACCCAGTTCTGCAAGAAAGGCTAAGAGTTTGGAATCACGGTATTCCATAGCATTATCACGTCGAAAAACCTTAATGACCTTGGAAACTGAGTTTTAATCATAGTAGCAAAGTTGATATAGATCTGAGGTAACTCATGGCGATTAGTCATCAAGTAAACCCAAGTAAAACGGGAATAATCATCAATGAAAACGACAAAGTATCGAGCTCCACCCATAGAGGCAGTGGGAGCGGGGCCCCAAACATCAGAGTGAATGAGATCAAAAGGAGAGCAAGCAAGAGATGAATTATTGTAAAAAGATAAAGCAGGTTGTTTGGTAGTTTGGCAAGAAATGCAATCAAAAGATTCATTTGGAACCTGACCTAAAACACCCTGAGACACAAGAGGACGCAGTTTTCCTAAGGAGGTGTAGGCAAGACGTTGATGCCATAAGTGAAGGGTAGAGGAAGAAGAAGCAGCACAGAGATTTGGTAAAGGAGGAATATGAAGATTCTCGAGTTCAAACAACCTTCCGACCTTACATCCAGTCCCGATGATTTGTCCCGTCCGAGGATCCTATACACGACAACTAGAAACAGAAAAAGTGACTTCAAAACCCAGATCAACAAGTTGACCAACAGAAATAAGATTGAAGTTTAATTTGAAAATATAATAAGTATCAGGAAGATTAAGATTTGACTGGGATATAGAACCCTTGTGTGTTGCGTGCAAGAGGGATCCATTTGCAGTATTGACAGAAGGTCCATTTGTAGTAGTAGACATGGACGAGAAAATATTACGCAACGAAGACATGTGATTAAAGCAACCCGAGTCAAAGTACCATTTAGAATTACCTGGAGGGGTCGATAAAGCAGCAGGGGTATTACCAGAAACAGAGAGAAGATGCTAAAGAAGAGATGCAATATCAGATAGAGAGACAGGAGACGAGTTGAGTGGATCAGGACATGATGTGCGTGTAGGACAGGCAGTAATTAAATGTCCCGAGAGCTTGCAGTAACGGCAGAACAGCTGTGAACAATGGTAGCTAATATGACCTGTCTGGTGGCATGTGCGATATTCAACAGAAGGACAGTCGGGGAAGAGGTGCCCAAAATGGTTACAGTTTTGATAGAATTTACCCTTTCTGTCGGTGACAGCAAAAACATCTGATTTTTCTATGATAGTGGTCACAAAGATCAAAGAGAGGAGAGAAAACGACAATTTCAGAGCAGAAAATGAGAAATCAAAGTGCAAAATCGAAAAGAGCTCACTAAAAAATCTTAGGGAGGGTCTCGCTTGTCTGCCATGTCAGCGCCACATCAGCAGAACGGTGACACGTGGCAGCCCGTGAGAGGACGGAGAGGACAGGCTGGCGGTGAGGTGGCGAGTGGGTCAACCAGCGAGCCGGGTTGGGTCAATTATGGGTGCGCGGGTCGCAGGAGAAGCTGGCGGCGTGACACGTGGGCGCTCTAGGATCGTCTGATCAGCAGCAAGATCTAACGGCTACTGAAGCATCTGGGTTGAGGAAGAATGAAGGTGGGCAGGGTGGTTCCGACGGAGCGTGACGGCGCGTCCAATGGCCTCAGGCGACAATTCCGGCGGCATTGGAATCCTGACGGAGAGACGAACACAATGATGGCGGAGGTGACGAACCAAAGTGTCAGAAACAGAATGAAAAACCAGAGCAAAGAAGCACTGTCGGAAGAGAAAAATAAGGATGCTATGAACAAATGTGCATTGGAAAAAAACTTTTAGGCTCTTGATACCATGTTAGAAACAAGAGACTAAGAGAGTAATATGAAGAGTGTATTATTCAGTGTGTTGAGAGGTACAATATACAAATGGTATTTATAGGTGCTAAATGAATGAGAGTAATAAAGGCATAGAATCCTACAATTAATATACAGATATACTATATAAATATAGACGATACTAATTGGTCTAAATTGATGCTAATGATTCTCTAACAAAGATGTTAGCAAAATGTTGGTGTTGTTGGTGATGACAATAATAATGATGAAGGATGAAGAAGAAAAGGAAGGATGAGATAAAAAAATTCAAATAAAAAAGAAATAGGAGGAGGAGATGAATGTGGTAGTATGGTGGTGGTGACGATGACGATAATGAAAAAAGATGAAGAAAAAGGAAAAGGAGAAGAAGAGGAAGAAGGAATATGAGGAAGAGAAAGAAGAAGAAGAAGAAGACGAAGTCCCGCAGCATAAACTAAATGACTTGAATGAACTTAAATGTAAAATTATTTGGATGTGTAGCAGACTCTTAAGTCTTAAATTAAACAATAAAACTTAAAAAAATATTAATTTTATCTGAATTTTATTATATTAGACTATCTTTATTAGACTTAGTTAAAAAAATTAAATGTATAGTATTATTCTATTTTTTCTCCAAACAACTACCCAACCGATCTGATTTAAAAAATTTTAATAGGAAGATACTAAATTTCAATTAGTCTATATAATTTGTGTTGTCATTATAGTTTTTAGAAGGGTTAAGTACGATTTTAATCTCTAAGGTAGGGGTTGAAAATTTTTTTCGTACCCGGCCTTTTCTTCGCTACAAAATAGTCCCGAAGGTTTCAATTTGTCTTAAAATCGTCATTTTTACTAAATTTTTTATTTTTATTACCATTTTATCCCTAACTAAAAAAATTATAAAATAAAATTAAAAAAAAGAAAGGGAACGACGAGGGGGAGGGAAGAAAGAGAATTGGGGGGAGAAAGAGAAAGGGAAGAGAGAGAGTGGGTGGGAAAGGTAGTGCCATCGCCTGTGATGGAGAGTGGGAAATCTTGCCGCCGACGCTGCTGCTCCTTTCTTCCTCAACACACACCCACGCCGCCGCCGCCACCGCATCGCCGTTCTCGTCGCAATTCGCAGCGTCGCCACCACTGGCGCAGTGCTTTCTACGCGATCCGCCATCATCATCGCATCTCTCCTCCCCTTGCGATTCGCAGTTCACCGCCACAGCGCCTCCTCCCCAACCACTGCCGCAGCCTATTTTTTTTAATTTTTCTGGTTTTGCTTTTGTTGTTGCTTTGATTTTATTATCCATTGTTGTTGTTGGTGTTGTTCTTTTAGTTGTTGTTGTTTTATTATTTGTTGTTGTTTTACTGCCTTTGCTTTGTGCTTCTGCATTCTGCTTCTGCATGCTGCTTCTGCATTCTGCTTCTGTATGCTACTTCTGCATTCTGCTTCTGTTTCTGCATTTTGGAGAAGAAGGGGGAAAGGCATTTTTGTCCGAAGGACGATTTTAAAACAAACTGAAACCTTTAGGACTATTTTGTAGCGAAAAAAAGGTTGGGGACGAAAAAATTTTTCAACCTCTACCTTAAAGACCAAAATCGTACTTAACCCTTTTTAGAACTAAAACATGTTTTTCTAAAGCTCTTAAGATTTATTCATATTTTTTAAAATCTTTGACATTTAATTTAGGGATATTTTTATAAAATTACTTTTTTATATTAATTAGATTATAAATATTTAATTATATAAATAAAATATTTTAGTAGCATCTTAAATCTGTCCATCCCACTCAAATCAACCTATTAATAAACATGTCATATATTAATTAGGATTAAAAGTAAAAAATATAAGATACTCTATCAAAAAATAGAAAGAATTAGATAGAAATAAGAAAAAATATAATAAAGATCTCTAAAATTAGAGTCAAAAAATTAGAATTACATTATAATGTTCATGTTATTACATCATATTCCTATTTATAATATAATTCTCTAATTGAGCTCTAGACTCAATATAAATCCTAATATTACCCTCTCCTTCAAAACAACTTTACCTTCCTTCCTTCAAAGTTGTAAAAAAGATATAAAGCCTAATTAAAATGAACAAAAAGAACACTTAATCCTAAGAATAATACTTTCTATCTTATTTCTATTCTACTGTTAGAAAAAATAAAGTTTACTTACTTTATTAGTCTTTATAATTTTATTAAATTCGTAATTAAATATTTATAATTTTTTTCTTTTTAATTGAATTCCTACACTACTTTTAATTTTGTAATTAAATTATTTTTCTAATGTAAAAAATATTAAAGTTAACTAAACATTTATCCGCAAATTAAAGGTATTCACAATTAAAAATTTAATTAGATTTTTTACCAAGGTCCTGAAAACCAGAGTATAGACAGGTCATCAAATCACTATATTGTTTAGTGTGTGTTTAGATTAAAGTTTGCAAACAGACAGCTTGTATCAAATTGATTTTACAAACTTGATTTTGATAAAAATGAGTTGGTGTTAACGTGATTTATGTTTGGTAATTTTATATCAAATTGAATTATAGTAAAATAAATGTTGTTTGGATTATATTATTCAAAATTACGTTTAAATAAAAATTACTAAAAAAAGACAAGAATTTATATCATTTAAAATCATATTATTTTAACATTATTTAACTATAATTAAAAAAAAAACTTAAATTTATGTGTTAAAATTTAATACTCTTTTATCATAATTTTTAGTACTCTTCTTTAGTACTTTTTTTTTAATATTTAATTAGATTTTCTAATAGAATCAATAATTTATATTATAAAAAAATAATAAATAAAATATATACTAATTTAAGAACGCATAATAAAAATTATACAAAGTCAAATAAAAAAATAATAAAATTTTATAAAAAAATGTATCAATAAAAATTATTAAAAAAATTATATGAACAATAAATACTAAAAATTCTATTAAAAATACAATAATATATAACAGTGAACATAAAAAAATTCTAAACAAAAATATTCATACTATAAACAAGAAAAATAAATAAAAAATTAATAAAAAAAATCAAAACTTAACAAAGAATACTAACAATAATATTAAAAAATAATTTGTTTGTAAAACATAGCCATAAAAAATTTAAGAACTCTAATAATTATTTCTAGTATCTCTTATTACAAATGAGATTAAATAGCAAAATTGACAAAAAGAAATAAAATTTTTCAATTAATTTTTTAATTTAACAATTGAATGCAAAAATTGTAATTTGTTGCTTCTGGTGAACGGGAGTTAAAACCCAAAATTATGTTTGCGTTTAGAGAAAAAAAAAGTTTGCCAAACAAAAATTCTAACGTTAAAAAAGATTGAACCTGCTTCTTATATTTCTAATATTAAACCAAACACACCTTTATTGGTCCCTGATTCAACTGTAGTTCAACCAAAAAAATTGTTTTATAATAAAGTATTAAATAAACATCCTAAAATATAGTTATAATCTAATATAAATCTTAAATGTCTTCCAAATTTAAAATGTTGCATTAACAAAAATCTAATATAATATTTAATTTCATCAATTATTAATAATTCATCGATCGTAACTTTATTTCAATATATGAAATTGATGTCCCCAAACCTATTATGAAATGTATGTATATCTTTGTGGTAAGAGCTTGTTTTGTGTTAGAGTAAATAATAGAATGACTACTCCATAAAGTTCGTGCCGTCAAGGTATACATACCCTGCTAGGGTTAACATGTTTTGTTAGGGTTTATCCAAAACAGAATTTCAGTGTCGTCAAAGTCAAAGTCTTTTCATTGATCAATTCATAACAAACACAGAAGGCAATCAACTACGTGAGATTCTTCATTACTTTCATAAGAGAATGGCTGACACAAGGAAACAAGGAGGTGATGAGGAGATTGATAACCTGATCCAATTGGAGGAGGAAGACATAAGGGGAGGTATTAGCACTTGCATAAATAACTTGATCGGAAAGCTGTTCGCGGATAAACAGTTTTCAGTAGGAACAATGGAAGGGGCCTTGAAAGCAATTTGGGGACGTCCAGAGGGATTTCGGGTCACCGAAATTGGAGGAAATAATTTTCAATTCTTCTTTGACAAGGAATGGGATGTGATGAGGATTGAATAGGGTGCACCATGGTTGTTCAAGGAGTATGCTTTGTATGTTCATCAATGGAGAGAAGGAGTGCGTATGGAAGATCAATTAATCAAAACTCTACCCATATGGACACAGTTCTGGGGAGTGCCAGAGTCGTTCAAAACCTTGGATGTTGCACGAAAGTTAGGTGCTGGAATTGGTAAGGTAATGAAGGAGGGTTTATTTGATATGAAAGGAAGAGAGTCTAGAATTATCAAAGCAAGGGTGGAGATAGAGGGTAACAGTTCAATAAAAGACTCCCTTAGGGTGGCAGGCCCTGATAAAAACCCAGTTACGATAGTTGTTCGGTATGAGCGGATGGGGACAGTATGCTCTTATTGTGCTAAAATTGGACACGACTTCAGGAATTGTATAGGAGCAATGGAGGATATGAAAGATAACCGGCTGCAGGAAGATAAAATTGGAGATTGGGTAAGGGCTGACCAAATAGGATCAATGGTGGAAATAGAGGAGAGTCACCAACAAACAGGGAAGCAAGACGATGCCAACTCTCGGATGCAACGTCGTAAGAAACCAGTACCAGACTGTCTCATTGAAGGGCTGATGGGACTAAAGTTAAAAGCTAAGGATAAGTCAAGTTCTTTGAATAAAAAGACTATGATGGATACAAAGAAGAGGGAGAATAACAAAGGAAACAATTGGCTGCAGAATGAAAATTCAGAATTGTTTAAAGGCAACAAGGGGCTGTCAAGTGAGTCAGGTAGAACTTTACTGACCATCACAGATGAAGCAAGTGCTGAAAGTCTTCCTGATAGTGCTACACGTATAGACTGTGCAAGAAAGTTTAAGAAACTTAAGCAAATGGCCAGAACTAGAGATGGAGGCTTAAAGCAGGTTGCTGGTAGTAAAAGAAGGGCAGATGACGATGTTGAAATGAGTGGTGATAGGGAGGAAATAGGAGATCAGAAGACACTTGACTTGGAGATGGTGGAGGGTGCCAGCCGACCAATGGCACCCACGTTGCCATGAGAATCCTCATGTGAAATTGTCGGAGTTTGGGGAGACTCCTGACAATTCACAATCTCAAAGGGATGTGCCAATCCCACTCCCCCGAGTTGATTTTTCTCTGTGAAACTAAAAACCAATCTCGAAATGTCGAACGAAAATTTAGATCTTGTGGATATTCAAGTTTCACCATTGTAGACCCAAGTGAATTAGCAGGGGGCATTGCATTAGCATGGAAGGATTATATGGAGGTGAGAATACTCTCAACAACTTCTTACTCTATTGTTGCTATAGTAAAGGATGAGGGTAAGAATCTGGTTTGGGGGCTGGTCGGGGTGTATCTCAGCACTAATAACAAATCTGGGTCCGACAATATGAGGAGCTATCAGGCCAACTTTCACAATTTGAGGATAACCTTATTATTATGGGTGATTTTAACGCGATCCATAATCAACATGAGAAGGAAGGGGGCAATCTTCTCACGTCGGGTTCCATAGATAACTTTAATGGTTTCATTAATGATAACAGATTGATGGATCTTGGGATGATGGGTCAGCCGTTTACCTGGACCAATAGGAGGCGTGGAGAGCAGCTAATCAGGGAGAGAATTGACCGCTTCTTGACAGGACAAGTGTGGAGAAGTGCTTATACTTCGACAGTGGTAAGAAGGTTGACTGAAAATGGTTCTGACCATGCCCCATTATTGCTGGAATCTGATCCCCCAACCTGGACTACTAAGAGAAGATTCAAATTCCAAGCTCGCTGGTACGAAGTGGAGGAGGTTCGCCAGATTATTACCGATGCCTGAAAAACAAAAATTCATGGCTCTCCTATGTTTTCCTTTGCTCAAAAACTGAAGATATGTTGCCACCGATTAATCCTATGGCAGCAGCAAGGTAGAAACAATTCAAGGAAAGAAATTGCGGCAATTTCGGCCAAAATAGACCAGCTTTGGGATGAAGGCGTTCATGGGGGGTATAGAGATGAGCGAACTAGAAAAAAAATTGGAGGATGAACTTAACAAGGAGGAGAGTTATTAGCGGGAGAAGTCCAGGTGTAAATGGTTGAAAGAAGGGGATAAAAATACGAGGTTCTTTCACCAAAAGTGTCAAGGCAGGAACCGAAAAAGCAAAATCTGGGGATTGACCACCAATAATGGTGAGATGGCTTCGGACCCTGAGGGCATAGCCAAGATAGCTGAATTTTATTTTAAACATATTTTTTCATCCTCGAATCCTGAAGAACCGAGTTACCTGTTTGATGAGTTCACCCCTTCGGTTACAGCTTCCATGAACCAAAGATTGGTAAGGCCAGTTACTATTGAGGAAACAAAGAGAGCTACCTTCTCTGTTTGTGCTCAAAGTGCCCCTGGAGAGGATGGTTTCACAGCAAAATTTTTTCAATTCTACTGGGATATTATCGGTGGAGATGTGTTCAAAGCAGTGGGTAGTTTCTTTGGTGGTGGACGGATGCTTAAAGGATTCAATCATACTCAAATATGCTTGGTTTCTAAGATACCAGACGCTAGAGAAATGACACAGGTTAGACCTATTAGCCTATCTTCAGTTTTCTACAAGATTCTCTCAAAAATTCTAGTTCATAAACTTCAAAATTTCATGAATATAATAGTGAGTTCAAATCAGAGTGCTTTTTTTAAGGGTAGGCTTATTTCTGATAATATTCTCATTGCTCATGAATGTATGCACTATCTGAAAACTAAGAAGTCAGGATTGGAATGTGAAATGGCGCTCAAATTGGATATGAGTAAAGCTTATGATAGGGTAGAATAGAAATTTTTATGGTTTATCATGGAAAAAATAGGCTTTGCCTCTAGGTGGATTTCTTGGATTCAAGAATTAGTCACTACTGTTTCTTACTCTGTTCTGGTGGAAGGTCAACCATTTGGCTTCTTTAGGCCAACAAGGGGTATTCGTCAAGGAGATCCCTTGTCACCGTATCTTTTTCTTCTTTGTGCAGAAGATTTTTCCTATCTGCTACACAAGGCAGAGCAAAACAGGACTATTCAGGGGATTCATATTCACATGAGGAGCCCAAGTATTAATCATCTACTGTCTGCCGATGATTCTATACTTTTTTGTAAAGCTTCAAAGGAGACATGTTCTAACATTTTGGCTCTTCTCCATGACTATGAAATAACCAGTGGTTAGAAATTCAATCTCGATAAATCTGCTATTTTCTTCAGTCACAACACTTCTACCAATACACGTCAAGAATTGGCAACTTCTCTTAATATTCGACATGTGGGTGCCCAGGATAAATACCTGGGACTGCCATCAGTGGTCCAATGATCAAAGAGAGTGACTTTTGGAGCCATTAAAGATAAAGTTCAGAAGCGAGTTCAAGCGTGGAAAAGAAATCTCCTTTCAATAGGTGGAAGACATGTACTCATTAAAGCAGTTGGTGAAGCGATTCCAGTGTATACTCTATCTTGCTTCCGATTACCAGATTCATTATTGGAGGAGATTCATCAGATCTTGAAGCAATTCTGGTGGGGTCAAAAGGGTTCAGAGTGCAAGATGACTTGGGTTAGTTGGGATATGATGTCGAGGCCTAAGAAAGAAGGAGGACTGGATTTTAAAGACCTAAGAGCACATAACTTAGCACTTCTCGGAAAGCAATTTTGGAGAGTCATCATCAACCCAAATTCTCTACTGTCCAGAATGCTAAAAGGAAAATATTTTTGTTATGCATCCACACTCATAGCTGATAAAGGATCACAACCTTCTTGGGGTTGGCAAAGTCTTTTAGAAGGAAGAAAAGTTGCAGAAAAAGATATTAGCTGGAGCATAGGTTTGGGTTATAATGTTCGTATATGGTATGACCCTTGGTTACCTCCCCCATACCCATTTATTCCAAGTTACAGCAACAACATAGGTACAGAAGTCTACTGGATCAAGGATTTACTTACAGTGGATCGGCAATGGAAGAAGGAGCAGATAGAAGAAAATTTTCCTCCGGAGACAGCAACCCGGATCCTCTCCACTCCGTTGAATGCTAATGGTGTTGACAAGCTACAGTGGATTTGGAACAAAAGTAAGCAATATGATGTCTCTACTGGGTATAAGATCATCTACAATTTCTATCATGTTCCAACAGCATAGCTTCCCCCTTTGTTGCAAAATCAGGTAATTTGGAGGCAGATTTGGGGATTAAAGATTCAAACTAAGCTACATATATTTCTATGGAGGGCTATTCATGAAAGGTTACCTATGATGCATGTCATCCACCGCAGATTTGAAAACACCTTGCCCCTTTGCCTAAGATGCAGAGTGGAAGATGAAACAATCACCCACTGCCTCCTTCGCTGTGGCCCTGCTGTAGCGGTCTGGAACGCCCTCTTCCCTGCTGAGACTGTTGCTCGAAATGGGTCTCCTAATTTCGCGACGTGGTGGATGCGGGTCACCACCAAAAACCAGGGCGACACCGAGACACTTGCTCGAGTTGTGATTGTCTGCTGGGAACTCTGGAAAGCTCGGAATAGAGAAGTGTTTGAAGGAAAGAAGACGACGGTGGAGGAGATAACTGAGGTAGTAGCTCGATACCGATGAGATGTAACTAAGGGTTCAGCACATTTCTTCTTGTTTCGTTCCTTTCTGCAATAGCCATATGATTTTGTTGTGTTACCTTTAGTGGGAATGCCCAATTGCTCACTGTATGTCCCTCTTTGGACACTATTATTTCTTTTCTGAAGAAATAAAAATTAACTTATCTTTGGAAAAAAAAATAATTCATCGATCGTTAATTGTTATATCATTATGGAACTCATTAAGATAGTCACAAGTAAGATAGTCAATTCATAATTTTTATTTCAACCCAAAATATTAAACACATAGGATTAAAAATCACAATTCATAACATAAATTCACAACTTTAACTCACAAATCAAAACACAAATCTACAATTCACAAATTTATATGTCACTAAACAAATTCAAATAACAAATAAAACAACTAAACTACTAACAATGAACAACTAATTAGTCCAATGACTATGCATATTGTTCTTGAATGTTAAATTTTGAGTAAACACTCAAACCGGTCCTTGTCCATTTTTCAGAAGGACAAAGCGATCCCTGTCCAAAAAACAAAAGGTACATCCCGGCCCCTGTCTTTGTATTTCGTGAGACATGGCGACCCTTTTGTGCCTTCCGGTATTAAAAACAAACGGAATAAGTATACGTGTCACTTAACGATGATGAGCTGGCCGTCAAGTATCCATTAAGTGCCAAGCTAGCAAGTGAAAAATAGACCGGAGTCGATCTGTCCCTTCCTCCCAAACAAAAACGTTGTCATTTTAAGTGGGATGGGAGGTTCAAATGCTGCGCTTCTTCACTATCTACTCTGTAAATGTGTCATTGTGTTTGACTGTAAACCCTAGGACGACATGGTTGAGAGTGAAGAACATGGGTCGACATCAAATAAGCAAAGTGGGAGAGTTGAAAACGAATCAAATTGGAGTTTGAATGTTACTGGGAGTGTGGGATCAAGGAGGAAAAAGAAGTGGGTTTCCCCATAGTGTAATTGTGAAATTTATGCAATTGTTCATGTTTGGAACCGATATGAACCCAAACAGACTATTCTTTCGATGCTCATACTTTAAGGTAGGTTTATTAACAATTAAAATGTTGTTCACTTTGTTTTCCATTGATGCTCATACTTCAAGGTAGGTTTATCAAGAATTAAAATTATGTTCACTTTATTTTTCATTAGATTCTTAATAAAGAATATTATTTTGTAGACTCCAATACCTCATTGCAAGTACTTTTGTTGGCTTGATGATTATGTTGCATCATTCAATGAGGATGCTGCGAAGACTTTTTTGTACGGAGGTTTGAAGTTGAATCAGAATCATAAAGAAGGTCATTCTTCTACAGATGATAACAAAGTTAGGGAGCTAGAGGAAAGATTGGTTGGCTTAGAAATTCATTTAAAGAAAGCTAGATTGAATTTTAGTCAAATTAGGTGCACTAGTATTGGATGTGTTATATTGCCATTTGTTGTTGGAATTGTAGTTGGAAACCTATTTAGTGGTGTAGTTTAGAGAGATCAAATGTTACTTCTGGAGTATTGTATGTGAAACATGATGATCATGGTTGTTAAGTTGTTTAGGCTATGACATTTGTTGCTGTTGATCACTTTTGATGCATGAATATAAATATAATTAACCTGCTTTTGTTTTTATATGTTCTTTTATTCAATTTTAAAGAACACAGTAGTATACATAATTTTATAATAAAATAAGGCATTATGAATTTGTTGAACAAAGTAAGAAGCCATCTGTTGAAGTTGAAACTTAACACATGATACCATAATAAAAAAAATAAGGGAAGCATCATAACAGCCCTTACTAATATAGTTATCCAAAAGAGTATTCAACCAATTATATTACTGGTTGCATGTCTTAACATCTAATTATATAATAACAAAAGCAGGGGCAAAACAAGGTCCCTAATTAGCATAGTTGTCCTAGCAAGTAATTCGATAACCAAAATAAACAACAGTGTTAACAAGCTATTATCCAAATTATCTATTATTCTTAGTCCCAAACTTGTAAAAATAGATCAACTACTCAATTCTTGTTGGGATACCTAATCCCTGGAGTGGGGATAAACTTAAAAAGTATTGCTGCAGTCCCTAAAGTTGCTGCAGCCATAGTCTCTACTGATACTCTTGTTGATACACCTTGATTCGTTGAAGTAGATTAACCTGAATCAACAGATGGGGTTGGCCGTAGGTTCATCCGACTTGAGCCTTGTGCTATTGGAGTAGTGATCTCACAATTTTCTACTTCTCTCTAAAGCATGGTGCAAAGTTGGTGTTGAATTTTGTTGCAGGCTATCCTCATAAAAGATCATAGCAAAGGTCATAATTAAATTAAATAGAGATTACAAATTTAACTTAGGACCATTTTTTACCTCATCTACTTGGGGTGCAGACTGGGAGACATTAATTTCCTCCCCTTGACTGTGGTTCACTGATTGTCCTCTTGCGGATATTTTGGGAAGCTTCTTTTTGTTCTTCTTTTCCTTAGCCTATTATAAATGGTAACTGTTAAGGTAACAAATAAATTAGTATTATGCCAAATGAAGACCCTAAATTGGCATAAACTCACAACAGCATCTAATGTAGTTTCCTCAGCATTGGTAGTTGAGTTGTTCTCTCATGTTTGTTGAACCTATTTAATAGTCAAATCACAAGATTATTGAAATACAACAAGGTTCAACTAATTAGGACACTTAATCCCTTAGCTATATATTTATAGGACAGTTATCATATTAAATATATTTTGAAAGTGAATCATCACTTGTTGAATTATACCTGTTCAGTGTTAGCTTGGCTTGACTTTACAAATTGTAAAGGCCCTTTCTTTGCCCTTCTTTCCTTCTTTGTCATGGGTTTCCAATTCGGGTCTTGAGGTGCATTGGTACAAATTTTGTAATAGTGTCCTAGTTGACCACACTTTGAGCAAGTGACTTGAAAGGTCTTTCTACATTTGTTTGGATTCATCTCTTTCTCAACCGGGTCTGCTCTTCTCTTCATCTTTGGTCTATGAGCAGCTCTTTTGATCGGAGGAGAAAGAGTCTTAGGAGCATCCGATTGTACCCAGTACTCTTCACTATTAACCAGTTTGATGCAATATGAGTATGTAGCTCTTATTGCTTCTATTGTCAGCCATTTATGCACAAAATCTTCAGGCCTAAGGCCCATCTTAGACATGGCTGCCACTGCATGTCTACAAGGCATACCTATAGACATGAATTCAATTTATCACAGACAACCAATCTTATGTAACAAATATACATTTTTACAAATCTAAAATAATATTCAAAACAAGTTTACCAGTTAGCTGCCACATGTTGTATGTGCATGTTCTTTCTTCAAGATTAACCCCAACCTTGTGATTTCGACAGTGCACTTCAAAAAGTACTCTCTTACTGTCTCCAACCCATATAGCTTTTCATTTATGACTTTTTGGCTTAATGAAGTTGTCCAATCTTTTTTGCTACACTAGAGCTAAAGCGCCAACATGTTTCTCTAGCTTCTTTTGGTGTACTGCCATCTTCCGCATTAGATAACATCTTAAGTCTTCACACATGGTCAGTATTAGCTTACCCCTGTATGCCACTATCTTAGCGTTCCACACTTCACACATATTATTGGTGATATTGTCAACCTTGGGTTTGGGACTAAAAACGCCTTCGACAAAGCAGCTGGATCAAACCTATTAAGATATTCCCAAGCTGAAACACTGATCTGTTTTAGCTTTTCCATAACTGCCTTGAACTCAATTTGTGTGGTACAACATGCACAATCCCATACAAGTTGCTTTGTCTGTTGATCCTTAAATTGCTTAATAAAATTCTTCCAAATGTATAGTACGCAGTTCCTATGAAAAGCCCTTGGAAATATGTCCTTGAAGGCTAATGCCAATCCCTACCAGTAAACCAACAATGCATGCCAATAAACCAATTCAAACCAACAATGCATATCAATAAATAACAAATGCCAATAAACCAATTTAGACCAACAATTCATAGCAATAAATAATAAGGTATGAGATTCTCACAATATGTACCAACAATGCATATAAATAAATAATAATGTATGAAATGAAACAGTTTTTTTTACGACCTTTTGCTGGTGGTCTGAAATGAAATTCTAGCCCCTTTCCCGTGCTATCACCTAAGTCATGTTGAAGTTGTGTTAAGAACCATTTTCAAGTGTCCTTACACTCATTTAGCACAACTGCATATGCAATAACAAAGAAATGGTTATTACCATCTTGACTCACTGCAGACAGTAGCTGACCGCCATAATAACCCTTAAGAAAATAACCGTCTAATCCAATCAGAGGCCTACATCCTTCTATAAAGCCCTTCTTGCAAGCATCCAAGCTTATATATAGTCTATCAAACAAAGGAAGAGACTCTGGCTGAGGTATCACATCTAATCTTGTAGTTGAACCAGGGTTTGTCCTATGTAGTTCCATCAAGTAATCCCTAATCTTACTATACTGTGCTCCTTCGTCGCCAATTACCTCCTCCCTAGCTGCCTTAAGTGCCCTGCTTATCATTTTACCACTTAGTTGGATGTTGTATTCTTCGATCATATATTCTATAGCCTGCTGTGGCTTCATGTTTGCCTGAGTAAGAAGCCTCTTAACTAACTTCGATGTTACCCACTGCCTATTAGCAAGGTTGCTGCTGAAATTTCTCCTATAATTATGCTCATTGAACAAAGTTTTTACTTGAAAATATCTATGTGCACTATTCCATGATGTCAATATTAGCCACGAACAATTTTTATTAGCACATGCTGCCCTGACTCTCTGCTTCTGATTCTTTAGATACATAACATCTTTATCCTCATATACAAAATAATCCTTCAGCGCACTCTTAAATGCTTCCATTGTAGTGAAGGTTTGTCCAATTTTAAATTCAACCTCCCCGTACTTAATTTCTTCATTAAAGGCATCGTATGCAGTCTTCCCTTTGTCCTTAGATGACACTGGATTGTTGAATGCTTCACTTTCATAATCATATGGCTTGTCATAATCCAAATCTAATTCCTCAATAGTTGGCCCAACAGTCCCAAATGTGCCACCCAAACTAGTTCCAATGCTACTTAAACCATCACCTATAGTCTCAGTCTTAGTTTTATTATACCTTCCATCTCTCAGAATATGTTTCCTCCTAGTGCCTTTATACTTCTTGGAAGGCCTTTTTTAGACAGACTTTTTTTAGCTGTGTCCATACTATCCAACCTCCACATTTGGGCCAACCCTATTTTGAACTTTGGGCCATGGCTAACTTTCTTTTTAGGTGAAACTCTCTTCTTCTAAATATTTTTTCTCTTTTCTAAACTCTCATCACTGCTGTCTGTATTCTCAAAACCAGGAGGAGGAGACTTATAAGGCTCATCTTTTGTAGTCTCATATCCATCATCTGAAGATGATGAATCACTCAGCACAAAAGTATCACACTCCACACCATCATCAACAACTTCAGGGACATTTATCGGGTGATCAAAGTAAAGATAAAATTTATTATTGCCCTTATTTCTCCTCTGAACATCCCTCAATTCGTTTATCTCAGCATCACCTTTAATAACGTGTAGCCCACCTTCCATGTTATTAGCAGTGTTGTCAACCAATATATCTCCTTATATGTTGTATACTCTAACTCCTTAAATAAAGTTTCTAGATCAAAAAAATTAATATAGTCTAAATCTATGGTGGATACTTATGCACTTTTCCATTAAGATAACATAATACCCCTCTGAATTCCTCTTAAAACTTTTTCCATGATGAATACAGGTACAACCATAAAATCATCCATTTGAGATAAAATAATTGATATTTTACATTACAACTTCTACATAAATAATTGTGATTTTACTAGAGTACATATAGTCAACGTAGGTATATATTCTAATGAAATATTACATATATGGAGACACAAGAAAAAAAAATCCAAATTCACTACTATGCATGATGTAATATAGTCAAAGTAGGTGGGTATATATTTGCTGGTTTCTTTTTTCACGGGAAAACTAAATTTCAATAGAGTACATAAACATTTGCTAAGGTATATATTTGCCTTAAACTTTAATAGAAAGTTGCCGTGAACTCTTTTATAAACACTAATCATAGTAATGTTTATATATTATATATAATTGAAATTTGAATAAAGATAAACTATATTTGTAAAATTTGTTGTTATATATAGAGTTTGTGATTTTAATACAAGTAAATTGATGCATTCTGAACCCACTTGTAAACTATATATGAATTCTATTGAATCTTATTTTTAGTATATGAATTCTATTGTAGGAAGAAAAAATATCTTTATCTCTTGATGGTAAAATGCCCTAAAGTTAGCAACATTAAGTCCTAACCAAACTCTGTGTAATGCGACACCAAGCTAGAAAAAAATGCAAACACTCACTACGTAAAACTAATTAAGCAATACACAATGTCACTAATATTTTAGTTGAATAATCCGTTACTTACCTCGAAGACTTGCACAAGGAAATTCTGTCAACGTCATCAGGGAGTCCGTTAGTGGTGCCATCTGAAACTTCACTTGGAGCGTTGTCAGCAACACTGTCAGTGTCTTACTCAGCTCCACAGCCAGGTAGAGCGTCGTCGTTTTGTCATCTTCAGAGAGAACATAAAAAGATTTTTGGGTATTCTGTAATTAAGAGAAAGGAAAAAAGGCTTAAATGAAAACCCAAAGCACGTACTATACGCACCATTTCAATCTCTACTTAAAACGACAACGTTTTTGTTTGGGAGGCAGAGACAGATCGATCCCTGTCTATTTTTTACTTGCCAGTTTGATACTTAATAGACACCTAACGGCCAACTCATCATCGTTAAGTGGCACGTATATTTATTCTGTTTGTTTTTAACGCTGGAAGGCAAAGAAAAGCCACCATATCTCACGGAATACAAAGACAGAAGATTAGAACGTACTTTTTTTAATAGAGATCGCTTTGTCTTTTTAAAAAGTGGACATAGACTGAATTTGATGTTTACTCTTAAATTTTCAAATATATAAAAAAAAAAAAAGTTGAAAAATCTCTTGCAAGTTACAACAAGTGAACACTTGATTTTCAGCTTACATTACAAAAGTTCACATACATCAACCAATAGATACAACTAGCAAATGATGAAAATAGTAACCCCACCAACACATGTCAAAAATTAAATGGCCAAATATTCATTAATTTAATCTTATCCTTAAAGACATGCTCGGTATAAAGACTATTCAAGCTCCCTCCATTTCCACTTCCACTCATCAAAAAATAAAAAATATCCGAATTGTAATTGCAACTGCAATTGAACTCACTAAATTCTCGAATCGAACTGCCGAGCAAGATTTTCTCGCATTCTTTCCCGGCGATTATATTTTATTTTTCTATCCCACTTTCTGACAGATTTTTCAGGAAAATTGGATATCGAATAGAAGACAGAAAATAAAGAAAATTTATTAAATTAGAGGAGAAAAAAGATAAATAATAACCCATAATAACCCAGTTCTATACGGGGTTCGACCTTGACCCTTGTGGGTTTGTTTAAAAAAGAGTAAAGTACTTTTATTTTTTTTGAGTGGTCAACTGGTCAACATATTAGTATTTTATCTTTGTTTATTAGTTTTTCGGTCTGTAAATTTTTAAATTGAGACAGATCTGTCTTTAATAAATTTAGTTTTCAGGTCGCTAAATATTTAACAAAAAATGACTTATTTGTCTCATATTTTAAATATTAAAAAGCTTAATAGCTTATAAATAAAAATAGGTTGGTGATGACTTAAAAAAACCACTCAAAAAGATTTGGAAAACAATTAAAAATTTACTCAATTTATTCCCCCCAAACTACTAACAAGTAACAAGTAACAAAGACCTAAATTGACCTTGCCCATTAAAATGTTAATGCCTAAATAATTTTTTTTCCTTTATTTTTTTGGTTTTTATTTTTCTAGTTAATACAGTAAAATTTAAAAATTGTCTACTTTTAATTTTTACAATAGTTTTCTCCATTATGAACTGATTTTGAATGTGACATTGTGTTTGAGGTTGATTCCACTAATTTTGAGAAAATGCCAAAATCAAACAGTTTACTTTAAATAATATTTTTTTAATATGTTATTTAAATAATAACTTTTAAATTTAAAAAAAAAATGCAGCTTAACTTAATAGATTGAAAAAATATAATAACTTCTATTATGTGAAAAAGAAAAAAAATATTAAAAAAAAATTAACAGATCATTAGAAATTATTATTTTTAGTCATTATTTAATCATTAACTTAATTCTATTAATCTAATTTATTTAGTCTAATAATTTAATAATATACTTTATATACTATTTTTAAACATTAATTATTAATTAATAATAAAAATAATAAATTATGATAATAATCTTTTAATATTTCTCTAAATAAATGTTGAATAACAAATATCTTCCTTTGTTTCGTCAACTACGATTACTCCTAATTAGAAAATAATACATATAATCAAAAATCACAACAAATAAAGCCAGCACATCGAGGAGACAATGAGTCATATCAGCCACTCAACTTTTCTGATTCTTTTTTAGGGTTTGTTTTGAGGTATTAAGATAGAGATTGAGAAATTAAGATTCAATATCATGTTTATTGATTTAGATATTAACACTAAAATTTTTATCTCTATCTCTAAAATTTCAATATTTCAATACTTCTAAAAAATAGGAACACAGGAAACTAACATTTTTAGAGATAGAGATTGAAACTTTAATAATATTTTATACTTAAAATATTCTTATTTTAATTAATTAATTTCAATTTTATTCTTTGTACAAATTAAATTAGAATTTATTCTTGTTTCAATTTCTGTCTCTCATTTTACACCAAACAAAATATTAAAATTTATTTCAATCTCTATTTCTTAATCTCTATCTCTTAATTTTAGTCTTTCTATTTCTGTTGCTCAACCAACCGCAACCTTTTAGAACTTGGGATATCTCCATAAAATTATCATTCCAAATACAAATGATTCCTCCTAAGATAATGCCTTTTTTTTTTTCTTTTTCGGATACAAGACACTCTAAAATCTAAATCCCTTACAGGGATGTGAGGAAACATAACAAAACACCATTTAAGAACAAGAAGCAGTAGCAAACCAAGGAACTAAAAGTCAAAATGAATAATAATTCAAATAAGTAACACCAACAATTCTATCTACACGCTGAATTTTCGTTTCAAATTACGTGGAATTCTCCAACTTCCTAAATCCCTGTCTTTAATGAAAATATTTTTAAAAATGTATAACTAGACATATTTTTTAGTTTATTTTTCACTTATTTAAAAATAGATATAAAAATAGTCAAAATATCAAATCAACCAGCTCTTTGATAAATTAAAAAAAAAAATCAATTACATCTTTTAAGGTCGGTAAAAATACATTATGTTAGTATTTAATGGCATGATGAGTTATTTAATTAGTCTTTTAATTCTTTTTTATCAAGTGACTCATCACACTATTAAAAAATTAACATAATGTACTTTTATCAATTTCAAAAATATAATTGGTGAATTGAGTTTTTTAAATGGCGTGAAAAATTATTTAATTAATCTCTTAATTCTTTTCTATTAAGTGACTTATCATTCCATTAAAAACTAACATGATATATTTTTGTCAATTTCAAATATATAATTAATACAATTGAAATTTAAAAGATGATTTTAATACACAGAATTAATTTAAGAAACTATTTTAAAAATTAACTACACAATTAAAAGATTTACTTATGAAACTTTCATTAGAATAATACTCTAAAATAGGATTTGATGGTGATATGCTATGGTTGTGGATTTGGAGTCTTCTCACATCATGCAAGATGTAGGCTTTTCATTTTTTTAATTAAAAAATTATCTCTTAAACTATGAGAAGATTTTAGATTTAATTCTTTTTTTTTAAATAAATCGACAATATACACTTGTTGGAAGGGCCGCGGGTTGAGGGAGGCTGCGGATTCACAATACATGGAAGGCTCTGAAGCGTTGATTTTAGACGTAAATCAATGGTTCTAGAGTGTTCTGGGAGAAAGAAAATGTGATGGCGGCAAAGACGCTTTCAATAGCGCGTGGCGGTGCGTGAACGAATTTCTGACGATGTAGTTGGGTGCGTTCGACTCAGAACAACAAGACGAAGAGGATGGTGTGGTTAGTGATAGAAAAAAACGTCGAAAATGTAATCGAAAAGAGAAACAAAGAGACCATAAAAAAAAGAAAACATGAAAAAGCTATTAACTATTTTTCATCTTGAAAAAAAAAAAAAACCTAAACTCTTGATACCATCTTAAAATTTGTGATGTTCAATTGTTGTGTATAAACATAGTGTGAAAATGATGTTCTTTGTTACTAGATTATGAAGTAATGCATGTGAATTTTGTTTTTCAGATGGAGGAACTACTAGTCATTATGTATCTTAATGAGAAAAATTTCAAAAAAACGAAGAAGGCTATAGTTTTTCAGTAACTCTTTCTATTGGTCTTAAATAAAAAAAAAAAAAAAAAACATATAGATGCTGCAGAATTATAAAAACACTAACACCTTAACGCAATATTAATAAATTAACTCATATTATAATTGAGACAACCGAAAAACGATTTATTTGTATTTAAATTTATCCTAGATCATCACAAAATCAGATAGCAGCCACAACCACACCATTTTAGTACCCATTAGAAGGGGACCTAATCAAATTACTCGCAACAGTGCTCCCATATCCCATCATAAAAGAAGAAAAAGAAGAGTTACAAGAAGAGAAACGCAATTTAAAGATTGAAAATAAATTAGAATTTTATAATAAAAAAGAAATCTGGGTCCAACTGTAATCTTACGACAACATCTAGCTAGTCATTAGGACCTCCAGCGTGACAATAATTTTATCATCTGAGTCCACGCCGAAAATAGGTTTAGAGACTCTCATATTATTTAAAAGTGAATCTGAGAGTCTACTATAATAAAATTAGAATCTTAAACACTAAATTAAATAATCTGGTAAATCTCAAGAACAATTATAAAATTTATTCCATATATGACTAATCAAATTTTATACGCAATATAATCAAATTCATATTTATAATCAAATTAAAATTAAATAATATAATTAAATTAAACTAAATCATTTTTATAATTCAGAATTATCCCGTGAGTTACTAATGAGAAAAGACCTCGAAAGACACCCCAGAAGAAGTTCTTCGCATGCCTATCATATATATGGACTATTGTTCTCCCTGTTATAAAATAATTAAAGGGTAAAGTATAGTTTTGGTCCCAAAATTTTTGCGCCAGAATTGAAACCGTCCTTCTTCTAATTTTTTATTTAAAATTGTCCTTAACATTTTTTTCGTATTAAAATCGTCCTTTTTAATAAATTTTTTTGTTTTATTCCTAAACTACCCCTATTCCTATTTTAATAATAAAAATTATAAAATTAAAAAAAAATGCGTGTTGGGGGGTGGGGGAAGAAAACGCGTTGGGGAGGGGGGATGGGGGGAAGAAAAGGGTATACGAAGGGGGAGGGGAGGAGAGGGGAGGGGGGAGGGGGATGGCGTCGGCGAGCCTCCGTCATCGCCGCCTCCTCCAGAACTCTGATGATGATGGTGATGAAGGGGGAAGGGAAACCACCGTCCCGCTGCTGCAGCCGCTGCCTCTCTGCTGTCCAGATCAATCGCGACCCTCTCCCCTCCTTCTCTTCTTCCCTGTCTCGGATCTCCTCGAACCAGAGCTCACCGCTGGCGAGCCTCTCCTGCTTCACCATGGCGCAGCAACATGGAGCCGCCCCTGCTTCACCACCACGCAGCAACGTGGAGTCTCCTCTGTTTCACCACCGCCAGTGAGCCTCCCCGCTTTCCCTCCCTCAGTTCTTGTCGCAGAAGGAATCAGAGCCACCACTACCTGTTACCCTCCCTCCAGCCCCTTGATTTGATTCTGGGTTAGTTTAGCTGGATTTTAATTTTCTGTTAGTTGATTTTAGGTTATTGAATTGCTGAAAGTTGTTGCTGAATTGTTGTTGTTGTTGTTGAATTAGCCTAGGTTATTGAATTTCTGTTAGTGGTTAATTGTATACAAGATCCATGGTTGTTGTTGTTCTTCTGCATCTGGTTGTTGTTGTTTTATTATTTTTTGCTTCTGCTGTTCTTCCGCTTCTGGTTGAGCTTGTTGTTATCCATTGTTGTTCTTCTGCGTTTGTGCATCTGCTTCTGGTTAATGTTGAGGAAGAAGATGGGTGTTGAGGAAGAGTTCTGGGTTTATTTTTCTGAGTTTGAGTTCTGGATCTGAGATCTGGGTTCTAATGAGGATAACGATGATGATGTTGATTTTCTGAGTTTGGGTTGGTGTGGTGGTGGTGGTGATGGAGTGGCAGTGGGTGGGGGGTGGTGTTGGTGTTGGTGTTGGTGTTGGTGGTAGTGGTGGTGGTGGTGTTGGTGTTGGTTGTGGCGGTAGTGTTGGTGTTGGTGGTGGTGGTGGTGGAGGAGGTAATTGTGTTGGTAGTGGTGAGGGTATTTTAGTCCAAAAAAAATTAAAAGGACGATTTTAATACGAAAAAAACGTTAAGGACGATTCTAAATCGAAAATTAGAAGATGGACGATTTCGATTCTGGCGCAAAACTTTTGGGACTAAAACTATACTTAACCCAATAATTAAATAAGGAAGATAAAATAAAGAAGTGTAAATGAAAGACTCTAGTATTAATATTCACTAATATTAATATCCTACCATAATAACGATAATTTATATATTAATATTGTATTTGTAGTATATGAAGAGAGAAAGATAAAGAAAAGATTTATATTGTACGTAGAGAGAGAGAGAAGAAATGCTTTATTGATGTGTATCAAAAGCCTCAGCCTATGCCCCTATTTATACATGTGCAAGGCTTTACTTTTTCAAACTATATTAAATACAAGCATCCTTGAGAACTGTATCTTATGGAAAATGGGCATCCACATAAGATGTGATAAGGCATTCTTATCACAACATTCCCCCTTGGATGACCATTTAGGATTATTGCCTCGTTAAAACCTTACTAAAAAAAATCCAGTGGGAAAAAAAACCTTAGTGAAGGAAAAAGAGTACAATATCCTTTAGTGATGGGGACTGCCTCATTAAAAACCTTGTCAAGAAAAACCCAATGAAAAAAAACCTGACCAAGGAAAAAAGAGTACAGTCTCCCCCTCTTGTCGACATCATTTAATGTCTCAAAATTGGCGCATCCCAATCTAATGTACCAATCTTTTAAAAGAGGATTTTGGGAGTGACTTTGTAAATAAATCTGCCAGATTGTCACTTGAGCGGGTCTGTTGGACATCAATTGTCCCTTGATTTTGAAGATCATGAGTGAAGAAGAATTTGGGAGAAATAAGCTTTGTTCTATCACCTTTGATGTATCCACCTTTAAGTTGAGCAATACACGCTGTATTATCTTCAAACAGGACAGTTGGAGCTATCTTATGATCAATCAGTCCACATGATAACAAAATATATTGGATCAGACTCCTGAGCCAAAAACACTTGCGACTAGCTTCATGTATCGCTAGTATTTCAGCATGATTAGAGGATGTTGTTGTTATCGTCTATTTCGTGGACCTCCATGATATAGCTGTACCACCATATGTGAACAGGTATCCTGTTTGAGATCTCCCTTTGTATGGATCAGACAAGTATCCAGCATCTGCATAGCCAACTAGCTGTGACTTGGATCCATAGGGATAAAACAATCCCATATCAACCGTTCCATGAAGATATCGAAAGATTTGTTTGATTCCACTCCAATGTCTTCTGGTTGGAGAGGAACTATACCTTGCTAGTAAATTCACCGCAAATGATATGTCAGGTCGCGTATTATTAGCAAGATACATTAGCGCTCTAATGGCACTAAGATATGGTACTTCAGGACCAAGGATATCTTCATTTTCTTCTTTAAGACGGAATTGATCATTTTCCACATCCAAAGATCTTACGATCATTGGAGTACTTAATGGATGCGACTTATCCATATAAAATCTCTTCAAGATCTTTTCTGTGTATGTTGTTTGACGAATAAAGATCCCATTTTTTGTATGCTCGATCTGCAGGCCGAGACAAAATTTAGTTTTTCCAAGATCTTTCATCTTAAACTCTTCTTTTAGAGTTTTTATAATTGTTGGAATCTCTTCAGGAGTTCCAATGATATTTAAATCATCAACGTACACAGCAATTATAATGAACTCAGATGCAGATTTCTTTATGAAAACACATGGGCAGATATCATCATTCTTAAATCCGTTTTTGGCCAGATACTCAGTAAGACGATTATACCACATTCGTTTATATTGCTTTAGACCGTATAAAGATCTTTGCAATTTGACTGAGTATAACCCTTGTGAATATTCATTGGATGGTTTAGATATTTTTAGTCCTTCAGGGACTTTCATATAGATATCCCGATCTAATGAGCCGTATAAATAGACTGTTATCACATCCATTAAATGCATATGCAATTTATGATATGCAGATAAACTGACCAAATAACGCAATGTTATCGCATCCACTACAGGGGAATACGTTTCTTCATAATCTATACCGGGCCTTTGTGAAAAACCTTGTGCCACAAGTCGGGCTTTGTAGCGCACAACTTCATTTTTCTCATTTTGTTTTCTCACAAATACCCATCAGTATCCAACATGTTTTACATCTTCAGGTGTACGAACTACAGGTCCAAAGACTTCACGTTTTGCAAGTGAGTCTAATTCAGCCTTCATGGCTTCTTCTCATTTTGGCCAATCATTCCTTTGTCGACATTCTTCGACTGATCTTGGCTCAAGATCCTTACTTTCATGCATGATATTTAATGCCACATTATATGCAAATATTTCATTGACAATTGTCTTATTTCGGTTCCATTTCTTTCCTGTAAAGACATAATTTATCGAGATCTCGTCATTTTCACAATTTTCAGGTACCTGAACGTCTTCTGGCGTTAAAATCATATCAGAATTTTGGACAACTGCAAGTGTCTTTGCTATGTCTTTTTCAACAGGAATAGTATTTACCTCTTTTCTCTTTCGAGGATTTTTGTCTTTGGAACCGACAGGCCTGCCACGCTTCTGGCGTGAATTTGCTTCAGTGGCTACTTGTCTTATTGGGACATCAATTCGAATTGGGGCATTTTTCGCTGGTATATAAGATTTGGTTATCCTCTTTGAATCAGAAAATGCATCAGGCAATTCATTTACTATTCTTTGCAAATATATAATCTTTTGAACTTCTAGTTTACATTTCCCTGATCGAGGATCTAAATGCATCAATGATGAGCGGATATTTTATACGCTTGTTGGGGATAATTTCATATAGTTTAGAATATGTTTTAGTTAGTTTTTAGTTTATTTCCATTAGTTTTTAGGAAAAATTCATATTTCTGGACTTTACTATGAGTTGTGTGTTTTTCTGTAATTTCAGGTATTTTTCTGGCTGAAATTGAAGGAGCTGAGCAAAAATCTGATTCAGGCTGAAAAAGAACTGCTGATGCTGTTGGATTCTGACCTCCCTGCACTCAAAGTGGATTTTCTGGAGCTACATAACTCGAAATGGCGTGCTTCCAATTGCTTTGGAAAGTAGACATCCAGGGCTTTCCAGCAATATATAATAGTCCATACTTTGCACAAGGATAGACGACGTAAACTGGCGTTCAACGCCAGTCCTCTGCCCAATTCTGGCGTCCAGCGCCAGAAAAGGATCAAAAGCTGGAGTTGAACGCCCAAACTGGCATAAAAACTGGCGTTCAACTCCACAAATGGCCTCTGCACGTGAATTACTTAAGTCTCAGCCCCAGCACACACCAAGTGGGCCCCAGAAGTGGATCTCTGCATCATCCATCATAGTTTATCCAATTTTTGTAAACCTAGGCTACTAGTTTAGTATTTAAACAACTTTTAGAGACTTATTTTTGTATCTCATGACATTTCAGATCTAAACTTTGTATTCTCTGACGGCATGAGTCTCTAAACCCCATTGTTGGGGGTGAGGAGCTCTGCTGTGTCTCGATGAATTAATGCAAGTATTTCTGTTTTCTATTCAAACACTCTTGTTCCTATCTAAGATGTTCATTCGCGCTTAACTGTGATGAAGGTGATGATCAGTGACATTCATCACCTTCCTCAAACCATGAACGTGTGCCTAACAACCACCTCCGTTCTATATCCGATTGAATGAGTATCTCTGAGATCTCTTAATCAGAATCTCCGTGGTATAAGCTAGAACTGATGGCGGCATTCATGAGAATCCGGAAAGTCTAAACCTTGTCTGTGGTATTCCGAGTAGGATTCAAGGATTGAATGACTGTGACGAGCTTCAAACTCCTGAAGGCTGGGCGTTAGTGACAGATGCAAAAGGATAATAAATCCTATTCCAACCGGATCGAGAACCAACCGGTGATTAGCCGTGCTGTGACAGAGCGCGTGAGCGTAGTTTTCACTGGAAGGATGGAAGGTAGCCATTGACAACGGTGATCCACTAACACATAGCTTGCCATAGGAGGACGTGCGTGCGTGAACAAGAAGACAGAGGAAAGCAGAGATTCAGAAGACAAAGCATCTCCAAAAACTCCAACATATTCTCCATTACTGCATAACAAGTAACCTTTAATCCATGCTCTATTGTTTATTCGCAGTTCAACTGATAAACATAATTGACTTCCTGACTAAGATTTACAAGATAACCATAGATTGCTTCAAACCAACAATCTCCGTGGGATTCGACCCTTACTCACGTGAGGTATTACTTGGACGACCCAGTGCACTTGCTGGTTAGTGGTACGCGTTGTGAAAAGTGTGATTCACAATTCGTGCACCAATCAACGATGATGCATTCTAATTAAGTTCCTTTTCAGGAAGCTTATTCTCTCCTCCTAATGTTGAAAATTTTGATTCATCAAAATGACAATCCGCAAACCGGGCTTTAAATACATCTCCAGTTTGTATCTCAAGATACCTCACTATAGAGGGAGAATCATATCCAATATATATCTCCAATTTCTTTTGGGGTCCCATTTTGGTGCGATTAGGTGGTGCAATGGGAACATATATCGCACACCCAAATATTCTTAAATGAGAAACATTTGGCTGCTGGCCAAAAGCTAATTGCATAGGAGAGAACTGATGGTAACTCGTTGGCCTCAAACGAATAAGTGCTGCGGTATGTAAAATAGCATGCCCCCAAACCGAAGTTCGGAGATTTGTTCTCATAAGTAAGGGTCTAGCAATCAATTGGAGGCATTTAATAAGTGATTCTGCTAACTCATTTTGTGTGTGAACATAAGCTACTGGACGTTCAACACTTATTCTATTAG
This sequence comes from Arachis ipaensis, assembly GCF_059453495.1. Lineage (NCBI taxonomy): Eukaryota > Viridiplantae > Streptophyta > Magnoliopsida > Fabales > Fabaceae > Arachis > Arachis ipaensis. The sequence goes on along the minus strand of NC_142440.1, from coordinate 136,803,037 downwards.
CCATACAATAAGCATCAAATGCTTGGGAAGTAAATTCACCAGCATTATCAAAATGAATTGCTTTGATTGGATTTTCTAGAAATTGTGCTTTTAATCGAATAATTTGAGCCAGTAATCTCACAAATTCCAGGTTGCGAGAAGATAATAAGCACACATGTGACCATCTCGAAGATGCGTCTATCAGGACCATAAAATATCTAAAAGATCCACATGGTGGATGGATAGGTCCACATATATCACCTTGAATTCTTTCTAGGAATTCAGGGGACTCAAATCTAATCTTTACTGGTGAACATGCATCACAACAAAATTCACCAGATTTAAGAATCTTCTGGTTCTTTAGTGAATGTCCATGGGAGTTTTCAATAATTTTCCGCATCATAGTTGTTCTCGAATGACCCAATCGGTCGTGCCAAGTTATGAATTCATTTGGGCTAGTAAACTTCTGGTTTACAATGGCATGTGATTCAATTGCACTAATCTTGGTATAATATAACCCAGATGAAAGTGAGGGTAACTTTTCTAATATAACATTTTTATTTAAATCATGAGTTGTGATACATAAATACTCATGATTTCCCTCATTCTTTGTTTTAATATGATATCCATTTCGACGAATATCTTTGAAAATCAACAAGTTCCTCAGAGACTTGGTAGATAATAGTGCATTATTTATTATAAATTTTGTTCTTCTAGGAAACAAAATTATAGTTCTTCCCGAGCCTTCTATCACATTGCCTGAGCCAATAATAGTATTAACATATTCTTCTTTTGGCACAAGATGGGTAAAATATATATCACTTTTAAGAATAGTGTGCGAACTTGCACTATCCGTAAGGCAAATATCTTCAGAATATGTCCTTGCCATTTTTCTTCAAAGACAAATGATAATAATAATAAAACGAGTAGAAGTACATGCACAGTAAAATTATTCACATGAATACTTAACAAACACATACACATATCAAACTATTCCATCATTGATCAAATAGTCAATATTTCCTTCAAAATCCTTAAAGAAATTAGATACATCATAATGAGTGGTGAAATTTTCATCATTTTAAACAAAATTTGTTTCCTTTCCTTTGTCATCCTTTTTCAAGGATGCTTGATAAAGATCAACTAGGTGTCTTGGGGTACGATAGGTACGTGACCAATGGCCCTTTCCACCACAATGAAAGCATTTATCCTTAATTGATTTACTTTGCCCATTGTTTCTTTCTTTATCCCACTTCTGGTGAGATCCTCTCTTTTGAATATAATTTCTTGTTGCCAAAACCTTACCATTTACCTCTTCTGAGGTTATAATTTGCCACATTTACTTCAGGAAATGGGGCGACGCCAGCTGGGCGCGCTTCATGATTTCTTAAGAGCAACTCATTGTTGCGTTCAGTAACAAGAAAGCAAGAAATTAGCTCAGGATATTTTTTTAAATCCTTTTTCTCGATTGCTACTGCAGGAGCACATTCGAGGCATGGAAGGTCGAGAAAGTTTTCTCTAACATATCGGGCTTGAGGAGGTATCACCGTCTTTTGATGATTGTACCTTTTTTCAAGGTCTTTCCACAGATTTGCAGGATCTTTTAATGTAGGATATTCATTTTTCAATCATACGTCAAGATGACAATGAAGAAAAATCATAGCTTTGGCTTTATCCTTCTGGGATGTATTATTTTCAGCCTTAATGGTATCTATAAGATCCATTGAATCAAGATGGATTTTACCATATAGTATCCATGATAAATAATTATTTCCAGATATGTCAAAAGCATTATATTCAAGATGAAAGAGTTTCGACATAATAAAAATTTGTTACCTGAAGTCTTTCTAAAATTTCGTTAGAGTTTCGTGCTGATAACATGTTATAAAATAACTAAATAAGGATGATAAAATAAAGAAGTGTAAATGAAAGACTCTAATATTAATATTCACTAATATTAATATCCTACCATAATAACGATAATTTATATATTAATATTGTATTTGTAGTATATGAAGAGAGAAAGAAAAAGAAAAGCTTTATATTGTACGTAGAGAGAGAGAAGAAATGCTTTATTGATGTGTATCAAAAGCCTCAACCTATGCCCCTATTTATACATGTGCAAGGCTTTATTTTTTTAAACTATATTAAATACAATCATCCTTGAGAAACTGTATCTTATGAAAAATGGACATCCACATAAAATGTGATAAGGCATTCTTATCACAACACTCCCCTTATTTTTTATCTCTAATTTTCTATGCAAAACAAAGATGATCATCATTCTCAGGGCTAATTTTTTCTTTTAGTTTTTTATTTTAATAAAAAATAATTAAAATAACTATTATATATTTTTAATTAAAAATAACAACTAAGATTTAAAATTTATTTTTTATAAGATAATTGAACATATCATATATTAAAATAATTAAACACAAATATCTCGAAACTAATTTCAAAAATTGTAAATATAGGTTGTTGTATATAATATCTTTAAATATTATTCAATTTTTTTGGATGTTTCCTACAAAATTATTTAAAAAAATATATTATACTTTATGTAAATAATTTAAATCACAACTATAACTTATGCAATGAAAAAATTAATAATAATGTTACTAGAGTTGAAATGAATTAAAATTTGTAACTTACAAAAACAATTGAGCTCGACATTTTTTTCTTTAATTCAAAGTCATCTATTATTTAATCTGTATTGAAAACAGTTACAATTTCTTTTTCAATTTAAATAACTAAATTATCTGCAAGAAATTTGCCTGCTATTTTACTCTGAAGCCTTTTTTTTAACAATTTTCATTGTCGAAAAAGCTCTTTCTATTGTTGTTGTAGATACTAAAAAAGTCAAGAAAGTGCGAATCAATCTATCAACCAAATGGTAAGTTCTTGATTTTTCTATTTTTTTAATCTTTGATATAACTCAAAAAGTGTCTTAACATTTTTTAAATGATTCGACATATCAAATACATAACGTTGTAATTGAGCATTCAAAAGAATCATTTTATTATTAGAAAAATTTAAAGGATAAATTTTTTCAAATAACATGCATATATTCTGAATATTAAACAACTTAAAATTGTCTTTAGGATCTAAAGCAGTACTTAAAGTCAAAAGTTCTATGGTTTTCTCATTAAATCTATTATTTAACTCTTGTATTTGAGAGTCCATTATTACTGTCAAAAACACATCTACCTGATAATGACGCTCAATTGTTATTTTTGATTGACGAGATCAACCTCTTCCAATCGTGTATTGTGTACTCATATCAGGAATGTCAATTTCATGCTTCTCACAAAATTTCTTACCATCTCAAGTAAATTGCACCAACCATTATCCCTCAATTTTTGAAGAAGTAGTTTTAATATGGAAATGGCATGCATTCATTCAAAATATCTTGAAACTTTTGTTATAATACTTGGAACAAAATATTAGTAATCCCCATAATTTTTCATTAAATATAACGAAAAAATAAATTCAAACGAGGATAGCACTTTGTTGATACCATAAGCCTCACTTTTTTTAGTGAAAATTGTACCATCATTAATAATGTTATTAAGAACGGTATGAGTAGTTACAAATATTCTTATCAAGCTACAAATAGAATGAAAGTAAAAATTTCATATTGTATCTCTAACTCTTTGCAAAGTGCCCACTTAATTTGTACCTGTTTCTAGCTCATTATTGACAATTAATTTTGTAATTTCAATTTCTTGAGCTTCATTGATCATGTCGTTTGCAAGATACACCAATAATATTGACAATAGCAGTCAATTGTGTGAAGAAATCATGAATTTGAAGTACTTCCCTTAAATCAGCCACTAGTGCTAATTGCAATCTATGAGCGAAACAATGGACCTAATATGCTTGTTGGCAATCACTGAGAAATAAAACTTGTAAATCATTCCATTCTCCTCTCATATTGCTAGCGCTATCATACCCCTGATCTCGAATATTTTCAATTCGGAGATTATAAATAGAAAGTATAGACACCAATTCTTTTTTCAAAGTCAAGGCACTAGTATTACTAACATGTACAAGATCAAAGAAGCGTTTACGAACAAAACTATCCGGATCAACAAATCTAAAAAAATAATAGCCATTTGTTTTTTTTAGATTCGTCACAAGCTTCATCAATAATGATACAAAAATTGGCATCTCAAACATCTTTTCTAATTAAGTTTCTCACGATTATAGCAAGAACATATAGAATTTTCTTTTGAACATCGCTTGAAGTATATTTAGTAAATCTAGGAGCATTTTTCAAAACAAACTTTTGAACATTACTATTGTATTATTAGACCCCAAAAATTTTAAAAATTCAATAAAGTTACCTCGATTATTTGAACTCGAACTTTCATTATGGCCTCTGTAAGCGCAACCCTGAAAAGTCAACCATCTAATACAATCATCAATAGATGCTCCAAGTCTACGTCGATTATTCTCAATTTTCTCTAATGTTTGTTGCTTCATAAGTGTATCAACATGTTGTGATTGCTTCATCAAATCATCACATGATTTCGTTGCCTTATGATGAAATGAGTTGAGACTTTTACTAATGTGATTCAAAAGAGAACAATCTTTTTTACTAATTCCTGAAGCTGTTTTCAATGATGGCATTTAAACCTGTGTTGATTGAAGATTTCTTAGCAAATAGGTAGCATGGTAAACAATATATAGCATCATCTTCAATAGAATACTCTAATTATAAAGGGTATAATTACATAATTATAATTTTTAATTTCTTTTAAAAATCTAAATTATTATTATAAAATTATAAATTAAATAAATAAATATATAAATTATTAAAAAAGTTAATAAAAGAAGTAACTTACAAAAAAATAAGAAATAATAATAAATAATAATAGTAGACCGAAGATTACTTACTAATAATAATTGAAGGACGTTTTGTTTTCGATTTAAAAAAAAAGAGAAAAAGTAAAAACGTGATCTTTGCTAGATGCTGCGTTTCATGATGCTGAGAAATAGAAGTTATCTTTTTTTTTGTGTGTGTGTGTATTGAAGAGCTGATCTTTAATCATCACTTATTCAAGGGATTAGGGCTTTTTTTTTAATTATGGTAATATAGCCCATGGTCCAAGGCCCTAAATTTACAAATCTAGTTGAGTGGGGAAGGCTATTTTTTAAAAGGGAGCCGTTCAAGGCCTTTAATAAAACTGATCAATTTGTTCCGCTAGGGAGCTCCTCTCCTCTCAACAGGAAAGTTCACCAAAAACTTTGGGTTCTTCTCCAAAAGGGAGTCTTTCCATCTAATTCCAATATCCACAAATATATTCTCACACAATCCTCTATCAACATGAGCTTTCAAAGGCACTGAAAAACCTGAAAAACATAACAACTTATATTGAGCAACCGAAGACATGAACAGCATTGAAGGAAGAGTAATCAAGCTCAACAAGCCTGGAGAGCTAGGATACAAGAAGGACTGCTTAAATGTGGCGGGTAAGATAATAAGTGATAAGGAGATAAGCTTTAAAACATGTAAGAATGCTTTACTGGAAATGTGGGATAATCCACAAAGTGTTGCAGTCACTGATATCGGTTCGAAAAAAATGTTATTTAGTTTTAAAGATAGGAAGATAGGGCTGCAGATTATGCAGAATGAGCCATGGAATGTCAGAGGAAATATGGTCAATCTCAGATTATGGAGGGAGGGCGAATCAGTTTTTGAAGTTGATCATGACTTCATGGAGTTTTGGATTCAAATACATGGCATCCCACATAACCTCATGGATAGAGAGACAGGTACTCTCATCGGAGAAATATTGGGAGTATTGGTCGAGGCGAAAGATCCAAGAGGGGATGGTGTACTGAGAAGACCGTATCTAAGGATTAGAGTTAGCATCAACATTACTAAGGCTCTACCTACAGGATTCTGGTTAGACAGAGAGGAGTTGCCACCTTTGTGGGTCTTCTTTAGGTATGAGAGGCTGCCGGACAGCTACTGTTTCAACTGTGGTATTTTAGGGCATGAGAAGATGACATGCAAGAATCCAACAGCCATGGCATGCTGGGATCCTACTAAGAAGAAGTATTCACTAGGACTGGGAGTAAGTCAAGGTCGACAAGGATCAACCATGGGAGGAGGGAGTTCAAAACAACAAGGATGGAGAGAGGAAGGGGGAAGAGCTGGCGCGTGTGCAGCAGAACCTTGAGAGCGAGAGTGGTGAGAAGCAAAGCTCTGAGGAGAGTAGGATAAGGGCTGAGCAAGCACAACAGCAGAAAATCAGGGAGAAAAGTGTCCGGGAAAACCAAATAGGGAAAGAGGAAGATATGTCAGATGCAGAAGAGCAGGTAGAGAAAGTACCAGAAATCCCAGATTTCCAGGGAGTTAGGGATTCACAGCATGACCTAGGGGCAGTTTATAAATTGAAAAATCTTATTGAGGAGATAAGAGAAAGAAACAATGAATGGGCCAAAAACAAAAAGGTCCAGAAGGGAGAAATGAGGAATGAGGCGCAGAAGCCAAAGGAAAATGGGCCAACTCAGGATATTAGGCCCAGAACAGGGGAAAATCAGATGCAAGCAAGAAACGTGGATAGGAGTGGGTTGAATAATTATACAACAGAGGAAGGGGAGGTGAATAGCTATAATATTGCAGATTGGAGGTTGGGCCAGGAGAATAAAAAAGAAAAAGAAACTATTGGTCAGGAGCTAAAAAAACTTATGTTAGCAAGAAATAAGGAAAAACAGGTGTATGAAGGCAGAATGGAGGGGAAGGAACATCAAGAATTATTGAATAGTGGAATGGAGAAGGATAAACTAAAGAAGCCATCCAAGGAAGCGCAGAATAGAGAACATGAATCTGGGAGTCAGCAGGTTAATCCAGGTGAGAACTTATACTATGTTGAGTGATAAACCACTATTTTATGGTTTATAATGGTTTAATTGTGTGGTTTTATCATGATCTTTACCCACTTATTCATATAATTAGCATGCATTTATATTTCCTTCCTAAAATTATTACATGATTGAAAATTTGCTTCCTAGAGACTTTTAATTATGTATTTTAATTCTCCTTTATTCCATTCGATGCCGTGATCTGTGTGTTAAGTGTTTCAAGCTTTATAGGGCACGAATGAGTTGGAGATTGGAAAGGAAGCTTGCAAAAATGGAAGGAACACAAGAAATTAAGGAGATGACCAGCGAAAAGTGACGCGGCCGTATGGCTCACGCGACCGCGCGAAAGAGAGGAAATCGCAGTGACGCAGCCGCATGGCTCACGCGACCACGCGGATTGGAATAGCATAAGTGACGCGGAGGCGTGGACGACGCGTCCGCGTGGAGAAGCAAAACGCCGAATGACGCGTCCGCATGAATGACGCGATCGCGTGACGTGCGCGATCTGCATAATGTGCAGAATCGCTGGGGACGATTTCGGGCCATATTTTGACCCAGTTTTCGGCCCAGAAAAGCAGACTAGAGCCAAAGAACATGCAGAAACCGACAACAACATTCATTCTAGATAGTTTTAGTTTTTCAGATCTAGTTTTCCTCTCCTCTAGGTTTTCTCTCTACACATTCATAGTTCTTAGGATTTTTAATTGCTTTTTGCATTGGGATATTGAGAAGAGTTGTTACCTCATCAAAACTTCATCATTCTAGTTCGTTTTCTTTACTTGGCTTTACTCTTCCATGTCCTTTAATTTATTTCAATCTTACTGTTGGATTATTTTAGAATTTATCAATACAAGAGTTATTTTTATTTTTAATTAATTTCTTTGAGTTTTATTTATCATGTCTTCCTTTAGTTCCCTTTCGTATGTTATGAATTCCACATTCACAATGAGCAAGTAGTTCCCTAATTTGATGGGGAGTTGATTGAAAGGAACCCTTGAGTTGGAGTGCTCAAGGGAGAAATTGTAATTGGGTTTATTATTGGTTTACTCTCTAGTCACTAATGCCAGTCCTTCTAAGTAAGCGGATTGGGACTTGTGAATAGAAATAGCATTCCAACTTGTTTGACTTTCCCTTACCTAGTAAGGGATAACTAAACAGAACAACCCCAATTATCAATTAATCTTGAAAGTGCTGCAATAAGAATAGGGCTTCCAACTAATCTACTCCCATTCAAGGCTTTTATTTAAATTACATTAATTCTCTGATTTAATTTCCTGTCATTCAACTCAAATCTTTTTTGAAAACCATCTGATTAATAAAATAGCACACTTTCCTGCAACTCGTTGGGAGATGACCTGGGATTCATACTCCTAGTATTTTAACTTTAATTTCTGTGACATCCTTTTAAATTGATAAGCGAATTTCTGGTTGGTTGAGAACTATACTTGCAACGCATATCTTATAACAATTCTTAACTCACCAATTTCCGCCACGTCAATTTTTGGCGCCGTTGACGGGGAGTTGCAATAGAGTTCTAAAGTTATTGATTGGATTTTATTTATTTGCATTTTATTTTATTTTGCTACTATGAGCTGCTTGTTTCTTTCGTTAGATGACGTGTTCACTTCCTGATCCAAGCTTGCCAGTATTCGATCCTGAGATTGAAAGAACTATTTCACGAATAAGGCAAGCTCGGCGTCGGTTAGTTCTCTCTGAGGGCGGATCTGAAACGTCATTTGAGGAAGAAACCAACCCCGGTTCTACTGATTCGGTTAATTTACGTATAGGTGACATGGCAGCACCTAGGAGAGTTGCTATCCAGGAGGCTGGAGCCCCTGATTTTTCAATGCAACCATTTCAAGCGCATCATCCAGCGGTGGCTACAGACTTTGAAATAAAGACCGCACTGCTCAATTTGATGCCCAAATTTCATGGCTTACCTGCTCAAGAGCCTATCAAGCACCTGAGAGATTTTCAAGCAGCCTGTTCTACTGTCAGGCGTGATGGTGCAGATGAAACTTCAATTTTGCTGAAAGCCTTCCCATTTTCTCTTGAGGGAAAGGTAAGATAGTGGTACTACACTCAACCCGCAGCAACTGTATCCAACTGGGATACACTCAGAAGAGAATTTTTGGAAAAGTTCTTTCCAGCTGAAGTTACTGATAAACTGCGGAAAGATATTTCCATGATTGTTCAGGATGATTCTGAAACTCTCTATGAGTATTGGAAGCGCTTCAATAATCTTCTAGAAGCTTGCCCCACCATATGATTGATAATATAGTGTTACTCGGCTACGTCACACAGGGCATGAGGCCCCAAGATAAGACCACATTGGAAAGTGCTAGCAATGGGTCTATGAAAAAGTACAAGACCACTGATGAGGCATGGAAATTGATCAGCAACTTAGCTGAATCTACTAGGAATCACAGGCAGAAACAAGGCCGTGCAAAAGTCGTTGTAGAAGTATCCTCTAGCAGAGAGACTGCTGCTTTAACTCAGAGTATCTGTGAAATGACCAACTTGCTGAAGCAGATGCAATTGAATCAACAACAAGTTCAGCAAGCTCAACCTTCTCCAACACAGCAAAACCAACAGTTAGTCCCACAAAAACTTTGCAAAATTTGTGCTGATTATAACCATTATCCTGATGAATGTCCGCAGCTCTAGCAGGAAGACAACACCGTGGCAGCCACTCATAACTTCTATGACCGCCCCAACCAAAGGTACAATCAAAGTGGCAATTACAACCATGGGTGGCAGGACAATTCTAACCAAAATTGGAGGGACAACAACAACAGAGGAGGCAGAGATAATCAGGGAAATCAGAGGTGGAATAACAACAACAACAGGCAGCAGAACCAGTACCAGCCTTACAGAGCACCTCACCTGAGGCAATCCCAAGGACCACAGAATACCCAACAGCAAACCTCTCAAACTACCTATCCTTCGTCTTCTGCGAATGATGACCTACTACAATCTATTGATCGGAGACAGTAGACCATAGAAAATAACATTAATGCCATTCTAAATGGTCTGAACGCTACTTTGCAAGCTCTTGTCTCCCAAATTGGATCAATGAATAACTCTAATAACCAACCTTTGAGCTCCAGTGGAATTCCTTCTCAACCATTATCCAATCCCAAGGGTGGTATTAATGCCATCACCCTAAGATCCGGAACCACACTGCAGGAGAGGACTCAGGAGGAGCCAAACCCACCAGAACACGCTTCAGCTGAAGAGGTAGTGGAAATAGAAGATGTTGAAGAGGAAGAAGACATACAGGACATAGCTGAAAAAGAAGAAGCTCAACCACAGGAGGAAGCATCAAATGGCGCAGACACTGCAGAAGACACCACTCCTATCCCATTTTCACAACTTGCAAGGAAGCCCAGGAAGTAGCTGGAACCTGATCCAAAAATGGTAGAGATATTCAAAAAGGTTGAGGTAACTGTTCCTCTATTTGATGTTATTCAACAGGTACCTAAGTATGCAAAGTTTCTAAAAGATTTATGTATGCATAAAGACAAAATTAATGACTTAGAAACTATTCCTTTAGGAAGTTTCATATCTGCTTTAATGGGTGGTTTACCTGAAAAGTGTAGTGACCAGGTCCTTGTATGGTTAATTGTACTATTGGTGGTGTAGTATTTTCTGATTGTATGTGTGATTTAGGAGCATGTGTGAGTATAATGCCTTTGTCTATATATGATGTTTTGAGGCTCCCTCCCTTAAAAAGGTCGGCAGCTCGTTTTGTGTTAGCAGATAAAAGCATTATTACAGTGGTTGGAGTTGCTGAAGATGTATTAGTGGGCATTAAGGGACTCACGTTCTCCACTGATTTTTATATCCTGGAAATGCCCCAAAATGACTCAGAGAAGCCATCATCAATCCTACTCGGAAGGCCATTCCTGAAGACCTCAAAGTTTAAATTAGATGCTTTTTCAGGAACATACTCTTTTGAAATAGATGGCAGAGTAGTAACCTTCAATCTGAATGGAGTTATGAAGCATCCTCCGGAGGATCACTCTATCCTCCAGTGTGACATTATAGATGAGAATGTGGCTGAAGTTCACCAGGAGGAATTTGAAGAGAAGTACATAGGACAAGGTCCAAGTGTGGGGACATTCTCAGAGGACAATGACAGTGCTTTGCCATTGTTACCAGCTCTAGACAACCCAGAGCCTGACCATGATCAGAAGTTAGAGCTAAAACCCCTTCCTCCACACCTCAAATATACTTACCTTGAAGACAAGCAGAAGTTTCCAGTTATCATTGCAAGGGAGCTCACTTCTCAACAAGAAGAGCAGTTACTTGGTGTGCTGAGGAGGCACAAAAAGGCAATTGGTTGGAGTTTGGCAGACATAGTAGGCATCAACCCTCAAGTCTGTGAGCATAGAATATTTTTAGAAGAGGGAACAAGACCTGTTCGTCAACCCAGAGAAGACTGAACCCCACTATCCTCGAGGTTGTCAAAAAGGAAGTGACCAGACTACTGGAGGCAGACATCATCTACCCCATCTCAGACAGTGAATGGGTGAGCCCAGTACAAGTAGTGCCAAAGAAGTCTGGAGTCACTACAGTGAAGAATGAGCATGGAGAGCTCATGGCAACCAGAGTTCAGAACGCCTGGAGGATCTGCATTGACTACAGACGCCTCAACCAAGCAACCCGTAAGGATCACTATCCTCTTCCATTCATTGATCAAATGCTGGATCGCCTGTCAGGTAAATCGCATTATTATTTTTTAGATGGTTACACAGGTTATTTCCAGATTTATATAGCTCCTGAGGATAAGGAAAAGACCACTTTTACGTGTCCTTTTGGGACTTATGCTTACAAGAGAATGCCCTTTGGCTTGTGCAATGCACCAGCTACTTTCCAAAGGTGTATGATGAGTCTTTTCTCTGATCTTATTGAGGACTGTATGGAAGTTTTTATGGATGATTTTAGTGTATACGGCGATTCCTTTAGCCTTTGCTTAGATGGATTATCTAGAGTATTAAATAGATGTGTCAGTACAAACCTTGTATTAAATTTTGAGAAATGTCACTTTATGGTAAAACAAGGTATTGTACTAGGACATGTTGTGTCTAATACTGGCATTTCTGTAGATCCAGCAAAAGTGGATGTCATTTCTAATTTACCTTACCCCTCTTCTATGAGGGAAGTCCGTTTGTTTCTTGGCCATGCAGATTTTTACAGGAGATTCATTAAGGACTTCAGTAAGGTAGCACTTCCCTTATCCAGACTACTGCAGAAAGATATTGAGTTCGAGTTCAGTGAAAATTGCAAACAAGCGTTTGATAAGCTGAAGACCGCCCTGACTCAAGCTCCAATTGTGAGAGGACCAGACTGGAGCCAACCATTTGAAATAATGTGTGATGCTTCTAACCATGCCGTAGGAGCAGCACTGGCTCAGCGTGAAGGTAATGATCCTTTTGTTATTGCTTATGCGTCTAAAACTTTAGATGCCGCTCAGTCGAATTACACTACTACTAAGAAAAAGCTTCTTGCTATTGTTTTTGCTCTGGATAAATTCTGAGCCTATTTACTTGGTACTAAAGTAGTAGTGTATTCAGACCACGCAGCTCTAAAGTATTTATTAGCTAAAAAGGAGTCCAAACCAAGGCTTATACGTTGGATACTGCTATTACAAGAATTTGATTTGGAAATTAAGGACAGGAGTGGTAACCAGAATTTAGTAGCAGACCACTTGATTCGCCTTGAGCATATCACAGATGACTCCAATCCTATAGCTGATAATTTCCCATTTGATAACCTGCAAGCAGTATCTGAGATAGTCCCTTGGTATGCACCTGTAGCTAATTATCTAGTTAGCCGCACCTTTCCTCCGAACTTTTATAAGCATCAAAGAGACAAGCTGAAAAGCGAGTCTAAATATTATATATGGAATGACCCATATTTATGGAGATGTGGCGCTGACCAGGTAATTAGACGGTGTGTGCCTCAATCAGAATTCCAGTCCATCTTAGAGGCCTGTCACTCATCTGAGAGTGGAGGACATTTTGGCCCTCAAAGAACTGCTAGAAAAATCTTAGACTGTGGATTCTGGTGGCCTACTCTTTTTAGAGACGCTGCTGAATTTTGTAGATCTTGTTTCCCATGCCAGAAATTTGGTAATATATCCAGGAGGGATGAGATGCCTCAACAAATTATGCTTTTCTGTGAAATTTTTTATGTTTGGGGCATTGACTTCATGGGTCCATTTCCAAATTCTAATGGTTATTTATATATATTGTTAGCTGTAGATTACGTTTCCAAATGGGTGGAAGCAATTCCTACCCGCACTGATGATGCTAACACTGTTGTTTTCTTTGTGAGAAACCATATTATCTGTCGCTTTGGATCACCACGAGCAATCGTGAGCGATCAAGGCACCCATTTTTATAACAGGAGACTAACAGGATTAATGAAGAAGCATGGGATAATTCTTAGGGTTGCAACAGAATACCACCTTCAGACTAATGGACAAGCTGAGGTGTCAAACAGAGAAATAAAATGTATCTTGCAGAAGATAGTCAAACCTCATAGAAGAGACTGGAGCACCAGGCTACAAGATGCACTTTGGGCGTACAGAACCGCATACAAAACACCCATTGGGATGAGTCCTTTCCGCTTAGTTTATGGAAAAGCTTGTCATCTCCCTGTTGAAGTAGAGCACAAAGCCTTTTGGAAAGTAAAGGAGTGCAACATGGGAATTGAGGAAGCCGGAGTTGAAAGGAGATTGCAACTGCAAGAATTGGAAAGCCTTCGCCTGGAAGCTTATGAGAACTCAAGACTATACAAGGAGAAGATGAAGGCTGTGCATGATCAGCACATCAGGAGGAAAGAGTTCCAACCTGGGGATTTGGTCCTCCTTTACAAATCTCGACTGAGGCTCATGCCGGGAGAGTTGAGATCAAGATGGGAAGGTCCATACAGAGTAGAGAAGGCCGAACCATACGGAGTTTATCACCTAAGCCATCCTTCAAGCTCTGAACTTATCAAAGTTAATGGACATCGTTTAAAGCTGTACCATGATGAGCAGCTGAAGAAAAACAAGGAGTTCGAGATCTTCCTCTTGGAAGATCCCCACATAGCCGAAGACTGAGCTAGTGGAGCATCCAACTTATGGACGTTAAAGCAAAGTGCTAGGTGAGAGACAACCCACCATGGTATGATCGTTCTCTTCTTTATTTTTAATTTTCCTATTCAATAACTCTTCTCTTTATTAGTACATTTCGTGCATCTGCATTTACATACCTTTAAAAAAAAAGTTACGCGACGCGACCGCATCATTGACGCGTCTGCGTCGCAAGGAGATGGGAGAAAATAATAAACGAACAGAGAGTCATGCAGAAGCGTGGCTGGAGGTGTGCCCGTGGCACAAATCGTCCCACGTGACCGCGTCGCTGACGCGTCTGCATCGAATGGGAATATTGGCCTCCCACGCGACCGCGTGCCCCACGCGGCCGCGTGACCTGGACTTCGACGTAACAAAGGTGTACAACAGAAAGTTGTGCTAGAGTGGTGTTAGATTGGTGCTGAACGCATAATCCTTTCCACGCGGCCGCGTGACCGACGCGACCGCGTCACCTCGCAACAATTGACCACTCACGCGATCACATGCCCTACGCGATCGCATCACCCAATATTTGGCAATTAATGATTTTGAACAGAGAGTTGTGCGAGCGCGAGGTTGCCCTCGCACCATTAGCCTAAAACGGGTCACGCGACCGCGTGACCGACGCGACCGCGTCAATCAGTTTAAGCGTAAGTCGCGCGACCGCTTGCCTCACGCGACCGCGTCGCTTGCGCCGCACAGTTTTCCTGATTTGCCAATTATCTTATCTTTTTCTCCCCAAATCCTATTTTCTCTTTTTCCTCCTTATTTCTTTTTCTTCCCTTTCCCCCTTCTTCCTTCTTTCTCACTTTTTACACACACTCTCTCTCACCCCCATTAACAAAGTTTTTCTTTTTCTCCTTCCCTCCTTACTTTTCTATTACTCTTCTTATTTTTATATGTTATCTTCTTTTCTTTTCGTTTTACCTTCATTATTCATATTTTCTTTTTCTTCCTTTTTCCTTTTTATTTGGTGTTATAAATTTATGTGAGTCATTATTTCTCATTATATGCTTGTGGATTGTTATAAATTTGTTTGACAATTATATATTACTTTTTCAAGGGATGCTTGCATGTTCAAATTCATGCTTTCAATAACTTCACTATCATGCATGCTATGTGTTTGTGAAAAGGCCCATATGGCGTTATGCATTTTTTTCTACTTTATTCTACTTTTCAATGCTTGCTTTTCACAAAATCCTTTTTTATATTTTATTAATTTAATGTAATTGTTATTACAAACAAATTGTTAGTTTGATAGACTTGGTAATCTCACTTGGACATTGAATGCTTGATCTATGCTACTCATGCCTTTGCCTGCATGCTAATAAACCTCTTGCATTTAATTGTCCTCCAATGCACTTGCTATATTTCCATTGATGACTATCCACATGTAGTCATGACCATGTGTTAACGTCATTCTTCTTTATTGTGCATTGATTATCACTTATACCTCCCTCTTCCTTGCTCTATTTTTTTTTTAAATTTAATTTACTTTCTCTTCCCTTTTTTAGGATGGCCACCAAGAAAGGAAAGGAGAAAGCTACTCCTAAACAACCAGCAAGAAGAGGAACCAAGAGAGCATTAGTGGAAGAACCCTCTTCAACTGCAGTAAAGCCCTCAACAAAGAAATCTAAAAGGATTATAAAGGTTGATGATAAAGAAAAAGCCTTTCCAGCAAAGGACACTGCGCGATTTCCCAATCACTACTGTGAGCAGATGTTCCCCATCCTGGCAGAAAGGAGTTACAACAACGAATACCTTCTTCTCCTCCCGCCCAATACTGCTACCTTTGTTGAGCCGCAAATTGCCCGAAGACAATGGGGTTTCCTACAGAGACAGCCAAGGCAGGTCAATCTTTCTTGGGTAGTCGAGTTCTACTCAAACTTCCACCTGCCAACCCTGTAGTCTGTCTATGTCCGTCAGAAACAAGTCCCCATTACATAAGAGGCCATTCAAAAAGTTCTAAGTCTTCCCCCTATTCCAGCAGGATTGGACGCCTTTCAAGAAGCCGCACTCAAGCGCCAGATGTACCAATTTGACTGGGACGCTGTTCTCAGAGTTATCGCACTACCTGGCAGCCGATGGATCTACGGATACCATCGTACCCGCCCTAAGGGAATATCGGCTTCAGTACTTACCTTGGAGGCTCGTGGATGGGCACAGATCATGTTCCATTACGTCTTTCCGAGCACTCACGAGTCCTCCTTCACTGCAGACATGGCCGTTCTACTATGGTGCATCCTTACAGACCAACCTCTGAATCTCCCAAGACATATCCGGAATGCCATGGGACACGTACAAATTGCGGGCAACTTACCTTTTCCCGCCTTGGTCTCAGATCTTGCCTCAACAGCCGGAGTCTCCTACAGAGCTGGGGACACCAAAGCCATGCTTCCCCGGAATGATCAGTATGTCCCTAATGGGAAGTACCTTAGACTTCCAGCAGTCACTACTAGCCAGCCTACTGAACTAGTTGAAGATATTCCTTCTTCAACACCACAAGCACCTACAACAGCCCAACTGCTCCAGCAGATACTTGCAAGGTTGGATCGGCATGAACAGAAAGCTAAGATGAGAGAGCGCCGTAACAAGCGCCGATTCACATACCTCAAGGAGCTGATTTTGGGAAAATTTAGGGACTCAGACACTTCGGACTCCACTTCTTTTACCAGCACAGGGAGCCATGATGGCCCCGACGATAGAGATACTGCTACCAACCCACCTTTGTTCCTGACAGATGGCACCGAGGACGGTGCAAAGCCTTAAGTGTGGGGAGGTCGGTCAGTACCTGACTTCCGGAGGTAATTTCTCTTCCCTAAACACTAATAAATTAGGATATTTAGTTAGATTTTTCTTTTGTAGAATAGGATAAATTGCATAGTAATAGGTTAGTTGTATGCATGTTCTGCTTGATTGAAAAGACAATAAGTTTCTTCTAAGACCCTATCTTTGGAACAAAATTTCACTAATTTTAATCAAAACTTCTATGTTAAATTTGCTTGAAGTTGTATTTGGAACATAATTTTTGAGCTAAAGAACACACAACCTGTGAGATTTGAGCCTTTATGAATGGTTACATTATTTAACCATAATTGTTTTATTCATGTGTGTTTACTTCTCTATAATTGTAATCTATATTTTGTCTCATCCTATATGTCCAATGTTTATTATATTTATATGTTTGCATATGACTGAGGCCATTATTTGTTTAGCCCACTTATCCAAATTAAGCCTACCCCTTTCAATTACCTTTGTTAGCCACTTTGAGCCTTTAAATCCCATTTGTTCTATATTTTACCACATTACTAGCCTTAAGCGGAAAAATAATTATATATCCCAAATTAAATCTTTGGTTAGCTTAAGATAGAATTATGTGTGTCAATCAAGTATGGGAAATTGTGGGAACAAAAGATAATAAGGGAATGTGTCATGATAATATAATGGGAATTTGGATACCTACTCATGTGAAACTATAAGAATTAAAAATCTATGTGCATTGATAAGCTATGTTTATTTTTATGTTTATGAAAAATAAATAAATAAATAAATAAATATTCAATAAATAAATAAGGGGACAAAATTACCCCAATGTTAAGTTAAGAATTCAAGGATCAATGCATGTATGATAAAATTAAAATAAAAAGTTGATGCATGAGTATGGAATGTGAAAGGAATTTCTGGGTAGCTAGGTATGCATTCTAAAGTTATATAGAATATACATAGAGGTTAGGTGAAAGTTTGGGTTAAATAAAGATTCAATTTATAAGCTTACTTAGCCATATATACATCTTTACCCTTACCTTGGCCCCATTACAACCTTGAAAAGACCTCATGATGTTTGCATTGGTATATTAAATGTTGTTGATTGGTTAGGAGAAGAACAAAAATTAGAAAGCATGATTAGAGAAGAATAAAGTAATTACCCTATACACTAGAGAAACTAGAGTGTACATACATCTTCAGTGAGGGTTCAATGCTTGAAATTCTATGTTCCCTGCTTTCATGAGCTATCTTCTTGCATTTTTAGCTGTTCTTACTGTATAAGAATTGAATTATTGAAATTTGATTTGTAATTGTTTTGAAGAGCTTATTTACTTTTGATCAAGTGGACAAGAATCATACAGTTGCATTTACATATATAGGTTGCATTGCATTGCATGAGTTTCACATGTTCCTACGCATTTATTTTATCTCGTTCAACTAAGCATGAGGACATGCTAATATTTAAGTGTGGGGAGGTTGATAAACCACTATTTTATGGTTTATAATGTGTTTAATTGTGTGGTTTTATCATGATCTTTACCCACTTATTCATATAATTAGCATGCATTTATATTTCCTTCCTAAATTTATTACATGATTGAAAACTTGCTTCCTAGAGACTTTTAATTATGTATTTTAATTCTCCTTTATTCCATTCGATGCCGTGATCTGTGTGTTAAGTGTTTCAGGCTTTATAGGGCACGAATGAGTTGGAGATTGGAAAGGAAGCTTGCAAAAATGGAAGGAACATAAGAAATTAAGGAGATGACCAGCGAGAAGTGACGCAGTCGCATGGCTCACGCGACTGCACGAAAGAGAGGAAATCGCAGTGACGTGGCCACATGGCTCACGCGACCGCGCGGATTGGAATAGCATAAGTGACGCGGAGGCGTGGACGACGCGTCCGCGTGGAGAAGCAAAACTCCGAATGACGCGTCCACATGAATGATGCGATCGCGTGACGTGCGCGATCTGCATAATCTGCAGAATCGCTGGGGACGATTTCGGGCCATATTTTGACCCAATTTTCGGTCCAGAAAAGCATACTAGAGCCAGAGAACATGCAGAAACCAACAACAACATTCATTCTAGATAGTTTTAGTTTTTCAGATCTAGTTTTCCTCTCCTCTAGGTTTTCTCTCTATACATTCATAGTTCTTATGATTTTTAATTGCTTTTTGCATTGGGATAATGAGAAGAGTTGTTACCTCATCAAGACTTCGTCATTCTAGTTTGTTTTCTTTACTTGGCTTTACTCTTCCATGTCCTTTAATTTATTTCAATCTTACTGTTGGATAATTTTAGAATTTATCAATACAAGAGTTATTTTTATTTTTAATTAATTCCTTTGAGTTTTATTTATCATGTCTTCCTTTAATTCCCTTTCCTATGTTATGAATTCCACATTCACAATGAGCGAGTAGTTCCCTAACTTGATGGGGAGTTGATTGAAAGGAACCCTTGAGTTGAAGTGCTCAAGGGAGAAATTGTAATTGGGTTTATTATTGGTTTGCTCTCTAGTCGCTAACGCCAGTCTTTCTAAGTAAGCAGATTGGGACTTGTGAATAGAAACAGCATTCCAACTTGTTTGACTTTCTCTTACCTAGTAAGGGATAACTAAACAGAACAACCCCAATTATCAATTAATCTTGAAAGTCCTGCAACAAGAATAGGGCTTCCAACTAATCTACTCCCAGTCAAGGCTTTTATTTAAATTACATTAATTCTCTGATTTAATTTCTTGTCATTCAACTCAAATCTTTTTTGAAAACCATCTGATTAATAAAATAGCACACTTTCTTGCAACTCGTTGGGAGACGACCTGGGATTCATACTCCCAGTATTTTAACTTTAATTTCTGTGACATCCTTTTAAATTGATAAGCGGATTTCTGGTTGGTTGAGAACTATACTTGCAACGCATATCTTTTAACAATTCTTAACTCGCCAATTTTCGCCACGTCATTGAGTTAGCAAGCGATGAAGATCAAGAGGAAGGAACGGAAGTATTTGCAGATTGGGAATCACAACTAACGAAGAAGCTGGAATTGAAATTAAATTTAAAGAGGAAACGGGATAACAAACAGGTGCCACTACTGACATACAGGGAATGGAAGGAGGAGCAAGAGGATAGGGATCCCAAAAAATTGAAGAACAACAACATCTCTCTGGACATAGGAGAGTATCAACTAACAATGCATGTGTCTGATCAAGTTAAGGGAAGACAAATGGC
Source organism: Arachis ipaensis (assembly GCF_059453495.1). NCBI lineage: Eukaryota > Viridiplantae > Streptophyta > Magnoliopsida > Fabales > Fabaceae > Arachis > Arachis ipaensis. The sequence continues at coordinate 136,783,065 of NC_142440.1, read as the reverse complement.
TGAGGAGGCGGGCCTTAACATGCCCCAACCTCAACCATGAGTATAATAAGATGGAATTGTCGGGGAATAGCGGCTGCCCCGACAACCTCTGAGTTATATAATCTATGTAAAAAAGTGAAGCCGCTCATAGTATTTTTAATGGAAACTAGGGCCAAAAAAGAAAAAGTGAACGGGATAAGAAGGCTTAATTTTGATAATATATTTTGCGTAGAACCTCGGGGCTTGTTCGATGGACTATGTCTGTTATGGAATTCTAATATTAATTTTAATGTTTATGAATGGTGTGATAACTATATTAAAACTAATATTAATATAAATAATGATCTGAAATGGTAGGGTATATTCGTATATGGGAACCCAGTTATTCAAAAGCGAAGGAAACTATGGCAGGATCTTACGGTAAGTAACATGAGCAAGGAGGAACCTCAAGCTTTTCTGGGGGATTTCAATGATATTTTGAGTCAAGATGAAAAGGTAGGCATCCATCCACAACCAAAAATTTATTTAGAAACATTCAGAAAGTTTGTAGATGATAATGGTTTAATAGATGTCGACCTTAAAGGAAGCAAATATACTTGGTTCAGTAACCTAAGAAATAATTTTATTACTAGGGAAAGACTAGATAGGGTGCTTGTTAATTGAAAATGGCTGCAGATGCACCAGAATGTTATTCTTAAGGCTGAACCGGCTATAAGTTCGGATCACTGTGCGTTAATTTTGGATACCCAACCGCGAGTTCAAAGAAAAAAAGATTTTAAGTTTAAGGCTTATTGGGTAGAGCATGAGGAGTGCAAAGAGGTGATCAGGAAGAGTTGGTACCAAGATGATGGAAATAGGAATTGTTGGAATCAATTCACAAGAAAGAGAAATAGATGCAAAACGAAGTTGATGAAGTAGAGCAGAAGGAAGTTCAAGAGGGCAGATAAAGAAATAGAAAGAAAGAAAATAGAGCTACATCATATTCAAGAAGCAGACATGACGGAAAGAAATAAAAAAAAGAGAGAGAGTTGAAGAACCAAATTTCAGATCTTTGGAAACAAGAGGAAAATATTGGGGACAAAGATCAAGGTTGAAATGGATAAAATGGGGTGACAAAAACACAGCCTTCTTTCACGCAACAACCATTCAGAGAAGAATCAGGAATAGAATCGACAAAGTGAAAGATGAAAAAGGACAGTGGGTACAAGGAGAAGTAGACATAATGAAGTTAGTAGAAAGGCATTTTACTAAGCTGTTTACTTCTGAAGGGGACATAAACCTGGAAGAGTGCGCACGAGAAATACCTAGGAGAGTCACTAGAGAGATGAATGATGAGCTAATGGCAAAAATTAGTGATGAGGAAATTAAGGAGGCAGCATTCAGTATGGGAGGATTAAAAGCTCCAGGACCAGATGGATTAAATGGGTTATTTTTTCAACATCATTGGGATATTCTGAGCAAAGAAGTTTGTGGTGTTGTGAAGCAAATTTTTGAGGACGGTAATATTCCTGAGGGCTTAGGAGAAACAACGGTAGTTTTGATTCCCAAAGTGACTCAACCGGAAAGCCTAAACCACCTTAGACCCATAAGTTGCTGTAATTTTATATATAAGATTCTAACAAGGGTCTTAGTGGGGAGGTTAAGGAAAGTACTGGATGCAATTATATCTTCGCTTCAGAGCGCGTTTGTAAAAGGAAGGCTCATACAAGATAATATAGTAATAGTGCAGGAAGCTTTCCACAAGTTGAATAGAAAAGAAAATTCAGGAAGCGAAAACTTAGCCATCAAATTGGATATGAACAAGGCCTACGATAGATTGGAATGGAATTTTTTGCAAAGGGTCATGGAAGAGTTCGGTTTCAACAATGATTGGGTGAAGTTGATGATGAGCTGCGTGAGAAGTGCTACATATAGATTCAAAATAAATGGAATCCTGTCAACCAAGATCTACCCTCAAAGAGGTCTCAGACAGGGAGATCCTCTATCACCCTATCTCTTTATCTTGGCAGCAGAATGCTTCACTATTCTTATGGATAAGGCATTGAAGGATAATCTGATTTCTGGAATAAGGTTAGCTCCAACAGCACCGGTCATAACTCATTTGTTATTCGCTGATGATTGTATAATTTTGCAGGTGCGCAAGAGGAGGAGATTTATCAACTTATTCAAATTATAAATAAATACACTGAGGCATCAGGTCAAAGAATCAACACTGAGAAATCTGGACTGATTTTTGGAAGCCAAGTATCTATTCAGAGGAGGGTGAACATCGAAGAGATCACCGGAATGGCATCATGGGAGGATCCTGGAAGATACCTAGGGTTACTAGCAAGATGGGAAAAATCCAAAAATAAGGCTTTGGAGTGGATATAGGAGAAGATACTAGACAAGTTGCAAGGATGGAAAGAGAAACTATTAAATCAAGCCGGAAAGGAGGTTTTGATAAAAGCAGTAATACAAGCGATTCCCGTCTACGCTATGAATGTCATTAAATTCCCCAAGTCCTTTTGCAAAAAGAATTGAAACTGCAGTTGCGAAATTCTGGTGGACAAACAATAGAAAGAAAAGAAGCATACATTGGAAGAGCTGGAAAAAATTGACAAAGAGAAAAATAAATGGAGGTTTGGGGTTCAAAGATTTTGAGTGCCAAAACATTGCGCACTTGGCTAAACAAGCATGGAGGCTACTAAAAGAGGAGGATGTACTTTGGGTCAGGATTCTAAAGGCCATTTATTATCCTAATTGCAATCTTTGGGAGGCCGGAGAAGGGAGGAACGCGTCCTGGATTTGGAAGAGCTTGGTGACGGGAAGAGATTTCCTCAGAAGGAAGGGTAGATGGAGCGTAGGGAGTGGAGTGGAGATAGACATTTGGGAGGACAATTGGGTGGCAGGAATAGATAACCTGAGGTAGGGGTGGCAATATATACACTACCCGCGGGTACCCAACCCGACCCCACCCGGTCGGGTAGGGTTTCCAACCCGATCCGTAGCGGGTAGGGTAGGGTGCGGGTAGGGTTTTCGTGTGGGTCGGGTAGGGTGCAGGTTGAGCCTCAACCCTACCCAACCAACCCGCATCCTATATATGTATATGTTATATACTTATATAAAAATATATTTTAAGTGGATGTTGAACTAAAGACTTCTCACTAAATACAAAAGATCCTTAGTCATTAAAAGAAGATCATTAATTGATAATTTAATAAACTTTTTTTTTACATAAAAGTCAGTTCTATTTTAAATTATCATCAAGTTATATAATAACGTTGCATTTTTTTTGTAACCCGTGGGTAGGGTCGGGTACCCACGGGTTAAGAGTGCGTAGGGTTAGGATTGAGATATTCTCAACCTGTGGGTAGGGTAGGGTTGAGTTTATATAAAAATCTCAACCCGCGGGTAAGGTTAGGGTTGACTCCAAACCCTACCCTACCCTACCCTACCTATTGCCACCCCTAACCTAGGGAGCAGCGGAGAAGGTCGAATAAGAAAACTGAGTGAGTTGATAAGAGAGGGGGAGGGCTGGGACGCGAACAAGATTCAGGACTTATTTCCGGGTAACGTAGCTAGTCTAATTACCAGGACACCCATCAGTCTAATTAATAAAAAAGATCATTTGGTTTGGCCATTTAGAAGCGATGGACAGTACACAGTGAAAATCGGCTACCGTTATGCGAAGGAGGAGAAAGACATAAAAGAAGAGACAAAACTCAGCAAAGCTTCGACAAGTCAGAATTTGAGGGAGGTCTGGGAGGTTATTTGGAGGTTACCAGTGCCACAAAAGGTGAGAATGTTCTTATGGAGAGCAGTACATAGAATTCTGTCAGTGAATATAATTTTGTACCAGCGAAAAAATGTAGTTAGACCTACATGTAGCATATGCCAGGATGAGGAAGAAACTATTGAACATGCATTACTGTTGTGTCCATGGACTAAAGCGGTGTGGTTTGGATCTAGCCTTCAAATAGTGCCTACGGTCTATAACGTGACATCCTTTGAAAAATGGTTGATGGATACAATTCAGAAAATAAAGAGCAGGACAGGGAAGGAACATGAAAAATTTTTGTGTAATCTGGGATGCGTTTGTTGGTGTATATGGAAAGCAAGGAATCAGCACATATTCCAGCAAACAAAAGTCAATCCAGAAAATATTATTATCAGTTCAGAACATCTAGCTGCAGATTATCACAATGCAACTAAGGGACTCAACATGGACAACATACCAAGAGCAGGCATATATGGTGAGAGGAGGAGAGTTACCTGGAGGCCTCCGCCATACAACAGGTTGAAGGCAAACACAGACGCTACTTTCCATAAGAAAACAGGCAAGGCAGCTTCAGCTGTCGTCATCAGAAACTGGCAAGGAAAAATCATCACAGGAACAACATCAACATTCACCACAACTTCAGCTTTAGCGGCAGAAGCTCAAGCATACAGAGAGGCACTCATTCTTATTAAAAATCTACAAATACCAGATTGTCTAATTGAAACAGATTGCTTACCTCTGATTCAAGCGATTAAGGCCAGAATGCTCATAGCGGAAGCAGATGTCATCATCAGAGACATTCTTCAGCTGCTAGATGATGACAAGCCATCTTATGCTAGCTTTTGAAGCATTTTTCACTTGTTTCATTAGGTTTTATGCACTTTCTTGCATTATAAGTAAGTGATTTGGAGTGGATTTGCATGGTTATGTCAATTCAATCAACCATCAATTATTTGCCACAAAATCATGAGACTTAAGCTAGAATTAGTTGGTTTTTGAATGATTTAGAAATCTTGTGAATTTGGTGATGCTTTGATTGGTTGTTTTGATTACTTGTAGGTGAAGAAATGATGAAAAAAGGAAAAAGGAATCTTAGAGCACGCTTTGGACCTTAGGCCACGCTTTGAAAAGTGTGACCCAAGACATTAAAGCGTTGCGCATCAAAAGGGGCAAGGGCCAGCACTCGAATAATGAGCGCAGTGCTCTCTAATTGAGCGCTAGAGGAAGAAGCACCAAAGCAAAGGCAAGGGCGCTACGTTAAGTTTCCAAATGAAGCGCTACAAGGATGCCAAATTAACAAGCCCAGCGCTCAATTGGAGAGAGCGCTACGTTAACTTGTTTCACTTTATCGTGGCCCATCAAAAATAAAAGCAAGGCGCGATATCAAGAAGTGAAGCCAGCTAGGTTCGAAATGGGAACCAAGAGAAGCGCGCACAAGGCATAGAAAGGGCGCTACGTTAATTCAGTTAACTAAGCACTACTTTACTACAAGAAATTTGGCACAAAGGGGACAGCCAGGGCTCGAAGAAGGAAACGAATGCAAGCAAGGGGCACTACGTTGGAATTTCCAACTGAGCGCTTTGCATACACTAAGAGGCTTGGTTTGAAGGAAGCACACTAAGCACGAGTAGCGCTACGTTTTCTTTACTCACTGAGCGCTCCCCTGGAAGTGGCCCTTGGTCCAATTTCAATGGAAATACCATCTTGGACCCACTTCTTGACCAATTTGAAAAGCCCACTCCAAATTCTGAAAACCAAAAATAGAAAAGTGTATAAATAGGAGTTAATTTGATTTGTAAATGATCTTTGGCTCATTTTAGTTTTACCTTTAGCTCCATTTTTAGTTTTCACTTTGATTTGAATTGTTCTGAATTTGGGAATTGGGATCTGAGTTTTTCTTTCTGCATTTTCATTTCTTCTGCAACTTCTGCTTTCTGTTCTTGGAATTTGAATTGAGATTGAAGAGCTTCATTGATTTTAAGTTTGAGAATCATCTTTTTGCCTCTCTTCTCAATTGTTCTAAGAATTGGATCTGAGTTTAGTTTTCTGTTTTCATTTTCTTCTTCTGCAACTTCTACTTTTCTATTTTGGGAATTGGAGAATTGGATCTAAGTTTCATTTACTATCTTTCTTTTTATTTCTTTTGCAATTACTTTTCTGCTGGATCAAGAGAACTAGTGAGATCTAGATCTACTTTCTAATCTTTTTGTTCTTCTTCGATCTTAAATTTCTGCTTAAGAATTTCATAATTGAATAAAGTTTTCTTACTGTTTGTTTCTTCAAGCAATTTTCCTTTTTGTTTAGCTTTCTGATTTGCTTCAATTTATATTTTCTTGTTGAATTCTGAATCCCAGCACCCAAATCCCATTTACTCTTCAAGCAATTTACAGTTCTCAACAATTTAGATTCAGCAATTTACCTTTCTTGCACTTTAAGTTTCTGCAATTTACTTTTCTTGCAATTTAAGTTTAAGCTCTTTTACTTTCTTGCACTTTAAGTTTCATGCAATTTACTCTTCTGCACTTTACTTTTCTGTCAATTTCCCCTCTCCCTTTTATTTTCATGCAATTTAGCTTCTGCTATTTAAGTTTCACTCAAATCATCAACTGTTTGCTTAACTAAACTAATCACCTAACTAAAATTGCTCAATCTATAAATCCCTATGGGATCGACCTCACTCTTGTGAGTAATTACTACTTGATGCGACCCGATTCACTTGCCGGTGAGTTTTGGTGTGGAATCTGATTTTCACCTATCACTGGACGAGGCTCCGGATGTGGGAGCTACCTGGACTCCAAGAGAAGGCAACAAACTAGCTCACCAACTGGCAGCGATGGAAGCGGAAACCACAAACAGGGAAGAAGCTGAAGGGGGAGAGCAGTCACGATTCACAGTTGGTCGACGGTCTACCAGAGAAACCCGAAATCGCATAATCGATAGAGAGAGAACGGCTCAAGGTGGGGGCACCGACGAACAAATTAAAGTCCCTCACGGTGGACTTGGCGGCAAGGGAGCAGCATAGTCGAGTTCTCGATCGGTAATGTAGGAACTGCACGGCGGACCCTTTTCCAGGATCTTCATCGAGCCAAATCAACGGCGATATGCGGTGATGGAACATCCCATAAAGAAATATTGGGAATTCGGGTTGGGGATTTCAATGACGAAGATCGAGTTCGGCTACAGATGCATTCATCAAGTCCTCGGCTCTTCAATGGAACTTCCGGCGCCAGCGGCAACGTGCTAACAGAGTATCATCGAAGAAGAAGATTGGCTTAGGTTCCTTAGGGTGGGTCTCGTACCGGGTCGGGTCTTGGAGCGAATGTGAGTTCTGGTTGTTTAGCCGGGTCAGTTATATGGCCCAAGGCTATGTCAAAAAAAAAAAAGGGAGTCATTCTTTTATTATTATTTTATAAAAGAATTTTTTTTGGAAACCACTTCCTCGCCTCCGTAGTAAAAAGTTTCGCCCTGATCATTGTTAACTCGCCTGGATACATAATTATACTATTTTTTAAGTACGTCTTCCACTTTAATTTTATGCAAATGGCATCTAGAATTGGCTTGTCCATGTTATTTAGGGTAATTTTATTTTAATAAGATTCAAATTATACAATAAGATTCTATAAAAATAAAACTTCAATTGAAAGATGAGTCTTGCTTATTAGTGTTATTTATTTCATTCATTCATCTTACATGCATGGAGAGAAATTCAAAGATAATAGAGAAACATTGTGAGTATAATTATATAGTTATCCTGATAACCCTTTCTTTTTATTAGGGTGTTTATGGTCCCACTTGTTTCGAAGATATGCTCCGACTCAGAATATTTTAGGGGTTAATTTGGGTAATTTCATCGGGTTTAGGATCGAATAAGGATCTCAAAAATAGATCCGGTCATCATTTCGGATCGGATCCGGGTCAAAATAAACCCGACTTTACCTGACCCATATACACCCTAAGGGAACTAAAAAAGATATATATGTTTTAAATTAATTTCAGTATTATGTTATATTAATTATAGCTTATTATTTTATTTTTAATCACACTTGTTGAATTAGAAAATAGATAAAAAAAAAGCACCAAATTAGAATTTATAGACAAATTCAAGTTTAAATATGGATATCAAATTTTCGATAACAAGTTTCTTTTTTATAAATAAGTGCATCATAAATACTTTCTTTATAAATTATTGTTAAAACTTTAAAGACCCGATTGTCACCCGATTTGGACCCGATATAGTTGTGGCACAAAAATGTTTATGTTTCATCGGGTCTAGAGCCAGATTAGGGTCTAATAGGGCCGGATTAGGGTCTAAAAAATAGACCCAGTATATATTTAGGGTCGGATCTGAATCAGAACAAACCCGATTTTACTCGGTTCATGAACACCCCTACTTCTTATATTTCAAGAACTAACAAGAGACTACATGGATCAAATTTTTTCTTCGTGCATTTTCAAATATATATATATATATATATATATATATATATATATATATATATATATATATATATATCCAACCCTCTCATAAATAAGGAATTAATTGTCTTCTATAATATGTTTTATAGGCTGCGTTTTCTGAGAACAGGACAAGATAAGAAATTAAAAACAAGACATAAATGACTGAGATATAAAATTGTGTTCTTGTATTCGGTTTGGTGATAAATTAGAATAAATTATGAAAATCCAATTTATGCTCATTTTTTTCATTAAAAAAATTTGAGACAAAAAATATAATAATGAAAGATATAATTATAAAAAACTAACAAGAATAATAAAAGAAAAAATAAAAAATAAATTGTGTCTCTTGCTAATGTTTTCGTGTCCTTCCTGTCAGGATGGACACAAAATACACTAATTCAATGTCTCTAGACACAATGTCTCTGTCCATGTTCCTCTATCAAATACAATTTTATATCTCTGTGTCCATATCTCAATGTCTTGTCATTGTAAACAAACGTAACTATAGTGATTGGAGAAAGTAAATGGAATCATCATTGTTAATGAAGGCTTATCTCCATTGCAAAAATGCATAGCTGCCATGAGTATGTTAGCGTACGAAGTCTCAGCTGTTGCTATTGATAACTACGTGCGAATAGGTGAAACCACTTAATCACTGCAATTGAATACTTGAAAAAGTTTGTTAAAAATGTAATTTTAGTTTTCAAGTTTGAATATTTATGTATCTCAAACTCGAATGATGTATAATGCCTTCTAAAGACAGGAGAGGATCATGGCTTTCCGAACATAATGGAAAGCATTGACTGCATGCATTGGAAGTAAAAAAATTGTCCAAATTAAAAACTTGGAAAGGTATGTTTTTAAATAGTTACCTTTGGGGTTCCACTATTGTACTTGAACTTGTTGCATCTTCTGATCTACTTTGGATATGACGTGATTTTTTTGGAGTTGTTGGTTCCAATAATGATATTAATGTGTTAAATCCTTTACCAGTATTTGACGATGTTTTATATGGTCGTGCTCTAGAGATGAATTATACTATAAATGGTAACTCATATAATATGGGATACTATTTATCAGAAGGTATATATCTTGAATAGGTAATGTTTGTTAAAACAATATCCCGAGCACAAACAGAATAACGAAAGTTGTTTTCACAATATCAAGAAGGACAACAAAAGAATGTAGAACGAGCATTTGGAGTATTACAAACTCGTTTGGTAATCGTTCATGGCCTAACACGATTTTGGGATAAAGAAAAGCTTGAACAAATAATAATAAGAACTTACATCATATTGCATAACATGATTGTTAAAGATAAAAGAGACACATATGTTGGTAAATTTATTAAACTTCCTTCTTATGACGATGTCAATAATGGTATTTCACAACTGGAGTTAGGCGAAGCGAGCCCGCCCTTTGCTCCCGAGAGGTACATTCAAAGAAATGTCGAACTTCCTGATAGATAAAATTATTGATAACTACAAGTAGATTTGGTTGAGCATATCTGGCTAAGTTAAGTTTAAAGTTTAATATTATGTTGTCTTTGTTATTATTTATTTATGTAATATTTTAAATATGTAATGTATTTTTTTTATTGTTGTTATGCTTAATTAGATAATATTTTAAAGTTTATTTTTATTAGTGTGTAATATCTTTTAAATACGGTATATAATTATTAATTTTGTAATTTTGTAATTTTTATTTTAGTTAAATTTTCATAATTTAATTAAAATTATTTGAAATAATTAAAAAAATAATTTAAATTTAAATTGAAATAAAACCAAATATTAGAATGACAAATCTCATATTGAGTTTTAAATTAAATTTTATGATATATGGTCTTATAAATACTTATGTGACATTTTATAGAACCTAAAATAAAATAAAATTAAAATTAAGTATTGGAGATGTTATTCAAATCGAAGCAAAATTAAATAATATAATTAAATTAAACTAAATCATATTTATAATCAAGAACTGTTCTACCTGAATTACTACTAGTGAAAAAGACCTTTGAAGACACCACATAAGAAGTTCTTCGCCATATGCATGCCCATCATATATATATGGATTATTGCTCCCGCGTCCTTGATATCTAATTTTCGGTACAAATCAAATATGATAATCGTTATATATTAACACGTCTGGATGCATGATTGTACTATGTTTTTAAGTAAGTCTTTCACTTTAATTTTATACAAATGACATTTAGAATTGGCTTGTCCATATTATTTAGGGTGAACTTTATTTAATAAGATTCAAATTACACAATAAGAATCTATAAAAATAAAACTTTAATTGAAAGATGAGTCTTACTTATTAGTGTTATTTATTTCATTGTTCATCTTATATGCATGGAGAGAAATTCAAAAACCCTAGAAAAACAATGTGTTATAGAGAATACATGTATACTTGATTATCCTAATAATCCTTTCTTCTTATATTTCAAGAGCTAACAAGAGAGTACATGGATACACTTTTCTTCTTACGTGCACTTTTCATATAAGCACTTTCATATATTATATTGAATATATATAACTTTGTTTTGATCTCTTCAACACGTGGAGTATATAAGAATTTTTCAGAGTTATCTTTGCTGGTCAATTTGATTTTATTTATCTTATGCTGAAAGTTTTAACTTTTAATTTACAGTTGATGTTAATGTTCAAAAGTTCATGATATGTATTCTTCTATCATGCTTACAGAAAGCTTGAAATACAACTTAGAGGCAGCGATGTTGAGTGATGGATGAGTCATCGTCATTTGCCACCAGAAGATCTTCAGAGAGACATAAGGCGTTTCAAATTTTCTAAAAAAGTAGGTGCTTCTAGAAATTGGAGAGCGTTGGGGTCGATGAAATAGTAGTTCCCTTAGCTGAAAGGGATGCTTGTGGTGAAGAACCTTTGACATGGTATCTTGAACATTCTTTGGTGAGAACAGGTATAGTAACACTTGATTCAAAGACAACAGAACATGCCTTTCAAATTTGTTACTAGTAGAGATTAAAAAAACAGTTACAATAATCCACAATTTGGTCTGAATAGCGAATGAGAAACTACAATTTTTATTAATTTATTATTATTTGAAGAGATGAAGTATTAATTATAAGTTATTAGTTTATATTTTTAGAATGTTTAATTTAATTTGATGTATATATATTTTTTGTCTGATAGATTATTGGACAACCCCAATTTTAAGTAATACATCTCGAACACATTTACACTACACACTCACACTCACACATCCAACACTAAAGCCTAAAGGGTTCCACTACTTGGTCTATGCCAAGTTTTGAATCCGAGTGCAACATATTAAGAGACACAAGATTTTGTCACTTGAACTAAGCCTTAGTTGCAATTTGATGTATCTTGATTTTGTTTATTTAATTAGTTATTAAATTGAGCCTTATGTTATGGGTTTAGAATTTTTTTTATTTCAATTAAATAAGAGGTTATAAATACCTCATAAATTATTGTAGTCGTGATTTAGTAATTAAAGGTGTGAAAACTACATTTTTGGTTTCGTGATGAAACTATGGTGTTGACAAGTGAGGTTGACTGAGTTTCTCTCTTGTTGCACGGAAAATTAGGTAGAAAGTTGAGGAGTCTTTTTTATTCAATTTTCAAACTATGGTGTAGATGAGTAGATTGAGGAATCCATTTCTTGTTACATCAAGAAATTAAATAGAAAGTAGAGTGATTTTCTTTATATTCAATTTTAGTTTACTCCTTTTCAATTTCAATATATCTTTTTATTCAGTTTTATTTCTTATTTTTTGTTTTCTCTTTCGTTCTATATCATTTGGTATCAGAGAATAAATAATAAGACAAGAGTTCAAACTGAATAAAAAGATATATTAAAATGAAATAGAAATAAAAGAAAATAGATTGAAATTGAATATAAAGAGAATCACTCTACTTTCTATTCAATTTTTTCATGCAACAAGAAACAGATTCCTTAACCTAACTTGTCCATGTCATATTTTGAAAATTGAATCGAAATGACTCACTCAACCTTTTACCCAATTTTTCGATGTAACAAAAAAGGGACTCAATCAACCGCACTTGTCCACACAATAATTTCATCACGAAACCAAAGAGTACTTTGGCACTCCTCTAATATCTGAATGAAGATTACAATAATTTATGAGGTATTTATAACCTCTTATTAGGTTAAAATAAAAAAAATTCCAAGTCCATAACATAAGGCCCAATTTAGTAATTAAATAAATAAAATTAAAATATTTTAAACTAAATTAAACATTCTAAAAATATAAACTAATAACTTTTAAATAATACTTGATCTCTTTATATCACGAATATTTGAAACACATATCAGAAAGGCTTTCGGAATAGAAATTGCTTAGCAACAGGATAGTGAAGGGTTTAACAAATGTGGAGGTATTTTCATTTCGAGATTTGCTACATATACAATTTTTTTGCCATACAAGTTTATATAAGTTGGCTAAAATTCAATAAAAACAACTCTCAATTTAGAGAGCGTATAAACACGCACTTTCTCATTGAATAACGCAAAATAAAAAACGGATCTTTTTCAATGTTTGTATCCCGCATATCTCGTCCTCCTCCTCTTTCTCCTCTTCCTTATTCTCATTCTTCTTTGCATTCCTCATCCTTTTTCTTCCTCTTTGCGTGTTTTATCCTCATCCTCGTTCTTTTTAATGTTGTTGTTGTTACTGCATTTTTTCTCCTCTTCTTTTTATTGATTTTGCAACATTATGTATCTTTTTTCTTCTTTTTTTGATTTTTTCTCCTGAGAAGAATTATAAGAAAACGAAATAAGAAGATGAAGAACAAGCAGCAGCAGAAAATGAGGAGGAAGAAGATGAAGAATTTTGAATTATACAGAATTTATCAAAATAAAAATACACTGAAATTTTTTAACAATACACAGAAATTTCTTAGTTTTTACACTGAAATTTTGCTACAAATACACAGAAATATTTTTTTTAGTTTGCATTTTTTTTATTTTTTTTCTTATTTCTTTTTTTATTTCAGTTGAATGAATGTAGGTTCATCCTCTTCCAAGTAATGTTATAGTATTATATATTTTTTCTACTTCTTTATTTGATTTTTTTTGTTTTTATTCTTATTAACAGATAAAACAAGAAGAAATTTGAGAAGATAAAATAAAAAGAAAAAGATGAATAAGGAAAAATAAATAAGATGATGATGGTGGTGAAAAAGAAGAAGAAGCAGCAGCGGAAGATGAGGAGGAGGAAGAGGAAGAGTTTTGAATTATGCAAACTTATTCGAATAAAAATACACCGAAAAATTTTTATAGTACACCGAAAGATTTACAAAATACACTGAAATATTTTTAAAATACACCGAAACAAGAATGGAACAAATTCATCACAATAATAATTCAGATTCAGAACTCCTACACCAAAATTTTGCTACAAATGCACAAAAATATTTCCTTTAATGCATTTTTTCTTCTTCTTTTTTCTTATTTCTTTCTTTCTTTTAGTTGAATGAATGAAGGTTCATCCTCTTCAAGTAATTTTGCAGCATTATATGTTTCATCTTCTTCTTTGTTTGATTTTTCTATTTTTATTCTTGTTAAGAGAGTAAAATAAGAAGAAACTTGAGAAGGTAAAATAAGAAGGAAAAGATGAATAAGAAAAAAGAAGAAGAAGATGACGACGATGATGAAAAAGAAGAAGTAACAGTAGAAGATGAGAAGGAGGAGGAAGAGGAAGAATTTTGAATTATGCAGAACTTATCAGAATAAAAATACATCAAAATATTTTTACAATACACCGAAAGATTTTCAAAATACACCAAAATGAGAATGGAATAGATTCATCACAATAATAATTCAGATTCAAAACTCCTACATCTAAATTTTGCTACAAATGCACAATAATATTTCTTTTAATGCATTTTTTTCTTCTTCTTTTTTGCCTCATTATTTTATATCTTTTAGTTGAATGAATGTAGATTCATCATCTTTCAAGTAATTTTGCAACATTATGTGTTTTTTCTTCTTCTTTGTTTGATTTTTTTTGTTTTTATTTTTGTTAAGAAAGTAAAACAAGAAAAAACTTGAGAATGTAAAACAAGAAAGAAAAGATGAATAAAAAAAAAGATGATGATGATGGTGAAAAAGAAGAAGAAGCAACAATAGAAGATGAGGAGGAGGAAGAGGAAGAGTTTTGAATTATGCAGAACATATCGAATAAAAATACACCGAAAAATTTCCACAATACACTGAAAGATTTCCAAAATACACCGAAAATTTTCTAAAATACACTGAAATGAGAATGGAACTGATTCATCACAAAAATAATTCAGATTCATAACTCCAACAATTGATTGTAACACACAAACTCGGTTTGAAAATAACACACAAAAATGACTGAATTATCAACAAAAATACATCCAATTCAATTTTAGATCAAGCAACGTCATCAATATGGCAAAAATTCTACGGAAACGATAACAATAATGACGACAACGATAATGACGATACGTATAAGAAGAAGACGACGATGACTATAACGATGATGATCACAATGATGAAGATGATGGAGGAGAAGGAAGAAAAGAAAGGAGGAGAAGAAATTTCAATGAGAAAAGAATGAGGAAGATGAGGAGGAGGAGCAGATGATGGTGTTGGTGACAGTGATAACAAAGTATCAGGAATAGCGAAGAAAAAGAAGAAGCACATGAAGTAAATTAAGTTAAAGGAACTTATATAAACTTATATGTCAAAATGACTTGTACGTGGAGAATATTTGTTTCACTTCGAGCAACAGATCTCGAAGAAGTCACAACCTATTTCACAAGATTCTCGAGGAGTCCACATGTTTAAGGAGCTCTAAGGTCACATTCTTAACAAATTTCTGATTAGTTCTCGTTAATGTAAATGAATTTTCCATTTTTCCATACACTAATATTAGCAACTGCATCTTTATTTTATCACAAAATTCACCTATGATCCTTCCATCTGAGGTATATATATATATAATAGGTTAAAGATCGACTATGCTATGTGTATATTAAAATTAATCACAAAATCAGTTATCAGTATAAAATACATGTTAAAATATAAATACATATTAAAAATAAATCAAGTCATACATGCATTTATACACAAATATATTGGTAGCTGATTTTAGTAACTAATTTTAGTATACGAATAATATTTTTGGTTAAAAATATATTTTCATATGTCTTTTTCTATTAATTTGAGCTTTTGGAATAGTTTTAGTTTCAACAAGATTTATAAAAATATTATATAAAACTTAAGGGATTCTTATGTGAAAGAATATATTAAAAATAGGGCAAGTTACTGAAATAAAACATTTGAGCTTCAAATTTTTATCGAAATACAACTTTTGCATAATGGATACCAAAATGTAATTTTTTAGTAAACTATGTAAACCGATAGAGGGGTCCCACGGATTGCAAATGAACATAAACCGCTACACTTCTCTAGCAGTTTATGTTGAAACGAAAATTGGCCAGAAACTGCGGTAGGGGTCTCGCGGTTTCTGTGTAAGTTGCAAATAGGTATAAACCGCGACAGGGGTCCAGCGGTTTATGCTTGCACCAATTTTGCCTATATATACCAACAAAGAGGGATTGGTGTGATGGTAGAAAGTCATTTTCACACTTTCACAAATGGATAGTGAGGAGAGTTTTTTTTTGTTCTATTCCAGTGCTCTGGAAAAAAAAAACAAAAGGCACGGTGTTAAGTTCACTAACAAAGAATCGGTGAGTGTTTTTATCCGTTCGACAAATACTTTGTCAGAGCTAAAGACAAGCATATTGCAAAAGGCAGGATTGTGTGGGGCCAAGTGGGTGAAGAAGGTGTTCTACAAGATTTTGATTGCGGTTGTATCAACTAGTGTGCAGTATAAAACATTTGTGATGGGGTTTGACGAAGACATGCAGGTTTTGTTTCATTGTAGGCGCAATTTTCCGGAGGTGAGAATACACGAGCTGTATGCCAAATTGAAAGATGGTGTCGACAATTCTGGTGCATCAACGCCGAATTCTCAGTCGACGACGGTGGGGGGTGCTTCTACTTTGATGCATATAGTTACATCTGGTTGTCTATTGGCTGAACCTCCATATGTTCTAGCAGGGTTAGCTAGGTCACCTGGTTTTTTAAGTGATGGTGAGCCAGATCATGTTGAAAATCCGATGTTAGAGGATGATTCAAACGATGAGCCATATCACATATTGGGGGACAATAAGGAGGATACTCCTTGGAACCCACCAACACGTAAGGGGCCATCCAGTTCTTGGTCCCACCAACAACCGCCACATTTCTTGATGTTGAACTTGGAAGTAGTCGGCGGGCAACCAGACATAGATCCCACCTTTGGAGGGCAAGGACTACACGAGGGAAATCTTTCTGGAGAATTTCAGATTGGCCAATCTTTCCAGACTAAGGAGGAAGTTGTGTTGAGTGTTAAGGATTATAGCATCCGTCGTGGAGTTTAGTATCGGGTGATAGAGTCAGATCATCTGAAGTATCATGGGAGATGCAAGGAGTTTGGAAACGGCTGCACGTGGATGATTCGCATCACACTTCGGTAGCGTAAGGGTAATTGGGAGGTTAAAAGGTACAATAGTCCTCACACTTGTTTGGCCACTTCGATTTCAAGCGACCACCGACAGCTCGATCACCATGTCATTTGTGCGAGGATCTTTCTGTTGGTTAGGGCAGATTCAACGGTTACGATTAAGGTGTTGCAAGAAACTACTGAGGCAATCTATGGATTCAGGCCTAGTTATAGGAATGTGTGGATAATAAAACAGAAGGCAGTTGCACAGATCTATGGAGATTGGGAAGAGTCATATGTTGAGTTGCCTCGTTGGATCCTTGGGGTGCAAGGCACGATGGACAGAACCGTGGCATTGTTGAAGACTTCTCCGGTACGTGTAGGTGATTAGATTGATGAGTCTACGGAATACTTTTATCGCCTTTTTTGGACATTCCCTCCATGCATTGAGGCATTCAGACATTGTAAGTCACTAGTAAGCATCGATGGGACTCATCTGTATGGGAAGTATGGCGAGACTTCGCTTCTGGCTATCGCGCAAGATGGAAACTCGAATATCTTGCTCGTTGCCTTTGCACATGTGGAATGGGAGAATACGGAGTTGCGGATAGCAACCACTACGTTCTATGAACCCGATTCCCACTCTTGTCACCAAACAACTGAGTGGATAGCAGCATCATGATGTAAGCCCGTGCATATATGCGTACGGTGTCCTCAGTAGTACGTAGCACCCTCCGGGAGCACCCTGAATCTCTCATGGAATCAGGTAAAGTGGACTGTAAAATGCTTTACCTTATTCGGCGGGAGAAGCTTGCCAAATAGTTCCTGAAACCACTCCCAAGCGGGTTTGCCATCATCCATCAGCTTCTCAAAATCTGTAAGGTACCCGAATACAGGTAAACCATCCACGGGCAGTCCCAACTGGTATGCAACATCTTGCAGCATGAAAGATGTGCATCTCAGGACGCCATCTCTCAATGAATGCGCTGACTAGGAGCTCATCCAACCAGAACCATCTCATGTTGAGCCTCGCCAGGTGGTATAAACTAGTCCTCTCCAGATAGGATACAATCCTGACATGCAGAGGCATGTTCTATTGCCTTCGGACACTATAAATATACCTACTTGGTTGTATCATGTGAGAGAAATAACCATATCAAATGAAATTCCATCACTAACAAGTTTAACCCATAGATTATAACAAAAAATAGATACTAAACTTATAATTTTAAATTAAATTTAATTAAATTTAAATATAAGATCAAATCTTTAATTTAAAATAATCAAACTCTAAACTAAAAATTTTAAAATTTAAATCTTAAATTTAAAAAACCTAAACTACAAAACGTATCATTTTAAAGTTTACGAACGTAAAATACAATCACTACGTTCTATTTACAAAATTTAATATTTAATTAAATTTTAAACTCTAAATAACTAAAACTATAATATTAAAATTTAAACTAATATATTTAAAACCTAAAATTTTAAATCTTACCTTTTAAATACGATACATCATCAACAACCCTACAAGCCTTACAATTTGAATCCTATATCTCAAATACAAGGGGATCATCATTCTACTTAAAGATTTTATCCTACCTTTAAATTTTACATCTTAATTTTGAAATCATAAATTGGCCAATCCTAAATTATGTGTTCTATCTACTGCACCCAAATACTATATTTTATGTTATATGAAATACAATAACTAAAAGAAAATAAACTTACCTCTTCGTTTATGCCGCTGGCAACGTATACAACGCCGTTGAACTGGTAAAGACTGCGTTCGTCCGCCATAGTCCCGGCCCCAGCAATGTCACAGAATGTCTTCCTTACCACCCTTTCTTCTCTCCTTCTCTCTAGAAAATGTTTCTTTCTCTCTCTAAGAAATGATAGTGGCTCAAACTGAATAATCTGTGATTCCCTATCGCGTATTTATACCAACGCATAAACCGCTGGACCTCTGTCGCGGTTTATGCCTATTTGTAACTTACACAGAAATCGTAAGACTCCTATCGTAATTTTTGGCCAATTTTCGTTTTAACATAAATCGTTAGAGGAATGTAGTGGTTTATGTTCATTTACAATGTGTGAGACCCATCTCGCAATTTACATAATTTACTCAAAAATTACATTTTAGTATCCATTATGCAAAAATTATATTTTTATTAAATTTAAAACTCAAATATTTTATTTTATTAACTTATTCTTAAAAATATAACTATTTATTTATCTTTTCTTATCCGCTTATCTCTTCTTATCCACTTCAAATTTTTGAATAAGGAATTTCATGGCATAATAAAAAAAGTATTCAATTTTACCTTATCTTCATGTCAAATCGATGACTCTGATAAACATTCGATAATTATGTTGTTTTAGGTATGAATCACCTTATTGGAGATCACTTGCAGCAACACGAATTCAGGTTGTCTGGAGATACAGGAAGAAACGTCTGAACCGTTCTGATAGCCAAACAATCTAATCGTACATCTAAGTCGTCATAGGTTGCTTCAATTCTTGGATTCACTAGCTTCTTTCCAACTACAATTTTCCCTTAATAACAACTAATTGCTTCCACCTAGGTACATAACTAACGTTTGCTTTGCTTATAATTTAACACGTCCTTTGCTTTTTCCCACAAGAAAGGCATCATTATTGATGCACTAATAATAGGTGCATATATATTATCTAATGATTTTGTACTCACGTGAAAATGTGGAAATACATTCCTTAGCTTCATAGTTAGTATTTCTTGTTAACTTTAGCATGCCTAGAAGATTTCCCTATACATCAATACTCAATATTTGCTTCGTGGAAAGTTTGACTATTTAACTTATAAAATTTTTTTAAATATATCGATATATTAATATTTTAATAATTTTTAACTATTAATTTTAATTATATATATATATATATATATAAAATTAAAATTAACAATTAAAATTTACTAAAATATAGCGTATTGATATGTTTAAAAACTTTCTTTAACTTTTATCCGTATAAGTTGTATAATTTATATTTCTAAAACTGTATAACTGAGCTAACTTTTTAGGCCGATCAGACATTATAAGTGCCTTGTTATTTGAATATCTAAAAATATGTATTTTTTAATATCTAATGAAATCTTAAGATGAAAATAAGTGTTTTAGTGTTAACATGAGGTACAAGTGTACAACCTACACCAACATTCAAAAAGTTGATTAAGAGTATAATAATTTCTCTCTTCCAAAAGCCAAAAGAAGCCATAGTTTGTTCTGTGTATTAACTTTATGAAGCTATTTATTAGTATCATTAATGAGTGAGTAGTCAACTACATGTTTTAGGCGGGTGTGTGTCGTGTGTATAAAAGAGATAATATTTAATGGATGTACACCAGTCAAGAATTAAATAACTTAATTAATAATGATTAATTTTAAATTATTTTTTAAATTTAAAATTTGATTAATTAATATTAATGACATTTTTGAATCAAAACTTACCTTAATTTATTTTCACTTTCATTCATCATTTACCACACAAAATCACAAATTCTAATATCTTTTTCCAACGACTCACGCTGCCGCAGTTTCGTCCTTGCACCGCTAGCGTCGTAGCAGCACCGTCTTCCCGCGCCATTGTCGGTCGTCTTTGCATCCTTCTACGCCACTTCATTTGCCGTTCGCGCAGGAAAGACAGCCACCATCCCGCTTCTATTTCACCCTCCTCGCGTCCCATCGCTCGTCCGATGCCCCCTTGCCGCTCACGACTCCCCATCGCCCACTACACCAAATTAGTCATATAGCTACACTAAATTTGTGACCCTAATTCTAAGGGTCTCCATTAGTTAACATTGTGACACTTATAATATAATTTTTTTTACCGTCAGTAATGAAATTTATATCTCTCTTCACTTTTCCTTTTACTTTTCATTTCTTCCAAAACCTTGTTTGCTGCCATTTGAGATGAGATGAGATGAGAAGAGACGAGAAACAGAGAAAGTAACACCATTACCTTCACCGTCGTAGTTCACATTCGCCGTTCACCGTCGCAGTGCGTTTGCCGTTCACCATCGCTGCGTCGCAGTTCGCGTTTGCTGTTCACTGTTGCGGTTTGCGCTCGCCTTTCACTGTTCGTCGTCTCCCGCGTCGTCCTTTCTCTTTCCCTCTTTTATGTGTGCGAACTGTACCCTAATTCCCCATTTGGCAACTTTTTTCTTCTCTTCCAACCCCACTGAACACTGATAGTGAGTATTTAATTGTTCTTCTACTATATTTTTCCTTGCAATTTCTTTGTTGTTGCTGCAATTTACTGTTATGATTATATCTTTATGTTCATACTTGCGATTGTTTCTTTGAATTCTCTTATATCATTTTAATTTTACCTGCACTCAACATGTTCGATGAAATGCTTCAACCAGATTTCTTTGAATGCTCTATTTGTTATTTCTTCTCTTGATTTCTTTGATGTTTTTGTGCCTTGATGGCATCATGAACTGGTTGATGTTCTTCTTGAATTATGTAGGTGATGGTGATAGCTGAAGCCGGAAATGAGCGAGCTGAGTTTGCAGTTGACGGGTTTCTAAGCACAGTTGATAGGTTGCAAGCTGAACAACATAAACAGGTACTTTATTGATGGTTTTATATTTTATTGTAGGGTTATGCACATGTTGTTTTGTATCCTTGTTATGCATGTATTTAATATTGGCCCATTTGTGTGTAATTATGCTGAACGCTGATAAAGCATGTCAGCCTGAACTAAATCTTTTTCATACACATATCTTTCGTGGCATTCAGTTAATAAGGTTATGAATCCTCACAGTGAATAATACAAAATATTTTGCTAAATTAGGCTCTGTTTTCACCAAACTTGCCTTTCTTCATGATCAAGGCTTAAAGTTAAAAGCCATTGTCATCTTAGGTACTTTTCATCGGATCCCTTCAAAATACTAATGATGGGATGGAAGGCACTAATAGAATTATAGTCTTTAAGTTCCTGATTTTATATGGCATATTCTCCCAATTTACATTGATCCCCCACCCCCCCCCCCCTTTTTTTTCCCTTTCCCTGCTGCATTAGTGATCAGACTGCTGTAATATAATTGTTTAGAGAGTTCATTAATTTCTTGTTAGAAATGGCAATTATATGTTACCTTCACTTGATGAAAAAATATGCAAGAACTATTTATGATATTTAATCTTAAAAGGTTTTGGTTACTGAGTTTTAATTTTCTTGAATAATGTACTATTTAAAACAGAAAACCTGCCTATGTTTGCTTTGAGAGACGATAGTGTTGTTGAAGTACAAGGTGAACCTACCAGAGTTCATAAGGCAGTTGAAATTATTGCAGTTCATTTGCGTAAGTTCTTGGTTGACCGCATCATAGTTGGATTATTTGAAACAAAGGCAAGTCCTTTTACCTCCCCCTCATTTTCTTTCCACGAAGCTAAAAGGTGCGAATGCAAAGACCAAAAGGTAGCTATGAAGTTTCTTTTACAATTTTACAATGTCTTGGACCTTTTCTAAATGTATATTGTTTGTGATACAACAATTTTATATGTTGTTTTGAAGTTACACATGCACCAACCATCTTTGCTAACAATTCTGTTGTCTTTTTTTTTCACTATCAGATGCAAATGCCAGATGTTTGACTCAACTACAATGCACCCCCACGCCAACCTTGGGTTCCTCCTCCTCAAGGGTTTCCAGCTCCTGGTGGCGGTGGCCTGCTTTTGCACCCCCTAGTAAGCAATATATGCCAACATCAATTCCCTATGATAATTATTACCCAACAGCTGACCTGCCTCCTATGGACAAACAATTCCATCAGGTTGCACTATTTGCTTATGGCAGGGATCCTTCCACTGGAATTCATCCACCAAGTGCACAACCACAACAATCTGCTGCAACTAAGGTGTCTTCTTTTGCCTAAGTTGAGAATTTTTGTGGAGAGTGATATTCATTTGATGACGCATTGTATCTTGATTTTATGTAATTTTGTTTCTACTGCATAGGTTACGCAGCACATGCAAATTCCTCTATCATATGCAGATGCTATTATTGGAGCATCAGGTGCAAATATCAGTTACATTCGTCGTGCTAGTGGAGCAAGTGTTATGGTTAGGAGAGAAGGGGTGTGCCAGGGGAGATGACTGTTGAAATAAGTGGGACTACATCAGAGATACAGACAGCCCAACATTGTTGTTATTTTTGTAAAACTTGTGGGATTGAATTTTTGATTTGTTGAAATATAATGTTATTTTTGGAGAATTCAACTTTTGATAATAGAAATCTTTGATGTTTGAGAGATTATAACAGTTTAAAACAGTCACTAAATACAGAAAAAAACTGTCGCAGGAATAAGTAACTTAGTAACGGTTTTAAATCGAAAAGCTGTCACTAAAAATATTGTGACAGTTTAAATAGTCATTAAATATGCTTAAAACTGTATAAGAACTAGTAATTTAGTGACGGTTTCAAATCATTGCTGAATATTGTGACGGTTTATAATAGCCATAAAATATAAGAAAAAACTGTCACAGGATTTAGTAATTTAACGACAGTTTTAAAACGTTGCGAAATACAGTATAAAAAGCATCTTTGCAAGTGTTACAACTTAGTGACGGTTTTATATTTTAAAAACCGTCACAAACAATTTAGCGACACTCCTTACCAACAGTGGTCCAAAACCGTCACTGTGTCAGCTGGCGACCCTCAAATCTGTGACGCTTTTTTTAACCGTCGCAAAACCATTTAGTGACAGTTAAAACTGTCACCAAGCATTAAAAAAACGTCGCCAAAATGCAGTTTTGTTGTAGTGTTATCGCTCGCCACTCGCACCCCACGACTCTTCATCCGTCGCGACGCAGCCACCACCAAGTCCCTATTCGCGACGCGCGATCAACTACTCCGATCCATGGCGATTCCTCCACTTGTCGCAACACACTATCGTGAGCCCCCCACTGTACATGCAACGCCATCCAAGACGTCGTCGCCGGCCATCCTGCGGTTCTTCTTCTCCTCTTCCTATTTGGTTTTGAATATTTTTTTAACTAGTTTTTTATGTTTCTTTTTTCTACATTTCGGATGATTCTTTTTCCTATATTTTGTATGTTTTTTTCTTAGGATTTAGATAATTCTTTTTATTAGTTTTGTATGATTCTTTTTCTTATGTTTTGTATGTTTTTTTTTCTTAGGATTTAGATGACTCTTTATCTAATGTTTTGGTGCTTTTTGTTTTTTAGAGTTTTGAAAATTTTTTTTAGAAAGAGGAATTAGTGCTTTGGTAATAAATGGTAAAATGTGAATTAGAGTAAAAAGAGGCAATTAATAATTATTAATTTTGTATCTTTTAAAAAAATTAAATAACCACTAATTAATAACAATTAATATTATTAATTAGTATAGAATATAATTCAAAAATATTTGTTGGCTTATTGTTGGCTAAACCCCTCTTGGTTTTCTAGCGGGATTCTTAAACTTTGTAAATGTGACTCATGTTTATATTAGTCTTTGACACAATTTTCGATGCACAAACATTAACGGAATGTTGATGTGGACAGCTAAATACTATGTTAGACTCTGTAAAACGTCTTTCTTTTTGGCACTCAAAAATACCAAAAAAAAAATATCATAAATAGTATTTATTGAAATTTTCTTTCCTAAAGCAAGTAATCCAGCGTCATTTTTAAGTTATTTGAACACCAAAATCAAAATAACGTCGCTTTATAAGTTTCAGCATAAAATTCTGTTGTCCATATCAACGTTTTATTAATATTTTTGTGTCAAAAATTATTCTAGAGTTTAATGTAAGTCACGTTTATAAAATTTAAAAATTAAAAAATAATAAATAAAAAATTAAATTAAAATTCGTGTATAAATTGAGAAATCAAATTAAATATTAATTCATATATAATATATATAATACATATGATTAATAAATAAGCTTCACATTTTGTATTGGATACAAAATATTCTACTCTTTCCTATATTATTATTATTATTATTATTATTATTATTATTATTAGTTAACTTCATCAAGTTTATCTAATATGTGCCCACAATTGCAATCATAAATTTGCCATAAACTTTGTCAGGATAGATACGCAAGGGATGGTTGCAACGGTATATTGACTTTGGTGATGAACATAGGACATTATTAGCATGCACATTGCACGAGTGCTGAAACAAAAAGCAAATTTAATCATTCACTGTTACGCTATGATGTTGACTTTCCAGAGTCTTCTAAGCCACAAACTCCATAACTATAATTAATGACTTGAGATTGGGCCATCCTTTAGCGATAAGCCACCAAAAACTCTCGTGGTACCCGTTATACGCATAGGTTCTACAATGAGTAATCACATGCATACATATGAAAAAGGATTGAAAGTTTTAAACCATCCTTTTTTTTTTTTTTAAATAAAGAACTTTTTTAGTATTTTAATACTCTTAGAAGTAAACAATATTTTTAAATTATTCATTAAAATTAAAAAATAAATTATTTATTAATATTTTAATTCTAACTTTATTAGCAAATTAATAGATATTAATATATCTATTAATTCAGTTTTCTTTTTCCTTTCTAAAATTCAATGTATGCAATAGTAACAAATGTGAAATAGCAAAGATCTTC
This sequence comes from Arachis ipaensis, assembly GCF_059453495.1. Classification (NCBI taxonomy): domain Eukaryota; kingdom Viridiplantae; phylum Streptophyta; class Magnoliopsida; order Fabales; family Fabaceae; genus Arachis; species Arachis ipaensis. Next base: position 136,757,709 of record NC_142440.1, on the reverse strand, counting down.
CTTTGTTTCCTCCGCTGTGATTACTCCTAATTAGAATAATGTAATTACCCACTACCATCTAAAACTATTGACTGTAAATTGTCTAAATAGATTGGTTTTCTTGTGTTCCCAATTTGTTCTTTTGCGGTTACTTATGGTGAACCAAATCGGCAAGTAGTAGTAAGATGATAGTGCCTTTGAATTTGTTGTACCTTTTGGGTGAAATAACTATTGTTAATATTTTTTATTTATTGTTTTTTTTTTTTCTAAGAAAGTTGTGGAATATTGTTAGATTTACTGATAGAATTATCAAAAAAATTCGTCGATAATATATTTATTGTCGAAATTAACAGCAGACTAAGTTAGACAATTAAAATTTGGGCGAATTTTTTCATCTGTCGCTAATTTTTAGTAAAATTCTGGAGTATGTTATTATCGAAAATATTTTGACAGTAATTTTAGCGCTATAAACTAGATTTTCGCGCATTTACTACGTCAGATTTATTCCTTGATATATGATCCAAACTGTATGATATCTACTTATCAGTTGCAATATTTAATATTATGAAAAAAAATTACAATATAAAAGGAAAGGATGAATTTTAAAGTCAATCAAAAACAAAATTTAAAAACCAAATAGCTATATAATGAACTCACTTTCACCAGGACGTACTCGATACAGCACAATAAACACACTATACCTAATTAAAGGATAAAACAAGTCAAGCTTAAACTTGAAAAGTTGAAATGTACATTGTACTAATAATAGAACATTTTAAACTCAGATTTCAGTAGCTTTATGTGACAATCTTAGAGAAGTGTAATAAAATAGAAAAATTACCTGAGATAGGTTATCCAATAAGGACAATTTCCAATGCAGCTTAATGTATAATGTGAGTATCTAATGAACCAAAAAGCCTACAAATCATGTAATTTTCTACTTGATAAAAGATTGTAAAAGATATTATAAACCAGAAAATCACATTATAATGTCAGATGTCCGTACTTTCCTTCTTTTCTTTCTTTTCAGCGTAACTTTTTAAACTATCTTACATAAGAGTCTTACAACAACATGCTAAATTGACAAAATAATATTTAATATAAAGCCAGGACAAAATACCTCATATTTTTTAAATTCAAAACCTTCAATCACCATGTACAATGCAATGAGCATGGTCAAGAGGGGGCTGTAGTAGGCCTTGAGCCTCTAGCTAAGTAATCTTCAGCTCTACCAAAACTTAAAGTACATCAAGTCAATAGATATGTATACAAATTGAATATATTGAATCGAACAAGTTTAGTGATTTAAACTGACATATATTTTGGATAATAGGATTAATTGAAACTGGTCAAAGCTTTCAAAAGGCTAAGCTATTGGATTTGTTCCAAAGAAAATATATGCGCTCTTTTGTTATAGGTAACAACTATTCATTGCAGGAACTTAGCCACAAATATAATGAAATTAGTCAAATCAAAGGTTTCTAATAGTTTGTAGCAAAATTTAATATTGGTGTTAGTTTAATGTATGTTAACAAGCAACCTAGTGCAATCAATGGTATAAGGTTCTATGCATCTGAGACGACTCTTTTGTAGCTTCCGGGAATTTATCATCAACAACAACACCAAAGTCTTATCCCACTAGGTGGGGTCGGCTATATGAATCAAACGACGCTATTGAACTTTATCATGTATCATGTCAGTAAAAAGACTGTTTATATTTAGATCTCGTTTGACCACCTTATGAATGGTCTTTTTAAGTCTTCTTCTACCTTTCACCCCTTATCCATCTTCTATCTCATCCACCCTCTGACTAGATGTTCTGTCGGTCTTCTTCTCACATGCCCAAATCATCTGAGACGCAATTTTACCATCTTTTCCACAATAGATGCTACTCCAACTCTCTCTCTCTCTTATATCTTCATTTCTTATTCTATCCAATCACGTATGACCACTCATCCATCTCAACACCTTCATCTCTACCACACTTAGCTTATGTTCGTGCTCCCCTTTGGCCGCATAACACTCTGTACCATAAAGTATAGCCGGTCTAATAGCAGTGCGATAGAACTTACCATTAAGTTTTAAAGGCACTTTTTTGTCATATATAAAATCAGACGCACTCTGCCATTTTGACCAACCTGCTTGGATCTTATGATTTACGTCATGTTCAATCTCTCCATTATCCTGTATGATGCATCCAAGATACTTAAAACTCTTAACTTTTCGTAGAGTGTTATCTCCAATCTTCACCTCTATATTAGGATTTTTCCTTCGCAGGCTGAACTTACATTTCATATATTCCGTCTTACTACGGCTTATGCGTAGACCATACACTTCTAGAGTTTCTTTCCATAACTCCAACTTCTTATTTAGGTCTTCTCTTGACTCTCCCACAAGGACGATATCATCGGCAAAAAGTATGCACCATGGTATAGGCTCTTGGATATGCTTTGTGAGTACTTCCAAGACTAATGTGAAAAGATATGGACTTAAGGATGATCCCTGGTGTAATCATATACCAATAGGAAATTTCTCTGTCATATCACCTTAAGTCTTCACACTAGTTGTAGCCTCATTATACATGTCTTTAATTGCACGAATATATGTGATCCTTACTCTCTTCTTTTCTAAAACCTTCCATAAGACCTCCCTTGACACTCTATCGTATACTTTTTCTAAATCAATAAACACCATATGTAGATCTCTTTTATTACTACGATATCTCCATCATCCTTCTTAACAGGTATATCGCTTCAGTAGTGGATCTGCTTGGTATACAACCATATTGATTTTTTATTACTTGTGTCTCTTGTCTCAACCTCTATTCTATCACCCTTTCCCATAACTTCATGGTATGGCTCATGAGTTTGATTCCTGTATAGTTTTCGCAACTTTGTATATCTTCTTTATTTTTATAGATAGGTACCAAGGTATAGTTTTCCCATAACTCATCTGGCATCTTCTTAGATCTTAAAATCACATTAAAAAACTTGGTTAACCAACTGACGCCTTTCTCTCCAAGGCCCTTCCAAACTTCAATTGGGATATTTTTGGGTCCTATTGTCCTGCCATTTTTCATCTGCTTTAGAACCTCTTTTACTTCGAAGTCTCGAATCTTTCGATAGTAGTCAAAATTTTGATCTTCTTCTCTCGTGCATAACTGATCTGTCCTTCATTAAATAACTCGTAGAAGTAGCTCTTTCACCTTTTATTGATCTTCTCCTCTTGAGCCAACACCTCCCCTCTTTATTCTTTATGCACTTAACCTGATCCAAGTCTCTCATTCTCTTTTCACGGCTCTTTGCGATTCTATATATACATTTTTCTCCTTCTTTCGTGCCTAAGGACTGGTAAATACTCTCATATGCTCTTATTCTTACTTCGCTTACAGCCACTTTTTTTTTCTTTCTTAGCCACCTTATATTTTTCTCAATTGTCTGTATTGCGGTACAAAGACCACTTTTTAAAGCACACCCTTTTTACCTTTATCTTTTCTTATACACTCGCATTCCAGCACCAGACTTCCTTGTCTCTTGGTCCTATCCCTCTAAATTCACCAAAACTTTCTTTTGTTGTTCTTCTAATAACTTCTGCTATCTCTCTCCACATCTCCTCCGTGCTTCTGTTCCTATCCCACTTTGCTTCTTCTTCTACCCGTCTTAGGAAGCTTCTTTGTTCTTCACCTTTTATCCGTCACCACCTCGTCTTTGGATTTTTCATATGATATCTTTTTCTCAACTTTTACTCAATGCGAAAATTCATGACAAGCATCCTATGTTGAGTTGTTAGACTCTCTTTCGGAATAATTTTACAATTAATGCAAAATTTCCGGTCGACTCTCCATAACAAGAAAAAGTCAATTTGAGAGTTTGTCATGCCACTCTTATAGGTTATAAGATGTTCATCTCTCTTTTTAAAACATGTATTTACGATGAGGAGATCAAAAGTTGAGGAAAAGTCTAAAATAGTTTTATCCTCGGTATTGACCACCCAAAAACCATGGCCTCCGTGAATACCTCCATACCCAATCACTTCTCTTCCAATATGGCCATTTAAATCTCCTCCTAAGAAAATCTTATCTCCCGAAGGTATGTCTTGGACCAAACTCTCGAGATCCTCTCAAAACCTTATCTTGTGTTGCTCTTCCAAACCTACTTGCGGTGCATAGGCGCTAACCACATGAAAAGTACCTCCTTTCACCACTAGTTTGATAGAGATATTCCGATCTCCCACCCTCTTGACATCCACTACGTCCTTCTTCCATTACTTATCCACGATAATACCTACCCATTCCTATTCTTCATCTTTCCTGTATACCAAAGTTTGAATCCGGAAGTATCCAACTCTCTAGTCTTCGCACCAACCCATTTTGTTTCTTGTAGGCACATGATGTTATTTTTCCTTCTTGTCATGGTATCTACCACTTCCATGGATTTTTCTGTTAGAGTACCTATGTTCCATATCCCAAATCTCAACCTTCTGTTACCCCGACCTTTACCTTTTTCTTTGTGAACTAGCTTATTTATCCTCGTACGTTCAAGAAAACGCGGGAACCCTTACTCATTTAACACTACACCCGGATACCGATGCAGCGACTCTTGCTCATTTATCACTGTACACAAAGCATACAGCGCGTTACTTTCGGGTAACGACCTAACTTTAGTGCAATAATGTCTTTGATTCATCTCATGAAGATTCGACTAAGTTTTTATATTGGTTGTCAAAGACCTAACACAACTCTCCTCCTTCATCCGAGTTTGGGACCAACTATGTACCGCAAATATAACATGGGCGGAGTTAACTTCTGGTAATTCAAAACAAATAATTCAAAAATAATTATGTTCCTTCATATCATATTAATTCATCTATGACTTGATTTGTTGCAGTGCTTACTTCAGGAAAAGTTGGTATCATAGCTTACCACACGGACAATCATTTCACTTTTATATTGAAAACAATAATGAATAAGCCAATCAAACAGAATATGTTATGGATAGATTGATGCAAATGTTTTGAAGCGCTGCCCTAAAAACCAGTATCTTCAACAGATTTACTTCTAAATGCAAATTCAGTTTCTCAGCCACTTTTTTTCTATGCACATCTTGCAAAGAAAAAAAGAACCACAGAAGTTAAAGCTCCTAAACCCCAAGCACATGTAACTTTTCTAATTTGAACAATTTCAGATCCTCAAAAAAAAAATTAGAGGAAAAAGAATACAAAATTAAACAAGAACCAATGAGTCTGAGGCATCCAATAGAAAGGAAAAAGATTTAAGTTATTATGGAATTTAAAAGAAGACCACCAAAAATCTTTAACAATATCGACAACATACATGACATTTTTGAATGTTAGATGACTCATCATTGAAAAGACTCACACCATGAAAATCAAAATTGATAAAAATATATTAATTTACCTACAAAATTTAATTCACCTAAAATAATCTAATTGCGAAATAAAGTTAATCCTACCCACTTAAATGGATTGAATTAACTTTAGTAAATCTTTAAATAAAAATAAAAATTTCCAAAAAACTTATAAATTTTAAATTTTAAACTTCAATTTTAAAACCAAAATACCGTAACCAGTAAATTTAAAAAAAAAATTAAACATGAAATTTAAAACAAAAAGAATTCAAATAGACTTACATTTTAACAAAAAACCAAATACAAAATTAATAATATATATAAAAATACATAGAAAATTAAAAAAATTAAATGGAAAAAATCTAAACCTAATTGTTGAGTAGTGGTGGAGGTGCGATGGCAATGCTCACAGTACGATAGCAACGTCAATTTCTCCCACCTCTATCATTAATAAACAGTGTTAGGGATTTTTTAACAAAAAATTGACAAATTAAAGAATAAGAGGATTTACATTAACTTGGCGGAGGAACGATGGTGGCTAATGACGATGGCGACCCACAAAGTAGCAGTGACGGCGTGATGGAACCTGACAGTGATGTCCGGATCTCTGGTGGCTCGGTTAGGACAATGCAAGAAAGGGACTTATTTGCTGTGGAGGGGAGGCACTGCTATGAGGACAGGAATGGTGATTGGCGGTGGAATGACGAGAAAGAAAGAGGAGAGGGAGAAAATGGCGAAAAAGAAAGAGAGAGGAAAGGAAGAGAAGTTGTAGAAGTGAGGGGGAAGATTTCTGAATTTAAATTTAGGACAATTATATCGTCAAATTTACCAGCAAATAACTCTGTACGCATTTTTTATTATATTTTTTACGTGTTATTGTACCCTTTTAGGTGAAATAACTAACTATTGTCAATTATTTTTTGTTTATTGTCTTCTTTCTTACATGTTAATGGTATCATCACACTCTTCTCTTTATCTATATCACCTATATTCTGCAACAATTAATTCCGTGAAAATAGTTCAAAATCCAATCTTTATAGATAATGATGATTATCATCTAATTGAATTAAGAAAAATCTAACTGAAGTATCATTTTAAGGACGGAGGACATGTAATTACTAAAATGAAAAATATTATGAAATTTATTTGAAATAACTTAGATAATTTGTGCATTATTAATGCAGAAGAAATTACTTATTATTTTTTTTATTGTATATAATAGGGTGACAAAACAGATAATTTGTCTTGCCTCACTAAGTAAAGCAGATTTAAAATGTCATCTCACCACTAAAAACAAATTTTTAGTTCAACAGATTTATTCGTCCTGTCTCACCAAAATTAGTGAGTTTAGCAGTATAGGTTCAGTTGTTCTTTTTTTTATTTGACAAATTTTAAATTTTAATTTGGTCAGTCTTTTTAACAGATTTGACCGATCGATCTGGTGAATTTGATCTGTTTTGCCGCCACTAATATACATGTATAATACAATCTAATTCATATATTTTACTTTTTATAATTTAATTCCTACAACTTTGGATAGTTATTGTAATATTTTTTATGGTATTTTTATAGAATCTCCTTTTTCTTATTGTTGTTGACCTTTTTCTGGTACTCATTGTAACTCTCTTTTACAAAATATTTAAAAATGATAAATACTTTAACTTTTTCACAAAAAAATTTTGGTTTCATCTATCAAATCTTAAAAGTAATGAAATAGTTTTTTAATTAATACCCGAGAAAGATATTTTAGGAATATATATAAGAAGAGTGTTTTAAGAAACAAACTTTGAGCACCACATTCTTTGCAATCTCTTATGAATGTAAAAGTAAACATCTACACTCCTTTATGTTTGAATTATACATTATTTTTGTCTTAAAATAATTATTCAGAAGAAAAAACACTTAACAAAAAAAATAATAAATAAGTTTTGGAAATATTTTTGGATGTGACAAGCCTTGGGTTTTGAGGGTGGTTCATTGAGAAATCTAGCTAGCTAACACAAAGGCAGGGGAGATGTTAATCATGGTTGCATATATATGGCATGGCTAGCAAGGAATTATAAAACATGTTTAGTTTCAAAGAGACGAATGAAATAGCATTGATGGTATCTAAATTTGTCTCCATCCTTTAGGGGATACAAGAGGGCGGCTACTAGAAGAGATCTGGAACATGAACAACCTAACCAAACCAATGGTAGCTCGGCAACTACATGACATGGGACCCAGCACCAGTTGGCGCATGCAAGCTTAATGTTGATGTCACTGAGGCAACTCAAGACAAGTAAAGGCAGCAGCAACATGCATGCACCTATTTCATGTGGCTTAGCTAGACACAAAATTATTGAAAGTCTGGCAACGAAGTTTAGCCTGACATTGGCTATTGACCTTGGTCTCTCTGCTATTATAGCAGAATCGAACTGTGTAGAAGTGGTAATAAATGCAATTCCAGAAAATATTATGCATGCTGGTACAACTCTTATTTTCACACAGTGTCATTCATGACTGAATAGGAGATCAGATTTCACACTTGCCAATTCACACACAAAGTTTATATGGCAGCAGGAAAAAAAATTACAAATTTTTGTAACATTAGTCCATTACATTTGAAAATTAAACATATTTACTAAACATCTATATCGTAAAAAAAAAAAAACACATTAAATATCAAAATTGAAGTAAATGAATACATATTAATAGAAATCAAACTATTATAGCATACATTTTATTGAGGTTCAGCCTCGGTGCAGAAATTTATATTATTTCAAAAAAGTTTTGACATAATTTTTTCTAAAATTAGATATATATCCACTTTTACGGTTTTCACAAATTCAACCAACTTCAATTCATAACATCAGTCAAAATTCAATTAAATTCATAATATTTTCAACAAAATATATTAACTTGTTTATACTATTGTATATATTTTATAAGGGCATTATATATATTGATATTTAAATATAAAAAAAATGTCATTATATGTAACGTTAATTATTATACATTTATTTAAAAATATAAAAAATTAAGTTAAATTCTACCAAAATTTAAAAAATGAGTGTTAATTATTGGCTTAAAATAAATAATTTCTCCAATAACTATACATATGAAGTAGAATAATCCTACAAATAATGCACTTACATTAACATAGTAAATCAGTACAACCTAATACTTTAAATCAAATCTATCTTAACAACTTAAATTTTCTAGCTAAACTAAATTTAACTCGAGAGTAATACTAATTATCAACTAAAACACAAGTTAGACATAGAGGCATATAATCGAGCATTTGGTGTGCAAAAACATCAAACAACAACAAATAGCACTACCAAATATTCCTTCAACATCAATTCACATAAATCAACATCAATGACACAACAATCAGCATCACATTGTAGAAATTTAGCAGAAAATCAATCAATCTAGTCCAAACAAATTAAAATTTAAATTCAAGAAACATAACAACATGTTGAACTATATATAAATTAACAGCAATTCGAATTAGAAAAATCTTAATCCTAATCTAAATCATCTAACTAGCAGAAAATAATAATAACCAATTTCACTTACTTACTAGAAATTAACATATAACTAAATTCTAAATTAACTAAAACAGAGAAAAAGAGTAATCATGAAAGCCGAGCTTCGATTAGAGGAAGAAGAACTCAGGGGAGGAAGATGCAGTCGCAGCGACAGCCGCTGCTGATGGAGCGTCGCGATGGTGTTGAACGGCAAGACAAACAGCGAGGGAGAGAAGGAGTCGCAGCTGATGTTGGGTTGTGAAGGGGAGAGAATGAAAGAAGGGACTAGTTTTGGTGACGGGGAGAGGAGGCGGCAAAAGGAGGTTGCAGAGGCGCTGCTGGCAACGGCGGGGCTAACAGAGTGACGGGGGAGAGGAGAGGGTTAGAGAGAGTATGGGAGAAGAGAGGTTAGAGACAGAGAGAGGGGGAATTTGAAATGAAGGGGGAGAGGGTCCACACTTCAAATTTTAGGGCTCGTTACCATCGGATTTACTAGCAGATAAATCTGACGGTAATGCATTGCGGGTCACCAAAATGCAGCATTCTACTAATTGGGTTTACCAATAGGAAAATCCGCCGATAAATTCCATGCTACATTTTGCGCTTATTTTTTCCGTTTTTCCTCCAATTATTACCTATGAATTTTGATGGTTTCAGTGGCTAAGAGAAGGGGGGTTGAATCTTAGCCCCTTTTTTTGTTGCCAACACTTGCTGAATTCAGAGGAGACTTTTCTGTTTTGGCTCGTCTCTGGACACGAGACTTTTTCTTTTATCTCGTCCCTAGTCACGAGACTTTTTGTTTTGTCTCGTCACTTTGCACGAGACATTTTTAGTTTTTGCTCATGTGCAGTAGAAAACAGAAATGGAGTAGGAGAGAAGAGAGATTACACCCAGATATATCCTGGTTCAGCTGCTAAGTGCAGTGCAGCCTACATCCAATCTCCATCACAACAATGATGGAATTTCACTATAATCAACCTGATTACAAACTGTAAAGTGCTAACCCAACTTACAAGGGGATTCCCACAGAATCATGAAACACAACATAGATGAACAAAGGAACTCTATAGACATCTATGGCTTTTTTTTTAATTTTGCACTCTCTGCCTTTTTCCGCTCTATGGCTTTTTCATACAAACCTCACTGTTTGCCTTTTTCCATGAGACTCAAGACATGACAAAATTAAACAGAAAATTACAAAACAGAATACATTGAAGGAGAAGAAAATCTGCAAGCTTAGGTAGCTCTGAGAATCCTGTGCCTTGCACTCTCAATGCTTACTTCTAACTCCTTGCTCCAAACAGTGGCTGTTCTCTCTTTTTATAGAAGAGGAAAGCCTCCACTTTTGAAGCCAAAAACCCAAGCCAACTTCTTCTTCCTTCAAGAAACCGGTTCGGCCACATAGAGAGATAAGAGATAACCATGCAAAACCCAACATGCAATTACCTCTGGTCCTTTCTTGATCATCACCCTTCATCAATCCGAGCTCTCCATCCTTGGCTTGCTCTCCAAGATGGATTTCTGGCCCTTGATGCTTCATGATGATAATGACTTCATCTGCTTTAATTTCTGCCTCAACCATCACTTCGCCACTCTAGCTACTTCCTGTGGTGGTTAAACAGAATCAAAGACAAGTCATGCTTCAAGAATCTCCCTTGCTGGCCGAATCTTTACCTTCCATTTTTGAGCATGAAGAGCTCAAGATAACCTCACCAAATCTAACCACATTTGGCGAGTATCTTAGCCACAGCTCATTTTTATTTTAGTATATTTTCTTGCCATCATTAGCTTGATGGTCTTGATGCATGCAACTTCTTCCTTTTCTTGGTTGATGAGCATAGCGTCCATAGCTTCCTGGACAAGGACCAAAGAAAGAAGAAAGAGATGAGAGAGAATAAACAACTTAGAAGAAAAAACACTTCAATGTGATAAACCACTTTGTTGGTAAAAGTTGCTTTTACTTCCCTAGCATAGAGTGGCGTGTATCATTATGGCCATCAATCAATTCAGCTGTAACTTTTCTCTCTCATAGTTCCCATGCATTAATTGATAATGTAATAGATTTTGAAATCCATCACATGGTGAAATGCTTGGATCCGTTGGAAGCATTTTGCTTTCATTTTATCTTGGTTTCGGACCAAGTTTGGAAACATTCATCAACAATAAAATTTGGGCTTTGTAGCATTGAAATTAAAACTGGCCCAACTAGTTAACATTTGCTTTCCTGATGAATTTTGTTTCGGATCAAGCAGGGAACAAATAGGAAGGCTTTCTTTGGGCTTATAGTAACAAAATATATCTTGGCCCAACTGATAAAACCTTTTCAGCCAACAATCATAAAACAAGAATTACATAGGGCTGGATTTTTAATTTATTGGGCTTGGGATCTTTCTTTTTATTTCGGCCCAATTATAAAACCTGCAATACAAAATTATTAATTAACATATGTTAGATGAAAATCAAATTAATAATTTTGTAATTAAATGTTTAATAATGTTTAGTCATCACAAATATTAATTTAGAGTTTTCCAAACTCATCAATCTCCCCCTTGATGACAAACATTATCAAAATTGAAATGGAAAGAAATTTAGAGATTGAGTAAAGAATACTCCCTTTGAATTTGAATTTCTCCCCCTTTCTAAATGTCACATTGCTCCCCCTTGATGTATGCTTATTTTACCAAGGGAAGCACTAACCTGTAACATTTAAATCAAGCTTAGAGAACAATGTTATTTAGCATATTTTATGATGCTAAATGCTTGATTTATGAGCAGTTTTAATTGATAATCAAAACTCATTTGATATCATAAACTGATTTTCTGCTCAAACATTTTCATACATCAAAACAGTATCCAAATATTTTTCAAACATTTTCCTGTTAGGATATCAGAGCAAACAAAGTGATGGAAAAATATTTAAAGTACACATGATCAAACCAAATGCCATATGCAGTTCAAGCAGCAGTGACCATGGTAAAACAAATGCAATAACACATGCATTCTTTGAACAAGGGTGATCATGAATTTTCAAATTGAAAATTTCATCCCCTGTTCTTATCCCCTGTTCCAGTTTCAATTTTAGAAACTTAATTTCCTCCCCCTTTTGTCATCACGGGGGCACCTGCACAAAATATGATCAACACAACAAAATATTCAAGATAAAGTAACAGAAGTATATCACAGTATCCTAGAGATTATCCTAGAGCAGTGAGTATCAAGTCATGCTCCTACAAAAAACAGATTGAGCCTAATGGAGCCAATATCAAATAACATTAAAACAATAGTCATCAATCATCTGATAGATGAAAAGCAGAGTCCTCAGCGCCTTCTTCACTGTTATCGCCCAGATCCTCCTTAAGGGTTGCTAACATCAGGCCGACCCTTTCTTTGCAATTTTTCCAAGCTTTCTCGCTCTCAGAGGCTTGCTTGCGAGCCTCTTTGTGAGATTGAATCATCATGTCTGCCATGTTTGAGAATTCACCCAAAATTTCTTTGATGGATTTGACTGTTTTGGAAGACTCTGGCCGAGTCTCATTGTCACTATCCGATCCCACAGATTTGCCCCCTTTGGTTCCCTTAGTCGCTCCTCCTCCTCTAATTGAGGATACTTTGTTTTCCACTGCCTCATTCAACAAATCAACTTTAAAGTATTCAAAAATTCTTGTTAAAAACATACCATAAGGCATATTAGCCTTTTTGGTGCTTCTAACAGAATCCCACATATGCCTAATCATAATATAGCCAAAAGATATAGGAGTAGAGGTAACCAAAGCAAATAATATGAGACAGTTAGAAAATGTTACTCGGTTGTGTGAGCCGCTTTGGGGAGTCAAAATATGGGTGATGATTCGGTGAAGCAGAGAGTTGACTGGTCCTAGAGCTTTATGGGTTGGAATCGTTCCATGCAAGCCAGAAAGGTTCTCGCAAATGTGCTGAAGAACTGCTTTGTATGAAACACCGACTTGTGTATCCCATTTGTCTACCATATACGCTCGTGATCCTTCATCCTTGAAGCCCATGGCCACTCCAATGGTCTCGGAATCAAGGGCTATTTGAACCCTTTTAACATTGGAATGAAGAGTGCCGTCAATGAGTCGCATATTGGCGTAGAACTCTCTGACAAGGCCAGGATAGACTGGTTTCTGAATGAGAAGAAGGGGCTTCCAGTTGAGGAGTTCAAATAGAGAGGAGATGTTGATGCCCTTGTTAGTGAGAGTATCGAGATTCACAAGGTAGGTTGTACATAGATGACATTTTTCCATAACCTCATTGTGAAACTCAAAAGAAGTGCAAGAGTTGAATCTGCTAGGATCAAAGTGGGAGTGAGTCTTACCATACTTGTTTCTGAATTCCAGGGATTCCAAGTTTGGAGGTTCGGTGGTGTCATGAAGAGCAAAACCCTTCGACTTTTGAGCACTCTTCCCGGATGCATGGGGAGTTGATCTCTTTGGTGGTGATTGTGGAGGGGAAGGAATGGGAGAAGTATGAGACTCCTCTTCTTCTGTCACAGGAACACTTTTCTTCTTCCTTGAGGAAATTTTTGTGGCAATGACCTTTCTTCTCATTGTGTCTGTGCGTTTTGATGGGGGTGAGGGTGATGAAGATGATGTAGAATGGATGTGAATGTGTGTGTGTAATTGTGGAGTAGACTGTTTTTGAGAGAATAGAAGCCTTTCACTTTTTTTGGCGCGATTTTCTTTTTCATGGTGATGGAAGAATGAAATATGAAAGGTTAGGGAGATAACCGAATTGAGTGGGAGAGAGAAGCAAGGTGAGTGACGAATTAAATGAGGTTTAGAGAGAGAATATGAAGAGAGTAATGACCATTAGTGGACGGTTAATGACCATTATGGGTGGTTATTACCCAAAAATATTTTCCCTTTTAACTTTTAAAATCTAAAACTGAAAAGTTGTTGCCTTAAATCAAGGGATTAGATGGAGAGAAGGATTTTGATTTGACAATAACCACTTCCAAGAAGATTTGATGACACAAGAAGAAGATTCTTATTTGTAGAGAGATAACTACCATAACTGTTAAGGTGGGGTCAAGGAATCTTGGTGGGGCCCATAAAATTTTGAATTCTGCGTTGCCTCCCCCTTGATCATAGCTCCTTCATCAAGCTTGCATTTTTATCTCGTCCAAACCTACGAGACAAAACTGGACAGTGTTAAAAAATTCACAAATTTTCAATGAAACTTAAATCAAACATTCCCAAACTTTTTCTTAAGCTACAGAATCTGTCTTCACAGAGGGGTTTTGTAAAAATATCAGCAATTTGGTCTTCAGATTTTACAAATTGAATATCAATAGTTCCCTTTTGTACATGTTCCCTAATAAAGTGATATTTTATCTCAATGTGCTTTGTTCTTGAGTGCAAAACAAGATTTTTTGAAATGTTTATAGCACTCATATTATCACAAAATAAGGGTATACTATTGATTTTTAATTTGTAATCTTCCAATTGTGTTTTTAACCAAATTAATTGAGTGCAACATGCAGATGCGAAAATATATTCTGCTTCAGCGGTGGATAAAGCCACTGTGGCTTGTTTCTTGCTTGACCACATGTTGAGTGAGCTTCCAAGGAAGCAACACATTCCGGACGTGCTTCTTCTATCCACTCTATCTCCCGCATAATCTGCATCACAAAACCCTACTGCACAAAAATCATCAGATTTAGGATACCACAATCCATAATCACAAGTTCCCTTAATATATCTAATGATGCGCTTAACAGCTGTGAGATGGGATTCTTTTGGGTGAGATTGGAACCTTGAACATACACCCACACTTTGGACAATGTCCGGTCTAGAGGAGGTAAGGTACATGAGTGAACCTATCATTCCCCTATACTTTGTTTCATCCACATCTTGACCATCATCATCCTTTTCAAGTTTTGTGTTGGGATGCATTGGTGTACCCATTGCTTTGGAATTTTCTAGGCCAAACTTTTTAATAAGTTCTTTTGCATATTTTTCTTGGTAAATAAAAGTACCACTAGGAGTTTGTTTAATTTGAAGGCCAAGAAAGAAAGTAAGCTCTCCCATTAAACTCATTTCAAACTCACTAGTCATGAGTTTTCCAAACTCTTCACACAAGGAAATGTTGGCCGAACCAAATACAATGTCATCAACATAAACTTGAACAAGGAGTATATCATCATTAGATGCTTTAATGAATAAAGTAGTGTCGGTGGTACCCCTTTGAAATTTATTTTCCAACAAGAAGGCACTAAGCCTTTCATACCAAGCTCTTGGAGCTTGTCTAAGACCATAAAGAGCCTTAGTTAATTTGAAAACATGATTTGGAAACTCTTTATGTTCGAAACCGGGGGGTTGTGCCACATACACTTCTCTATCAATAAAGCCATTAAGGAAAGCACATTTAACATCCATTTGAAACATTTTGAAACCTTTATGGGCGGCATAGGCAAGAAGCAACCGAATTGCTTCCATTCTAGCTACCGGAGCAAAAGACTCATCAAAATCTATACCCTCTTCTTGATCGTAACCTTGGGCCACTAATCTAGCCTTGTTACGAACAACTTGTCCATCCTCATCAAGTTTATTTTTAAATACCCACTTAGTACCCGTTACCTTCTTACCATCCGGATAAGGTACTAATGTCCAAACCTCATTCTTGTCAAATTGAGCTAGCTCCTCTTGCATGGCCTTGACCCATGATGGATCTTCAAGAGCTTGTTTGACATTGTTGGGCTCCATTTGTGACAAGAAAGCAAAGTTGCTAGGTTCGGTTTGCCTTTTGGTGGAGGATCTTGTTGTTACACCATGAGAGGGATCTCCAATGATGAAGTCATGAGGATAACCCCTCATAGACTTCCATTCTCTAGGCTTTCAGACAGGTGTAGAGCTTTGATGAACTTCTGGTGGTCTCACTGTTTCAGTTGCTCGTGCTTGCTCAGGAGACAAAATGGAAGTGTCTCCTCCAATCTGACGAGACAGAACCGGATTGACAGATTCTTCATTTTGCACAGATTTGGGATTTTCTTTGTTTGTTCCAGCCTCTTCATAATCTGAATCAATATCCTTCATAATACTGGGAATTAAGTTAGAATCACAAAAAGTAACATGTATAGATTCCTCTATTGTCCTATGCTCCTTGAGATAAATTCTATAGGCCTTGCTTGTGGTGGAATATCCAACAAACATTCCTTCATATGATTTTGGATCAAATTTTCCAAGGTTTTCCTTATTGTTAAGCACAAAGCATTTGCATCCAAAAACATGAAAATACTTAAGATTTGGAGGGGTTCCTTTCCATAGCTCATAAGGTGTTTTCTTTAACCCTTTTCTAATGATTGTTCTATTCAAAATATAACATGCTGTGTTCACAGCCTCAGCCCATAAGAATTTAGGAATTTCACTCTCACATAACATAGCCCTAGTCATTTCTTGAAGGCTTCTATTCCTTCTTTCAACCACCCTATTTTGTTGGGGGGTTCTAGGGCATGAAAAATTATGAGAAATCCCTAAGTCATCACAGAATTTTTCAAAATCTTGATTTTCAAATTCTCTTCCATGATCACTTCTCAAATGGACAATTTTCAAATCCATTTCATTTTGAATTTTCTTACAAAGGGTGGAAAAAGCATGAAAGGCATCATTCTTATGAGCAAGGAAAAGTACCCAACCAAATCTAGAGTAATCATCTACCACCACAAGACCATAGTGTTTACCTCCTAAACTTTGAGTTCTAGTAGGACCAAAAAGATCAATATATAACATCTCTAATGGCCTTTTGGTTGAGATTCCGTCTTTTGATTTAAAAGAGGATTTTACTTGTTTGCCCAATTAGCAAGCATCACAAGTAAGATCCTTATCAAACTTGATGTTTGGAATTCCTCTAACCAAATTTCTTTTGACTAGCTTAGAAATTTGATACATGCTAGCATGTCCCAACTTTCTATGCCAAAGCCATTTTTCAGATTCAAAAGATGTGAAGCATGTTACATTTTGTTCCTTTAAATCTTCAAGAGTTAATCCATACACATTGTTGCATCTTTTAGCTTCAAGAAGAACATTTCCAGTTTTCTCACAAACAACTAAACAAACAAATTTCTTAAAAATAACTTCAAAACCCAAATCACATAGTTGACTAACACTAAGTAAATTATGTTTCAAGCCATGTACAAGGAGAACATCATTTATACAAGATGAGAAATTTTTACCCACTTTCCCAACAGGCACAATTTTTCCTTTTGCATCATCACCGAAAGTGACAAGCCCTCCATCATATTCATCAAGCTTTATGAAGAAGGTTGTTTTTCTGGTCATATGCCTAGAGCATCCGCTGTCCATATACCACATATTTTCCTTCCTTTTGGATGCTAGGCACACCTACAAAACAAGCTCAAGTAACCTTAGGTATCCAAATCTTTTTGGATCCTTTTACGTTAAACCATCTTCTATGTCCTAAGCCATTGTAATCAAAAACGATTTTACAAACCTTATCACCGACCATTCTTTCACCAAAAAAGCATTGAATGGGAAAGTGTCCATTCCGATTGCATAATCTACAAAACCTTGGAGTTGCTGTTTTGTTAAAGTAGGTGGGATCTTGAAATCTTGTATCATTAGAAGATGAGGCAATATTTTCAAAATGTGATTTTTCAGATTTATAGAATCCCAACCCAGCCTTATCATAAAGAGGTTTTTGACTAGCCAATATATGATTCAGACTTTCGGAACTTTGTGTGAACTTGGCTAAGTCTTCCTTAAGTCTTTTAACCTCTTTAAGCAACTCTTCATTTTGCTTAAAACAATCCACATATGCAAGAACAGAATGGTTACTTTCACAGCTTCTAACTTGGGCTCTTAATTGCTTATTTTCTTCAACAAGATCACAAGTAGTTTCGGCCTCTCTCACTCTTTCTTTTAGAAAACTGTTTTCAGCCTTAAGAATGGTGTTTTGTTGTTCAAGTTCTTGATTTTCCAGCAAAAAACATCTTATTTTTTCAGAGAGGTGGTCTATCATAAGATGAAGATCTTCAGTGTTAGGGTTATGAAAGACTACCTGATCTATGTGGTCTACCATGAGACATGTTTGTGACTTGGTCTCAGTTTCTTCATCATCATCATCAGAGTCATTCTCCAAGTCTTCCCATGAGGCCATCAGTCCTTTCTTCTTTCCTCTTTTTGGCTATTCCTCCTTCTTCAGCTTGGGACAGTCAGATTTGAAATGCCCCATTTCCTTGCAATTGTAGCAAGTTACTTTGCTAAGGTCTTTCTTCACTCTCCTTGTGCTGCTGCCGTTGCCTTTGAGCTTAGCCATTTTCCTGAATTTTTTTGCAAACAACACAAACTCATTTTCAGAAGAGTTATCACTGGATTCATCATCCAGAGGGTTAGTCACAGAAGAAAATGCAATTCCTTTCTTTTTTGTATCTTTTTTCAAATAGGTATTTTCAAAAGCAAGAAGATTTCCTCTCAAATCATCAAGTGTCATGGAGTCTAAGCTACTATTTTCAGAAATAATTAAAGCTTTTGTTTCCCACTCTTTTGTGAGACATCTCAACACTCTTCTCACTAGCACAGATTCAGAATGTGTAATTCCCAGAGCATCTAAGCCAACAATGATAGCATTGAACCGTTCGAATAGTTCATCAATGGACTTTCCTTCCTTCATTGCAAACATTTCATACTCTCTATTTAGCATATCTGTTCGAGTCTTCTTAACAATGGTGGTTCCTTCATGGGTGATTTGCAATTTGTCCCAGATTTCCTTTGTCGTTGTGCATCTTGATACCCGTCGGTACTCCTCGAAGCTTATAGCACAGTTGAGCAGATTTATCGCCTTGGCATTTAACTCTACCTTCTTCCTATCTTCTTCTGTCCATCTTGCTTCAGGTTTGAGAGAAACAACTCATTCGACACTTGTAAAAGTTGGATATTGTGGTCCTTCCAAGATGATTTTTCATAGTCTGTAATCCACTGCTTGCACAAATATCTTCATCCTCTCCTTTCAATAGGTATAATTTTTCCCATTGAAAAGAGGGGGTCTATTGCTTGATTGACCTTCAGTCAGATTATAGGACACCACATTTGTGCCATTGTTTTCTGCCATGAGGATCTTTACTCCAAGCTGCAAAGCTTGATCTCTTTGAGACCAAGCTCTGATACCAATTGATGGTTTCAGTGGCTAAGAGAAGGGGGGGTTGAATCTTAGCCCCTTTTTTTGTTGCCAACACTTGCTGAATTCAGAGGAGACTTTTCTGTTTTGGCTCGTCTCTGGACACGAGACTTTTTCTTTTATCTCGTCCCTAGTCACGAGACTTTTTGTTTTTTCTCGTCACTTTGCACGAGACATTTTTAGTTTTTGCTCTTGTGCAGTAGAAAACAGAAATGGAGTAGGAGAGAAGAGAGATTACACCCAGATATATCCTGGTTCAGCTGCTAAGTGCAGTGCAGCCTACATCCAGTCTCCATCACAACAATGATGGAATTTCACTATAATCAACCTGATTACAAACTGTAAAGTGCTAACCCAACTTACAAGGGGATTCTCACAGAATCATGAAACACAACATAGATGAACAAAGGAACTCTATGGACATCTATGGCTTTTTCTTTTAATTTTGCACTCTCTGCCTTTTTCCGCTCTATGGCTTTTTCATACAAACCTCACTATTTGCTTTTTTCCATGAGACTCAAGACATGACAAAATTAAACAGAAAATTACAAAACAGAATACATTGAAGGAGAAGAAAATCTGTAAGCTTAGGTAGCTCTGAGAATCCTGTGCCTTGCACTCTCAATGCTTACTTCTAACTCCTTGCTCCAAACAGTGACTGTTCTCTCTTTTTATAGAAGAGGAAAGCCTCCACTTTTGAAGCCAAAAACCCAAGCTAACTTCTTCTTCCTTCAAGAAATCGGTTCGGCCACATAGAGAGAGAAGAGATAACCATGCAAAACCCAACATGCAATTACCTCTGGTCCTTTCTTGATTATCACCCTTCATCAATCCGAGCTCTCCATCCTTGGCTTGCTCTCCAAGATGGATTTCTGGTCCTTGATGCTTCATGATGATAATGACTTCATCTGCTTTAATTTCTGCCTCAACCATCACTTCGCCACTCTAGCTACTTCCTGTGGTGGTTAAACAGAATCAAAGACAAGCCATGCTTCAAGAATCTCCCTTGCTGGCCGAATCTTTACCTTCCATTTTTGAGCATGAAGAGCTCAAGATAACCTCACCAAATCTAACCACATTTGGCGAGTATCTTAGCCACAGCTCATTTTTATTTTAGTATATTTTTTTGCCATCATTAGCTTGATGGTCTTGATGCATGCAACTTCTTCCTTTTCTTGGTTGATGAGCATAGCGTCCATAGCTTCCTGGACAAGGACCGAAGAAAGAAGAAAGAGATGAGAGAGAATAAACAACTTAGAAGAAAAAACACTTCAATGTGATAAATCACTTTATTGGTAAAAGTTGCTTTTACTTCCCTAGCATAGAGTGGCGTGTATCATTATGGCCATCAATCAATTCAACTGTAACTTTTCTCTCTCATAGTTCCCATGCATTAATTGACAATGTAATAGATTTTGAAATCCATCACATGGTGAAATGCTTGGATCCGTTGGAAGCATTTTGCTTTCATTTTATCTTGGTTTCGGACCAAGTTTGGAAACATTCATCAACAATAAAATTTGGGCTTTGTAGCATTGAAATTAAAACTGGCCCAACTAGTTAACATTTGCTTTCCTTATGAATTTTGTTTCGGATCAAGCAGGGAACAAATAGGAAGGCTTTCTTTGGGCTTATAGTAACAAAATATATCTTGGCCCAACTGATAAAACCTTTTCAGCCAACAATCATAAAACAAGAATTACATAGGGCTGAATTTTTAATTTATTGGGCATGGGATCTTTCTTTTTATTTCGGCCCAATTATAAAACCTGCAATACAAAATTATTAATTAACATATGTTAGATGAAAATTAAATTAATAATTTTGTAATTAAATGTTTAATAATGTTTAGTCATCACAAATATTAATTTAGAGTTTTCCAAACTCATCAAATTTATCGTTGGAAACGAAAATTTGCTGGTAATGATTTAACCTGACGAATTTGACACCTAAACCGTCAATAAATCCATCGGTAAAGCCGACACTAATGTGCGTTACTAAATCTAATAGTATTCAGCATTTTTCTTGTAGTGTCTCGCAGGGGCATTCTTCCAAAGGCAAGACAAATTCGACTAAGGGCTTCTTTGAATAAGTCACAATATTGTGACTATCACAAATCTTATTGTCACAAGACAGAAGATTGTATTGATTTGAAAGATGCATTAGAGCAGGCGATACAAGATGAGAAACTTTTCGAGTTCGTTAAGCATGTCAGGTCACCTCGACGGCTCAACGATGACGAAGATTGGGAAGTCATAACCCAAGAAATACAAGGACTGTAGAAGTCCCAAAGGACATTGCTCAAGTCGTGGTGAACATGGTCGTGGACAAGAATGGGTTGTCAAGGTCTGAAAATGCTATTAAGAAAGATATTAAGATTGCAAATTCGAAAATTCTAAAGGTAACCAGTATTCTAACGGTCCAGTTCATGGCAGATGACTTTCAATATACCACATCGGATGATGATGAGCCATTGGTGATCACTGCCAAGTTAGAAAATGAAACTATGAAGAGAATTTTGGTTGACACGGGGCAATTTCAAAGTTGCTTTTCAGGAATGCTTTTGATGCATCAGGATTAAAAGATCAACATTTAAAATCACATCTTTCTGGAGTAGTGGGACTAGAAGATCATTACATTAAGCATGATGGGGGCTATTGATCTCCTATTAACTATGAAAGAAGGTGCTGATGTTCGTTTAGTACAAGATGAGTTTGTCATTCTAAAGGATTCAACAGCTTACAATGTGACCTTAGGAAGGAAGACACTCAACGATCTCTGTGCATTTATATCAACAAAATTCGCATTTATGAAATTCTTAACCTTCGAAGATCGGGTACCCACTATTCGGGGAGATCGAGTATTTGCTTTGAAGTGCGACAAGGTCAGCTGACTTTGAAGGATAAAGCCAAAGAGTCTACGGGGGTATTTTTGGTTGACTTGTACTCCCGTGTTCAAGAAAACCCAAGACTGGAACTTAATGAAAATTTGGAAAAATTTTAAATTGGTGATATTGTAGAAAAATATACTATAATTAATAAAGATTTGCCTTACCCCTTGAAGTCAGATCTTCAAAATTTCTTGAGATGTAATTTAGATTTATTTCTTTGGGAACCTTCCGAGATGCCCAAAATCAACTCTATTCATATCTCACTAACTTGCTATTGACCCTATCTTTAAGCTAGTTGCACAACGTCGTCAGAAGATGTCGCTCCACCGAGTTGCCAAAGTCAAGAATCAAGTTCAAGAATGGTTGGATGCTGGGTTCATTAGAGAAATAACATATTCGACATGGCTATCTAATATTGTGATGATGAAAAAATCTAATGAAAAATGACATATGTGTGTGGATCACACAAATTTAAATAAAGCTTGCCTAAAGGATTGTTTCCATTTACCCAACATTGATAACATAATTGATTCGGCTTTAGGATATTGGATTTTCATAATTTTTAGATGTTTATAGTAGGTATAATCAAATACCTATGCATAGACCCGATGAAGATAAAACTGCTTTTATTATCTTTGAAGGGATCTATTGTTACACTATAATATCTTCTGGTTTGAAAAATGCAGGGCCCACTTATCACAGATTAATGGCCAAAGTATTTAAGTAGCAAATAAGAAAGAACATGAAAGTTTACATTGATGATATGTTGATAAAGACTAAGAAAGATTTTGACTTGATTGCTGACTTGCAGGAGATCTTCAACTACCTCCGACTTCACCAGATAAGGTTAAACCTAGCAAAGTGTGCATTTGGTATATGGAGAGGTAAATTTTTATGCTTTATGATTACCTAAAGGGGAATAAAATCCAATTCTGAGAAACGTCAAGTTATACTAGACATGTTGAGTCCTTAGAACTTGAAACAGGTGCAAAGTCCTAGTAAAACTGGAACCTTGGAAGCCCCTGTACCTGTACTTGTCTGTAATTGAGGAAACTGTGGCTTCAGCTTTAGTCATAGAAGATGAAAGTAAACACCAACGACCTGTATATTTTGTTAGTAAAGTTCTTCAAGATCTAAAACTAAGATATTTAAAGTTAGAAAAGTTAGCTTTTGCTTTACTTATGATGGCACGTCGGTTACCTCAATATTTTCAAAGTTATTTCATCATAGTACGAATTAATAAGTCGATCAAAAAGGTGTTGCAAAAGCTCGACTTGGCAGGTCGGATAGTAAGTTGGTCTATAGAATTGTCTTAATTTGATATACAATATGAACCACGTTTAGCCATTAAGACTCAGGCGATGGTTGATTTCTTAGCTGAATGACTCACCCAATTTTCGATGTTCCAGAATGGAAAATTCATATGGATAGATCTTCCAATGCAAAAAATGGAGGGGCCAGTCTTATCCTAACTAAAGGAGATGACATGGTAATTTAGGCATCCATTAAATTTGATTTTTTGCTTGCAGGATTAGCATTAGCTCAGGATGTCGGCATAACAGTAAGTGTTGTATTTAGTGATTCTTAACTTGTAATATCCCAAGTTAATAGCGAATACCAAGCAAGGAATTTATTGTTGCAACAGTACTTGAAGAAAGTATAACAGGAGGTACAATTTTTTTTATTCGTTTTGTATTAAACGTGTGCCAAGGGAACAAAACACACGAGTTGATGTGTTATCAAACTAGCAAGTACTAAGCCTGAAAGTGAAAATCGTAGCACAATACAAGAAGTGCTCTCAGAACCTTTTGTCAACAAATCGGATGTTACGATTTCATATTTCAGTGATATTAGTACTTGGATGGACCCTATATATAAAATCCGGTAAATTAATAAATAAGTAACTAACAAATTAATTATGAGCAGAGAAGAAGCAAACATAGAAACCCTAATTTCAATTCAAACTTCAATTCCTCTTAACTTTCATTCCGAAGCTCCGATCGCTGTACCGTTTGAGGCCATGTGACCGCATCGTCAAGTTCTTCAAATCTATTTGAACAAAATGATAAGAAATTTGAGATTTCTCACCCAGCTCTTACTCTTTTCAATTTCATGCTTATTGGTTTGGGTATTGAGAAATTGTGGAATTTTGATGGTTTAGGGGTACTCTAGAGCGAGTTATAGCTGGGTTTCATCCAATTGCTCAGTGGGTAAAGGTAAGGAATAATTATCCCCTTTGAATTCTCTAATTTTATGAAGTTTAGGTATTAAAATTGTGATTGTATATGAAATTATATAAAATTAAGTTGAATATATGTGAATTGATGTCAAATTAGTGAAGTGGAGTGTTTGAATTGAAATTCTTGTGCTTGAAGCTTGATTGGGTTGGTTTGGAGGCTTGGAAGCTTGAGAAGAAGAGGTTTTGTTGTGCTTTATGGCTTAGGGAGGAATCGGTCAAGGTATGGTTTTGGTTTCTTATAGATAATATATAATGCTGCATAAAAACTTAGGCTAGTTTCCACAAGATAGGCTTGAATGTTTTGAATGGTTGGATTTGATGGAATTAATGTGCGTGCGTGCGTGCATCTCTGTGTGTGATTTGTGTTGAGTTGATAATGAAAAGTTAGTAATTTAGGTAATTAAATGACTGATAAGTAGAAGAATAATATTTGGGAATGTTTGGGATGATTTGGTTGTGGTTTAGTTGGTTTTGGATTGAGAATTTTGGAAAACTAGAGGATTTGAACTCTTGGTAAAAACTGAATTTTTGACCAACTTCGGCGGGTCATAACTTGGCTTCCGGACCCCCCAAATCTTGTGAAACTTATTTTGAATAAAAATTGGTCTGAGAAGTTTATTACGTTCGAAGAACGCACTGAAAATTATTTTTAACAAAAAAGTTATGCATGTTTGAAGTATGGTGTGAAAAAATGATTTTCTGAACTTAACAACTTTTTGGCAAATCTGATATGGTTGCGTACGTGACAGTGTCATGCGACGCGAGTTTTAGACTCTGCCACACACTGGCGTACGCGAAACATAGCTACGTACACGACATTGTCACTTTTATACTCATGCGTACGCGGGATGTATCATGATACGCGGAACCTCTTTGCTGCCTAGAAATCTTGCATACACAAGCAATGTATGCGTACACGGAACTATCTTTTTCCAAATTCTCATATACGCAGTGGGTGACTCGCGTACTCATGACCCCTGTCTTGCTGAAAATTGTAATTTTTGGGTTTCCAATCATTCCTTTAACTTTTCAAACCTCTGTAATCCATATTTAAGGTTCGATAGCTAGTGTCAGGCTTAGAAAAGGGAGTAAACCTAGTGAGGGAGTTAGGTTGACATTGAAGGAGATTTGTAAAGTGCAAAATTGAATTAATTAGGCGTGGGTAAAGTGATATGAGATATGAGATATGAATAAGGATGATGATGATGATGTTGATGAATTGTGATAATGATATTAATGATATGAAAGATCCATCTGGCATTGCGTTATATTATCTGAGACACAAGTTTTTCTGGGTAGATGCAGTGGCTTGCCACCACTTGTTCCAGGTTGAGACTCAATACTCTGTTGACCATCTATCGCAAGATGTGACCGGACACTTTAACTCCCCGGATTCCCCTAATGAGATGATAAATAATTGATTATATATATGCATAGATTCTTGAGGATTCGCACACGCAAGAACTGTCCAGGATTTGCTACCGGACATGTTGGGTTTTGGCTGGATAACCAACAGATGAGACTCATCAACCACAGGATAGACATGCATTATATGCACTTGTATGTTTTGTTTGAGTATGCATTTGTTTTAGCTTGCCTAAATACTTAACTATAATTAAATGCTACTTAATCTATTTGCTATATCTACCATCCATACTTATGTTTTCCTTATCTGTCTTGCTTGTATCTGTTTCTGAGAGATTTCTCTGGCAGGTGAAGGAGGCGCTGAGGGTTTTTACTTCACGAATTAGAGGTTTGCAAAGAACATGAAACGAAGAGTTAGATTAGGATCCTTAGACTTAGTCACTATATTTCTGGTTTAGTGAATACTTTAGGATATGAATACGGGTTGTTAGAGTTTTGGAATGCCTCTGGTTTCTCAGGACATTATTTATTATCTATACAGGCACTTTTATCATACTGAGAATCCCCAGTTCTCATTCCATACATATTTTGTTTTTTTTCAAATGCAGGATTTATATTTTATTTTTTTATTTTTTTGGGTTGTATATATATATATATATATATATATATACTCTGGCTGGCCTTTGCTTTGCAGATCAAGTCTGGTGCTTGCTATATGTATCTTTTGGAACTCTGTATATACATGTATATTATCCTTTTTGTAAGTTCTTATCTATCTCATCTATGCTTAACCATTTCGAGTGTTATGTGACTTTCGAGTTTGTTTTGTTCTATTTTTCTTCTAGGCTTCTACTACCTACTCTTCATGTATATATGTGTATCTATTTTTATTTATTAGAGGTCGTAATATCCCATCACCTCTGATTTACGAACTTAAGCGTAAAGCTCTGTGTGATAGGGTATTACACTATTCGCATGTATTTGGAACATGGATTTTTTCCCGGTGATGCTAAGGAAGCTAAAAAATTGCGATTAAAAGCAACTAAATAGACCATGATAAATGAGCAATTATATAAAAGAGGGGTGTCACAACCGTTATTGAAATGTTTAAATTCCCAAAAAAATAATGTATGTGTTGTAGGATATTCATAAGGGTTGTTGCGGACACCACTTGGGTGGGAACGTTAGCTCAGAATGTCATCAGAGCGGCATACTATTGGTCCACCATCATTAAGGATGCCGTGAAATATGTAAAGAAGTGTGAGAAATGCCAACTCCATGGGAACCTTCATCAGGCAAAGTGGATCATGGATTTGTTAGGACTATTTCCACAAGGACCTGTTCATGTAAAATACTTAATAGTGGTCATAGACTATTTCACAAAATGGATCGAAATTATGCCACTAACAAGTATTACTTCAGCCCAATGCCGGAAGCTTGTATGGAGAGAGTTTCTCATGAGATTTGGAATTTTCGAGGCAATAGTTACAGATAATGGAACACAATTCACAGATTCCAGGTTTCGTGAATCGTTAAGTGGATTGGAATTTTGGCAAATCTTTGCCTCGATTGAACACTCTCAAGCAAATGGATAGGCAGAAACTACGAACAAAATAATTTTGAAGGGATTGAAAAGCCGATTGGATGATTCTCCGAGATCATGGGCAGATGAGTTATGATCGGTATTATGGTCTTATCGAACGACAACGCAATTCTCCACTGGAGAAACACCATTTAGACTCATCTTTGGTGAAGAAGCAGTAATTCCAGTGGAGGTCGGCGAGCCTAGCCGGAGAATGCTTCTAGAGAGTTCAAAGAATCGTGAAGGCATGGACGTAATTGATGAGATGATGGCTGTGGCTAATTTAGCTGAACAAGCTTTGAAACAAAGGGTGGCCAAAATGTACAATACCAAGTAAGACCAAGAAGTTTCCAAGCAGGGGACTTAGTGTTAAAGCAGGCAGACGCCGAACCTCGATATTTCAAGGGAAGTTAGCTCCGACTTGGGAAAGACCCTTTAGAGTCAAAGATAATTTGGGAAATGAGCATATAAGCTAGAAAACCTTATATGGTTCCAAGATACCGAGAAATAGGAACACCGTTCACTTAAAAAGGTATTATTCTTAGGTTTATCTTATGATTAGGACACTCTTTTCCTATAAACTTAGATTTTAATGAGGCCTTGTTATCTTGTTTTTTTGTATTTGAGATTACCAATAAATACCAATAAATATATTTCATATAATGTATCTTGTTATCACCTTAACACATATTTGTATTGTTTCTAGTAGTCTGTCACATGATAACATGTTTAAATATTGAAACCGAAACAAACGATTAAGTAAGCAATAAAAGGCATTCAATGCTAACATTCAAAAGGTAGTAACCAAGTGTATTAAACGCATTAAAAATATCATAAAAATGATAAAGGATTGAAAATGCAAGTATTAAATTTAATAAAAGACAAATAAAGGTTACAAGGACTTGGCCTAATTAAATTTCAATAAAATGTTCGCAAAAAACTAGTAAAATGGGGGAATTACTTGTGTAGGAAAGGTACTACGAGCTACCAAGTTCACAACACTTAGAAAATATTATAAAAGATGTTACAGAATAGGAATAATTTTTCCATCCACCATTTTCTTAAAAGCATTGACTTCGGAGACCTCTAAATCGAGAGCCACAAGTCTGATTTGGTCAAGGATGTTCCGTTCAGCATCAAGAACTCCATCCACGGTAGCACACTCAGCATTCTTGACTGATGTATCGAGGTCTTCAATCTTCGCCATGAGGACGGAAACTTGCTTCTTCAAATTCTCCACCTTCAAGTCGGAGGAAGCTTTTGCCTCTTTAGATCCTTAACCTCGCCTTGAAGGGTAGTTTCCTCCTTTTGAAAGGTAGTAACTGAATGATTTAGAATATGAATTTGAGTGTTGGCATTTGTAATTTATGTGTCCTTCACCACGAACTCAGCATGAAGATTTATGATCTCCATCTCGGCATCTCGAACATAAGTAGTTGACTGAAGAAGAATTCTTTGAACTCGAGGTAAGGTATCCTGCAATGATATCTTAGCAAGCCCCAATTTGGTATCTTCAATCAGAAGGAAAGGATCCATAAAATCGGAGCCACGAAAACTCCTTCTCCAAAACATAACCAAAAGAATCCGAAGAGAGGACATTAGAAGGTTCCTTACCTCTATTTTTTGGTTTCTTCTTTAAAGGAGAGTTGGAGGGAGAGTCTTCCTCCAAATTGTGAACCTCAGGACTTTGACCTTCTCTGCCACCTTCAAATCTGGGAGGGGGTTGTAACTTATTCACTGTGGCTAAAGAAGACACTCTATCACTACTTGGATTGATCGAAAGATCAGGTTAAGACTTCAATCTCTTCTTCATGGCAGCAATAGCAGCAAGTCTTTGAGTCATGTTAAATGTCAACAAGGAAAAATGATTCCATAATATTCTCAAGTTGAAAAATAGAAAGAAGTTAAGATGCAAATAAAAATAAACAAGTCAGGAGATAGAATTTTAAGAATTTACCAATAGCAATCTGAGTAGCATGCTCATCGACTATGATATCTCTCAAACTAAGGGGACGTTCGCTCCACAGTAAGGTAAGCATGTTGATGCTCACGAGTTTGGACTTGTCGACCCCCTTTAATCTTATTATCTTTGGGGATGAAATATTGAAATTTCGATAAAGGTTAAACCTTTTTTGGTCTTCTAAAGTCATGAAAAAAGGAACTGTATCCTCTACTCTTTTAATTTCAAATAATTTCTCTTTAAATCCAAGATAGGATTTCTCAAAAAGAATGAAGATTCTTTTGTTTGGGTTACCTTGAAAAGAGATAAACTCACGGCCTTGGGAACTAAAAGGCATGGTTAGGGTAAAGAAATAAAAAAAATCCTAATAAAAGGTTCAAGATCTAAGAAATAACACAAGAGTTTAAAACAGCGAATGATGACCCAGCTATTAGGGTGAAGTTGTAAGGGAGCACATTTAGTATGAAAAAATAGATTTACTTGAAAATCGAAAAACAGAAGTTAGACATCAAGTTGGGAGATCAGGGTTTCATACATCCATAGCCAATCAGGAATATTTCCTGCATGTTTGTTTATATTACATAAGCAATCGTCAGGTCCTGGCACAAGCAGAACGTATAAATTACTTAGGTCAGAATTGAAGATGACCCCGACCTCTTGTAAGTTACCAAGTTTTTCTTGTGTAATGGAAGACGGAGTCGACTTCACCTTCTCATAAATCCATGAATAAATATCTACTTCAAGGTCCCCAGGTGGATTAACGGGATGCATAAGGTCAGCTCAAGGTCTCAGGCTTCTGAATGACCCAATACGTTCATGAGCCGTAATGACTTTCTTCCTCGACATCTCGAAAAACTTACAGGGACATCAATACTTTGTTACAAAAGAATTTTTTCAAAAATTCACCAAAAAAATTAGAAGTAAATGCATCAATTTCTAAAAAATCCAGAGAGAGACAAGAAATCCTAGGAACGGGCTACCAGATTAGGGAAAAATAGAATAGTATGTAGTACCCCTACTATGTTAACCTAATCACAACTATGAATACAGAGACAAAGACCAAAAATATGAGAAAATGTGTGAGAAGAAACAATAAAACTGAGGGAGAAAATGAAGAAAAGGAAAAAAATTTTTTAGAGAGTAAAAGGTCCACACATAAAACATGCATGAATTAAAGAAAACGAGTGACAAAAGTGTAAAATTTACTTGATTCAGATTATTGAAATGTGTGCTTAGAAATGGCCACAAAAAGCAAGCTTTCTGTTAATAGGGCATAAGCGAAGGAGAAGAAGAAGGAAGCTTCAGTAGAAACTCTTTGGAAAGAAAGAAAATTTTAGAAAAATGAAAAAAAATTAAAATAAAGTTATTAAATTAAAAATTAATGCGCTAAATGATGGAGAGAGAAGTTGTAATTGTAAAACTGACGTTCATAAACCGAGAGAAATTACGACTGCACAAAGAAAATTAAAAAGTTTTTTGAAGATCTTTGGAGCTTCAAAAATAAAAAATTTGTTTAGGCTTGATCTCTTAAACTCGAACGCTCGTGACAAAATCTTTCTGTTTTATTTATCTCCCTAATACACAATTAAAACGGTTATTTTTTCATTCTTTCTATATTTTATTTATCCATCAACTTCACACTTTCCATTTTTTAATTTTTAGGAGTGCGTATTCTCCTCATGGAACTTGAACATCGTACGATTTTTTTTATTTTTCAAATTTAAATCAATCCAATTCGATCTATAATTTAATCTAAAACTTTTTAAATCGACGGAAACTGTGTCGATTTTATTGAATTAAATATCGACGGCAACGTTGTCGATTTTAGTAAGAAGTTAAAATTTTCAAACTCATATTATAGACAGAAACACTGTCGATTTTATTAAATTATTATCGACGGCTTGGCAAGCCGTTAATTTTATTAGAATTTTGAAAAATCAACAAGTTTAATAGCGACCACCTCCGCCGTCCATTTTGCCGTCAAATTTTAATATTATCGACGGCTTAGCCGTCGATTTGACCGTCGATTTTATTGACGTTTTTTGTAGTGTAATAAAATCGACATATTTACCGTCGATTTATTAATTTAGATTCTGACAAATTTTTTGTGTATATTTTTTTTTGTCTATTTTAAATTAGCATCTCTGATTTTTTGATCTCATAAGCTCTATCACCTGCTAAAGGTACGAACAATAGCACTTGCACATAATTCGTTTTACATGATTAACATAACAATCATTGTTATTTTCATTTATCCCATTGTTTTTCTATGTATTTTTATCTCATTAATCACCCCTTTTATCGCCTAACACGGATTATGTGACTGTGAGAGTCAAGTTTTGCGTGTAAAAAGCTATATCATGATCGGAAATCAATCAAATCATGTAAGGGGTATCACATACGTGTAAACTAGCATAGTACGACTGTCATATCATTTTTGAGAGAACGAAATCATGAATGTACCCGAAAAATAATAAAATAAAATAACGTAAGATGGTGGAATGCAAAGATCAAAACACCCCCTGGTAGGAAACTACAGATATCTCTTTCCATTTCCATATTGGCTAGTGTCTTGCCACATGCCACCTTTCCGATCTCACAAGTGTTACCCTCTACTCCCTTCATGCAGACCTTCCTCCTCTTCTATCTCTTAAATAATTATTTTGTTTCTAGTTTTAATCCTATATATATATAATATAATCTATTTTTTTTTTTAAATTTTGTTCCTTATAAATTTCAAAATTAATAATTTAGGTGTTTATCATTTAGTTTAAATCCCTCAAAAACTTCAGTTTGCTGGATTTGGTATCCATTAATGAACTCATGTTGGTATATGTTTGGTAGGTCGGGTACCGGACGGTTCGGGTTAGGACCCTGAGGTCAACGCTTGGGATGGTGGAGAGGCTCGTCTGGTCGTGGTTTCCTGGTCCCGGGTGTGCGAGGTCCCGAGCACTTCGTATGTAGAGGGGGGTACCACCTGCAAAGACACTCCGACGCTCTTGTCAGAATATGTGCAGGCGGAAAGGAGGTGGTGTAAGAATGTGACGTACCTTGGGGGGAGAGCCAGTCTCCCCCTTATATACATGTCAGTAGTGGGCCCCTCCAGTGGTCAGGCCCATACCCTCAAGGGCGCTGTCCCACGGCTGTGTGCAAGCCGTACGGGACGCGTGTCCGGGTCGGGTGGAGGGCGCGTTGTTGGGCCGGCGGGAACTCGGGTCGGGTTAACCCGCGTGAGTTTGGGCCAGGCCGTAACAGTGCCCCCGACGCGTTAGCGATGGCCGTGAGGGCCATTGGTGGCGCGTGATGTCTACGTTCGTACGTTGTCGTTGGGTCGGCTGATCGTGGGAGGGACGCGTCTCTTGTGCGCGTGTCTCTTGATCTGCTGTGGCATCTGTTTGCCGTTTCGTTCTCCGCGCTGGGCATTTAATGCTCATAATGATTTGAAAAAACCTGTGCGCAAAGACTATCTTGCCCCTGCTTCCTTTCGCGCTTTTGGAGGTGGTTTTTAAACAGTTTTCTCCCTATCCACCTCCCACTCTTACTATTTCCAACTCCTTCTCTCCCTAACATCCAAAGCTTCCAGTGCGAACTCCCTCCTGCTTCAACTTTCAGTCCAAGTTTCCTTCATCGTTCCAGGTAATTTTCTGGTTTCTTTCCTCTGGTATCTGTGTTATGTCCTGTTGTTGTGCGATTGCTGCTTGCGTTTGTTGCATGGCTAGTTTATTTTTGTTGAAAGGTCTTTCAATGTTGGGGTAGGTGAGTTAGGGAAGGGGTACCATTCCAGGATAGGTTTTTTGGGTGGTTTGTGTGGTAGGCGTAGTTTTTAGCCGTGTCTGGTCATGATTGAGTTGAAAAGGCATAGTTTCTGAGTTTTTTCGGGCTCCCGACCTCATAGACTAACGGAGTGGTACCCCGCTGTAGGTATGCCTCGCGTTGTCTCCCGGTCTTCCGGATCTGGTGCGGCTTACGACCCGTATGCTTGGGTGACTGACGATATAAGGAGCTCACCCAACCAGATGGGTTTGGAGGAATTGACGGAGTTCCGGCAAGCCGGCTACTTGTGTGGGGGACTGACGAAGAGGCCAACTACGAGGCCATTGTCCCTGCTCCCCATGAGCGTATTTATGAGCTCAATTTTCACTCCCCTCGTGTCCCCGATTGGATCTGGTTTTATAAGTCCATGTTCACGCAAGTTGGCGTTCGGATACCGTTCTCCGAGTTTCAAATGGCGCTGCTGAACCGGATATCCGTCCCCCCGTCTCAGCTTCATCCGAACAGCTGGGCTTCGATCCGCTGCTTCGAAATGGTCTGCGAGTACTTGGAGCTGCCGGCGTCGGTGGACGTTTTTCTCTTTTATTTCAACCTTACCAACCCCTCCAAACAGGGGAAGGCGAGGAAAGGGTTTCTTTCTTTCCGTGCTGCCCAGGGTAGGAAGATTTTTAGCCTTTTTGAGGACTCCTACCATGGTTTTAAGGATAAGTATTTCAAGGTTCGTCCCGTCAAGGGTCGTCACCCCTTCTGGTTGTCATTAGAGGGGGAGCGCCTTATCCAGACTTACTGGAGTTTTGGCGCGGGGTCGAATCCTTTCGTCAAAGTGTCGTACAAAAGGTTGTCGGCTGTAGATAAGCAGATAGCTGACGTCCTTCTTGCTATCTTTGAAAAGAACCCCGTGAACCCACATCTTCTTATGGGTGAGCGGGAGGCCGCCAGGAGCTATATTCGTGAGTTGTCTTCTTTGTTTGCCTATGTTTCTTTGTCGTTGTTTTTCTCTTTCCGATCTAACGACTAATCGTGCCTGTTGTTTGTTGCAGTGGAAATGTCTGCCACCGTGACCGGTCTTGAGAATCTGATGAAGACCTTTTTTGAGGCAAGTGATGACGAGAATGCCGAAGAGAAGGACGTCGGTAAGTCGGAGGGTCCTTCAGAGGAGAAAGAGAGTCAGGCTTCTCCTATCCGGGATACCGAAACGTCGGGAAAACAGGCCGTAGGGGGTCAGGCTTCCCCTACCCGCGAGGAAGGGCCCGCTGATGGGCACGTGACTCTCACCCCTCATCCGGATAGTGACGTGGAGCTTATCCATACTCCCAAGAAGCGAAAGATGTCTTCCAGCCCGGAAGGGGCCCTTACCATAATGGAGAGGAACTTTGATGCTACCAAATTCATTGACTCCCAACTGATACCCGGGACAGAAGAGCATTTTCATGAAACCGAACTGTCCGGGCAGGCGAGGTGGATGTATCGCACCTTGCTTCGTGGGGCCGTGATAGCTCGGAAGGCCGAATTTGAGTTATCCGGTATGGAGGCGCTTCGGAGGAAGCTTGAGTCCTCTGCTAAGGCGAACAATGACTTTAAGGCTCAAGTTGAACTCCTCCAAGGTCAGCTGTCCGAGATGGGGGGAAGCTCAGTGCTGCTGAGGATAAGTCGTCGTTTGTTACGGAGAGGTTGAAGGCGTCCGATGAGACTGTGGCCCGGCTTCTTGAGCGCGAGATGACATTGGAGGGTCAACTGAACGCCGCTCAGGGTCGGGTTGTCACCTTGGAAAAGGAGCGGGAGCAGGCCGTCTCGGAGGCGAAGGCCGCTAAAGCAGAGGCCGCTGAGCTTAAGAAGAAGCTTAAGGTGGCCAAGGAGCAAGGGAAGAATGCTATCTTGATGACCGAAGATGCCCTGAAGGCCCAGCTGAGGATTGCTGCTCCTGATTTCGAGACGTCGTCAATTGGCATTTTCAAGACTATCCAGGACGGAAAAATTGTTGATATGCCGAGGAAGTGAAGTCTTGTAACTTAGGATATTTTGTCGTTTTGTTTGTTTTGAACAATTTACTTGTCCGTTCCATATTTTGACGCTTTATAAGTTATCATCGTTTGATTGCTGTGATTTTTGCTTGTTTCGTTGTTTTGTCGTGTTGCCGTTATCGTGTTACCGTTTATTCTAGGCGGGCTTATTTCTTGTGCCCGTCTCGCCGTTTTCACATTTGGCAACAGTTCGGACGGATTTGGTCACGTCGTCGTCGAATTGGTTGAGGCCTATGAGCCGTCTGGCTCCCGGGGTGATCAATCCCGGGGTGCCGTTTTAGGTTTTGGTCATGTGAAACAGATGTGAAGTAAGAAAGTTTTAACAAGTAAAAAATTTGAACAAGTGAAAATTACTCGTCAGTTGGGCAAGTATTTGACAAAGTAAGTAAACAAGATGAATTAACATGTGGATAGGGCAAATATCAACTATCTGGCTAGGCTCCCTGGTCGGTGAGCCGGTGGGTCAGGAGTAGAACCTCTTTAGGTTACCTGCGTTCCATGTTCTGGGTATTTCCTTGCCGTCGAGTTTTTCGAGTTTGTAAGCGCCTTTGCCGAGTACCTCCCTTACCCTGTAGGGACCTTCCCAATTTACCGCCAGCTTACCTTCCCCTGGGGTCGGGACGCCGATGTTGTTGCGTCGCAGGACGAGGTCCCTTTCCTCGAAGTCTCGTTTGAGGACTTTTGCGTTGTAACGCAGGGCTATTCTTTGTTTCAGCGCCGTTTCTGTTAGGTGAGCCATCTCCCTTGTTTCCTCAATCAGGTCTTTCTCGACCGCTTCGCTCATGCCCGCGAGTAGTAGTCGGGGGCTTGGTTCGCCGATTTCGACTGGTATCACCGCATCGACCCCGTATGTTAGGCGAAAGGGAGTTTCCCCCGTGGCGCTTTGCTCGGTTGTCCGGTAGGACCATAAGACGGAGGGGAGTTCGTCAGCCCAGTTTCCTTTCTTACTGTCTAGGCGCTTCTTTAGACCAAGAAGGACGACTTTGTTTGCGGCCTCTACCTGCCCGTTTGTTTGGGGGTGTTCTATTGAGGAGAACTTTTGCTTTATCCCCAGGCCAGAGAGGAATTCCATGAACTTCTTGTCGGTGAACTGGGTCCCATTGTCCGAGATAACGACCTCCGGGATACCGAAACGGGTTATCACCTGCCTCCACATGAACTTCCGGCAGTTGGAGGACGATATCGTGGCTAGCGGTTCAGCCTCTACCCATTTGGTATAGTAGTCAATGGCTACAATGAGGTATTTGACTTGTCCTGGGCCGACCGGGAAAGGTCCCAGGAGGTCGACTCCCCATTGTGCAAATGGTCGTGTAGTCGTTAGCGAGCTTAGCTCGGAGGCCAGTGCCTTGTGGAAGTTGGCGTTTTGTTGACACTTCGTGCATTTTCTGACGAATTCCTTTGAGTCCTTCATCATTGTTGGCCAGTAGTATCCTGCTCGGATGAGCTTCCTTGCTAGGGCTTTGCCCCCGATGTGGTGTCCGCAACACCCCTCATGGACTTCCCTAAGCACGTAGTCCGTTTGGTCGGGGTGCAAACACTTCAATAGGGGCTGGCTAAGTCCCTTTTTGAATAGTTGTCCCTGTATGATTGCATATCTGGCCGCCTCCCTTCTTAAAGCTTTGGCTGCTTTCTCATCTTCGGGCGACTTGCCGAGTTCCAGGAAGTTGGTGATGGGGTCCAGCCATGAGGGGCTCGACTCCGTCAAGTGGAGGGCGACCGTTGGTTCCTTCACCATGCCTTGGATGAGCGACCGGTTACCCGATCCTGGCTTTGTGCTCGCAAGCTTCGACAAGAGGTCTGCTCGTGTGTTCCTTTCTCTTGGAACGTGCTGGACGATGACCTCCTGGAACTGGCTTGTCATTTGCTTAACCTTTTCCAAGTATTTTTGGAGGAGGGGGTCCCGGGCTTGGTAGATTCCGTTTATCTGCGAGGTGACGACTTGGGAGTTGCTGCATACTTCGACCCTCGTTGCCCCGACTTCCCGAGCCAGCATTAGTCCGCCTAGGAGAGCCTCATATTCTGCTTGGTTGTTCGACACTGGGAACTCGAACTTGGTCGATTGCTCATAGATGACCCCTGCTGGGCTTTCCAAGATGACCCCTACTCCTCCGGACGTTTGGTTGGAGGCTCCGTCCACATGAAGCCTCCACCGTGTGCCCGTTTCCTCGGGAGGGTCGCCCGTTACCTCCACCAAGAAGTCTGCCATTGCCTGGGCCTTGATTGCGTGTCGAGGCTCATACTGTAGGTCATATTGTGAGAGCTCGATGGCCCAGGTCATCATCCTACCAGCCAAATCAGGTTTTTGCAGTATTTGTCGAATCGCCTGATCTGTCCTCACAACTATACGGTGACTCTGGAAGTATTGTCTTAACCTTCGGGAGGACACTAGGAGCGCCAGCGCCAGTCTTTCCAGTTTGCTATACCTCAGCTCTGGTCCCTGGAGTGCCCTGCTCATGAAGTAGACGGGCTGTTGTGTCTTTGCTTCTTCTGCAACGAGGACCGCGGCAAGCGCTTCCTCGGTTACTGACAGGTAGAGGTAGAGCGGTTCTCCGGCTCTGGGTTTCCCGAGGACTGGTGGTGCCGCCAAGATTTCCTTGAAGTGGTTGAACGCTTCTTCGCACACTGGGGTCCATTCGAACGTCATTCCCTTTCTCATTAAATTGAAGAAAGGTAGGGCCCTTGCTGCCGATGCGCCGAGGAAACGGGACAAAGCTGTCAATCTCCCAGCAAGTCTCTGGACGTCTTTGATGCAACCCGGACTCTTCATTTGAAGGACCGCTTGGCATTTTTCGGGATTGGCTTCCACTCCTCTTTGAGTGATCATGAAGCCCAGGAACTTTCCGGCCTCCATGGCGAACGCGCATTTGAGCGGATTAAGCCTCATGTCGTGTTGTCGTAGGGACGAGAAAACGCCGTTAAGGTCGCTCAGGAGATCGTTAGGTCGTGCGGTCTTTGCGAGTATGTCATCCACATAGACTTCTACTGTTTTGCCCATGAGTTCGTTGAATATCTTATTCATCAACCTTTGGTATGTGGCTCCGGCATTTTTTAGACCAAACGGCATTACCTTGTAACAATAGATGCCCCCTGGCGTTATGAACGTCGTTTTTTCCTCGTCGGGTCGGTGCATCGGTATCTGATTGTACCCTGAGTAGGCGTCCATGAAGCTCAGATATCTGTACCCTGCCGCTGCGTTGACGAGTGCATCAATATTAGGTAGGGGGTAGCAGTCCTTGGGACAAGCCTTGTTGAGGTCAGAGTAGTCCACGCACATTCTCCACCTCCCGTTGTGTTTTTTAACCAGAACCACATTCGACAACCAAGTCGAATAGTCCAGTTCCCGGATGAATCCCGCTTCTAAGAGGCTGGCCGTTTGCTTGGCCACCTCATCCGCCCTTTCCTGCGACATTTTTCTCCTTCTCTGGGCCACTGGTTTGGCTCCTGCCTTTACGGCCAGGTGATGCGACATGAGCTGGGGATCTATCCCGGGCATGTCGGCAGGTGTCCAGGCAAAGAGGTCGGCATTGGCCCTGATCATTTCCATCAAAGGCTCCTTTATCTCGTGCGGGAGGTTTCTGTTTATGAATGTGAATTTATCGTCCTCCTCGCCGACTTTGAACTTTTCCAAGTCTCCTTCTGGCTCTGGTCTGGGTTTGTCGTCTACCCTGGCATCCAGGTCGGCTAGGAAGACCCCTGACGCTTCCTTGGATTTTTTCCTGAGAGAAAGGCTGGCGTGGTCGCAAGCGACCACCGTTTCCAAGTCGCCCCTGAGGGATCCCACGGATCCGTCATCGGTGATGAATTTCATCACCAGTAGTTTCGTACTGATAGCTGCCCCCAAGTCGTTAATGGTCTTTCTCCCTAGGATGATGTTATAAGCCGTCGAATCTTGTAATATCACAAAGTCTGCCATGACTGTTCTCCGTCTTTGCCCTTGTCCCACAGAGGTCGGGAGTGTGATAATTCCGTCCGGCTTGATGAAGTGGTCACCTAACCCTACCACACCGTACTGGTGGGTCGTCAGGTCGGAATCTCTCAATCCCAAGGCATCGAAAACGTTTCGGAACATGATATTTGAGTCTGCCCCCGTGTCTACCAGGATTCGTTTGACGAGGCCAGTTCCGACCCTAGCCGTGATGACCATGGGCGGACTTTCCGGCGCCTCGTCGAACCATTGATCCTCCGGGCCGAAAGAGATAGTTGGGAGACCCTTAAGACTTCTAACGGGTGAGGTGGAGATCGCTAGGACCTTGGCATTTTTTTCTGTGCCGATTTCGACTTCGGGGCGGTATTTCTGGCCGTTACCACGTTTACCACTGTGAGGCCGTGGTCGTCACCCTCTGGTTCTTGTCGTCGCCTCGTTGGTCGGGATCTATCTTCGGTGTCGTGGTCTCGGTTGCGTCTCCTTGGTTCCCTTATAAAGTGGGCGAAATCGGCGAGTTTGCCGTCCCTGATAGCTTGCTCGAGGGCGTCCTTTAGGTCAAAGCAGTCTTGGGTCTTGTGCCCGTAACCCTTGTGATACTCGCAGTAGAGGTTCTTGTTTCCTCCCGTCCTGTCCTTCAGTGGTCGGGGCTTCGCCAGTATCCCCTTTTCTGCTATCTGTTGGTAAACTTCTGTGATCGATGCCGTGAGGGGGGTGTAGTTGGTGAACTTCCCAACTCGGGGGAACGGTTTGGGTGGTTTACTCGGACCGCCGTCCCTGGCGTGTTCCTTTGGTCTTTCTCTGGCTTCGAAGTGCCGGGCTTGGTTATAGGCCGGCTGCCGTTTATTGGCAGCCACAACCCGGCTGACTTC
Source organism: Arachis ipaensis (assembly GCF_059453495.1). Taxonomy (NCBI): domain Eukaryota; kingdom Viridiplantae; phylum Streptophyta; class Magnoliopsida; order Fabales; family Fabaceae; genus Arachis; species Arachis ipaensis. Next base: position 136,718,078 of record NC_142440.1, on the reverse strand, counting down.
CTCGTCATTAATGTATTCTTTGGCCACGCACTGGATCTCTTGCATTGTCCAGACGGGCTTTGTGGTGAGGTGTTTCCTGAAGTCCTCATTCGAGAGTCCGTTCGTTAAACACAAACTTGCCACTGAGTCTGTCAGACCGTCAATTTCCAAGCACTCGTCATTAAAACGGTCCAGGTACTTCCTGGTCGGCTCTCCGGGTCTCTGTGTCACCCCCAGCAAATTAATTGGGTGTTTGGCTTTGACAATCCTAGTTGTGAACTGAGCCAAGAAGGCGTGGCTGATGTCGGAAAATTGGGTCACCGAGCCTTGCGGGAGGTTGTTAAACCACCGTATTGCCGGGCCCGCTAAGGTGACCGGGAAAGCGCGGCATCTGACCTCGTCTCCCACCCCTTCTAGGTTCATCCTGGCCTCAAAGGCCGTCAAGTGTTCCAGGGGGTCTTGCGTTCCGTCATACTTCATGTCTGTCGGCTTGTCGAAGTGTTTCGGTAGTCGGACCTCGAGTACAGAGCGGTGGAAAGGAGTCGCTCCTATTATGACGGGTCCTCGGGCAGTTCTTCTCGACTCGTTGTTCTCGCGGTGAGCTTCCTCGTCGCCCCTGTTCGACGCGCGCCGCCTTTCGTGTCGGGCGTAGATAATGGGGTCGCGACTTCTTCTTCTGGGGCGTACCCGCCCCCCAGTGCTCTCCGACTCGTATTGGGGGCTCGGCGTGCGCCTCGAGCGGCTCCTTGAACGGGAACGGGTGGGGCTCCGCTCTGGGGAGCGTTGGTCGCGCTTTCTTTCTGCTAGCCTGCGCTCTAAGTCCTGCATTCTGTGGCGTAGTTCTTGCATTATCCTGGCGTGGTTATCACCCGTCCCCTCGAAGGGGCGTCTCTCGTGAGTCTGTGTCGCATCCCTCGGGGGCGACCGTTGCTGTTGCCGGGATTCCGTCGCGACGGCGCCTCCCCCGAGCACGGGAGGCGCTACCTCGGAACCTGTCCCAGTCTGGACCAGCACGAAATCCATGGACGAGTTTCCCCACAGACGGCGCCAATGTTCGGTAGGTCGGGTACCAGACGGTTCGGGTTAGGACCCTGAGGTCAACGCTTGGGATGGTGGAGAGGCTCGTCTAGTCGTGGTTTCCTGGTCCCGGGTGTGCGAGGTCCCGAGCACTTCGTATGTAGAGGGGGGTGCCACCTGCAAAGACACTCCGACGCTCTTGTCAGAATATGTGCAGGCGGAAAGGAGGTGGTGTAAGAATGTGACGTACCTTGGGGGGAGAGCCAGTCTCTCCCTTATATACATGTCAGTAGTGGGCCCCTCCAGTGGTCAGGCCCATACCCTCAAGGGCGCTGTCCCACGGCTGTGTGCAAGCCGTACAGGACGCGTGTCCGGATCGAGTGGAGGGCGCGTTGTTGGGCCGGCGGGAACTCGGGTCGGGTTAATCCGCGTGAGTTTGGGCCAGGCCGTAACAGTATATAAAGAACTACCAGATGGATTAAATGATGTCCACCATACTAAATCATTGTAATGTAACAAAAATTATAGCAAAGACTTAATAACATATTAACAAGACTAAAACCTGCTTAATCTTTTCTTATATAAAATTGAAACATACTTTTATCTAGGTAAACTAATAATAATTTAAAAAATATTTAATAAATAAAATATCAATAATTCTATTTCAACTCACATAAATAATTAACTCCACGAAAAAAGAAAGGTTTTTGTTAGGTCTTTGTAAAACAAGAAAAGTAGAGTATATATATATATATATATATATATATATAAAAGTGGATTTTTGTAATTATTTGACATCGTTTTCCATTTAAGTTGTTAATAGAAATTAAAACACTATTTTAAAATAAAATGTAAATTAGAAGAATTTTTAACACATTAACTAAAAAGAGTTCAATTTGAGAATTAATTTTTTAAGTAAAATGACAATTAAATTTTTACAAATTTTAACTGCAGATTAATTAATTTTAAAAAAAAAATAAAGATACTATTTAGATTCTACACCATATTAAATAATGAACACTTTATATCTTTTAATATGTGATAACAAGATCATTATAGATAATAAAATACATACACAATTTTATTTTTTTTCACTATTTATAAATAAAAAAACATAACATATTTATGGTTTGTTATTAGGGAGGATCTAATTGATATTTTTTCCAAAAATTAGTTAGTCTAAAGACGAAATTTTAAAAAATTTAATTATTACTTTATTTTATTTTTTTTTTAATATTAGCAAACTTTTTTAATTTAAAAGCCAAATCTTAGAATTAAATTCTAAATTTTAAATTTTAAATTATAAATTATAAAAAACAAAAATTAAAAAATAATCTTACAATAAAAAAAGTAATATTTAAAAATGTTTATTTTTTCTAACAAGAAATACTTATAAGAATAAACTTGACAATCCGGCTCCGAATACCAAATAATACTTAAAGAGTATTTGTTAAAGAGTCAATGGTCTAAGTATATAATGTGCTAAATTTTTGGTCCAATATAAATAAAATGAATATCATTCATATTATTCAAAATAACTATATGAATAACATGGATAATAAATATTTTATGTCATAAAATCAGATCTTAAAATTTACTAAGAATTGAATTCTTGACTTTTTAAATTTAGAACTTTAATATCATGTTATAAAACTACTCATCCTAAAAATTTAATTTGATAAAAAAATTAACATTAATAATTATATCTCTAATACTGAATAAACCTCTATTATACACAACTTACAAAATTTTCATTAGCTCGTTGTACTTTCTTATACTGAAAAATGGATTTGTCAAAGTTTGTATGAACCATGAAGTATGAACAACCGAAAGTGCAATCACGACACGTGACCCATCCCTTTCGTGCACGTGTCGACCTCCAAGGGAGGGGATTTTTTGTACCGCATTTTCTGGTATCTTCACGCGTAATCGAAATCTAGTCGTCCATTTCTTCCACCCTATCAAGCGATCCAACCCGTTAAGATCTACACCCGTTGGGAATCCGCCACGTACCCCCATCAACACGTGTCAAAAACTAAGCGGTCAAATATACATTAATTTAATCTTATCTTTAAAGACATCGCTCCCTATAAAGACTCGTTCAAGCTCCCTCCATGTCCACTCATCAAAAAATTAAAAATATCCAACCGTAATTGCAGTTGAACTCGCTAAATTACCGAATCAAACCGAAGAGCAAGATTTTCTCGCGTTCTTTCCCGGCGATTATATTTTATTTTTCTATCCCAGTTTTTGATAGATTTTCCAGGAAAATTGTATATCCAATAGAAGACAGAAAATAAAGAAAACATGGCATTGAGCTTAACTCACCAGATCGGAAGCCTAGCCGGTACGCCGGTGCCAGATACTTCGGCGGGAGAGTCGTCTACGTCGTCGGCGACAGTTAGCGCAGCGGCGGTGTGGAAGTCTCCGTCAGCGAACATCCGATGCGCGGCGAGGAAACCAGATCCGGCTGGAGCAGACGCGCTGTCTCCTCCGCTGACACCGTGCAGGTCGCCGTCGTTTACGGGAATACGGCCAGATCTATCGGTTGCTTGTAAGGCATTCGCGACGGATACGGCCGCGAACCCATCGGAAACGGACGAGGCTGAGAGAGCGTACAGAGAAGGAGGAAAAGGAGGGAAGAGCGGCGAGGGAGGGGTTCCGGTTTACGTGATGATGCCGTTGGACAGCGTGACGTGGGGGAACGGAGTGAATAGGAAGAAGGCGGTGAACGCGGCGATGATGGCGTTGAAAAGCGCCGGTGTGGAGGGCATCATGATGGACGTGTGGTGGGGGCTTGTGGAGAGGGAGAAGCCTGGGGAATATAATTGGGGAGGGTATAGGGAGCTTCTGGAAATGGCGAAGAAACATGGCTTGAAGGTCCAGGCGGTTATGTCGTTTCATCAATGCGGGGGTAACGTCGGTGATTCATGCACGTAAGTTTCTCTTTCTCTCTCAATTTCTTCAACAAACCTTTTTTATGGTGATAAATCTTCATGACAGAAATGAAATTAGAGTGTTGTGTTATGTTTTTCTGAAAATCAGGTTTATAACAGCCAAAATCAAATTGGAATTTAGTGCGTAAAATGTCTGTATTCAATTCCCTGTTTAATGCTATCGTGATTTTGAATTATTGGTAGTAGGATCTTAGGCCCAAAAATGCTTAAAGAGAGGAGAGTTTATTTTATCGAACTAGATGTAGTTGTGAATTTTTGTTTGGTTTTAGTTTGAGCTACGACACTGTTGTGATTTTTGAGTAGATATGTCCGTGGATTTATCATTTACTTTGATTACGACAATCAATTTATCAATTTATTATACATATGAATTATTAAATGGCTTAAGTTTTCAATTTGTTTAAACGGCTAGCATATGAATTATTAAATGGTTTAATTATTCCAATATTGTTTATAATTTTATCAAATTTGTAATTTTTTTATTTTTTAATGGAGTTTTTATACTGTTTTTTATTTTAATTTTGTAATTAAATTTTTAAGAATCTAAAAAATATTAAAGATAATAGAATATTTTTAATTAAATTTTTAAACATATTTTTAGAAGAAATATTTTATTAATTTTATTTTTGTTGCATAAATTTTAATTATAAAATTAAAAATAATTTCAAAATTCAATTTTAAAAAAAATTATAAAGACTTAATTATAAATTTGGTGGAACTATCATAATAATTAAACCTTATTAAATTATCTTGTTAATTGTATTCTGATTTCTGGTTGTGTTCAATTTTGTATTTTCATGTCTTTGCTCGCTTCTCCTTCATTCTGTTTATGTGAAGTAATAGTTTCATGTCTTAATCATTTTATTATCCCAGAAGTAAAAATTCCTAGAGCAACACTTCAAATTCTTTTTGATAAGCATGAATCAGTTATCTCTGAATCGGGAAGCTGTAATTGTTCTTTAATCAATTTCAGACTGTTCATTTAGATGTTCTGATGATGAGGTACTTGATTGTAAGTTTGTAACAAATATGAATGCAGTGTAAAAATTAAAGCTGATATGAATTAAAAATATAATTTTGTTAATTAGATTTTTGAAAATTGAATAAAGAAAGTGCACAAAACCTAATTTAGGGATAAGTAATAAGTTGAAATTTAAATGATTTTTTTATGACTGATTAAAAATTATTAAATTATAACAAAAGAGAAGCGTGAGGAGCACGGCGCCAAAGAGTTTTATGGAAAAACGAAATACACGAAGAACCCCAAAAAATAAAATAAAATAAAACAAAAAAATAATTAAATAAATAAGAAAAACGAAATACACGAGCGAAGGTGCGGGGGGATGATAGTGTGTTTTTTTGTTACTGTAGCTCGAAGTTAACTTTTCAACTTGTATTTGTACTAACCACTAAGATTCGTGGCGACTATTTCTTTTCAAAAAATAATTGTATTTTTCAATTCAAAAATCCCATTTTCGAGAAACCTTTTATGAATTATAGGGGTCTTATTGCAAAATGAGGCGTGATCACTACGGTACAACGAGTTTTTTTATGGCTATAACACAATGAACTTTATTTTATTTGTCGCGTATAGTGAACGTAGATAAAATACTCGATAGAGGGGATGCGGTTTCGTGACAGATAATGGTACCACGTGAGTGTTAGAAGTTGGATTGATTCACTTCTTCATGGCCTAAAAAACAAAGTGGGTTATCCTTGTGGATATACGCCTAGAATTGTAGTGGACCCCATATCTCAATATGACAGTTATGCTCTTTACGTTCCATTTAGAACATGGCAACCCTTCTCAATTTGTTTGATACATAATTCTTTATTAGCTTGCTGATTGGAGCTTGGATCCTGGATCCAACCAGATAATCCTCTCTTTTTTTAGAGTCAATAATATATCTGAAAGACTCGAGCACTGCATCCTCAAGTATTTAACTTAATATTTTAATATATGTTTGAAAAATATGTAGCTATTATGTGTAAGAGATTGATTATTGGTGAAAGAGTAGACTGTTGTCTATTGTTGTCACAATGTTTGAATAAGTGGTGTCTTAATCGTGAGTTGGAACTCATTGATCGTTCTCATGCTTACAGTATTCCCTTGCCTAAATGGGTAGTGGAGGAGATTAACAATGATCCTGATCTTGCATACACTGATCAATGGGGAAGAAGAAACTACGAATACCTATCACTGGGTTGTGATACTTTGCCTGTACTCAAGGGCCGTACACCAGTTCAATGTTATGCTGATTTCATGCGTGCCTTCAGAGACAATTTCAAGAACCTTCTTGGTGACACTATTGTGGTAAATATCCACATGACCCTTTCTCCATAGTACTCTTATGTTTTAAATCATTGCTAGATTTCACCTAACTTCTCTATAATTGACACAATTCAGGAAATACAAGTTGGTATGGGTCCAGCTGGTGAGTTGCGTTACCCTTCATACCCAGAGCAAAATGGCACATGGAGGTTCCCAGGAATTGGTGCTTTTCAATGCTATGATAAGGTATTGTCACATTCATTTATTTTTTCCTGTTTTGAACTCTCTTACTTTAATTTACCAAAAATGGTTGTAGTTTGCTTTGTATTTCTAATATTGTTTTGTTCTACTGTGGTGCAGTATATGTTGAGTAGCTTGAAAGCTGCAGCCGAAGATGCCGGTAAGCCAGAATGGGGAAGCACAGGCCCAAGAGATGCTGGTGAATATAATAACTGGCCAGAAGACACACCATTCTTCCGCAAAGAAGGAGGAGGCTGGAATAGCGAATATGGCGAATTTTTCCTCACTTGGTACTCTAAGATGCTCTTAGACCATGGTGAGAGGATCCTCACCACAGCTAAGTCGATCTTTGAGGACACAGGAGTCAAGATATCAGTAAAAGTTGCTGGCATCCACTGGCACTATGGTACAAGGTCTCATGCTGCAGAGCTCACAGCAGGTTACTACAACACCAGGTTCCGGGACGGCTACATCCCCATCGCCGAGATGCTTGCACGACATGGCGCCATCTTCAATTTCACGTGCATTGAGATGCGCGACCATGAGCAGCCTCAGGATGCTCTCTGCGCACCGGAGAAGCTCGTGAAGCAAGTGGCTTTGGCAACTCAAAAAGCGAAGGTTCCCCTTGCCGGTGAGAATGCGCTGCCAAGGTATGACGAGTATGCACACAAACAGATCTTAAAGGCATCACAGCTGAACGTGGATGAGGACTCTGGCGAAAAAGAGATGTGTGCATTCACATACCTGAGGATGAACCCTCATCTATTCCAGCCAGATAACTGGAGGAAGTTTGTGGCATTTGTGAAGAAGATGAAAGAAGGGAAGAGTGCACGTAAGTGTTGGGAGCAAGTGGAGAGAGAAGCAGAGCATTTTGTGCATGTCTCGCAGCCACTTGTGCAAGAGGCTGCTGTTGCTCTTAGTCAATAATAATTTGCTTGGATCTTCTTCGTCTTGGGCTTTAGGAAATCAGTGACAGATAGGCTATGAAAGTTTTAGTTATGCAGCAGCCTATCTCTCTGGCTTTGGAGATGTATAATTTTGTATTATATTTGTTGTATTCTACCGAAAACATCTATTATTATTACCATTCATGTAGCGTAATGCCGTAATGTATTGTTGAGGCAAGATTATGTTATTATCAATATTATTTCAAAGGGTGTTTTTTTCGTCCATTATCTTGCCATGAAAACGAGAGAAGCGATAAGGGGAGGTGGAAATTTTAGTGATAATTTTTTTCATTTTCTAGCGCAATTTTAATTTTTACCAACCACGAGTCCAAATTCCAACCATATAGCAACCGATTATGCAAGTCATCAGTAACCACAAATAACAAATCATTGAGACGGTCGTGGTGCACAAAAGTTGAACAAGGATTTTGTCATTTTGCTGTAGAACTATCTAGATGCAAGATTTTCTTCGTCAATTTTCTGGAGTTCAGTAAAATCTTCTCTGCCCCGTTCTTTTCTCTTGAGCCAAAAAATTCTTCTTCCCTTTATCCTTTAAAAATGAGATCGACTTAGATAAAGATATTTAAAACGTTTTTTTTTTAAATATTTTTAAATAATTAAAATTAAATATATATAATTGATTAAATTATATTATTTTTATCAAAATTAAATTAAATAAATTAATTTGGCCAAAAAATCAATAAATTATATCTTAAACCGATTTAAATTAATATTTTTTTATAAAAAATAATTATAATATTTTTATTATATATATATATTAAGAACCCTAAATTTTAATCTTTTTCTTTTTTTTTTGTGTCATTATAGTTAGGATTTATAAAATTAAAAAAATATATAATAAAAATATTTTAGTTATTTTTATAATAAGATTATTGTAGTCATTTTTTTTATAAAAAAAATATTAATTTAAATCGATTTAAAGTTTGGTTTATCGCTTTTTTGACCAAATCAATTTGTCTGATCTAATTTTGATAAAAATAATATAATTTAATTAATTATATGTGTTAAATTTTAGTTAATAACAAACATTTTTAAAAAAAAGACGTTTTAAACATTTTTATCGGAGTGTCTCCCTTTAAAAATATTTTTATTTACAATTAATAAAATAAATTTTTCAAAGGTAAAATAATAAAAAAATTAATTTATAACAAAATTATTTTAAATTAAAAAAATATTTTATTAATATATTAAATCATTTTAAATTATAGAAATGAATTTTAAATATAAATAAGTTTTAAAAAAATTTATTTTTTCATATTAAATAATTTTTATATAAATTCTTAGAAAAAATAAAAATAAAAAAAAGGTCTTGTGCGTGTAAGTCGTACAATTAGGCGAGGGGTTTTGTTTGTTTTTAGACTTGACATCGAAATGCATTAAAAAACAATCTAGAAATCAGCAGAACTATCGGAGAATCATCTCCGCACACTAAAAGTTACAGTCACAAAATTCTACGTTTTGGGATGGTGCCAACAAACGATTGCTTCATCAATCAGCTTGTTTACTGTCTTCACCACATTGGTACAATTTCTATTTCTGTGAAGCTCACACTTTCATACTATGCCCTTTTCTTATTCAACAAACACAATACTGTTATCTCTAGAGGGGTCGGTGGGAGTAAGGACTAATGTTAATTGCAATTTTGGGTAACTATAAGAAAATAAAATTGCGTCATTGTTAAAGGTTGTTAGTGATTGATTCAGCAAGTCTGAAAAATGTTGTTGATGCTGCTGTCTTCTCTCAGTTTCTTATAAAAATGGTTTGCAATTTGCATTAGCTCCTGCCATGCCTAAAGGATCTTAACATATTTTGACTTGATAGTAAGATATAGCATTACACCAACAGCATTTTCTTTTAATAATAAAGTTCTCATGGATGTACATGTACAAAAAATCCATCATGTTTGTAAGAATAATACAAGTCATTGTTCAAAGTCTATGAAATGCTTTGTAACTATGAATTACAAATGATTTACAATATCTACTATCACCACACCGGAGTGCTCATCAACTACTTAAACCACTCAAGAAAAATCCCAAAAAAGAAAAAAGCAAAAAACAAGAAACTCTTTATCTTCTGTTTTCACCTGAATGATGAAACTAGTAAACCTTATTTTATATGGTTGCCATTTTGAGTCCTCCTTGAAGCATAAGTTCTCTGGTGATTTCATCCAAAAGCACATTCAGGACATGTTTTTCCATATCCTTTACAACATCACATCTTTCAATTAATGCAAATGTCTCATTCTTCCAACCAAAATCCCACATACAATCTATGTCTTGCTCTCGACTGAATATGTCGAGTTCAAGCATTTTCGGCAGGTAGTCCTCGACATTGGCATTGAAATTCCTGTTGTTCCTTCCATAGAATCTTAGCTTCTCAATGTCTTTGTTCAGAAGCCTAACCAAGTCATCCAAGGATGCTATGCTCATTGTATCGATTGATATGTTTGAGAATGGATAAGCTCTGAGTTCTGACAGTATCCCCTTTCGCTTCATTACTTCATATCCGCAGTCTAACATGAGTTCTTTGCATTCGCCTTCCCTGTCCTGGCTGCCGGTGCTCCCATCTTGCAGAATGCTGAATGGAATGTTGAGCCTGAAAAGAGCTTCTGAAGTATTGAGGAATGATCGGTTTGCGACCAAGATCCTCTTCAGGCGGATTTCGCTTTCTGTTAGTGGCTTTTGTGTTCTCTTTGCATATATATTTTGATTTTTATGTGGTAAGTGGTTATTATTAGTACTCATGCTTTCTTCATGAGTTCCTGTAATATTAACAAAGAAACAAAAATGTCAAAAGTAAAAATTAATACTTTGATTGATTTACTCCATGTATAGTTTTCAGTTCATTGGGTAGATCATGCAAAGCTTACTTGAAAGAAATGAATTCACATGTCAAATTTGGGTGAAGAGTGTTGTTTTTTGCTTTTGTGGATTTAAAGTGCTTATCTTTTCTATTTTTCCTTATAGGGTGAGGCTTATCAAATATCAATACATGGTGTAGCAGAAGATGTAATTTATGTATTTATATGCTCACCATTTGTTGTATTTAATGCAAGTTCACCACGCTTGAATCCTTCATTTGCTACCACAGGAGCAGCATGATCCTGCAACAAATCAACATGTTTCATTGTTTGTTGAAAAAAAAAAAAAATGAACTTGTGTTATTCTACTTCAATTTCTGGACAAAGCTCCTGTTACTATATATTTTGCTTCATTCCATGAGGCTGTTTTAGATCATAATGTAAAAGAACTCACCGAATGATTTGTAGTTAAAGCAATTGGTCCCTTTAGGCTATGGAGTTCTCTACCATCAGAATTGTATGATGTAGGAGCCAGATCGGCTTCTTTAAGTGGTTGGCCTCTCCGATCCGGTGATTCAGCCACAGCTGCTGTTTCGTTAGAGTTGATGATGCCAACTGTTTCTCCCTTAGCATCTTTAAAGCCATTGAATCTATCTATTTCTCCTTGTCTAGAATCATGCAAAATATGAATTTGTTGTTTCACTTTCTCGATGAGCTTTCTTCCATTTCCTTCATTAGACACTTCAACAATCTTTCTAGGCATGTCAGCCTTTTGCTTTCTGGTATTCTTCACCTTCATATTGGCCAGTTTAGGAACAATTTTTTCATCCACCATCATTTTGACACTTGCCCCCTTCCGGTTAACTATCTCTTTCACTTTATCATTGGTGCCATTGGACGTTTCATGTTTGGTGAAATCATCATATCGGTTGCCTAAAAGTCCTTCCAGTTTCATAGCTTCCAAATTTTCTACAGAGTTCTGCTTCTTATGAGAACTAATAAGCCTATTCTGGTTTTTTGAACTTCTCAAATTCAATTCACTCCCTCCTTGTAATCTCGCCTGCGGCATTTGTTTTTCCCTCGGCTGGAGTCGTTGTTCGCTATGATTTTTCCCTTCTTGAGGCCCATATTTTGTGAGCATGTATGATTTCTGATCTGCAAGACTCTTCTCAGGTTTCTTCTGATTATTCATGTTCTGTTTGTATGTATTTTTTTTCACCATTTGGAAATTACTAACATTGATATCTTTCTCTTCCTGCATTGAAGGCTTAACTTGTGATCTTTCATTCACTTGTTCACCATTGATTCTGCCCTTTGCTGTGCTTTTCTGTTCTGTGATGTTAGCAGCACTGATATTATGCTTCGGCTTTTCGAAACCATTCAGGGGTTTTATTCCATACAGATCACTCCATAGTGGTTTTCCACTCTGAGAAACTACCCTGTGGCCAGCCTTTTCGCCAAGTGAATTCTTATTGGCAGCAAACAATTGTTCCTCATCATGAGTTGTTGCGGCCATGTTAAAGGCTTCTATCACTCTTTGTTTCTTCATAGCTACCAAATTCTCTGTTTCTTTGTTGTTATTCACTTCAACCTTCTTTGTTCTTTCCTTTGCACTAGTATACTGCATTGACATTCCTTGATTTCCTCTAATCTTATGTGCATTACCAGAATCCTTCTGCGGCATGATTTTTGGCTCTGCCTTCTCTGGCAAGTTATCTAGCCCCATCAGTTTTGCAACTACACTTGGAATCCTTCCCTTCTCTGTGTCAGATTTTGCCGAGGCAGAGTGGCTTTTCTGCTCCAAAACATCATTGAGATTCTTAATTTCAGAACTAGATCTATTTGTTTGCTTCTGAGAAGCTCTTGAAATCTTTCCATCTTTGTTTTTGGTATTTGAGTTTCTGCCTTCTTTAGAGTTTGTAAGAATAATTTTCCCCTGCATAAGTGTATGCCTAGAGCGCTTGTCGAAGGAGAAAATCGGTGGCGCCAATTGGTTTTTCTCAGATGCTCTAATTATTTTGTTGCTTTCATCATCATCTTCACTGTCTTCATCCAATAACTTGATCCGGTTTTTCTTCTGCGGCGCAATCAAGAACTCTGAATTCTGCTGCAGCTCTACCAGCATCCTGAGTGACTGTTCCAAATCAATAGCTCCTTGGAACAGCTCCTTCGCGACTTCAATCGAATATCTATCAATGTTGAAACCATTGGAGCAAGCTCTTAGTATCTGGTTTAGTCTCTGTGCACCTTTCGATATCTCATTTATCTGCATAGGAGAGAGGCCTTGAAAATTGTTTGTTGAAGCTTGTTGCCTAACCATGTTTCCTTGTCTATCCATCATGCCGAATTCCATTGTCCCCTTCTTGATTTGGTGAAGAAAAGCCAAAGTTGAACTATTATTGTTATTGCTATAGTAAGACGAATCAGTTCTTCTTGGTTTCGCCATGCCATTCTCGAAAGCAAAGGCTATGGCTAAGGAAACATCATCCATTTTATGTGAGCTCTGGCCTCTCCCATATGAAACTATCTGATTTGAAACCTCTCCATTGATTGAAGATCTATGGCTTCTGCTAGACCTATTCAGCATATCTCCATTTCTTGAACTTACCTATAAATAAATTTTAATAACAGAAGATTTGCTATATGAATTTATGTGTGCTTAGAATAGAATAGAATAGAATAGATACACTCAAACAATGTCGTGACTTACAATTTCATTGGATTTTCTGTTCCTTGATCCAACACTTGTTTGCTTGGAGTAAGAATATGCATCTGTTTCAACAGAATTAGCATAATAAGATTTCAGACATAGAAGTTTCTTGCATGGCTAACATACAATTGTACTTTAAATACCATTCCTCTGCAGAAAATTAAATTGTGATTTCCAAGAAAACCCAGTAAACAATTTCTGTTAAGAAAAATATATAAGAAGAAAGAGAGAAGAAAAATTGCTGTTGGATCAATAGCTTGCTATATTACATGCTTTTACTAATTGATCACAATACAAGTCAAGGTAAAACCATATTTGATTTTAGTATATGTTTTTGGTTTTCATTTAATATTACTTACAAACTGCCACTTTTTTTTTTATTTTCTAACTTAAGGATTTTGTGAAAAAAATATTAATAATAATTATTTTATTTTATTTCCATAGGCATACGTTGTTTTTTTTTTTTTTTTTCTTTTTACAAAACTGTAAAAGCAATAAACATAATGCAAACAAAGTGGCAGATTTGTAATAAGTAATAACAATAGAAATTAAACACAAAAAATCCCCTTTCAAACTACAAATTCCCTCATTTTCTTGTTTCAATTATATATTTGGGATGTGAATCTTCATTTTTCATAATTCATAAGGCAACAGTACTAATTCAAAGGCTTAACACCCAAAAAGAGCAAAATATATAATTTATTTATATTCCATAGAAATTAAAAAGTTACCTATAGGCTGTGATTGGCTTGTCCTCTGAGACTGATGAGATGCAGCAGGAACACCCATTTTTTCCTTCCTTAGCCTAAGATCATCCAAAAGCTTCTGTGCAAAATCTGATCTCTTTGCCATAATTCCCTTACTACCCTCCAATCACCAAAACACTGCAATATATACAGTGTTATATTAACAAATAATAACAACAATAAAACACCACATACAACCTTTGGGTTTCTTTATTTCTTCTATCTTTCTGAAGATCCTAGTTTCAATTCAATAGATAAGTGGGAATGTTGTTGTTGTTGTTGTGTTCTTTGAATGGTTGAGAGGGTACAATCAGAGTTGGGTGAGGAGTGAGTTCTGTCATCATGCAATTGATTGGTATGTTTGAATTTTTTTTTTTTATTAATTTTAATTTCTTTTAAACACTGAGAAGGATTGACGTGAAAGTTATAGCTCCCTCTCTATCTATCACTCATCACTCACTGTATGTGTTGCATCTAACTTTTATTGTAATCTAAGCAAACAATATTCATTTCACTATATATTGGGTGGTGGTAGTGCTGCTGCTTCTTACCTAAGTTTTTTTTCCATATAAATATTTTGTATATTTCATTATGGATATGTCGGGAGAAAAAAATTAAGCAGGAAAACTTAAAATTTAAAGTGGAAACATTAAAAGTGCTTGAATTGAAGAAGAAGAATGAATGCATGTGATGAGGGTAGTGGATGTCCAATTGTCCATTCATGAAGGAGTTTTGTCTCCTTGAATGACACATTAATGCATGTGAATGTGTGAATCGTGAGTTATGACCCTCTCAAAGTGGAGAATTTTCTGTTTGCTTTTTAATGGATCGGATACTATAATTTGTATCTTTACTATTTCAATTATTATGTTTTTCGATTTTACAAATAAATATATTAATTATTAACTAATTAATTGAATTCATTTGACACAACAGAAATATTACATTTGGAAATCGGAATAAAGTAAATACAATAATCTTAGTTTTATGCAAATTTCGTAGTGCCCATAGATAAAAAAAAAAGTATGGTTATCATTTTCTTTCATATTTCAGCCATTCCTCTTTCATCACTTTCATTCCCTTCAACACCGCACACATCACATACACACACCTTCTTTCACGGTCTCATAGCTCTCTTTCATCACTTTTATTTATTTTCCCTTTCTGTGATTTGTCTCTCTAAAGATTCACTAGCTATCTCATTTATGCTACTTTACTTTTTCAGCAACTCCAGTAGAGAAATTACAGCTTGATAAGAGAAGAGACCATTTTTCACATTTTAATTTAGATATGGAAGGAAAAATGGTGTAGGAAGCACTTATGAAATGTATGGGTATTTTACGCAATTATGATGTCAGAAGTTAAAATCAGAAGTTCGATTTGTAAAAGATATACAAATAGAACCGTCCGATTTTTTGGTACACAAATCGACCTTCTAATTTGCGTTGAAAAAATTAAAAGAATTTGGGATCGGATTCGATTTGTGTATTCCAAATTTTTTAAATTTTTTCAACACAAATGGAATTCGATTTGTGTACATCCTACAATTTTAAAAAACACCTAAAATTATAATATTAAGGTATATCACACATTTTACTCCAATATCTAAATTTTTTATCCATCATTTTTTAGTTTCAGTTGAGACTTTAAGATAAATCGTTAATTCAATAACTACTTATATTTATAATTGTACGTATATTTATATTGGGTTACTAAGAATCCATACTAGGGTTTATCATAATAGAATAATTAGAAACTTTTGTTCAATTAAGCTTAATTATTTTCAATATGTCATTTTTTTCCATGCATAATATTTTAATAATGGTCTAGGATATAGGTGTTCCATTTGAACTTTTATTAGTGAATTCTGACCCCCCAAAAAAAAAGAACTTTTATTAGTGAATGAATATTGTCGTTTATGCCAGTTTTATTTTAATTTTTCACAATTATATATGGCATATCTTTTGCTTCTCTCTTCTAAAATGAAGCATTATTCCCCCAAAAAAAAAAAAAACATAACTTAGAGAATATTATAACTTAAAAAAAATACTATTTTTGTTAAAAAAATAAGAGAAAATAAAAAAAAATATTTATGTATTTAAGTTATGTAAAAATGATACAATATATAAGATATTTATAGATGTTAAAAGAATCAAAATAATAAAAACGTAAATCCTATAATAAGTATCCAAATATATCTAATAAATGTTAATTGATCTTAATATATTCTAATCTCTCTTATCAAACTCAAATGGTAACTTAAATTTAAAACTTATTTAAAATATTAAAATAAGAAAAAATTGTAGAAAGTCAGAAATTGACGGAATGGACGTAGATAAAAAGCAGAAATGTCGGAAGGAAGTGCTAACAAAAGTATTGAAAAAAAAAAACATAAAGGAAACTGTCGAAAGTGTGGCGAATTGCCAAAAAACTATTGAAAGATGGTGATCTACCAGATAGATGAGAAATTGTTAGAAAACTTCCAAAAAGGTGACAAATTGTTAAAAAGATGACAAACTGCCAAAAAACTGACGGATGGCGAACTGCAGAGAAATTACAAACTCTCAGAAGATGACAAACTGTCGGAAGATGACAAAAAAAAATTTGGTTTCTTCATGAGAATAGGTAAATAGCAGATGACGATAGTATTTGACTCATTAAACTCGGAAGGACAAGACAGAGAGAATGAACTAATCGGTGAGGTGAGAGCATAAAAAAAAGTCACAAAAGAGAAAGGAAAAATGTGAAAAGTTCGGTGATTTTATCAGAACGAAAAAATCTATCCTTTCTAATAAGGATATCATTATTCTGATACAATGTTAGAAAAGGTAAGAGAGGGCAGAGAAATATTTGTGTATTTAAGTTGTGTAAAAATGATACAATATATAAGGTTATTTATAGGTATTTAGAGAATTAAGATAATAAAAACGTAATAACCTATAATAAGTATTCAAATAAATTAAATCATTTTAGTAAGTTAATTGATCATAATATATTCTTTTTGGTTTTCTACGATATTTTCTAACCCAACAAGTCAAGAATTAATTCGTTGTGGTACTAAACTCTATTTAAGAATTTGTCATTGGCCATTAGAACACTTATTTAAGCGGACTAGTTATGTTAAACAAAAATTAGTTTAAAGTGAGAGTTTCATACGCATATTGTAACACCTTATTCATTTTATAAAAATCTTTACTTTTTAATTAAGAAACGATAACAATTCGATAATAAAAACATTATTTCACTTTTTTTTTAACCTTTCTTCAAATTCTATTCCATCGATTTGTGTTCATTTTTCTCTCTAATTTAAAATAAAAAAAATTTAAAATAAAAAAATTAATAAAGTGAAGAAGTGATAGTTTAATTAGCGTTAAATTTATAAATAAGGTGTTACCTTAATTCAAAAGTAATTACATATACATCCTTAGCTTATCCTTTTTCATTTTATTAATTTTTTCACTTTTATTTTTTTTTTACTTGGATTAACTTTTTCATTTTAAAAACATTTTATAGGTTGGGCATCTGATTCCAATCTTCGACAATATGGTTAAGGATATATGTAGGCCAACGAAAACCTACGTATGTTTCTATCCAAAATTGTTGATAACATCACCAACAAGCCTTTCTTTCTTTTGTACTTTGGGCCGAATCCAAGTCCCATCAATATCAGTTTGTTATCTATTTCAGAAAAAGAGGGAAACCTGACCACACAAAAAAAAAAAAAAGGGAAAAATTTGATATTCACATTATCACATGTGCACAATATTAATAACGGATCATCAAATGTGAGCAAATTATCTAGTAAGCTGCATTTAAGAAAGAAAAAAATGTTTTAAGATCTAGACTAGGTTCATATTCTCTTTATTCAATACCTAAGGAACGAATATGAGGAGGTTGGATTCCAAATCGTGGGAATCTTTTCTCCATAGCGTGATCCGACCATGGGAGATTAGCCAAAGAAGGCAACTAGTTTATAAAATTTTTTTACATGAAATTTTACACTAAAAATGGTATATTGGAATATAAAATTCTCAAAAATTTTAAAATATTCCACAAATCACTCAAAATCTTTGTAATAGACTAATAAAAATGAAAAACTTTCAAATATTTCAGTAATTTTAATCGTTATATATATATATAATTGAGATCAACAACTAAACATCCATATATCTGACATTCCTCCGATAGTAATAGGCAGGGGAAAATAGCCAGTTATCAAGAATTTTTTTTTTTTGGTTGTCAGTTATCAAGATTTGTCAAAAGGAGAATGAAGGAATATCATATGGGCCTTGGGCCAATTACGGCCCAATAGCATATTTTTGGTAATATTTTCTCAATTAAAAAAAGAACTAAGTCCAAAAAAAAAAAGAATGATGGGATTATTTGGAGTTTCCGAAAACATGTACATTATTAGCATATGGTTGCAATTTGCAGGTGCAATGTATAAAAAGGAAGTTGAGTTAAGTGTAGTAGCTGTTAGCAGCAAAAGATGTGTACTATTGCTGTTGTACATATATATATATGAATAATACGCGTTTCTGGTTATATATATACACAACTATATACACTACATTCATTTGATAGTTGTAGCTATATATTGAGAGTGAAACAATTGAAAGCACATGCAATTGGAAAATTAAAACCACCAACACAATCTAACAATTTTAATTCCTCTCAGACGCGTATACATTATAGCTCTAATGCTATTAGATGTGTGCATAGCTGTGTTGTATATCATATCATCACTGATGAATTAATGTATATATACTCTTCAGCCACATGCATCATGATCATCATGATTATGATGATGATTATTGGATTTTGGATGTTGTGAGATTTTTAACAAGAATAATAAAATATGTATTTACAAAACCTAATAGATAAAACCCAGGATATATATGATAATATGTGTCTTAAAATAATCTTAATATAGATATTATCCGCGACAGAAAGAACATTTTAATAAGGAGAATTTAAATTGTTAATATAAAATAAATCATGTAGCTAGATATTTATTAGTTAGGATGATATTAGTCTAATCATCGGAGACTAAAATGATACTTTAAATGTCATTATTATTTTTTGTATTTATTATTTAAATGTTATCTAAGATGTGAAATTATGATTGAATAAAAAGATTGGTAATCAATGTACTAAAAGTAAACTTATTGCCAGATTCTTATTACAAACATTTCTTGTTTGTTACTAATTTAAAATATAGAAAAATCTAACAGAAAAAGGAGCATGCTCATATTTATTCTGGCAAATGTTATGATAGAGAATTCTACCAAAAGAAATATTGATACAAAACAAATAAAGTTTTATGATTTAAATTTATGGTCATGATTTAATTTGATTTAGTTTGTTTAATTTTAGATTTTATCTTTATTATTTCGTTATGCAGTTAGTTACTATTGCAACAATTTCCTTTATAATTGTAACCATTTTATTTATATGAAAAAGTCATCATATCAATATTTATATATAAAATGGTGTGTAAATTAAAAGTATACACGGTAGTTATACGTATATTGGTTCTAGTAGATAATTATAAAATTTTAATCATACTTAAAAGTATAAATTTAAATCAAAATAAATTTTTTTTATTTGATAAGACTTTTAAATTTAGTTATATTTTTTAATTATTATATATCAAATAATAAAAAAGTGTAACCGATTTAATTTTAGATATAATTTTTAAGTGTTATTAAAATTTTGTAGCCATCATCATCATGAATTCATGATTACTATGAAATACATTATATATACATTATTTTTCTTACATCTTTTTTATACACTTTTACTTTATAAGTAAAAGTAATTGATAAAAAATGAAAAATAAAAAATTATCTTAAAAAATATAAGTGGTAGAAATTTTATTGGTCAAGAATAATCCATACGTAGAGTTATAGGTATGGGACTAAAGTTGTACTTTGGGGATTACTTATAGTTCATGTGTTCATGATGTATTAAAGATAGAAGTAAGCTAGGGATAAAATTAATATACGTCCCCTCCAATATATTAATACAAGTCAACTCAATTACTCAAACAAAAATTGATTTTCAACGACTTTAATTTGAGCATCAGAAATGAAATAGGAAAGATAGAAAGGCAATAATATTTTGGCCGGCTGGACCATCAAACTCCATAAAGAAATGTTGTTGTTTAAGGCACACGTTGATAATGACCTTCCCCACCTTCCTACTCAGAGGTTGCTCCCCCAATTCCATCTCTATTTGCTATAACATGAATACATAAATAAATGTTTTTATGTGATATTTTAATTTACATAATTATTTATATTTTTGTAACTTTTTATTATTATATTGATTTATCTTTTTTGAGTAACATACATCTAGGATCTTATCCGGAATATACATACACTGTCAATAGTATGGATTAAATATCTTTGTACCAAAACTTTTTATTAGACATAGGTAGGTATCACACAAGTTGTATTTTTTTTCAACAATATTTTTTAATTTTTGATAGGTTAAAGATTATTTCGGTAAAAATTTGAACTCTACTTAAAAATTTATTGTTGGTTAATATATTATTATATATAAAAAACAGATTCGAACCACCAATATTTATTTAAATAGACTAATAAATTAACTACTAAACCGACTTAAATTGGTTACAAAATTTGGATTTGAACCATGATTAGATATTTAAAAGTGATTATGCTTGCATATTGATTTTAACAGGTTGAAGCTAAGACTGTCGTTAGGATATCTATTGATAATTATGTATAATTTAGTATTTAATTAACATGCGGCTGTGGTATTTTGTGGACTAATAATAATTTTGTCCATCTATAGTATTTCACTTGTGTTTGAGTACTCTTTGATTTTTTTTTTTTTTTTTCTGAAAGCGCCAATTATTGTATTAGACCTCTTGATTTTCATTTGACAAACATAACCTTAAAATTCAATGAGTTTCTTTTTATTTTTTTAACTTATGAAAAATATCAATTTGGCAACTGCTAGAAACGAGCTAAGAACTACAAGGAAAATTAAAGGTTCATATTATCTCACCATTCTGTTTTTTCTTGTAGTTGTTGATGCAATTCATATTTGTTACATATCTCTGTCTCTCTAATATATTATGTTACATCCTTGTTGATGGTTAATTACAATTTTTGACCCAATAGTGAACACTTAATCGAATTTTTTTTAAGAATAATATTATATTACCAACAAAATTTATTATTTTTAGCCAATATTTGACTAATATTTTAAGTTCTAACTATCAAATTTTAAATTTTAAATTTTAATTAATAGTATAAAAATAAAGTATTGATTAAATATTATTAGTTATTATTAATAAAAAGTGCAGGCTTCCTAACTTTTTTTTTAATGATATAATAATAATAAGTATCTAATATATTGAGATAGCACTTTTTAACTCATTTGTAAAAGAAAATATGAGAAAAATATGTGAAAAGTTTTTATGAGAGTTGGATTAACGTTATAATTGGATTCAAATTGGCCTAATTAATTGATTGGAAAATCTTTCGAACTACTTAACTTGATCCAATAATAATGAAATTTTAGAGTCCAGATCGACTAAATATTTAGAGAACGATAAATCTAAATTTAGGTCTTGTGAATGATGAAGTTTAAAACTTCAAAAGTAAAATCAGAATATTTTACAATGCAGAATTTTCAAAAACAAACTATATCAAATATCTTCATGTAATATAAAATTATTAATTGCAGACTAAAAATAAAAATGTTCATTACATTTTCTCAACACAACTGTTAAAGAATTTGTGATGTATGTTGAGTTAAACCAAACCAAAATATAACCCAAATAATTAAGTTATTGGATTGAAACGAGTCATAAACACCCAAGAAGAAAGAAAATCAGATATCTATTTAATGTCTATGCATGTTAAAAGTTACATTAATTCTGAGAAGTTAATTAATTAATTAATATAGTTAACTGCAGTATGTATTACGGAATTTTGGCTTTGATAACTTAGCATTTGGCCAAATTAAACTTGAGGAAAATCTTCAAGGATTATGAAAGCAGAAGAAATGTGCAAGTGAAGAAGATGCTATATGTATAGTAAGCATGTTGAAAAGTTTTTACAAAACTTTTTAAGATATTAATATAGCCATTACTATATTGTTGCTTTTAAAGCAAGTTGAGAGAGTGGATAAATATGAAGAGACAAAGACATGCACAAGAAAGGATATCTATCCTTTTTTGATAGGTCAGCATAGCCTCAATTTGTTTTCAACATTAATATATAGTTTATTAGAGTGATAGATGTTACATGCATTGCGACCAACATATAAGATTTTTTTTTTTCCTACTTCTCATATTCGTGGAATATAATAAGGTTGTAAGATCGGTTGCTCCAGAGTTAACATTTTCATTGGATAAGAATATATTTGTAAGAGATTTGATATTCAAGTTAATAATAATTAAAAAATTATATAAAAATTAAAGGTAGATAATATATTTTTTGTATATATTTTTTTTACTTGTTTTATGTTGAATTTTTTTTTTTAAAAAATAATAATTAAATTTTAACTTTTTAGGTCATAAAAATTTTAATATCATATCATAAATTTATTTATTCTAAAAGTCAAATTTGTTAAACAAAAATATATGAATAATTATATATCTTAGTTTAATTTTCTATAGTCAATATTAAAATAATTATATTTCTTATAAATCTCTCTCTATATATATTGAATAAAAATACCTCTCGTCAAAAGATATATGTAGTACTATATAAAAGAAAAATGAATAGTACAGTTTTAATGCTGAAAATCTGCTTTACCAACTGTTTAAATGCCATTTATTTGATTGCTTTAAATCAAATTATTGAAAGGAAAATTTGGGAGATTGTATCAGAAT
Source organism: Arachis ipaensis (assembly GCF_059453495.1). Lineage (NCBI taxonomy): Eukaryota > Viridiplantae > Streptophyta > Magnoliopsida > Fabales > Fabaceae > Arachis > Arachis ipaensis. Next base: position 136,695,511 of record NC_142440.1, on the reverse strand, counting down.
TTGATGAACAACCAACACATGGAGCTGCACAGGTTATATCTATGTGATCTAGCTAATCACAAAAGGTTCAGAGATTGATATATATATATATATATTTTGTGTGTGTGTGTGTGTCTTAATGACTTGTTGAAATTCTTTTTATTGCTTAATTAAACAGTTGAAGGGATCTTATCACTATTTCAAATTCATCAATAATGCTTTGCTTTTGGTCTTCGATTAACCACGTGGCATGTCCGTTAACAGTGATAGGAAATTGTACAAAGTTTTAATTCAATTAATTGGCATTAACTTAAATTTTAAAATTACTTTTAAAACTTAAACTATTTATGGATAAACAAAAAGCAAGTAAGTTTCTGAAAGAATTGCAACGATGAATTTATAGATCGTTTAAAGAATGAGATAAAAGACTAAAAATAATGAATTATGTTTAGTATCATATTTCTTTTAGACTTGTGAATCTAACATTTCAATTTTACAAGAATTTCGTATGTATAAGTGTTTACAAACTTACTTAGTAGCTTATTTTATTTAAAAACGTATAATTTCTTCGAAAAAACTCTTCAACACCTACTTTGCCTGTGATGCTCAGAAGAATTGATGGTTGAGAAAACCCTAATAACCTTCATCTCTTTTTTTTATTCCCCTACCATTCTGATTCCCTTTCATTTATCTTTGGCGGTATAGAAGAAGTGGCAGCAATAACTTCCTTTTTCTAATGGTAGTTAATATATCTTTATATTCTATGTTTTCAATAAAAATTATATATTCAAATTTCCATAGTATTCTTCTGTGTTTATTCTTAACTTTTTTATGTATTCTATGTTTTTTTGTCTAATATAATGTAGTTGCATTGATCTTCAAATTGATATAAATATTTAATTTTATATTTTATTTTATTATTTATTTGTTACATTTCGTTAGTATTAATAATACTGTGAGACTGCTGTTAAACTTCTACCACCTCTTTTTTCCCCTCCAAACTCTTCTTCTAACTTTTTTAAAAGATAAACATGACTTTTATATTTTTAATATACTAAATCATTTCAATTCAAACTGAATTTATAGGATTTACAAATCAAATCAATTTTTATTTCTTATTTATTTTAAACCAAAAATTTAATTTTAAAATTAAAATCAATTCTAATTTCATTGTATTCTAATTTCTAAACACATCTTTAATTTGCTGTAATTTCCTCCTCCAGACAGATTTGTATGTAGATAAAGTTGTTGTTAAATGTTAATCCTCGTAGAAAACACAAATACACAACAGTGATTATCAATTTAAAGATGAAAATGAATGGAACGAAAAAACTTCAAAATTTTAAAATTAAAATACATTTACAACAATCCTTCAAAATTAATTTATTCATGTATCATAAATGCTTTTTTCATACCGATTTAAATTGATTGGGTAATCAACTTGCTTCCTTTTTTAAGAAAATGTTAACAATTTAAATTTTATCATATGTATGTAATAAACAGTTAGAACTTATCTTATTTAGCATTCATTAATTATCGCAAAAATTTTTTTTTTAATTACCAAATATTTTCGATAATAATATATTAGTCAGTAAAAAATCTTTAAATATAATGAAGCTTAAATCTGCAACATATTATTAGTCTTTGATTTGACGAAATAAGAAAGAGAAATAATATTTAAGGACTAGTAAAATTTATTATTTTTGTTCATTATTTTTTAATTATTAATCCAATTTTTTTAGTTTAATAATTTAATAACATACTTTTAGCCCATATTTTTAAATATTAATAACTAACTACTAACTAAAAATAATAAATTTTACTGGTCATCTAATATTTTTTTTTAAAAAAAAAAATTAAATGCCTTCTACTTGAGAGAACCTAATTTTCTCTTATAAATGTGGAACTTAATGAGTTATTCCGCACGGATGTCGACACACCTAGAATGGCAATTTTCTTAAAGAGTTTCATTTTTATGTTCTAATAATAATAAGATTCAAATAACAAGTAAACAATTTTAATGAATAGCTAATTACCATTATAAATAAATAATTAATCTCTATAATTTAATTGGTAGTGTTAGGTAGTAATAAACATTTTTATGTTTTATTAGTTAACAATAAAAAACTACTTTAAATAAACTAATTAATAAAAATTAGGTAACTACTCACGTAAAACATTTTTATATAAAAATAATAGTTGAGGATTATTAAATAGTTTAATATATTAAAAATTTGATTAAATTAATTAATATAATACATATCTACATCTTAATATCATCTTTATATAAATATATTTTTATTGAGTACTCATTTAAAAATTATTCTGTTTATAATTTTGGTAATTTTATAAAACACTGTTTTGTCAACTAATTAAGGAAAATGAAATCCTTACTACTTTAGCTTGATTGAAAAAGAAATATTGATTTTGGCAACTGCTGTCACGGTCACTACTGCTAGGTCGGTGAGAGTTAGAGGTACATAAGGCTTCCCAATTTCTCTTTCTTTGAACTTGTATTTTTCATCATTTCTCGTCATTGTTTCAGTGAAGTAAAAATAATACAATCTTCTCCTATGAAAATATCAAGAATATTACGTTCTTCTTTTTCCATTTTCCAAAAAAAAAAAGCAATATTATTATAGCAACTAAGATTATAATATTCTGGATATTCTTATTTTTAATAACTTTAATTTTTTTTATATTAAATATGTTGGGTTACCTGAAATTGGGTAGCTTTATTTTGGGTATAAACGTGAGGTCTAGATTTTTTTGGGACAGCATCCGACAACTACTGATGTCAAAGTGCTACCGTTCGAGTTCCTTTAAGAAGATGGGGGTGGTACCTATAAAGGACTCCAATGCTTAAATTAGCAAGGGTTTTAGACAAGTTTTTAGTAGATTGGATTTTGAATATACTGAAGGGTATCAGTGTATTTATAGTAGAATCGATAACCACCTTTTAAAATAGTTTCACCTTTAATGGTGGATAACTGTTCCCTTTTTTAGTGAAGTTGTTGAGATCTCCCTTCTAAATAAGTGAGAGATATCTTAGGAGTTAGTTACACTACAAGAAAAAAGGCCTGTCGGCACCCTTTTTTCTTGCCACGCTTTAAAGCGTGCCCAAAAGTGGTCTATGGGCACGCTTTTGCGAGGGTAGCCACTGATTTGTGATTTGGCCGTGCTTTTTTTTTGCCACGCTTGAAAAGCGTGGCCATAGAGAAAAATCGGCACGCTTTTATGAGGGTGGCCACTTAGTTGAAATTTGGCCACGCTTTCTTACTGCCACGCTTGAAAAGCGTACCCGTAGAGAAAAATCAGCACGCTTTTACGAGAGTGGCCACTGATTTGATATTTGGCCACGCTTTTTTTGCCATAAAAGGAAATCGGTACGCTTGAAATGCATGGCCATATTGTGTTTATTTTGGCACCGTAAAAAAACGTGCCGATAGAGTTCCCTCCCCTAAAATTTAGTTTTCCACCTATTTTTCCCACACTTAACCTTTTTTTTTCTAAGTTATCAAATTTTACCCTAAAAATAATAACAACAACACACACTAACTTACACACTAACTTAAAAACAATGAAACCTAAAAATTCACTTTCAAACCCTAAAAGCTAAGGCGTCGTCAGCTTCATCTTCTCGATCGAACCAGCCTTGGCGTCGTTCATCCATCTTCAGTGTTTAGCCTCATCTTCTGGAACACATCCTTCGTCATTCATCCATCTCCATCATCATCTTCATCACTGGAACCCAGCCTCATCTTCATCTTCTGGAACCCAGCCCTTCATCGCACTTAGAAAACCCTAACCTCCATTACGCCGTCATTTATCTCACTGGTTCGTCGTTGTGTTAGCCAGCTCGTCATTCCTCTTGCTGTCCTTCTCGCCGTTCTGGTCGTCATGCTGCTCGCCTCTCTCTGTCACGGTTCTGCTTGCCTCTCCCTGTGGTACATGTTCTTCGTGTGATTAGGTCAAATTGTAAATAATTAAAGGCCAAATATTCATGTTGGAGCTGAATGGGATGTGTGATTTTGATTTTTGATGTGTTGTTTCTGTTTCAGGTGAAGTACTGCTCTGAGAATAACAAGAGGCTTATTCACTTCTCTACTTGTGAAGTGAATGGGAAAATGATTGGAAGCTTTCTCCCCAAAGATAGTTCTGCTTCTGTTGATTGGAGGGAGAAGGGTGCTGTCTCCCCCTTAAGGATCAAGGCCAATGCGGTTAGCACATTAAATTAGGGTTTAATTTTGATGCTCTATAATATTAATTCCCCTAAAAGAATTTGATTTGATGTTTTGGGTTTTGTTGTGAAGGGAGTTGTTGGGAATTCTCAACAGTTGCTGTGGTGGAAGGGTTCAATAAAATTGTGAGGGGGGAGTTGATATCTATGTCAGAGTAAGAGTTGGTGGACTGGTTTTGGTAATGCTTCTAAACTTTTTTTTTTCTAAACTAGGATTAAGGTCTAAGCTTTGTTATTATAATTTATAATGCTAGATTTGTTCAGAACTTGTTATTATAATTTATAAGGTTGATCTATTGTTCTGAACTTCTGAATATTGTTGATTTGTTCTCTTTGTTTGGTTCTGATATGTTTTGATTTTAATTACATATAATGCTGATTTGTTCTCCAAGTTTGGGTCTGATTTGTTCTTAATTTAATTAAAATATGTTCTTATTATTGTTGCTTTGTTCTCCTTGTTTGTTTTTTATTTATTCTGATTTTAATTGAAACATGTTCTGATTATTGTTGATTTGTTATCCTTATTTAGTTCTGATTTTAATTGTGCAAATTTTAATCTGTTTTGGAGATTTATTTGTTCTTTATTAAATTATGGATATGGACGGTTTTGATTTGGTGTAACATGATCAGCTTTACCTCTTCCTTGTGAGGAGGACCGGCAGCAATTTCAATGTCGTGATACTGAAGGGCAAGGTTTGTTTTTCCCTCTCTTATCTTTTTCAGTGGTAAGATTAGTGCTGGTTTTCCTTCTTTATAAGGTGAAAATCCAATGTGTGATTAAGCTTGATTAAATTCAGCTGGAGCTCATTAATCTTTGTGATCAGTTCTGTCCAAATAGATTATTAATTTGCTTGTGTATGATTAAACCTTGTTACTTTGTGAAAGAATGAACAAATTAACAGCCTTAATTTGCTTCTGTTTTGCTTGCCATTTAGGTTCACTAATCCATCTTCATTAAACACAATGTAATAAGTGCCTCACTGCCTTGCATGTAATTGTTTGCAGTTCTTAATTTATCTCAGAGTTCCACTGACTCACTGATTTCAACCATCAAAATCCTAACTCGGATCCGTACCCTACAACATGGCTTTCGGTAATCACCTCTCCTACTTATTTTTCTAATCTGTTTTTTCAATTTTAATAAGCTTGGATTTTTATTTTTTATTTTAGTGCATTGAAAACCCTATCTGAACTAAGCAATGAAGCACTTTCTTATAATTGTTGAATGTGTATGTGTGTTTTTCAGCGTGTCTGTGACAATGCTATTGTTTTGACCAGTTTCAGAGATTCTTGGAAACCCCATCAAGTTGAGTGGTGTAGCAAGGTCAGCACCATCAGCTTCTAGCCCTGCCATGCACCTTCGAGACTATGGCTCTTGTTCCGAGGGTTACCTGAAACTGTAGGTCGATCTCGGATGAGATCTTCAGTACTGGTCGGAGTCGACGTGTCCGGCTGGCTGGTGGCAGCCGGAGCTGTTGTGTCCGACTTGTTGGACTGGCTACACTTATGATCTTTGGTCACCGGAGGGTGGGGGTACTTGCAAGAGACTCCGATGCTTAAGTTAGCATGGGTATTAAACAGGTTTTATGTAGAATCAGAGTATGAGTTATACCTGGGTGCTCCAGTGTATTTATAGTGGTTGTAGAGTGACCTTTCTAGATAAGATAAGTTAGTTATATTATCTTATCTTTATCTTTTGAGTTGAGGTCAGCTTATCTTCAAGGAAACCGCCCTTATCTCTATAGGCTTGGACGGTCTATGGATTTAGGTCGTGTTCCTCTATTTGGGCCCTTTATTGGGCTCTCTTGTTGATTTGGCCGACCTCTTTGAGAAGAGGTCGGGTAGCCTGACCTGAAGAGGTCGGTCGCTTTGTCGCCAATCATCCCAGGTCGGGTAGCTCGACCCAGGGTATGAATAGTGCCCCTGCTTGAGCTCGGTCTTTTTGTTGAGGTCGAGTCTTTGACTTCGGTCCTTCTCTGACGAAGCCGAACTCAAGCATTTTGTCGATTTCTTCCTTTTGTAGAATCTTTTGAATGTGGAACGTTTTCTTCTAAAAACGCGCGCTTTTATGATAGCGCTTTGTTCTTGGGAACGTAAGAGGGTTTAATACCTTCATTAATTGGTATTAATTGCCCCATTTTCTCTTGGATTATTATTTTGAATTTCTCAATCAAAAGCGGTTTCTCTTCTTCGCTCTTCTTTGTAACTTCTCCCTTTACTCTCTCATTTTCTATTTCTTGCCTGGAGTTCGTAGTTCCGTCCTGCATCGTCTGTTCTGCTACTGCTTTCTGTTGAAGAGGGGTGATTTCCAGATTTCTCCTTCCATCTTCGCAGTTTTCCGCTTCGAGGGGTGGCTTTGTTGCTTCTGCTCTTCAGCTTTCTTTCGAGGTTTTCTTCTATTATTTCAATTTTTCTTCCTCTGTTTCTTTATATGTCTGGTTTTGAGAAAATTTTAATTTTTCTTGGAGAAAGTTTGGATCTTTCTGCTTTTGTTGTGCCAGATTGCTGTTGTAATGTGTGTTCTGGGAGTTTCTTTCTCTTTTGCATGAACCTTTTCGTCTTTCCTCTTTATTTGATGCTTGCACGTTTATCACCGTTTCTGTTTGTGCTTTTGATTTTGAAGCTTTATAGTGATGATTTTGTTTGATTTCTGAGAAAAAGGTTGTGTCTTTGACGATTTCTGCTTTGACATGTTTGATGTTGGTGATGCTCCTTGCTGATAGACTGTAGGAAGATAGTGATGACTTTGTGTTTTTCTTCTTCGAAACGTTTGCTATTTGGGATCTTCTTTTCTTGTTTGAGAAATGTCGGGACGTAAGCTGTAGCTTTTTCCTGAAACCTTGCTCTGCCTCCAAAGGATGCCCCAGGACTTTGGTTTGAGTCTTGGAGTTTTTCTTTTCTGTTTGTTCGTCTGTCAAGTTGTTTTGCCCCTCGTCCAAGATGTTTTTTAGTAATCCAATCTTATTTTCTTATTGTAGGATTTAGTTGGCCTCATGTCTTCTCGCAATAACGTTGTAGAGATGTCTTCCCAGGTTCCCGAGGGCATGGCCAATTGGGTGGACTCAATGGTTCTTATGTGTGTCTCTTTGGTTGATTCCGAGTTTTGCGCGCAGCTTAGGCAGTTTCATAGGGTTTGTAGTAATCCTGGTGATGAGAAGAATTATGAACTTGTCCCTCCCTCTTCTGAAGAGAGAGTTTGTTTCTCTACTCGGGTTGTTAGAGATCGCCCTTTTTTCTATGCTTATGACTTCTTCTTTGGTCAGCTGGGTATCACCCTTCCTTTTACTGATTTTGAGACCGACCTATTATGGTCCTGTAATGTTGCTCCCTCTCAACTTCACCCTAATTCCTGGGGTTTCATAAAAATTTTTCAATTGTTGTGTCATGGTTTTGGTATTCCTGCCTCGCAATCTCTCTTTTTCTATCTATTTGTCTTGACGAAGCCTGGAGTGGTAAAAAAGAAGGCAGCTTGGGTCTCCTTTCGATCTTCCCAGGGAAAGAAGGTCTTTTCCATGTTTGACGAATCGTTTCGTGATTTTAAAAACTACTTTTTCAAGGTCCGAGCTGTTGAAAGAGCTCGGCCCTTTTTTCTGGATGAAAATGATGAGCCCGCCTTTCCCTTGGAATGGCAAAAAGATGTGAGAGTGTCTAGATACACGTGGGAAATGTTGGATGAGGCTGAGCGGGCTTTTGTGACTGTCTTGGAAGAACATTGGGGTCAACCTCCCTATCTTGATACAAAGAAATTTTTAACCAATCCCTCTCTTCTTCAAACTGAGCTGGGTATTTTGCGTTCCCTTTATTATCTTTTTATATTGCTTGTAAATGCCTTTCCGACTTGCAGCTTAATTTCTTACTGTTGTGTTTTATTTGCAGAGGCAATGAAGAATAATGAGTCTATGAAGGCTTTTAAAAGAGCACAGAAGGCGACTGTTGCCAAAAACATCTCGGCCAAAGCGGCTGGGGAGGGATCTTCCCAAGTGCGTGTGAGGCCGTCCATGCCGAGTTCTCCTGGGGCGAGAAAGGTGATCCCCACTCCCCGAGTTCGTCTGGCTGATCCTTACCCAATTTCTGCCACTCCTTCTGGCGCTCCTCCCAATAAGAAACAAAAAACAGCTGAGCCTTTCAACCTTGATGCTCCCGATTTTAATGCAATTGAATTTGTGGATCAGCAAATCGGTCCCTATGGTGTTCTTTCCATGGACGATGTGTCCATCCTTCATCACTTGGAATTTATGACCCGAAACAGTGTTAAGATGGCGTATATGGGGGCTGCTCTGTACCGAACTGCTCAGAATCTTCCTCTCCATGCCACCAAAGAATTTATGGAGGAGGCGAAGCGAGAGTTCGACTGGATAAAGGGGCTGAAGGAGGAGCTCGAGTTAAAGGTGGCCAAGTTGGAGAAGGATCTAGAGAACGAAATGGCGAGTTCCCTTTCTCTGGCAGCTTCTGTGAGGCTAGCCGAGGATACGGCAATGATGCATAAGGATAGTTACGTTACGTCTTATCGGGAGGTGATGCGTCTGAGGGGGGAGCTGGAGAGTGCCCGAGAAGATTATTCTGAGCTTCAAGGTCATCTCGTTGGCAGCGTGACTGCTGCTTACGAGAACCTGAAGGAGTAAGTTCGGGTCATTACTCCCGAGGCCGACCTTGCCCTCTTCAGCCTGGATAACGTTGTCAGGGATGGCAAGATTGTCCCTGATGATGAGGGTGATGATGATGTTGATCCCCCCTGTGTCCTCTGCCAAGGTGTCGACCTCCTCTGCTCCTCCGGTTGTGTCTGATCCAGATTGCCAGATTCTGAACCAGGAGGATGGAACTGTAGATGCTGTGCCTATTCAAACTCGCCCTCCTTCTCCTTGTCCTAATGCTGCCAAGAAGGCTCCTGATGTTTGCTAATCTCTCTCTGGATATTTATGCAGCTGACCCGACTTGTGGGCTCTTAAACTTTGTTTTGTTAATTGCTGACATTTTCTAGTTGCTTGCCTAGCAACTTTTACTTTGAAAAACAAAAGTAGCTTGCTAGCCTTTTTAGGTAAATTTTGGTGGCCTTTGAAGCTTTATAACTTTGTAGATTATATCATGCTTTTTTGCGCTTGACTTGGTATCTCTTTCTATTTTCTGAGAGTGTTGGAATCTTGCGGCTTGACCTCTTTGGATTGCCTTGTACTTTATTGTTTGTAGCTTGGATCCTTTGAGGTTGTGGGTCCAACTTGCTTTTTCGGTTTTCTCGCTCTTGCTTGTATTTTTAGCATTTCATAATCGATTTCTTTACGTTGGTCCTCTTTCCAGTTATTTCTGTAATCCTCTTTCTTGGACCTTTGTCTGGTCTCTTTCAGGGATCACTTTTTATAACTTAGTTTTTGTAGGAGGCCGACTTCGTTAGGTCGATCTTTTCTAAGTTATTTTTTGTAATCCTCTTTCTTGGACCTTTGTCAGGTCTCTTTCAGGGATTACTACTATAACTTTTGTTTTAGGAGACCGACTTCGTTAGGTCAATCTCTTCTAAGTTATTTTTGTAATCCTCTTTCTTGGACCTTTGTCAGGTCTCTTTCAGGGATTACTTTTATAACTTGTTTTGTAGGAGGCCGACTTTTTTATGTCGTCCTCTTCTAAGTTATTTTTGTAATCCTCTTTCTTGGACCTTTGTCAGGTCTCTTTCAGGGATTACTTTTATAACTTGTTCTGTAGGAGGCCGACTTATTTACGTCGTCCTCTTCTAAGTTATTTTTGTAATCCTCTTTTTTGGACCTTTGTCAGGTCTCTTTCAGGGATTACTTTTATAACTTTTTCATTTTGGGCCGACTTTGTTATGTCGGGCCCTTCTAAGTTAAAGTAATCCTCTTTAATAGGGTTGGCCAGACCTCTTTCCAGGGTTTACTTATAACTTGGGTTGACTTGGTCCGACTTCTCAACGTCGGCCAGTCTTTAAGTTATTATTTAGCAATCCATAAGACCTCGTCAGGTTCTTTTTCGGATCACTTTCGATAACTTCTTACATTATTCTGTGTTCATCTTTGCCGATTTGTAGAAGGTGGTTGCTATCTTTAGATCGTCTTTTAGGTGAATCGCGTTTTCACCTTTATCAGACGATTGTCTTTATCGTGATCGTGCAGTGAAATTGTTTTTCACTTTATGCCGATCTGTTGCTTTATAATCGGACGATGAATGCTTCAGATTAATGCGTCTTGGACGTTTGTAGAATATTTAAAAATATATTTTATTCAAAAGAAAGTGCAAATATATACATGCGGGAATTTTTCATCCCTATAAGTCGGATAGTGTCTGAGTCTCACTTGGTGCCTCATTAAAAAACCTTTTCAGGAAAAAGAGTGCATCCAATAATGAGATTTTTTACTTTTTCTAACTGTAGTACCTTCTTAGGTTGCAGGCGTGCAATGATCTGGGAAGCTCTCGTCCGTCGAGTTCGGACAGTCTGTAGTAGCCCTTCCCGAGTACTTCTACAACTCGGTAGGGTCCTCTCCAGTTTGCTGCCAACTTTTCTTCTCCTGGTCGAGTTGTTCCAATATCATTTCGGATTAAGATGAGATTATTCTCTACGAAACTTCTCGGCACTACCTTTTGATTATATCTGGAAGCCATCCGACGTTTTAGTGCTTCTTCCCTGATCCGAGCTTTTTCTTGGATTTCAGGTAGTAGGTCGAGTTCTTCCCTCTGAAGTTGAGAGTTGGCTTCTTCATTGTAGTGGACTACTCTGGATGACCCTTCCTCGATCTCTACTGGGATCATTACCTCCACTTCATATGCTAGTCGAAAGGGTAATTCATTTGTGGTGGAGTGTGGCGTTATTCGATATGCCCATAGGACTTGTGGAAGTTCTTCGGCCCAAGCTCCCTTTGCATCTTGTAGTCTCCGTTTCAACCCAGCCAATATGACTTTGTTGGCGGCTTCGGCCTGTCCATTGGTTTGAGGGTGTTCGATGGAGGTGAACTGGTGCTTTATATTCAAGTCGGCTACTAGTCTCCTGAAGTCTGCGTCTATGAATTGAGTGCCATTGTCTGTGGTGATGGAGTATGGAACCCCGAACCTCGTGACAATGTTCCTGTATATGAATTTCCGGCTTCTTTGAGCGGTGGCGTTGGCTAAGGGCTCTGCTTCAATCCATTTTGTAAAATAGTCTACTCCGACTATGAGGTATTTTACTTGTCCTGATCCCTGGGGAAAGGGTCCGAGAAGATCAAGTCCCTATTTTGCAAATGGCCAGGGTGAGGTTACATTGATGAGCTCTTCTGGCGGGGCGATGTGAAAGTTGGCATATTTCTGACATGGTGGACATGTCTTTACAAATTCTATAGCCTCTTTCTGTAGGGTTGGCCAGTAGAATCCTGCCCGCAGTACCTTTTTGGTGAGAGCTTGTGCCCCGAGATGATTGCCACAGATACCACTGTGTACTTCTTCTAAAACTTCCCTTGTGTTGGAGGTCGGCACACATTTTAGTAGTGGTATTGAGATCCCTCTTTTATATAGGGTGTTGTTTATGATGGTGTAGTACTGAGCCTCCCGTTTTAACCTCTTCGCCTCTTTTTCATCCGTGGGGAGTGTTTCTGCTTTGAGGTAGTTAATTATGGGAGTCATCCATCCTTGATCCCGATCTGTTATGGCTAGGATCTTTTCTTCTTCCGAGATTGACGGGTTCTGTAGCATTTCCTGGATGAGGCTTCTATTGTTGCCCCCTGGTTTGGTGATGGCTAGTTTCGAGAGTGCATCAGCTCGGGCATTTTGTTCGCGGGGTATGTGGCAGATCTTATATTCCCCGAGGAGTCCGAGCTGTTCTTTGGTTTTATCCAAATACTTTTTCATGGTGTGATCTTTGGCTTGGTAGCTCCCCATTATCTGTGAGGTGACTACTTGTGAATCACTGTAGATGTTGAGTTTTTCAGTTCCAACATCTTTAGCCAGCTTCAAATCAGCTAATAATGCTTCATATTCTGCCTGGTTATTTGAAGCCGGGAACCCGAACTTGAGGGAGAGCTCAACTTGGGTTCCTTGGTTGCTTTCTATTATCACACCTGCGCCGCTTCCAGTCTTATTTGAAGAACTGTCCACATAGAGATTCCATTCTGTGAGAATTTCCAGGGCATCTGTGAATTCTGCGATGAAGTCAGCCAGATATTGTGATTTGATGGCCGTCTGAGCTTCATATTGGAGGTCGAACTCGGATAACTCGACTGCCCATTGTAAAATTCTGCCTGCCAGATCTGTTTTCTGCAATATTCCTTTTATGGGCTAGTTGGTTCGAACCCTAATGGTGTGAGACTGGAAGTATGGGCGAAGTCGTCGAGACGTTAGAATGAGGGTGTAGGCAAACTTTTCTATTTTCTGGTAGTTCAACTCGGATCCCTGTAGCGCTTTACTAATGAAGTAGACGGGTTGTTGCCCACTTTCGTCTTCTCTGACTAGTGCTGAGGCTATCGCCTGGCTTCCCACTGCGAGATATAATATGAGCGGTTCTCCTTCTCGTGGTCGAGATAGGATAGGTGGCCGTCCTAAGAATTCCTTGAAGTTTTGGAAGGCTTGTTCACATTCTGTTGTCCATTCGAACTACTTTCCCTTCCTCAAAGTAGCATAAAAGGGGAGAGATCTTATCGCTGATCCTGCTAAGAACCTGGATAGGGCGGCCAATCTCCCGTTGAGTTGCTGCACTTCTTTGACACAGGTTGGGCTCTTCATGTTGAGTATGGCTTGACATTTATCCAGATTTGCTTCAATACCTCTTTGTGTGAGCATGAAACCTAAGAATTTGCCTGCTTCTACTGCAAAGGTGCATTTCGCAGGATTGAGTCGCATGTCGTGCTTCCTTATAGTGTCGAACACTTGAGCCAGGTCGGACAATAATGTCTCTTCGCTTTGTGTCTTTATTAACATGTTGTCCACATAGACTTCCATGATTTTTTCGATGTGATCTGAGAAGACTTTATTCATTAGCCTTTGATAAGTAGCTCCCGCATTCTTCAGACCGAAAAGCATTACAATGTAGCAATAATTTGCTTTTGGCGTCAAAAACGAAGTCTTTTCTTGGTCTGGTGGATACATGGGGATTTGGTTGTATCCCGAGTATGCGTCCATAAACGAGAGGTATCTATATCCGGAGGAAACGTCTACCAAAGCGTCGATACTTGGGAGTGGGTAAGGATCTTTTGGGTAGGCTTTGTTGAGATTGGTGTAATCGGTGCACATTCGCCACTTCCCATTTGATTTTCTCACCAAGACGACGTTGGCTAGCCATAATGGGTACTTGACTTCTCTTATGAATCCTACCTCCAGTAATGCTTGTACCTGTTCTTCCACAGCTTGGGATTGCTCTAGCCCAAGTTTTCTTCGTATCTGCTGTACTGGCCGAGATTATGGATAGATTGCTAACTTGTGGCACATTAGTTTGGGGTCTCTGCCTGGCATGTCTGCGGCTTTCCACGCAAAGAGATCGACATTGTCTCGTAAGAATTGTACCTGTAATTCTTTTGAGTCTCCTTTCAGGATCGTGCCGATATTAGTTGTTTTGCCCGAGGTGTCTCCGATCTGAACCTTCTCTATCTCACCTTCTGGCTGCGGACGGAGTTCTTCTCGTCTCTGAACTCCGCCAAGCTCAATTGCATGAAACTCTTCTCCTCTGCCTCTGAGGTTTAGACTTTCGTTATAACAGCGATGTGCCATCTTTTGATCTGCTTTTATTATGGCTATCCCCTCCGTAGTTGGGAATTTCATGCATAGATGTGGAGTCGAGACTATTGCGCCGAGTTGATTTAGTGTTGTCCGACCTATTAGAGCATTGTAGGCTGAACTCACGTTGACCACAATGTAGTCTATTTTGAGTGTCCTGGATTGGTTCCCCTTTCCGAAGGTTGTATGTAGTGATATGTATCCCAGTGGTTGTACCGGGGTATCTCCGAGTCCGAACAGATTGTTCGGGTATGCCTTAAGTTCTTTGTCTTCTAGGCCGAGCTTATCGAAGGCAGCTTTGAATAAGATATCGGCGGAGCTCCCTTGGTCTATTAATGTACGGTGCAGATTGGCGTTTACCAGTATGATGGTGATGACCATGGGATCGTCGTGTCCCGAGATGATACCGGATGCGTCCTCTTTAGTGAATGTGATTGCAGGGATGTCGGGTGCTTCCTCCTTTCCCTCGACATGATATACTTCTTTGAGATATCTTTTGCGAGATGATTTGGAGATTCCTCCCCCTGCGAATCCGCCGTGTATCATGTGGACATGTCTTTCTGGTGTACGAGGTGATCGTGCGGTTCGTCCGATATCTTCGTCCCTTCGTCTCTTTCTTTGATCATCATCTCAGGTGGCCAGAAACCGATCTAGTTTTCCTTCTCTCACCAATTTTTCTATGATGTTCTTTAAATCGAAGCACTCGTTGGTGGAGTTCCCTCGCATTCGATGATATTCACAATATTCATTCCGGTTTCCTCCCCCTCTTTTGCCTTTGAGTGGCCGAGCTGGGGGTATTTTCTCTGTATGGCAGACTTCTTTGTATACGTCGACTAAGGATACCTTGAGAGGGGTGTAATTGTGGTATTTTTTTATTTTCTCCCCTTGTCGATCTTCTTTCCTTTTGGACTCTTTATCTTTATCTCGGTTGGGGACCCCGGATTTGGAGGTTTCTCCCAACCGAGCGTTTTCTTCCATGTTGATGTATTTTTCTGCTCGCTCCTGCACTTCGTCTAAGGAGGTAGGGTACTTCTTTGATATAGATTGGCTAAAAGGTCCTTCTCGTAGGCCGTTGATGAGTCCCATGATGGCGGGCTCTGTTGGCAAGCTTTGTATGTCCATGCATGTTTTGTTGAATCTTTCCATGTAGTTGTAGAGGCTCTCCCGATCGCCTTGCTTGATCCCTAGTAAACTGGGGGCGTGTTTGGCCTTATCTTTCTGGATGGAGAATCTGGCTAGGAATTTTTTGGCCAGGTCGTCAAAGTTTGAGTTGGAGTTTGGGGGTAAGTTGTCGAACCATCTGATTGCTGTCTTCGTGAGAGTTGTTGGAAAAGCTTTGCAGCGAACGGCATCTGAGGCATCGGTGAGGTACATTCTGCTTCTGAAATTGCTGAGATGATGGTTGGGATCTGTGGTACCATCATACAAAATCATATCCGGGAGTTTGAAGTCTTTTGGAATTTTGGTTTTCATGATTTCCCTGGTGAATGGATCTTGTTCTTTGCGTGAATCTTCCTCAGGAGTGGTCCGAGGAACTTTTGCTTTGAGATTGGCTTTTAATTGCAGTAGCTTGTCTTCCAGTTCTCGACGTCGCCGTACCCTTTTTTGAAGATCCTTCCCAACCTCTCGTTGTTGTTGGGTTTCTTTTTCAAGTTGCTTTAAGCGATCTTGAAGTGCTTCTATTACCCCGGGATTTGATGAGTTTTTATCCCCGTTGGATTCCGGAGTATCCTTCAGCATAGTGTCCGCGTTCTTGTGCGGCGTTCTGTTTTCTAGATCTGAATCGTGGTCGTTGTCATGGCCGTCCACCATGGTGTTGGGATGACTTCCAGGTTCCCCGGCAACGGCGCCAATGTTCCGAGGGTTACCTGAAACTGTAGGTCGATCTCGGATGAGATCTTCAGTACTGGTCGGAGACGACGTGTCCGGCTGGCTGGTGGCAGCCGGAGCTGTTGTGTCCGACTTGTTGGACTGGCTACACTTCTGATCCTTGGTCACCGGAGGATGGGGGGTACCTGCAAGAGACTCCGATGCTTAAGTTAGCATGGGTATTAAACAGGTTTTATGTAGAATCGGAGTATGAGTTATACCTGGGTGCTCCAGTGTATTTATAGTGGTTGTAGAGTGACCTTTCTAGATAAGATAAGTTAGTTATCTTATCTTATCTTTATCTTTTGAGTTGAGGTAAGCTTATCTTCAAGGGAACCGCCCTTATCTCTATAGGCTTGGACGGCCTGTGGATTTGGGTCGTGTTCCTCTATTTGGGCCCTTTATTGGGCTCTCCTGTTGATTTGGCCGACCTCTTTGAGAAGAGGTCGGGTAGCCTGACCTGAAGAGGTCGGTCGCTTTGTCGCCAATCATCCCAGGTCGGGTAGCTCGACCCAGGGTATGAACAGCTCTCTTTGGTAAGAAGAAGGCAGCACTACCTCCTCCTTCAAAGAAAGCTGCTGTTGCTATCACTCCTGCCAATGATGAACCACTAAGTGGTATGGTAAGTGGTTGCTCCTATCTTCACATCCTTTCTTTCTTTGATTCTTTACCATATTTAATCTAGTTACTAGAAAAACTTCTACATGAACTACTTTTTATTAAATTATAAGTATTTTTTTTAGCGGAAATTCAGTATAGAATATGCAAATAAACTGAGAGAACCAAAGTAGCTAACAAGTCCATAGAATATAGACATGGTTGTGTTCTTTTGACAATGTAATTTGTTGAAATATGGTAACAGAGAAAGGAAGAGAAGGAACTAACAAAGTTTGACTTAGTAGTAAGAGGAGGGTAACTTATTGCTATAGCCTATAATCTCCTAATTAGTCCTAATTAAGTTCTTGTAATGAACTAACAAAGTTTTTTCTATATACCCTAATTGTACAATTCAGGAAGAAAACTAGTTTCTGATCATTGCTTCCATTTGGTGACAGGTCCTGACAGAAGGATCTTCTTGCCAGAGGGTCTCTTGGACCAATCCAAGATCCCACCATACTTGACTGGAGAAGTGCCCGGAGAGTATATATGTGGATTCTTCTCTAGCTAGTCCCCTTTGAATCACAAACATTGTGAAACTTTGACTTGTTTTGCTTAAATTTTCTTTGATATTTGTTGATGCAGCCATGGTTATGATCATTTTGGTCTCAGCAAGAAGCTAGAGGACTTTGCCAAGTATGTCTTAACACTTTTTTTTCAAACTTGATATATATCTTTTTGGTCACATTAGTTTACGAACTGCTTTTAATACATTTATTATTTGAAGCATACTGGTTGATCCCTTTTTTCTCATGTTAAATTACTCTCTAGTATGCTTGGCAAGTAAATTCACTTTATTGAATGGGAATGATCATCTTTCTTGTTCCAGAATTGGTTTCAAGTAGAAAATGAATGTATATATGCATGCATTAAAAGATGAACAAAGAACTATATCTCTGTTCTCTCTTTGTTTAAGTGAATGCTCATTAGCTCAGGAGCTTGTGTTGGAAAATTTACTCGTAATTAATGAGACTGAGCTTATATTTATGCAGTATAATTGAATGGTTTTGCAGGATTCTGGCTGAAGTTGAAAACCTTGCTACTAATTGTAATGAGACTGAGCTTAAGTTGTATTGTTTCTGTATTTTTTTTTTCAATTTTTAGTTTTGGAATTTGAACTCGAGATTTATTTTGTATTTGAGTATTAGTTTTTTAATGTATAAAACAATTATCGCAAAAATTATGTCACTAATTATTGTTTGATTTATATTGCACTAAAAATTGTATACTATATTTGTAGGTTTGGTAATAAAAAAGGATTGAAAATTTATATTTTGCAGGTAAAAATAAGAAAAAGGATTTTTTTTAAAATTTTATAAGGCTATTGCCACACTTTTAAAGTGTGGCCGTATAACTGGCTATCGCCACGCTTTAAAAAGTGTAGCCATATCTTTTCCTATCGGCACGTTTTTAAAGAGTACCCAAAACAAACATTCTGGGACGTTTTTAAAAACGTGGCGATATGTGCACTTTTCGGTACGCTTTTTAAGCGTATTTATAGGTTAAGACCTATGGCCACGCTTTTTAAGCGTGGCAAGAGATGAAAGCATGCCAACAAAAAAAGCGTGCCGATACACCCACAAAAGCGTGGCGATAAAGCAACCGGCACGCTAGTAGATGTGACCCTTTCAAAAGCGTGCCGAAAGCTCAAAAAGCGTGGCGAAAAGCTATCGATACGCTTTTTTACACTTTTCGGCAGGCTTTTAAAGCGTGGCAGAAAGCTTATTTTCTTGTAGTGTTACTTATTCAAATAAGTAGAACTGAACTACCGTTGTCGCGCTCGACCTCATGTAAGTGTACTAGTTGGATATCTTGAGTGGACTTCTATTCATTTTGGGCCTCGGTATATTTTTGGGCCAGGGTATGAACAGTGTCCCTACTTGTTTCTGAGCTTTACGACGTCGGACTCGAGCATTTGTAGATCAGACTGGTCTTCGGCAAATTAAAACATAAGCTCGGACAAACTGTCTTCCTTGGGGCTAGGTCAGATACTCGACGTATTTTGAAATTCGAGATGTTACGTCTTTTCGTAGTTCTGCTTTGGTAACTATACGCTATAAATGAGGGTCGCAAAATTACTTTTTTGTCACTGGTATCTTATAAATACCCAAACTCATTTCTCTTTCTTCTTTTTTGCTTCTTTTCTGAAATATTTGCACTCAACATTTTTTCCTCTTTCAATCTTTTCAACTTCTTTCGTGCAACCACTCTTGCGTTCAAGATTTCTTTATCTTGAGGCCTAGAAGGCTTTGCTCGTGCTTTTGAGAGGAACGTTCGTGTTATGCTGCTTGTGTGTGCTTCGTTTCATTTTTCACTCAAGGTTGGTTTTCGCCTTTCCCATTTATCTTATGCACTTTTGTTCTTGGCTGGATATGTGCTTTTGGTTTTGAATTCATTTTTGTTGATTTGGTAATTATTCTTTGTTCATTTGATGGTTCTGTGTCATATTCATTTGAGAAATTGCTTCTTTTTTGAACTTTTGTGTTGCCACTGAAAAACTGAGTGAGGTTTTACTTTATGTTGCCCCCAAATGGTTGCATGTTTTTCATTGAAGATGACACTATTTTCGTATCTGTATGTTTGTTTAGAATACAAAGGTTTGTAAGAATTGTAACATTCTTAGTTGATGACGACCCAACCTTTTTTGATTTTGTGTAAATGCTTACGCTGTAATGGCTGACCTACCGACTTGTAGTGATGATCTTCTTTTATTGTATTGTAGGTATAACTTTTATGTCTCGATCAGTAATTCTCAACATGTCATCTAAGGTCCCGTCCGACTTAACTT
The DNA here is from genome assembly GCF_059453495.1 of Arachis ipaensis. Taxonomy (NCBI): domain Eukaryota; kingdom Viridiplantae; phylum Streptophyta; class Magnoliopsida; order Fabales; family Fabaceae; genus Arachis; species Arachis ipaensis. Next base: position 136,676,300 of record NC_142440.1, on the reverse strand, counting down.
GGGTAGATGTATCTGTTCTTTTTGTCATTTCTGTTATTGATAATGAGTATGCTGAGACCTTTCATAGGCACCATAAGTTGTGTGTAAACCGGGAGGATGAGAGGAAGTATGAAATTGTAGTTGCTGCTCCTGAAGAGAGGATTTGTTTTCCTCAACTTGAGAAGTTGGAGCGCTATTTTATGTATGTGTATGAGTGTTTTTCACTAAGTTGGAAATTAGCCTTCCTTTTACCAACTTTGAAATTGAGATTCTTAAGTTCTGTAATGTTGCTCATTCCCAACTTTATCCTAACTCTTAGTGTTTCTTGAAAATTTACCACCTTCTTTGTCGTGAACTTGAGATCCCTCCTTTTTCTAGGGTTTTCTTTTATCTTTTTGTTCTTACCAAACTTTTTAGCTCCAAAAAGCAAGGCTGAGTCTCCTTCTGAGCTGTTCAAGGGAGAAAAGTCTTTGCAATTTTTGATGAATCTTTTCATAATTTTAAAAACTACTTCTTTAAAGTCCAAGCTGTCGATGGTGTCTGACTTTTCTTTCTTGATGAGAGGGATGAACCCCTTTCTAGTTTGTACTGGGAGGAATACCCTGGAGTTATTAATTATGGTTTGGACAACTTAGATGAGGTTGAGGAGAGTGTAGTCGCTCTATTCCAGGAGTGTTGGGGCTAAGCTCCTAATCTGGACACCAAGAAATACTTAGAAACTCCAAGCCAAATCCAGTTTGAGCTAGGTTGCATTATTTTTCATTTTAAAGAGATGATTTTGTTGATTGTTTTGGTGACTTGACGTAACCCGACTTTGATGTTGTACCGAAAAGATGGCTCCTAAGTCAGCTACTATGAAAACTCTTCGTTCTGCTAGAAAGAATGTCGTTGCCCAAAATATACAGCTGAAAGAGGCCGGTGGATCTGGTGATCTCCCTTCTCCCTCTAAGTCGGACTTAGGTGCCTCAACATTGATAAAGATTATTACTGACCCGACCCATCCTCCTTCCCATTCTGGTAATCAAACAATTCCCCTTTCGCCTCCCAATCCTGAGCCGAAGCCCAAAAAGCACAAGACTGCTGAATCAGCAGATATTTACAAACAAGGCTTTGACGCAGTGACATTTTGCGAAAAACACATCTTTCCACATAATTTTATTAGTATGGATGATGTTTATGTGAAACACCACCTTCAAGTCTTAGCTCGGGGCAGGATTAAGACGGTGGGAGTGTGTTCTGCTTTACTGAAGCAGCTTGAGGAGACTCCCCTAGGTGCTATCCAGCGATCTCTGTCTGACTTGAAGGCTGAGGTGGCATCTTTGCAGGCGTCTATGTTGGAGTTAGAAAGGGAGAAGGAGGTCCTGATATCTGACCTTTTTAAAGCTCAGGAGAGGGTAAAGTAGTCTGAAGCCGCCTGTGCCATAGTGGAGGGCTTAAAAAAGAAAGCTGAGAAGAGTTATACCAAGTCTTCGGGGAAAAACTGGATTTGGTGGATAAGGTCACCAAGTCAAGGGAGAAATATGTAGATTTGGAGGATACTATAGCTCATGGAATGGACGAGTTGGTTGAGAATTTGAAAACCCAGTTCTGAGTTATAGCTCCCAAGGTGGACCTCTCTCTTATTAGTCCTAACAGCGTCGTGGCTGATGGGAAGAACGTCCCTGCACTTGATGATGAGGAGGACATTCTTATGCCCGACCCAAAGACTTTGGAAGTCCGAGTTGAGGGAGCTTCTCAGAGCTTTCCGACTCGTAAGGACGATGAGCCTGCTACTTCTCAGCCATAAATTCTCCCGACCTCCTCCGCACAGCCCGAAGACACTTCTAACATGACTTCTAGTGAACAAATCCTTCCATCTTAGTTTAGTTTCAAAGTATTGGATGGCCCGACTTATGGGTCTTTATGAACAATTCAATTTTGTAATAGCTGCTAGTTTGAACGTTTTTACTACTTAAAAAATCTTTCTTTACTTGGATATGTGCTGGCTTTTTGCATGAATGGATGTTTCTTCAATCATCCTTTATTAGTTAGCACAACTATTTTGTTTAGCCTTTCATGACTTAGTAAAAATTTTCGTTAAGTCACTTTGATTATTTTTTTTGCTGTTTCACGGAAGATGTCGGTTAAAAAATAGGTCGGCCGTTATTTTGAACCTTTCATTTGTAAGGTCCATATTATTTTTCCTTAATTAATTATGCTCCGACTTTAAGTAATCGGTTTTAACAAGTTACTTTTACATTTCGTTTTTGGCCTAACTCTTTAGGTGTCAATGAGGTCAGACCATGATCTGCTTATATAACTTCTTACACTAATTTGTACCTCGTCGCTTCATCTTGTCGACCACCTAGGTCAGACAATGATTTTCGCAGTTTTTTTTAGTTTAAATTAGTGCGTTTGAATGGAAAACTTAATGAAAAAATAAATTATCATCAAGAAAAAATTATTTACATAAGTTTTGTTGCTACAAAGAGTTTTTCATTAACCTTTAGCCTTTACTATGGTGCCTCGTTAAACCCCCTCCAGGAAAACCCTTCTCGGAAAAAAAAAATCATGAAATCGAAAAAAAAAAAGTGTACCAGGGAGCAAGGTGCACTTCCTAACTATTGTATCTTTTTAGGTTACATGCATGCCATGACCTTGGGAGCTCATTTCTCTTCAAGTCAGACACTTTATAATAACACTTTTCTAAGACTTCAATGATCTTGTAAGGTCTCTTCCAGTTTGCAGCCAGCTTTCTTTAATATGAGGTCATTTGTGGCGAAGCTTCTTTTGATGACTTTCTTGTTGTACCTTAAGGCCAATATTTGTTTCAATGCTTCCTCTTTTACCCGAGCTTGTTCTCGGACTTCTGGGAGGAGATTAAGTTCTTCCTTTTGAGGTCGGGTGTTTCTTACTTCGTCCTAGAATTTAACCCTTGGAGATTCTTCATTGACTTCTATAGGTATCATGGCTTCTATGCCGTAATCAAGTTGGAAAGGAGATTCTCCAGTTGTTGAGTGGAGGGTTGTCCGATATGCCCACAGAACTTGAGGAAGCTCGTCTGCCCATGCTCTCTTTGTGTCTTGTAATCGTCATTTTAACCCAGCCAAAATGACTTTATTCATAGCTTCTGCTTGTCCATTGGCTTGGGGTGTTTTACCAACGTGAACTAGTACTTAATCTTGAGGCTTGCCACCAAGCTTCTGAAGGCTGAGTCGGTAAATTGAGTTTCGTTGTCCATGGTAATGGAGTGTGGGACTCCAAACTGGGTAAAAATGTTTTTATAGAGAAATTTTCGACTTCTTTGAGCTATGATGGTTGCTTAAGGTTCTGCCTTAATCCACTTAGTAAAATAATCAATATCCACTATAAGGTACTTTACTTGTCCGGGTGCCTGTGGGAACGGACCGAAGGTGAGGTGATGCAAATGAGCTCTTCTGGAGGAGCCACATGGAAGTTAGCATGCTTCTGAAAAGGTGGATATTTCTTTACAAAGTCAGCAGCTTCCCTTTATAAGGTCAGCCAAAAGAAGCCAGCTTGGATCACTTTCTTAGTTAGTGTTCGTGCTCCTAGGTGGTTTCTGCATATGCCGCTATGGACTTCTTTTAAGACTTCATTAGTCTTGGAGGTTGGGGTGCACTTTAGTAGAGGTGTATACATTCTTCTTCTATAGTGAACGTTGTGAACCAAGGTGTAGTTTTGTGCTTCCCTTAAGAGCCTCCTTGCTTCCCTTTCTTCTTTAGGGATGATATCGAATTTAAGATATTCGATAATGGGGGTCATCCAACCTAATCTTAGATTGGAGATAGCCATTGTATCCGACTTGTCAACTTTCTTGGCCACTGATGGTGTGTGGAGAGTTTTCTGGATCAAGCTTCTAGTGTTGCCCCCTAGCTTGGTGCTGGCTAATTTGGAGAGGACATCAGCTTTGATATTGGATTCTTGAGCTATATGTCGAATTTTTGCTTCCGAAAATTGAGCTAATTATTTCTATGTTTCTTCTAAGTATTTATTCATGTTGGGATCTTTAGCTTGATAAGCCCCATTAACTTGAGAGGCTATTACTTGAGAATGACTAAACATAATTAACTTTATTGTCCTGACTTCTTTGGCCAGCTTCAAGCCAGGGAGTAAAGCTTCATACTCAGCTTGATTATTGGAAGCTGGAAACTCGAATTTCAATGAAAATTCTATCCGAGTTCCTTCTTCATTCTCCAAAATAACTCCTGCTCCAGTTCCAGCTTTATTGGATGATCCATCTACATATAAGTTCCAGACTGTAGGACTTTCCTAAGTTTCAGTATACCCAGCCACAAAGTCAGCTAAATATTGGAATTTTATTGTTGTCCGAGTTTCATACGTTAAGTAAATCTCGGATAGTTCTATTGCCTATTGTAGCATCCGATCTGCAGTATCCATCTTTTGTAAGATATGTTTTATAGGTTGATTACTTCATACTTTTATGGTATGAGCTTGGAAATAAGGTCAGAGCCTTCTGAAAGTGATAACAAGGGCATATGCAAACTTCTCTAACTTTTGATAGTTTAGTTCTACCCCTTGTACGTCCTTGCTAACAAAGATAATTGGTTACTATCCATTTTCATCTTGTCGAACAAGAGCCGAGGCTATGGCCCTACTCGCAACTGCCAAGTATAATATGAGATCTTCCCCTTGAACAAGTCAGGTGAGGATTGGTGGTTGACTCAGAAAATTTTTGAAGTCTTGAAAAGCTTGTTCACATTACTGAGTCCATTCAAGTCGGCTTCCTTTTTTGAGTATTGAGAACATGGGTAGAGACTTCAGGCCTGATCCTGCTGAGAATATGGATAAGGCTGCTAACCTTCCATTCAATTATTAGACTTCTTTGAGACAAATCAAACTTTTCATCTCCAATATTGCTTTACATTTATCCGGATTGACTTCAATGCCCCTTTGAGTGAGCATGAAGTCTAAGAACTTCCCGGCTTCCACTGTAAAAGTGCACTTTGAGGAATTTAGTCTCATCCCATGTTTTCTTACTGTGTTAAACACTTCAGCTAAGTCAGACAAGAGATTAATGTCTTCTCTTATTTTAATGAGCATGTAATCGGCGTAGACCTCCATTAACTTACCAAGGTGAGATGAAAACACCTTATTCATTAGCTGTTGATAGGTGGCTCCAGCATTTTTTAATCCAAAAGATATGATCACATAACAATAGTTAGCTTTTGGAGTGTTGTAAGAGGTCTTCTCCTGGTCTGACTTATACATTGAAATTTGGCTATATCCCGAGTATGCATTCATAAAAGACAAGTTTCTATACTCTGAAGCTTAATCCACTAAGGTATCAATGCTCGGAAATAGGTATGGATCTTTATAGTAGGCTTTATTGAGGTCGGTATAATCAATACATATCTTCCACTTCCCGTTTTGTTTTTTCACGAGTACCACATTAGCCAGCTACAAAGGGTATTTTACCTCCCTTATGAACCCGACTTCTAATAGGGTTGCACTTGTTCTTCTACGACTTGTGCTCTTTCCGGGTTGAGCTTTCATCATTTTTGTTGAACAGTTCATGATCCTGGGTAAACACTAAGCTTGTGACACATAAGGTCGAGGTGTATTTTGGGCATATCGGAGGCTTTCCAGAAGAAGAGGTCGGAGTTTTGTTGTAAGAGCTTAATGAGATCTGCTTTTAATTCTTTGCCGAGGTTGGCTCTTATACTTGTTGTTTTCTCTGCCTGGTCTTCGATTTGAACCTTTTCAATTTTTTCACCAGGTTGCGGTCGTAGTTCTTCTCCTGCTCGGACACCGCCAAGCTCAATAGTGTTGACTTATTTACCCTTTATTCTTCCCCGCAGATTCAAGCTTTCATTATAATATCTTCTTGCCAACTTTTGATCTCCTCTTATAGTGGCAATTCCTTTTGAAGTCAGAAATTTCACGCAGAGATGAGGAGTGGAAACGAATGCAACTAGTCGGTTTAAGGTTGTCCGACCTATCAAGGTATTGTAGGCCGATGCCACATCGACCACAATGTAGTCAATGCTCAAGGTTCTGGATTTCATGCCGTTACCAAAAGTGGTATGCAACGGGATGAAACCGAGAGGTCGGATGGGTATGTCGCCAAACTCAAAGAGGTTGTCTGGATAAGCTCTTAGCTCTTTTTCTTCTAATCTGAGCTTGTTAAAAGCAGATTTCAATAATATATCGGCCGAGCTCCCCTGATCTATCAGAGTTCTGTGGAGGTTTGCATTGGCAAGTATCATAGTGATCACAACGGGATGGTCATGACTAGGTGTCATGCCTTGAGCGTCTTCTTTAGTAAATGAAATTGTGGACAAGTCGGGAACGTCGCAGTCTCCACTGACTTGGTAGACGTCCTTGAGATGTCTTTTGCGAGAAGACTTAGTTACTCCCCCTCCTGTAAATCCTCCATTTATCATATGTATGTTCCTATTAGGGGTTTGAGGTCGCTTATCTCATCGTCCCCCGTCTTCATCACCTCTCTTCCTTTTTCCTGGATTGTCCGACCTTTTGACAAGATATCTCTCTAACTGCCCTTCTCTGACCAGCTTCTCTATAACATTTTTCAGATCATAGTAATCATTAGTAGAATGCCTATATAGTTTGTGATACTCGCAATATTCTGTCTGATTTCCAGCTTTTTTGTGCCTAATAGGATGAGAAGGTGGAAGTTTTTCAGTGTGGTAGATTCCATGTAGATGTCGACAAGAGAAACTTGGATAGGGGGTGTAGTTATGATATCTTCGAGACTTCTCCGAGCTGTATTCCTCTTTTTTCTACTTCCTTATCTTTATCCTGAGCTTGGTAGGGAGGGTTTTGCCTTGGAACTGTCTCTCTAAGTCGGAAATTTTTTTCCATGTTAACGCACTTTTCTGCTTGTTCTTGTACTTTATACAAAGAAGTTGGATGTCATTTTGATATGGATTGGAAAAATGACCATTCTCTGAGGCCATTAACTAACCCTATTATTAATGCTTCTGGAGGTAAATTTTGTATTTCCAAGAAAGCTTTGTTGGATCTTTCCATATAAGCTCAAAGAGTCTCTCCGACTTCTTATTTAACCCCTAAGAGACTTGGAGCATACTTGAGTTTATCCTTTTGAATTGAAAATCGGGTGAGAAACTCTCTTTCCAGATCGTTAAAACAAGTCACCGACCTGGGTGGTAGGGTATCAAACCACTTCATTGCTGCTTTGGTCAACGCCGTCGAAAAAGCCTTACAATGAGTCACATCGGACGTGTCGACCAACTATATCCTACTTTTGAAGTTATTGAGGTGTTGTCTTGGATCGCCTTTTCATCGTAGAAGTCCATGTTGGGGCTTTTAAAGTTCTTGGGAACTTTAGCCTGCATGATCTCTTCTTGAACGGATCTTCCCCACCCAAAGAATTTTTTTCTCGATCTGCATGATTACTCCAATGTCATAGATCAGCTTCCAATTTCAGAAGTTTTTCTTCTAGTTCCCTTTGATGTCGTACTTCCTTTCATAGGTCTCTTTTGGCTTCTCTTTATCGCTCTATCTTTTGTTTGAGTTGCTCTAGTCGCGACCGTGATGTCAAATTTCGGTTGGGTGCAGAAGGTCCTCATTTTCGGATGGATGTACTTCTGAATAGATTTTCCGGGGTTGTAGATTTCTTGATGTTCTCTCTCCACTAGGCTTACTTGTTATATCATGTCGTGGAGGTATTATGAGTGCTCAGTCATCATAACGAGGTTTCGGTTATGATTCAGACACTGTGTGTCTGTCTTCAAACTAATTGTCCTCCATGGTTGAGTGTAGATTTCTAGGTCTCCGGCAACGACGCTAATGTTCCGTGGGTTATCTGAAACTAGGTTGCTTTTGGACTTGAACGTGAGGTCCAGACTCCTTTGGGGCAACGTCTGACGTCTACTGTGTCAAGATGTCGTCGTCCGAGTTCCTCGTGAGGAGGTGGAGGGTGGTACCTGCAAGGGACTCCGATACTTAAGTTAGCAAGGGTTTTAGGCAGGTATTTAGTAGATTAGATTCTGAATATACCTGAGGGTGTCAGTGTATTTATAATAGAATTGATAACCATCTTTTAAAGTAGTTCCACTTTTAATGGTGGATAACTATTCTCCTTTTCTAAGGAAGTTGTTGAGATTTCCCTTCTAAATAAGTAAGAGATATCTTAGGAATTAGTTACTTATTCGAATAAGTAGAGTTAAATTGTCGTCGTCGCGTCCGACCTCTATGAGGTCGGATAGGTATAGTAATTAAATCTCTTGAACAAATTTCTATTTATTTTGAGTCTGGCTATATTTTTTTACTAGAATATAAACAAAATATTAAGTGGTAATATTAAATATGTAATATTAATTAACTTCCAGAATTTTCTCATTTCTAACCCTTCTCTTATAGAAGTAAGATAAGGTACAGTTTAATCCATTTATTTTATTATGACCAAAATACCCTTTTTTCTTAAGAGTATATATATATATAAAGAAAACTAATAAAAATGAAATGTCCTCTTAAATAATAATTTCAAAACATTAATGTATATTATTTTTTGTAAAACCATAAAATTATTTTCGTTACTTTTCTTTATTATATCTATCGCAAATATACTTTACGATCGTTAGAATTTGATTTTAAATATATGATTATGAAAACATATAATATTATCTGTAAAGTTGAATAATGCAACAAAAGAATTGCAACTTCAGTGTAAAAGTATAACTTAATATTTTAAATTCAGTGGAATTTATGGTTTTTATTATTAATTATTATCTTAAGAAAAAAATTAATTTGAATATATATAATATACTGAATTATTTTTTTCATATTTTTATTTGTATAAATAATCATTCATCAAAAATTAATATTTATCAAAAGTATAAAAATTTAGTTATTTTATATATATATATATATATATATATATATATATATATATATATATATATATATATATATATATATATATATATATATATATATATATTAAGGTACAATTTTGAAACCTTAATTGGCTCCAAAGAGTATATATATATATGCGCTACTTCACGAAGAAGGGCAGAGAAAAGAAAAGAGTGGTGGTGATGTTGTTGGCGGCGTAGATGAGATTATATTTTGAGAAGAAAAAAGTGGCGCCGTCGGATCAGAGGGAGGAGCTACTCCTAATCTGTGCCCTCGATGAAGAAAGGCGAATGGAGAGGTCTTCTGTTGTCAAAGAAGTAACAATATAAATTTAATTTTGATATAATGTTAATGTAAAATCGTTTTATTTATAATAGTATTTAATTATATAATATTATATTAATAAAAATAATTATTTTTTTATTGTTTACGTGAATGATTATTAAAAAAAATAGTTATAATAATGATATAATTGTATAAAATATTTTAATTATTTATTAAAATTAAACTCGTAACAATATTTACTATCAGTTTTAAATTATGCAAATAAAATTATATTAATAGATTATTTCACATTTAAAGGGTATAGGGATGTCAACGGGGCGGGGGAGGTCTCCCTACTCCCTACTCCCCATCTTCGCCCCCAAATTTACTTTTCATCTTCGTCTTTATTTTTTGCCGTAGGAGAATATTGCTCCCATCTCCATTCCTCACAGGACCCTATTTTTCGCAAGACCCCATTCTCCATCTCTCTAATAGTTTTGACTAATTATTAATTTCTAAAATAGAGCTGAAAGTATCCTATACAAAAACAACAAGATTTTATATAAAAAGTCCAAACGTTAAGATGGTGACTTTCAAAATGACGCGGTGAGAGACGTCATGACGACCCAGATTACAGAGCAGTGGACGAGGTAGGGGACATTGCATCAGAAAAGAGAATGGATACGACGACAGAATTGCAGAAAGGAACGCTACGAATAATATAGAGAATGACACGGTGAGGATGATGGAACAGTGAAGAGTGACAATGCGGTGAGACGGGAGAGTGGCAAGGGGTGGCTATAGAGAGGTTGGATGGAGTATGGATGACGTTAGAGATCTATGAACTAAAGAAGGATTATGCAAATAAGGATTAGGAAATTTTCTCTCTCTATATGTATGACATGTGAAATAACTAAAAAACATATATAAAAAATAAACTATTAACGACAATTAAGCAAATTTAGAATTTCGGGGATTAGCGGGAATGGGGCGGGAATTCTCGTTCGGGTCCCCGCGCCTGCATCGGGAGAATTTCGTATCCTCCATCTCCATTCCTACGGAAAAAATTTTCCACAGTCGAATCTCTATTCCAAACAGTTTTCACAGAGATCTCCGTGTTACGAGGAGTTTTGCCATCCCTAAAAGAGTATTTTATTTTTGGGCTACGAAGATCAAAATGTAGGCAATACACGTATCTTACCATTTAAATCTATCATCATCTATAAAATGAGTCGTCGTAATGGCAACACCCGAAAAGTTTGGTCTATTTACTTTACTCAAAGTGTGGCCTTTGATAAAAGTTCACATTTTTTATGATTAACACCTCGCTTTTGAAACGTGGTCCTTAAGTATTTAGGCGAGCACCTAGAAATATTTGAATAATTTTATAGTTAATACGTTTTGTAATGCATTAGATTTCAGAATATGATGTCACGCTGAGTCATTATTTCACTTGCGACCCTAGTTAATGTGTGACGAGAGTTCAGAATTACTCATTAGTCATTAATAAAAAATTTGAAAATGAAAAGAAAAAGGCAATGCGTGTAGAAAGCATTTATTTAATTAACATATGGTTGTCATAACACTAGTAATGCTATCTATGCATATTTGACTTAGGTTAATTAAGTAATAAATTCATTTATCTAGTTAAATAAGTATTAAGAATTTAAATTTTACTTTATTTAGTTAATAATTTATTAGCCAACAATATAAATTTTTAAATATAATTTATATTTGTAATAAATTAATTATCAATCTTTTGAGTTGGAAAATGTCATAAAAAATTTAAAAAAATAATCATAACATTTTTTATAAAAATTATTATATTATTTATAAAGGGTTAGTTATTTTTTTTATAAAATAATATTTAATTACTATTAAAGAGTAGAGTAAACTATTAAAATAGTCCTCGAAAAGTTACATCATTGACAAAAAAAATTTCAAAAAATGCTAACGATAAATAAGTTCCTAAAAGATTTAAAAATACGACAAAAATTAGATATTAAATATATACTATAAAACAATACTTTAGAAATCATATTTTGATGCAAATTTTTATAATTATTATTAGAAAAATAAGATCTTTTCATTCTTAACTGATAAATTTATGTCAAGTAAATTTTTATTTTAAATTATTGTGAATGATCCCATATTTTTTAAAAATAAAAAGAAAAATTTAAAGATCAAATATATAAGTCGTTTACTAAATATAAATTTTTTTTCATATAAATAATATTATATTTATTAATTATTTTTGTCATATTTTAAAATTATTTAGAAACTACTTTGTAGATAATATTTTTCAACAATTTTTTTGTTGGTATCTAAATCTTTCGAATACTAAATTGATAGTTAATTCTAAATAAAAATACTTTTACAGAAGTTCATTCATAAGCTTGTACTCTTTGGATTATTCATAATGTATAATTCTCTTCTTTCATTAATAATTCTAAGGTCACATCTGATCTAATAACTTTTGGGTATATATCATATAGAAAAAAGATTTAGCTAATATGTGTGTAAAAGATACATAATAAATTTATTATTTGTAAAAAATTTTAAATATTTTTATTTAATAAATATAATATAAATATATTAAAAATTTAAATTTTTTATTATTTTAATTTGTAAATTTAACGATTGTCTTTAAAACACAAAATAAATAAACAAACCCTATCTGAAATCTAAAATCAATAACCAATAATAGTGGTATCAAATTTTAAATGTTGCCTTTAAATAAATATTTAAATGTCTTAATTAACTCAGACAAAGACGGAAAAAGAGGAGGGGGAAAGAGAGACAGAGAATGAATGATTCTCATCAAAAAGTCAAACTTGAACTCTTTCAATACATGGAAAAACAAAAAGGTAATATAAGTTTATCAATTAACAAGTGTTTTAAAAATATTTATCAATTACTAAAAGTGGTAATATAAGTTTTTCATGTAAAAAAAAGGCCAGTACATAGTTTGTATAGTGAATAAATTTTAAAAATTTATAAATGTAATTTAATTATTAGGAATTGATCATTTCAATAACTTTAAAGCACTCATTATTAGAAATACACTCTAAGTCTCTAAGCTTATTAATTTTCTACCTCATGCCTAGAAGCTAGTACCTAGTGCTAATTCTCCCAGTATACTATATTAAGACAGCAATGATCCACATTTGCAGAATGCATGTCGCTACATATCAAAGATAATAATAAAAACCCCAAGCGTAGCAAGCGCACACCACAAGATATAACCTAATTAATGAAATGAGTAACTTGAAATCAGACATACCCAAGTTGTTAATTACAAACACATAGGATCCAATTCTATCATCATAAAGTTTTAAAAATAATAATGATAATAATAAATTCACGAGTTTAGCAATGATATCCACACTTTAATGAAATTGGTTTGCTTTATTTAGCAAAGTGAATAATGATACTAATACCACCATAATTGGAGTAGGGTTAATTAGACTTATTAGAGGTGTAGAGCTTATTAATTAGGAATTTTGCATAAACAAAAAAACATTATTATATTTATTTAGTAAAAGCAATCAATTTACTATAATACTATGTCTTATTAATTACTACAAAATCTCAACTAATCCGACCTAATAAATTTAGTAGGAATTTTTTTAAATATCACCAAAACTTAAATCCGCGGCTGTTGATTTATGCAAATTTTTCCCCTCATGAACAAACATTGATTTTCATGATGATGGCACAATGGTAAATGACTACCATAGAATGAAATTAAACAGCTAGCTAGCTTCTTTCTAGCTAGTTATAAAGCTCAACCCCCACAATCACTTGCAGAGAAATTAACGTGTAAACAGGGAAGAAAACAAAAGGCAATTAAATGCTTTAGCGCAGCAATCAAGTGCTGGTAGAGAATATAAATGAATCGGATAGTAGATAAAGATTTGAATATGAAAGTTTCAGTAAAATTAAAAGAGGATGTCATTAATTATCGTATTGATGACATGTATGTAGTCTATCATCTGGTATTGTACCAGCTTTTGTTTTTCTAAATAATTTTGACACCCCAAGATTCAGGTAGTGAAGTGATATATATTCATATGAAAAAGTCTAACAAGTCAATATTAATTTAGCCCATTAATGTAAAGTTAGAGTGAGCACTATCAATTTAGTTCTGTTTCGAAAACTTTAAAAGTAATTTTTTTGAGTTTTTGATTTATGAAAAGTAGTAATATTAATATCTGATATAATTTTTAAAATTAAATTGTAGCTTTTTAAAAAATTATTTAGGAGTTTATAGAAAAGTTAAAAAAAATGATTTTTTTCATAATAAATTTTTTTTATCACATTTCTTTTAAAATAAACACTTTTAGAACTAAAAACTCAAATACAAAACAATTTATTTATAAACTATTTTTGATATAATCATTTGTTATTTAAGTTTTTTTTTTAAAAAAATTTAATTAAACTGTTAACTAAAATTGGGTTTTAGTCTTTGATTATTACTTCGAAGAATAAATCATCTCTAAATGAAAAAAAAACAGAAGTTCAATCAAATTTTCGTCCCTTAATGTTTTGGAACAATTCGATCCTCTGTTATCTCTACCATTAATTTATTTTATTTTTTATATATTATTCAATATTCATTTATTTCTAACCTTGTGATTTATTATTAATACTTTAAATTCATCAATATACTTTATCTCATTTAATACTAGTAGTCAGTTATTCGTGTTTTTAATGCAGAAATATCAAACACAACTATTAATTCAGTTTTAAAAAAATGATAAATTAAGTTTGTCATTATTCAAAAAATTCTGTGCATATCAAAGTCTAATATAAATATTATAATAATTATTATATATGGCACATATGTCAACTAATTTATTCATTAATTTTTAAATTAGTTTTTAATTTTTATTAATATTCTTTGTTCTTGATTGAATAATTATTTATTTATATATTTATAAAATACACTGAAAATTATTTATTTTATTTTATAATAAATAATATTTTTAAATTTAAATAATTTATTAATGAATTCATATTTATTCGTACATGCAATAATTTATTAAAAATAACAATAATATAATGAATATCATAATAATAAAAAATTAATTTGAAAAAATATTGCATCAAGTTTTTTTTAAGACAATTTAGTTCTTGACAAATAAGTCCTTGATTAATTTGATTTTAAAACAATGTGTTTTGTCTAAATGAATAGGGATAAATAAATCTCCGACTAATTTAAATTTAGGGACAGATAGGTCCCTAACTAATTTGACAGTGACAGCATGCATGACATTGAACGTGCCAGCTCATGACGACTCAAATGTGCCACCTAAATAATTTTTGTAATAGTAAAGATGACGGAAGGATATCCTACAAGAAAAACGCTGAATACTGTTGGTTTTTTGTGTCGAACTGTATCCGCTGTTATAAACCTTAGCTTGCTGGTAAATATTTACCAGCGGATTTTTTATCCAACGGTAAGTTGCGGCGAAATTTTTGAGGGAGTACAGGGTTTGATTAACGGCAATCTGATGCTGCGTACCGTTGGATTTTTTTTGACGGTAACTGTGACGCCAGACGTTGAAACTTCGCGTTTGATTATTATAGGATTTTTTTTACGGTAGCTTTAATTTTTTATTTAAAAAAAAAAACTGGAAAATCGTTATCGTCGGAGAAGAAATGTCAATTTTTTTATTTTTATTTTTCAATCTATAATGGACCCCGAAAGTTAATAAATATAGTCAACTCCCAATAAGTAAAGTATAAATTAGTAATTTATCTGAAAAAAGTGATTTATATATGATGTGAAAGATCAAACATAGAGTATAAAAACATGAAGGAAATGAACAAATACATAAGATAGAACTAAGGCTAGTGTGCGTTGTAATTATATGATATGACTAAAATAAGATTTAAACATACAACAAGCTAGTTAAACTATATTTAGCTTAATCTTGTTCAGATTCATCATCTTCTTCCTCTAGTTCATCATCTTCCTCCTCTTTGGAGGTAATTTCCTGATCGTCGAACTTGTTACTACAAAAAAAATGCTGAGAACCGTCAGATCTAGTGGCGGGGATTACAGTTGGATTTAGCAACGGGTTTGATGAAGAATTCGTCATGTCAAATAATTACCGGCTGATAGTCGCTTCCGATGTTAAAATCGCTAGTAACTTTTGGCGAAAAACCACAACAAATAGGCGCCAACTTTAGCGTCAGAGTTACTGTCAGAAGAATTCGACGGTAGACACGTTTAACGGAACGTTGCATTTTGGTGATTTGTACCATGTGACCGTTGAAAATATTCGCCAGTAAATTCGATGGTTACCGTGCCCTAAATTAGAACTGTGAATCCCTCCTCCTTCATTTTGAATTCACTCATTCTCTCTCTCTCTCTCTCTCTCTCTCTCTCTCTCTCTCTCTCTCTCTCTCTCTCTCTAACCTTTCACCCTCCCACTCTCTCTATCCTTCTCAGCTCTCCTATCCGTCAACCTCCTCTGCTGCTGTCGCTGCAGAACGTCCATGTCGCCACTGTTGCAATGCCCCTGTCACTTCTGCTTTTGCCGCCATTATACCTCTATACCTCTTTTCTATTTTTTCTGTTTCTGTATTCAAGGTTTTTTGTTTGAACTCTGTTTATTTCAAATTCTGTTATATCAAGTTAATTAAATAGTTAGTAGAGTTTAATTAGTTTAATTTTGTATTTTAGTGGATTTAGATGGTTAGGATAGGTTAGAATAAGTTAGATTAGACTCTAAGATTGCTGAAAAATATTATATTATTGAGCTGTTTGCTGATTCCTGCTGCTGAAAAAAATTGGATTTTTTTCTTCCTTCATCCTCTAGGCATCCCTCCTACTCCCACGCCACACGCTCGGAGTTTGTGTCCCCTGAGAGGTGCATTTTGGGCTTACGCCCAAACTCCTCTATACAAGCCCGGCGTAAGGACAAATTCCAACTCCCAAAATGCAATAATTACGGCCCAATCTCAATTATACATATTATTAGAAGTCGTAATCTCATCCAAAATATTCAAAACTTCGGAAGATTAGTTATTAATTCTTTCTAGAAATATAAAAAATTTGGATTGTTAGGATTTGATTTGGAAACTAGATTTTAGTCATCTACAAAGCAAACTCGATGCAATCAACAAAATGACAAATTTCATGCCTACAAACTTGGAAGTACAACAGAATATTCCTACACAACAGCCAGAAAAAAAAAAGAAAGAATATATTGGCTGCAACTATGGCTGAGGAAAACAAGCATGGAGTGTAAGGTGAACCATCAACACAAGGCCTGAGTAATTCTAAGCCTAAAAAGATGGATGCAAATGAACTTGTAAGGAAGCTCGACGCAATTTGTAAAAAGAATAATATCGTACCAACAACAAATTTAAGCCAAGAACGGAGTTGTACAAATTTTATTCAACTCACAATCAACCAAGGACAGAAGAAGAATATTCAAGTCACACATAAAAGGACTCAAAAAAGCCAAGATGACACTACTTTGTCTAATTCTAAAACTATCCCATAAGATGAAGAAAAAATCTTGGAGCAAGATGAATTAGAAAGAGGAAAGAGCAAGGCAATCCTAAGGGCTATAACTATTGATGAATTTTTAAAAGAAAATGAGATAGATGTGGAAAATGAAGGACTAAGCACTGAAGTAAGTGATGATGGGGAGATAGCTTGGTACTTAATGAAAATTATTATCCACATTGATGGAGGACATTGATGATGATGAAGGTAATATTTCACGCTATTTTTTTTTATCTTTTTTGTAACTTGTAATACTTATTTTTTTTCAATTGGCATCATTGATTACTCCTTAATGTTTTCCCTAATGTATGAAACTAAGAGTACGAAAAAAGAAAAAAACCCACATCGCATAGGGTCAATCAATTTTGGAAGAGTACGAATGGCTCTGGTATAATTGTTGAATATTGGTACAATAATTTGTTTAGTTTTATTTATCTTGTTCTAGTTTTACTTATTTAGAACCATATTTTGTACCGCGCAGCGAAGGATGAGGAACCAAAAAGGTTTGAAATATTCATTGCTACTTGAACAAGTCGAAAAAGTAAGGAAGTTGATCATGAAACACAAGATGCAATCGTAAGAGTTCATTAAATTATTATTAAGGGTAAAGTATGCTTTTTGTCACTAACGCTTTCGAAAATTTTTAAAATTATCCCTAACATTTAATTTAATTCAATTTTGTCCCTAGCATTTAAAATAATTTCAATTTTATCCTACCATCAAATTTTTTACGATCAACAGTTAGTCAAATTTTTTTTTTCAATTTTAATCCTATAATCTAATCCTAATCCTAACTTAAACACTAAATTCCTAACTTATCTTTAATTTCAAACCTGCCTAATTCTAAATCACCCTAAACCCAACTCCTCTAAGGCTCTAACCCTTCACCTCACACCACCACCACCACCATTGCACCCGTGACTGCCACCTATACAAACCTTCATCTCACCATTGCCACAGCAACATCCCTCAAAATCACCATTGTCATTACAGTATCATTCCGCACTCATCACCAGATTTATCCCTATTATAGCAGCAAAAACAACACACCCCACTAATCAATAATAAGAACAACACACCCTACCAGTGCTATCCACCCCATTAATCACAACGAGAACAACAGCAAGAATAATACACCTCACTAATCACAGTAGCAATAACAACACACCTAAACAACAACAACTTTTTTTTTCTTTCCAACAAATCTGTACTCAAATTTTCACTCTCGCCCAAATCTCTGCTCTCACCCACAACGGCAAAAATTTTTTTTCAAAAAAATAAACAAAATTGACAAAGAGATAGAGAGTGGAAGGGGGAAAGAGGATGGGGTATGGTCATTGAGAGAAGGAGAATCAGAGGCAGAGGGGAGGGGATCCAAAGCTAAGGGGAGGGCGTAGGGGTTGGGCTGACACATCACATAGGTGGCATAAAATCTGCTCCTGCTTCATCGGCAATGGTGATGGAATGACGATGACGGTGAGTGGTGGCAGTTGGAAGGAGGTAAAAGAGAGGTGTTGCCATGGTGGTGAGAGTGTGTGGGAATGAGGGTTGGGGGATGGAGGGGGTGGGTATCAGGGGTTGGAGTAGGTTAGAAGATCTTGATGGATTAGGGATTTGGATCAGATTTGTTTATTAAGGGTAAAGTTGGAAAAAATATTTGACTAACTCTTGATTGACAAAAATTTAACAGTAGCGATAAAATTGAAACTGTATTAAACGTTAGGAGTAATTTTGAAAATTTTCGAAAATGTTAAGGACAAAAAATATACTTTAGTCTATTATTAATTATATTATGAATTTAGGATATGGTAACTAATTCTATTTTAAATGTTTCGTCTAATCAGGAAGACTTCCAAAATTGGCAAGCTGGTGGTAAAACAGAAGAGAAAACTTTTGAGGCCATATTTGAGAAAGAACAACCAGGAAGAGGAAGTCACATGTTTGAAGGGTGAACTTGGAAAAATGAAGGCCAAATAACAACACGACGAGGAAGAGATTCATGGATTACGGAATGTATTTAAATTACTACTTTAAAAATCTGAACCTGGAATGAGGCCAAAAGAAATCAAAACTGTTACAAACTATCCAACGCTCTCCATTTGATGTGAATAGCGTTCATGGATCAACTCATGTTCCAAACATTGATATAGTAAGCCGTTAACTATTATGCTATTGGTTTCATTTGTGGTTAATTTGTTATAATTCATCACTTAGTTGCAATTTCAATTTGTTAATTAGTTAATTGAAATTTAATTATATAAGAATTTAATTATATAAGAATTAATTATAATCATGCTTACATATGAATGTAATTATTTTTTAATTATTTTTTCATATAATTATACATGATAATCTTCGAGATGTTAATAAAGATTAAGAAGCTATATATGATAGTTTATTGGCAAAGATGAAGTGTTAAAAATTGAAAGATGATTGATTAATGTTTTCTTATATTTTGGCTCGAAAATACTAAATATGGTTTATTAACAATGACTTTAATTAGAAAATATTTATGATGTAGGATACAATATTTTAATTTTTCGTTGTTTAATTTATTAGAAGTAAACTCTGATCTAAGTGGTCTCATACGTATTTTGATATGGGTATGTTTATTTTAGTGTGAGATGTATGAATATTTAAAATTATGATCATTCCAATATTTTTGATTTATTATAAATATATTTTGTTTAAGGATGATTTTAATTATTTAAAGAATATTTTATGTATAGTATTCTTATGTATTTATTTTTATTTATAATATTTGACTAATTTAATTAAAAATATATGATATAATCATATTACTAAATCTTAGTTTTTAGAAAAGAATATATATATATATATACACACGAAAATTAAAAAAAAGTGAGGAACATAAGGCTACGCTTATACAGAATAGCTATAGGTATATATTAATGTTACGTTTCAAAAGTGATACAATAGCAAAGATAAGTGTAGTCTATTCTTTTGAATTCTAGAAAGCATAAGTGATGAAAAGAATAACTTATTCTATTATCTAAAAGCATAGCTTTTGATACAAAAAAGTGATGCCTTTGAGAATAGGCAATGCCCGTATAGGCAACCCCCACTAAAACGTCTCTAAGGCCAAATAAGCGTAATCTTTTTTAAATGTATTATTTTTTTTTTTATTTTTAGCTACACTTTTCAAAAATAACTGAATGTGTGATTTTCCTGTAGTGTATTATTACCAATCTATTTATTTATATGATTTGCTCGTGCAAAAACATGATATGAAAAATTTTAATGACATTTCTTTTTACTTAATTTCCATATTGGTTCATAATTTCATGGGTTGTCTTATGTAAGCTTTCTATTATGGAATGGGTTTCGATCTTCTGTTATCATCAACCTTCGCAAGAACATCTTTAGTGTACTTTTCATAGACGTCTTTTTTATGGAACGAATCTTATAACGAGTTACAAAATTTTGAGAGAATCATTACTATAAAATTTAGCTATTATAACAAAGCACTATAAGAAAAACGTTGAGTATCATCGAATTTATTATCAGACGTTACCGACAGATTTAGCGTCAGATTCACCCGTAGTTATGAATGCAAATTCGTCCCTCAAAAAATTACCATCGAATTCAATATTCCGTCACTAAATCCAATGGTAAGAAGTGGCGTGAAATTTCATTTTATTTGCGCCAATTTTATGGCGAATTTTTCCACCGGTAATGGATTTAATTGAAATGCGTCATTTAGACAACGGCGAACACCTTAGATTTGATATTTTATTGAATACATGTTTGTTCTAATTTATGCCTGCAGCTGTTTTCTTTTTCAATTTCTCGTTTACATTCTTTAAAACATGTTTGGCTTGTGAGAAAATAATAATTGAATTTGGTGGGAGATTTTAATTATAGAGAAAACTCTGTCGAATTTTCAAAAATTTTAATAAGTTGCGTTGTTGGTTGAATTTTATGATTTTTATTACAAAATAATTCCCATCCATCATCTGTGGAAGTACGATAGTGATAATGGTGGACGGAAGGTTTAAAACCTGAGTTCTTTGAGGGGGTTGACAAGTTTGTTGTGTATGTCTTCAATATGGAACCATTTAAGTCTCAAGGGGTATCTAGGTGTCCATGCTATAAGTATCAACTGACTAAGTGGTTAGAACCTTCAGACATAACACTTCATCTCTACCACAATGGATTCAAGGATAGGTACTGGATGCGGATGGAACACATAGAGGTAGATGAGCAGGGAATTAACCAGTTTGCCTCAAATTCCAATAGGTGTGAGGGTTGATCAATGAGAATTCGGGTGGTTAGAGAACTAAAAATCGAAGAAATGAATTGGGAGGATAACTAAGAGAGATACAACGAGATGGTGTTAGATGCAACTAGTGTTCGTAATATGGAAGATGCTGAACAAGAACCTAACACGAAGAAGAATCAGGAAATTACCTCAGAAGAGGAGGAGAATGACGAACCAAAGGAAGAAGATGATGAATCTGAATAAGGTTAACCTAAATATAATTTAATTAGCTTGTTGTATGTTTAAACCTTATTTTAGTTAGATCATATAATTACAATGCACGCTAGTCTTAGTTCTATTTTATGTATTTCTTCATTTATTTCTTGTTTTTATATTGTAAGTTTGATATTTCACATTATTTATAAATCACTTTTATCAGATAAATTACTAATTTATACTATACCTGTTGGGAGTCGACTATCATTTATTAACTTTCAGGATCCATTATAGATTGAAAATGAAAAAATTGACGTTTTCATCGGATTTGCTGTCAAATTTTTTTCAACAGTAATGATTTTCCAGTTTTTTAAAAAAATAAAAATTAAAGCTACCGTCACATTTATCGTCAGAAAATTTTGACAATAATCAAGCGTGAAGTTTCGACATTTGGTGCCACAGTTACTACTGAAAAAATTCTTATGGTAAGCGGCATCAAATTGTCGTTAGTTAAACTTCATATTCCGCCAGTAATTCTGCCGCAACTTATTATTGGACAAAAAAATTCTCCGGACAAAAAAATACAGTCTGACACAAAATCCAACGGTAGTTAATTTACCGGCAAATTATTTTCGTTATTCTACCGATAAATTTGACGGTACCCAATATTTTTTTTGTAGTGAAGGAGTCCGAGATTAATGTATTGCCTCTCCAGTACGGAATTTTTTTTTCAAGTTTGCTCTATCAAAATTTATGACATATACCATCTCACTTAAGAGCAAGCGTCTCGACCGCTTTATTTCACGCTATTTCACTTAGTTTTCTATTGATAAGAATTCTCTATTAGTCAAAGTTCTTTACAAGTAGCCGTTTTCAATTGGCCAACTCTAAATAAAAGTAAACCATCACTACAAAAGTTAACTATTAAGGTAATAGAGCTCAAAACCTTTTGAGACTTTTTTAAGTGTTAGCTCTTAAAGTAAGACTCATTTACATGTATTAGTCTCTCAAGACTCATAAGTTATATCTATCTATTTTATTTAAAAAGAAATAGAGGAAATTTTTCTAGTGACTTTTAAATTAAATTGTGAAAATTTACTGCCAATTCTCCTTAATTTGATCCCAAGTCACTAAAGGGGATAACTTTGCTGCAAAAAATGCATCTTGAGAAAATATATTGCTAATTAATAGGAGTTTGATTTTGTGTATCAATAATGTAAAATTTTTTAATAAATTATTTAATTATATTTATTTTTTGGATGATTACTCACGCAGTGATAATAAAAAATAATTATTTTTAATGATGTGATAATATATATATATATATATATATGGAAAATTAAACAAGAACTAAAAGACAACAAGAGAAAGAGAAAAAAAGTTAAAAAGCTTTAGCAACGTCTCTTTGGAGGAGAAGGTCTAGGGTCTCCTCAGGCTCTAACCAAACCAAGTGCTCTCTACTATCCCTTGAACCAGGTTTGGCTATCCAATCAGCAACGTTGTTAACATCATGCTTGATAAGATCGAACTGAACATTCCAATGTCGAGTCAGCAGGTCCTGAATTTTGTTTACAAAATTGATGTCACAAGCATTATCAGAATTTCAAATACCACCCAAAAGAAGGAAGATGTCTAATTATTTATTTCACAAATAACTTGTCGAAAGTCACACTCCCAAGCCAGGACAAGGCCACGCCAAACCACGAAGAGCTCGCACCTTTTTATGGACCAGACAGGAAGAGTCCCAGAACAACTAAGAATCCAAGCACCAGCATAATTCTTTAACAGACACGTAAAACCTGCAAACCCATCGTCATAATATATACTAGCATCACAATTAATTTTTATCACCTTTTGAGGAGGTGGTCGCCAAATCAGACTTTGCTCTAGAGAATAGCCGAGTAGGAGGAGAACCTTTGCCCTTGGATCTCATTTTCCGTAGATCTCGCTAGGTTCACCATCCTCCTATCAAACCGCTTAGCAACTACACCAAAAATATGTTGGCATCTATCACTCCAAATCCACCAAATTGTTGATGTAAAGATAAACTCTTTTCCCTTGATATTATTCCTGAACCACTCATAAAATTATCCTCTCTCCGAAGGATAAGACACTCCATATCCAACAGCTTCCAAATTGCTTTGGCAGGCTCACACTCCCTAAGGCAATGAAGTATTGATTCTTGGGTCATGTTACATCTAGGACAAACATCAGAATCAACAAGACTTCTTCTAAAGCAAAAATAGCAGTTGGAAGGACCTCATTGTCCACCGACCAAATAAGTATCTTAAACTTCTATGAAATCTTTAATTTTCACAATCAAGACCAATCAGTTCCATCATTCCACTGGAACTTTCTTTGAGCAAGTCAGAGATATCCAGATTAGTGCTATACTCCCTATGATTATTTGGATTCCAATACCAACCAGGAGCATCATTAATGTTTGGGTGGGGGTAAACTCTAGATCATATATCTAACATCTTCTGGTATAGGTGATGTCAAGTGATCTAGTCTCCACGAATTATTATCACAAGCATCCGCAATAGTAAAGAGTAACTCTGAAATGTGGACATAAGGAAGAGTACCTCCAATCTTGTCAATTGAGCTCCAGTGGTCATATCACAAAGACTGTTGAAAATCTCCGTAACACCACATAAACCCTTCCTTAATTTGTGAGTAAGCTTTTAAAATACTACGCCAAACATTAGAAATTTTCTTATTGTTATATGGAATAAGATCCACCGAGTTCTTCATGTATTTACCTATTAGAAGCTGGACCCATAACTTGTCTTTGCAGTAAAAAATCAGCCACATGAGCATATCAAGTAAAGCATAATTCACACAAAAGGAGTCTCTAATACCCAATCCACCTACCTTTTTGGGAGATGCAATTTGGTTCCAGTTTATCAAGGAGAGTCACTACCCTTCCGCACTCTCTTTTCAAAGAAATTATCTCATCATGTAATTTATTTTCTCATTTGCATAAGCTGGTAGAAGTGACACTTACATTTGATAGACAGGGATTGATGAAAGAACTGATTAAATTAAACCAATTTTACCCTACTTTATTAAGCAAACGTCATTTCCAGGAAGCCAAGCGGCTTCTAACTTTTTCAATCACCTTCTGGGCCATCTTCCTGTTTGCTTTGTCATGCCCTATGTTCACTCCCAAATACTTTGCCAAATCCTAAGTAAATCGGATACTAGTAACCTCCGAAAGCATCTCCCTCCTTTTCTGAGATATGTTCTTCGAGCATTCAGTCTTAGAATTAGAAATATTCACTTTCAAACTAGAAGCCTTAGTAAAGAGATCTAGTGTCTGCATCACAATCTCAACTTGGGTCTTTGTTGCTTTACAAAACAAAAGAAGATCATCTGCAAATATCAAATGAGATATTTTTAGCGCTTTCTTAGAAATAGCTACAGACATCCAGTCACCAGTCGAAATAATATGAGAGATAAGATAAGTCAATCTTTCCATACAGAGCACAAATAAGTAAAGAGACAAAGGATCCTCCTATCTAAGCCCTCTTTAGGGGGTAAAATTTTGCAGCCAGTCACCGTTCCATATAATAGATAGAGAAGAAGAACTCACACATGACATAATCAGCTGGACAATGTTGTTAAGAAAACCAAAATTATGTAAAGTATGCCGAAGGAAATGCCAATCCACCCAGTCATAAGCTTTCTCCAAGTCAATTTTGAAAGCTATCACTCCTTTTTTTTATTTAGACTTCCGCATGAAGTGAAGAATCTCTTGGGCTATGGATTATATTCTTCAAGGTCCTTCTACCAGGAAGAAACCATCCTGGAGAGGGCCCACAATCTCAGAAAGAATTGGCCTGAAGCGATTAACCAAAACCTTTGTGATGATCTTATAAATTATATTGCAGAGTCTTATCCGTCGAAAATCCTTCATACAAAATGGACTGTCCATCTTAGGGATCAAAACCAACAAAGTCTCAAAAATTGTGGCTTGTAAGGGATCTCCAAGAAAGGCTTTATTCACAATTCTACAAACATCCAGCCCAATAATCTCCCGATACTCTTTGAAGAAGAAGGCTTAGAAACCATCGGGACCACGCACCTTAAAAGAATTCATTTCCATGATCGCTTTCCTTACCTCCTCCATGGAAACCGAAATGTAAGTCTCTCACAAGCTTTTTGACTAAGTTGAGGGAGAGGAATATCCTTCAAATTATCAATTATAACTTCTTCTGTAGAACAGAAAAGTCTTTGAAAAAATGTATTTGTTTCCATCTGAAGGGAGGCTTCCTCCATTGACCCATAACCATCCTCTAGAATCAGGCCATGAATTTTATTCCTTTTCCTTCTGATAATGGTCTACAAGTGAAAGAAACTAGTGTTGCGATCACCAAATTTTACCCACTGTTCTCTCGATTTTTGATACCACATAAGCTCTTCCTAGAGGAGGATAGTGTTTAACTCCTCATGCAGCTCCTTTTCAATTTTTCTTAGATTCTGAATTTTGTTAATCCGGTTCTTCAGATCCCGCTTTTTGACAAAAATATTACCGAAGATTTTTTAGTTAAATTTATGAGCTTCCTACTGAACCCGCTTAAGGCTTCTCACAACATCAGGAGAATCCGATTCTCATGCTTGCTGTACTATTGATTTTAAGTTCGAGTGTGTAGTCCAAGCCACCTGAAACTTGAAAGGTCTATTCTTCTTTTGTGTCACTTTGAGCCTTATACCCCTAATAAACAAAGGACATTGATCTAAGTGCAACCTTCCCAAAATTTCTGTATAAACCTCTGGAAAAGACAGACACCAATCTCTATTACAAAAAGTTCTATCCAACTTTTTTGCAACATCAATTCCTCCCCTAACCTTTCTATACTAAGCATATTTAAAAAATTAGACTAAAAATACATTAAAATTAAATTCAATAAATAAGTCATTTTTTGTGGCGGCCAACTTCATTGCAAATATGATATTAGTGGCGGATTTTTTAATTTGCAGCTAAATTGTTCAGTACTATTAATGAGTTTTTTTTCTCCCTTGTAGTTATTATTAGTGTCTTTAACAGTAAAGTTTATTAATATAAAGTTAGTAAAGAACTAAGAGTTAATAGTCAAAATTATCCCTGAAAGATATCCCGATCTCTATTTTTGTCCCCGAAAGATAAATTTAATCAAAATCATCCTCGAAAGATTTAAAATTAATCACGTTAGTTCCTCCGTCTATTCTGTCACTAACAACATTAATTTTGCTGACATGACATATTAATTTTTCTTTTGTCTTTTTGGTCATGGACTTGGGGTTTGCTTTCAAAATTACAGCTTTGTTTTCGTTTGCGTGCTTCCTCACGTTGATGTAGTTCTTTATGGTTTTATTTGCATAAAACATCTGCAGTGTAGGGTTTTGTTGTAGTTGATAACTTGCTGCAGTGTAGATTGTATCGTTTTTTCTTTAGTTTGTTGATTTTGAAGACTATGAAGAGGCAGAAAACTGAACCTTCCAATTCGAGGAGGTTTAGCTTGTCCCAATTTTTGTTTGCTGTTTGGGTGTTATATTTGGTTTTCATTTCGTGCAAGTTTCCTCAAATTCTGAAGATTGTGCCAACGATAATTGGGGATGAGATTTATGATGGATTGGATGGTGCCGCTGTTGTTGGTGGCTCAGAAGGTTCAGAGTTGAGCAAGCCTTTTGTTAGTTCTATTTATCGAGATTCACTTCACCGGAGGCTAGAGGATAGCACGGACAAGGATGCTCCCTTGAGACCCAACAAGGTTTCACTGAAGGAGGAAGAACATGGTGGTGAATCCGTGGAGCGTGTTCCTCAGAAGTATAGCCGAATTACTGGAAGAATCATGCGACAAATGAATAGGACAAACAATTTATCTGTGCTTGAGAGAATGACAGATGAGGCATGGACATTGGGGCCGAAGGCTTGGGGAGAATTAGACACGGCTGATGACGTGGAGTCTGGAGAGAAATCTATCATTGAAGGAAAGCCTGAGTCCTGTCCTTCTTGGATATCAATGATTGGGGATGAATTGCAGAAGAGAGATGGCTTGATGTTTCTACCTTGCGGGCTAGTAGCAGGTTACTCAATCACTGTGATGGGGACACCCCATTTTGCTCATAAGGAATATGTTCCTAAGCTTGGGAAGTTGAGGAAAAGTGATGGATTGGTTGCAGTTTCACAGTTCATGGTTGAGTTACAAGGACTAAAGTCAGTTGAAGGGGAAGATCCTCCGAAGATTCTTCACCTGAATCCTCGGTTAAGAGGGGACTGGAGCAAATGACCAGTTATCGAGCATAATACCTACTATCGAATGCACTGGAGAACAGCTCAAAGATGTGATGGCTTGCCAACTGAGGATGATGAAGGAATGCTTGAAGAACCACCATTGTGGGGGTTGTGTTGCTGCGGGACGGGAATGGAGGCTCGAAGCTACACAGATGCGTTGAGGAGGGATTTTCGGGGCGGGTACGGATGGGTCAGGTTCTGGGTAGTTAGGGTTCTGTTTCTGTTTTTTGGGCTTAACAGCCTATGATCAAAAAGACAAAAAAAAAAAAAAACTAACGTGCTGTGTCAGTAAAATTAACGTTGTTAGTGACAGAATAGACGGAGAGACTAACGTGATTAATTTTAAATCTTTCAAGGACAATTTTGATTAAATTTATCTGTCAAAAACGAAAATGGAGATCAAAATATCTTTCAAAAACGATTTTGACTATTAACTCAAAGATCTAAAGATAAGTATAAAAATAAATCTCTTTGAAAGTCATTTATCTTTTCTGGATTTAGTTAATTTTTTTCACTAAATAAATTTACTTTTAATTTATTAGCATCTGCAAGACTGCAACACCTGGTTACTTTCAAGATAAATGCTCATGTCATGCATGCTGTACTCTCACATCATCAATAAAATTTATTAACGTCACCAGCATCCTATTAAAAAGATAGTAGTCGCCAATATTATCCACATAATCATCATTTGCATATAAATCAATAAATCATCATAGTGCTCTTAATAAGTACTAAAAAGGCTCATGAAACCAATTAAATGCTTCGACCCTGTCATAGTATGCAGTACAGTGGAACATCAATATGTTTAATTTCTGTATACACAATAAATACATACTTATTATGATGATGATTAGTGAAACTAAATAATTAAATGTCAGGAGGTTCACTAAATTTTAATTTGAATATGAAAGTTTCATTAAAAGAGCACACTTTATATGATAAAATAATGAAAATCTATAGTAATAGCAATTACGAGGATTTAATTGGTCTCTATGTATCCTAGCCCAATGCTTGTATATGAATCTTTTTCAAATTTAAGCCAAAAATTCTAGCTACCATAATAGTAAAGCGGTTAGGAATTAGGAAACCAATGGCATCTTTTTGTAGCCTTGTGAAGGAAAAATTTGTACATGCAAATTAGAGTGAGATTGTTATGAGAGAAAGACTAAGGAGCAATATTTTTATTAAAATTTGATTAATACTTAATTATTAAAAGAAAAGTGAATTTTATACCATTAGATATAATTACACATTATTAAAAATATTAATAATGACTAATTGATGACTACAAATTATAAAATTTACTGGTTCTTTAAACTCCTTTTGTTATAAATAAATAAGCTACGTAGCATAACTAGGGCTAGTGCATTAATCCAACACAGCAACAAACAGTTAACTTGTATGACTTAGGAGTAACTCTCTAAATGTGAATTTAATGATCAAATTGAAAGGCAATCAATGAATATAAGTTCAAACTGATGATAGATGATAGATGATAGATGATAGAACTGTTTTAACTCTTCCCTACTCATAGATGATGTTATTGAGAAATAATGTTATTATCATAACTCATAATTTAGGGTTAGTAGTGATGTGTTTACGGTTTTTTGCAATGGCTAATATATGCTTTTTGTGTTTTTTTTTTGTTTTGTCTATTCGGATTTTTTTAAATGTGTTTTATACGTAATTCTTTTTTATACATCTTTATGTATACTTCTCTTTTTTAGTTAAAAATTAAAAGTAATAATAACTGTATGGCATAAAAGTGATATAATAAAATAGACAAAAAAAAGTAAAGGTAACAAAGTGGGCCGTTTTACCTTGTTAAAACTCACTATAAAACAGGACAGGCCGGTCTGCCTCGCCAAAGTGGTATGGGGTGAACTTGCTACTCTATCCCGCTAAAAAGTGAATTGTCATTTGATAGGTTAGCTGGTCGACTCACTTTTTTTTTTTCACCATCAACCTCCATTAAACAGACTATTACAGAATCCATAACTCAGATCTTAAATAATATAACAATATCTAAATCAATAACTAGATAAATAACTAAATCAATTATAAAATAACAATAATACTAAGTAATCTATAACAATAAGAAAGTCACTCAAATAAAGACGTCTAAAACGTCTTTTTTTAAAGATATTTTTTAATAATTAAAATTTAACACATATAATCGATTAAACCGTGTTATTTTTTTGTCAAAATTAGACCAGATAAATTAATTTGACCGAAAAAATAGTGAATCAAATCTTGAACTGGTCTAAATTAATATTATTTTTTATAAAAATGGACTAAAATACTCTTATTATTATTATTATTATTATTATTATTATTATTATTATTATTATTATTATTAATTTTGAGAATATTAAATTTTAGCCCTTTTATTTCTCTGCCGTCATCATGGTTTTGAAAACCGGACCGGCCGATCGAACCGAGAACTGCCAACAGTTCTAATTCGGTTTAATAGGTAAAACCGGCAATTTAAAAATCGTTCTAAAACTGTTGACCGGTCGGTCGAACCGAACCAAGACCCGGCCGATTTTTACTTTTTTGCCAAAAACGTCACCGTTTTGGTATTAGAAGAAAAGGGAACCAGCCTTTTGGTCTCATGCATTTGCTTCCCTCTCTCAAACCCTAGCCTTATCACTTTCCTCTTAAAGCTTTGTCACCGCTGCCGTCCTACCGCCGCCGTCGAATCTGGTCCAGTCGTCGTCCCTACTGTTTCAGCGTCGTCGCAGCTCATCTCTGCCATCGCGTTGCGCCGCATATGCTCCACCCTCCTCTGCTTGAACAATCGCAGCTTATTCCTCAATTCGGTCTCAGTCCTCGTCTTTGTCTGCTTCATCGCGCTACTGCCGCCGTCCGTCGTCGTCGTAGTCATCGTTAAGTGACGAGACACACACACACACACACACACACATACACACAGAGAGAGAGAGAGAGAGAGAGAGAGAGAGAGAGAGAGAGAGAGAGAGAGAGAGAGAGAGAGAGAGAGAGAGAGAGAGAGAGAGAGAGAGAGAGAGAGCTACGAAGGGGAAAGAAGGGGTGGAGGTCGCGGGAGGAGGCGCGCAAAGGGTGAAGCCTTTGCTTCTTCCGTCGTGTTTGAGCTCGAAGACGGCCGCTAGTGCTGCTACCTTTGTTGCTACCTCTGTCATGTCTTGCTATCATGTTACCACTGATTTCAAATGCCCTCATTCTATTTCTTGTTCTACTTCAAAATCATGCTAAATTTGTGAGTGTCCATCCTTTTTGAATGTTTATAAATAATAAGATTAGACATTGATTTTTCTGATTATGGTTTTGGTCTGAATTTGATCTTGTTTAAATTTCATGATTTTGTTACTGGCTCCTAGAAGTTGGGTTTCTTTTTCTAATATGCTTACCATTCCTTTTTGCTTTTGCTTGAATTTTAGAAGAAAGAGCAATGTAATGTATTCCTATTTATGAATCCATAAGACCAAGGTTAAATTAACAATTCAGGTGGAGTTGAGTTTTGTTTATGAGTAATTAAATGCATGAAACAGGAATATGGTTGCTGATATCTTTTGTGACTTTCATTGTTCTTTTCCCCTTGTTATGCTGCTGTTGTTGTTATGCTGTTGTTTTGTTATGGCACTGTGATTCTGCGATCACTAATGAGTGTTTTGAATTTGGAATTTCTGATTAGTGACTTGTTAAGTTGATATTGTTGTTATGCTGCTGTTTTGTTATAGCACTGTAATTGTGTGATCATTGATCAGTGTTTTGAATTTGGAATTTGTGATTAATGACTTGTTAAGCTGCTATTATTGTTATGCTGCTGTTTTGTAATGATTGTTGCTGAATTCTAAAAATGGAAATCAAATCAAATGCTGGTTGTTGCTGAATAAGTAGGGTAGCTACCTGCCAATGCCGTATATAAATAAACTGATGAATGATGATGATGGTAGTGGAAGGAGAGTCAAAGTGTATAGGTAGTTGGTGATATGTTATGCTTTCTTATTCAATGACTACTTGTTATGTTGATACCTCAACTTGGAAACAACACTAGATCCCGTTTATGGCTTGCTCAGTAAGAAGAATATGTTGCTAAGAGAGCTCTCTTACAACAGATGAACGCAACGCTGCCTAAGATTAAACCGAAAAGTTCATCTTGCAAGGTTCAGGTTCATGTTCAGTTAGCATAATACCACAGAATTATCAACATTTTCTAACTGAACTAGCTCAACATTCTTTTGAAATTGATAATCATTTGTTTCCTGATATTTCTAAATTAGAATTTGAGGTGTTAAGTGATCCTGTTAACCCTCAAAGTCAAAATTTAATATTTAGATATTTCTTTTTACTATTTAACTTTTAAGTTTGTATTTTGATAAGATCATATGAATTTGGTTGATGATTTTTTGTGTAGTATTTTAAATTTGGAAGATATTTTAGGATGTTTATTTATAATTTATTTATTATTTTATTCTAAAACGGTTTTTTCGGTTAAACCACCGGTTGGACCGGTTGAACCAGTAAACCAGTGACTAGAGCGGTTTGATGACCGGTCCGATTTTCAGAATTTTGGCCGTCATAGGGTTAGAATTTATAATTTTCAAAATATATATATATATATAATAAGAGTATTTTAGTCATTTTTTATAATAAGGGTATTGTAGTTATTTTTATAAATAATAATATTAATTTAAACTAATTCAAAATTTGATTCACCATTTTTTTATTAAATTAATTTGTCTGACCTAATTTTGACAAAAATAACACGATTTAATCGATTATATATGTTAAATTTTAACTAATAGAAAATATCTTTAAAAAAAGACGTTTTAAACGTCTTTATTTAAATGGCTCCCTAACAATAACTAAATAATAGAAAATAGAATAACAAAATAATAGATATCAAAATCAATAATTAGTAACTAAATAATAGAGAATAAACAGTAATCACTAAGAAAAAAATAGTAAATCAGACATCTCCAAAATTCAAACAGAATCATAAGTATCTCAAAGTTCAAACAGATTCACCAAATTACTTAAGAGAGAGAGACCCAACCACCTGGAATGTTGGTGTGAGGGAGAGCTAGGTCGTCATAAATAGGTCTCTAATTTTTTATGTCGAAGATAAATAAATTTTTGATCAATTAAAAATATAAAAATGTCTCTTTTTTTTTAAATGTGAGACATCTCAGTTTTTTTGGAAAATTAATTTGTTCTTATATATTTTAAATGGAATGATTATTAAACGTCTCGTATTTTAAAAAGTTAGGAATGTTTTTATATTTTCAATAAAAATTAGAGATTTATTTTTTTTTTCAAAAAAAATTATATAAAAGACAAACAACATATGTCATACTCGCAAGCACGTACAGTGCGTGCATACACAATTCTAAAATACAGAAAATAATAAATATTGCTATACTTATTCATTTATTAAATAATAATATTTTAATAAACAATCACTACAAGAAAAGATGATTATTTTAACATTTTTTTTAACAGTCATAATCAAATATAAAAGTTAATATATATTTTTGACAAATATTACAAATATCAAATTCTCTATATTTTTTTTATGAATAATTTGACCGTAAATATCTAAAATTTTTTTATGTTTTTTTATTAAAAATTTTTGTTAAGAATTTTTTATGGTCAATAAGTATCAAAATAAATAAATAGTATTTTTTACGGTTAATAAGTATCACAGAAAATATATTCTCAAATTTTTCTAATAAATTATTTTTGATAGCCAATATTTATCAAAATAAAATTTAAACTTTTTTCACAATTACTTATACGTTAAATATACTATTTTTGACAAAATTTTTATTAACATATTTTCATAGTTAAAATAGTATCAACATTTGTTTTTTTAACGAATTTTAATTCTTTTTTTACACATATAACTCTAAAAAATAATCGATATTATTGTAGTGAATTTTTTAATAATTTATTCATAGTAAAAACTACATGTCCAAATAGCTAAAATCTTCATCCTGAAGTACAATGTCTTGGATGATCCTTTAAAGGTTGGATAGAATATAATTCTTTGTCGCCAAAACTAGAACAATAATGATGGAGGGATAAAAAAAAGGGGTCATTGTTGAAGTGATACATGTTGAAAAATTATATAATTTTTTAAATTATTTGTAAATAATATATATATTAATTATAATTATAAATTATATTATTTTAAATTAAATGATTTATATAACGGTGATTTTGTTTATTGTTATAAATGTTAAATTAATAAGTTATATATAATTACTTTTATTTGTAATTAAATGAGAATAAAACTAGATACTATCTTTATTTGGTCTTTAGATACTATTTTTATTTGGGTTTTAGGGTTCAACAGGTGCCATACTCAAATATAAATAGTGACTTTAGGGTTTCGATTTTCGATATACCAAAGTCATCTCTGTCGCCCTTTTTCCATCAGAAGAGTTACAATTCAGCCCTATCAGGGATATAGAAAATTTTTGTGAGGAAGCTGAGACAATTCTTCTATCACTTTTATGAATATAGGTACGTTTACTATGATATATAATTTTGGTGATTCAATATAGATGATCTGGATTAATAAAAATTATTTATTCTAATAATACATATTTTTTTTATGTAAACTATTAGGATGGTACTTAAAAAGTTCGCATTACTGACAAAACGAGCTCCGAAAGATGCTAACGACAAACAAACCCCCCAAAAGATTTAAAAATACGACAAAAGGAAGTACATATTAAATATATATTTTTAAAAAATAATTTTGGAGATCAAATTTTGAAGCAAATTTTTGCAATCATGATTAGAAAAATAAGTTTTTTTCATTCTTGAAATTTAGTGATCTTTTGTCAAGTAAATTTTAAAAAAAATTATTGTGAATGACTATATTTTTTTAAAAATTAAAAAAAATATATATAGAGAGATCAAATTTTTGTTAGAATTTTTTGTACCCTTTTAAATATTTATTCAAATCTTGCCACAAAAATGTAGATCTAATGGATCAGTTGCTTACTAAATATGAATTTTTTCTGGTACTTACAAAAAATATATTATTGATTGATTTTTTTGTCATATTTTCAAATTATATAAATGTTGTTTTGTTGATAATATTTTTTAGCAATTTTTTTGTTAATAGTAAAATCTTTTAGATATCGAATTAGTAATTAACTTTATTTCTTTTTATTATTAATGGTTTTAAATTGAAGGATTTTTTTTGTATTGTAGAGGTTCTAAAGCTTTAATTGCTTATATAAACTTGAGATGAAAAAAATTGCAAGAGCTCTTAAAAATATTTTTTTAGTCATTGCCCTTGTATGTCTATAAATATACATGAGTAAAGGGTGATGCGACTTTTTTTTTGTACGGGTGTCTTTTATTCATAGTTGTAAGAATTGAATTGGTGATTAAATTAGTCAGATTATTAGTTACTGCTTTATTGGTTTAACTGATAAATCACTAGTTGAACTAATAAAATCGATTCTACGTATATAAAAAAATATAAAATAGTAAAAAATTTAAAAATTTAAAATACATATTTTTACCAATATTTTAAGAACAATCAAGTCTCAAATTCTAAAGATAATTAATACGAAGATAGACATAAAATTAGTTAGTACTACTACAATAATATCTTAATTAGACACAATAAGAATAACAATCCATGAAGTATATCTAATGAGTGATTTCAAAATTAGGGTATTGTTCTTCATATGAGAAATGTGGAGCTATATCTTGATTGGTTTCCATTTGATTTATATTTTTCACATAATTATTAGCTCTACCATCATCCTGATTATCTTTCAAATCCAATTGATCTAGCATTATAAATAATGTTTCACAAATCCAAATAAAAAATAATATAAAACATCTTATAAAGTATATTGAAATCATAGTTGATCACAATTCATAAATAAATAAAAGAAAACATACCTAAATGACTAAATCATCTAAAAGGTAATTAAAGAGACATATTTGCAAGATCATTTCGTAAAGCATCAACTTCTTCGGGAGTTAAAAATGGTGGTGAATCTTTTAATATTCATTCTAAATTATTCTCAAATGCATCAAGATAAATTGGATCATAAACTTGCTTTCTCATTTGATTTCTATGTTATCAATATACTTCGTTACTCTTATGATGATTAAAATTTTAAAATAATGCTTTCAACTTAAAATAATTAAGAAAGTACTTTTGTTGTAAACTTAAGTTGTAATTAACATAATTAAGATCATTAAGTTTTTTATGCTCTAACCGATTCCTCTTCTTTGAGTGAATGTGTTAAAAAATACTCCAATTATGCTCACAACCTGAAGAACTATAAATTTGGCCTAAAATACGAATCGCCAACTTTTTCAGGTTTGGCGCTCCACAACCATAACATTCTCACCATTGATCTTAACATAAAAAAAATAATATATCATAATCATAAATATCAAATCATAAATACATTACAAAAGATTAATTTTATGAAGAAATTCACCTGGCATAACAGTGTTGCGTTCACATATTGCAGACGGTCTTCTAAAATTTTGTTCAACATTCTTAAAGATCCTTATCTCACTTGTCAGCTTAGAATTCAATTCTGGATCACCATAAGCATATTTCTCAATGACATCTAGCAAGTCAGAAGTCGTTTGCCTGTGCTTTTCAAATTCTTCAGCATTAAATCGAAAAGCTGGATTTAACCAATAATCAGCGGCATGAAGATTTTTTTGAAGTTGTGAATCCAACGTGTATATAAAATCTTCAAATAAGGATCAGTAACCTTCTTTCTTTTTTGAAACATCTTCACTATTTATCCTCTAGTCTTATAAATAGCTTGATAAAGAAAATTCATTGCAGCTCTGTTTTTACTATTCACAATACGTAAAACACAAATAAGTGGCTCAGTAAGCTTAACAATATCAGTGCATTGACTCCAAAATTTAGAATTCAAGACTTGATCCACACATCTTTTAGCTTTGGCTTCTTTGGAGTAAGCTGAACTTGTCCATTCTTTAGAGGTCACCATAGCTCTCAGGATCCCTTTGAGTTAAAATACTTTGCATAGCAATAAATTGGTGGCAAACCTAGTTGGAGCAGGACGAAGTATTTTTCGCTCACCTATAAATTTTCTCATCAAGAACAGCAGATTGCAATGATTATAGATATACTTGGTGATCAATGAAGCTTATGACACAGTTTCACTCACTTCTTGTAACTTCCCAATATCTTGAAATATTATATTAACACAATGAGCTGCACAAAGGGACCAATACAATTTAGAAAACTTAGACTCCAACAACCTTCCAACATTATCCGTTACAATATGCACAACATTATCAGTACCAATAAACAATACAACATCCCTAAACAACTTAAACAAAGCATCAGCAGCTTTCGAGACATTAGAAGCATCAATTGACTTTAGAAAAATAGTTCTTTTAGGACAATAAACCAAAAAATTAATTAAAGTACGCCTACAACAATTAGTCCATCTATCAGTCATGATAGTAAATCCAATTTGTTTTCAAATCTCATAAAAACCATCAATCATTTTTCTCACATCCTCAACCAATTTGCTCAACAAATACCCATGGACTCTTGGATAATTTGACCCTTTATACCCTGTACCCATGCTTGTAATAGCATCAATCATTGGCTGATAATAAGCTAAATTAACCGCATTAAATGGCACAGAGGCATCTATAATTTATTTCGCAATAGCAATATCACACTTCTCCATAATTTCTTAACTTTGGAGCACATTTTTTATAGTTGATTGAGCTCTGGGTATTGTTGCTGATGGAAAAAAAAGATTGTAATACTTTGACTTGTTTTCCTTTTCTAGAGCTAGGTGCTGGAGCTCTGATTTTTTTTGTTGTCACATCTCATTGCGTTCGATCTCATCAAATTCTCTTTCGACTTCATCACAAGCATTATAACTTTCTATATATTGTTCTTAAGTTTTTCTTTTCTTGCTTCGAAGTTCTTCAATGCTTTGATCGAATTGGTGTCTCACTGCAGCTGGGACCTTTCAACATGACTCAACATCTCCTCCTTTTCCAGCCAAATACATCTTAAACCGATGAATTCCTCCACCCCCTAATAAGCTTCTCATAATATATACACATCAGAATGGTTTTTTCAGATTCCACAACTTACTTACAATGGTCCCATACAAGATCGATTTTTGCTCTATTGTTATTTTTTTGGGTTCCAATTGATGCATCAGGAGTTAATCCTTGTTATTGCGAGGATGGTGTTTCTGATGGTGTTCGCTGAAGTCATTCTAAAACAATATGGAATAGCAAAAGTATAAAACAACAGCTATTACAAATTTACATCACCTATTCCCTATTCCCTATTTCCTATTTCCTATTCCCTATTCAGCAACCCTAAATTCACAGCAACATCAACAAAAACAACTATAAACACTAATAATTAGAAAAAAGAGATCAATCTGCTATTAACCTTAATAGATCCATAATCAAGAATCAACAAATATAACATAAACAGAAATAACTAAAACAAAATTAACAAATATAAATAAATAGAAATTCATAATCAGAATGACTAAAAATATAACATAAATATAACACAAATAAACAGAATTTCATAATCAAGAATTAATAAATATATCATAAACAAAATAATTAAAAAATTAGAGATAATGTAGAACGCAGAGAAGTGAGGATTGAGGAAAGTAGGAGACCACCAACCTGTCCGAGAGAGGACGCAGAGGACGAAGAGAACGCGACAACGGTGACGACGACGCCGCAGAGCAAGGAGCCACGATGAAGAGGACGGCTTGCGACCCAAAACGCGACGGTGAGGTGAGGTTGAGACATCGTAGGAGGCGCGGCGAGACGAAGAAGACGACACGAACCGGCGGTGAGGTGAGATCAGGTGAGGGTGAAGAGAGACTACGGTGTAATGAGCAGACGAGGTGAGGAAGACTTGAAGGAGGGTTACTGCCGTTTAGGGGATTAGGGTTAGGGGGAATGGGGGACTGGAGTATTCGACTAATTCGAGTGTTTTCTTTTTTTCTTTTTTTTTTCTTAAAAATCCAAAATGACGTCGTTTTGGCAAAGAAAAAAAAAGAGTTTTGAACTTGCCGATTACAAAAAACCACCAATTCTCTAATTTTTATCAAAATCAGACAGTTTAACCTGCTTTTTTCTAATTCTATTTTTTATTGGTCAAAATATCTAACCGGACCGATTAGTAACCGATTTTTCAGTCGAATCGACCTGTTTGATCCGATTCTTACCAATGTGCTTTTACCTTTTTAGAGGCTTCACATTGTACTTTATTGCTGATGACATCGAAAGCTTTTTTGAAATTATTTGACTTGTTGAACATACTTAAATTTAGATTGTTATAGTCAAAATGAATTGTTTTATTAATGCCTTTTTGAGATAAGCAGCTTCACGCCTTCATCATGCATGTTTACTAAGGAATAAGTTCTTCTCAGCCGTGCTATGTTCTTTTTGAGTTAGCTACATGTCTTATGGATCGGAGTACTCAGTTCACTCAATTCAATTTCTGAGATTGCATTATTGATGTCTAGACTTTTTTAAATTTAAGAGTTACCTAATTTGCTTGTATTATTTAAAAAAAAAATCTTTAATTATTAACATACTTGAGCAAATATTAATAGCACAATAATAAAATTATTAAATTATTAAATTATTTTTGATTTTATTAGTAATCGAAACTCAATCTAAAAATATTAGAGCTAACATAAATCTCAGAAGCAACATAAGCTTATTTCATAGATTTCTCCTAGTTTATTAAGGCTCCCCTCCCCGCTACAATAAATAACTCATGTACTTCCCTTTACTTAATAAAGTCTAGTTGATTGAGAAATACTATAATGAGTTTTTTTTTTTTTTTCTAAATTCTTTTGAGAGTAAGAGTTATATTATTAGTTTGGTTAATTAACGTGGATTTTTGACTATTTTTATTGTAGTAAAATTATTAATTTTATTCAGATTGGTAAATCAAACAACATCTAACGTCATAATCTATAAAAAAAGTTATTTTATTAACTTTAAAAGTTACACTCGTAATCTTTTAGTTTTAGTATAACATACTTATTATTTTGACTAATTTAAAATTTATTATTTATAGTTAATTTATAAAAAAATTGAATTAATAGATAAATCAATACTAATTAATACACTAATAATATCTTAAAATCCATGCATTAAGTTTTTTAAGGAAAAAAAATTAATGCTAACTAGGATTAATAACACTACGTATCTGCATTTTTATTGCAACACATCATCACTAGGACATGCATATCTCTTTATCTGTCTAATTATGGAGTACCGGAGTTATAATCATTTTTTAATAAAAGATTTTGTTATCTTATATCCTTAAACATATTATAAAAAAATATTTTAATATTATTTTTATTTTTATATCTTAAAAACATAAAAAAAATTTACTTTCTCACGTTTTACATTTTTAATATATAAAAATAAAAATAATATCAAAATATTTTTTTATGATATATTTAACCTATGTCCAGTGGCGGAACTTGAAATAAAATTTTGGGGGGGCCAAATAAAAAATAATTATCAAAATATTTTTGATATAGACCCCATTTAAGATAAGTTCGTCTAATTTCATATCTCTGGTTTGGGTGATATTATCAAATTTAAAGCCGTTTTTCAAGATCTCGTTCCAAAAAGTTAAGGTTAAAGTCATCAGATGTAACTTTTTGAACTTTTGAAGGTTATATCTCACTTTCTTCGTAATTCATTAAAGTAGAAGAACTATCTACAGGTGTTGATATTGTAAAAGTCATATGTTCTCCTTCTTAAATATTAGCCTTCTTCCTCTTAAAAAATGCATCAATTCTTTGATTTTTTTATTATTATTTTATATAAAAATTTGAATATATATCCTGTAAAATATGTAAAGAAAAAGTTAGAAGGACAAATATTAAAATTTATAATATTTATTGAATTTTTTTATCAATTTATACAAATACAATAATATTAATACTTATTGAATATTCTATTATTTTTTTATCATATAAAAAATTAAATTAAATAAATAATAAAATATAAAATAATATTAAATTAAATAAATAAAAAATATCTAATTTTTTATATTTGAACTTAAAGATAGAGAGAGTGTTGTTTATTAAACTTATTAGATACTTTAAGTCATAGTAAAGTATTTAAGTCAATTGAACTATTTTTTATCTTTTAAAAAAGTACTACTAAATATTTTATAAAAAGTTTGGGGGGTTTAGGGTTTAGGGCCTCCGTTGTCTGAACTAAGCTCCGCCACTGTCTATGTCTTTAGGACGCGGATAACAAAATCAAATAAATTTTTGTCAACAATAATGACTCATATTGTTGGGAATATGGAATAATCGTTGTTGCATTGTGTTGGGAACTTTGGAAATCCGCACGTTATGTGGCAGTTGTTTGTAGTTGTAGTTGTTTATCATCATCTTGTTGCTGCATGCGTAGGATTCATTAATAACTTTGTCAAACTAAGTGTCGATGGAAGCTAAGCGTGTGTGGTGGTTTGCTCCACGACAGTGTCCTTTGGGCGGAGCTAATGGCCTAATTGGTGTAACCTGTACACTTCTTTAAGAATGCTTTGT
Organism: Arachis ipaensis; assembly: GCF_059453495.1. Classification (NCBI taxonomy): domain Eukaryota; kingdom Viridiplantae; phylum Streptophyta; class Magnoliopsida; order Fabales; family Fabaceae; genus Arachis; species Arachis ipaensis. Next base: position 136,635,360 of record NC_142440.1, on the reverse strand, counting down.
AGTTAGATTTGATTACTTATGAGAATATACTCATATTTGAATTTTGTACGACTGTTAAAATAGGCCAAATCTATGGAGCCAGCTTACTTACCTATTTAAATAGACGAATTTTATTTCTAAAATTAAGTCCATTTAAATTTCGAATTAAATGAATTGAGCCCGATTAATTCAAAAGAAATGACGGGTTAAACAGGTTAACTCGCGAGCTAAATGGGTAGCACGTTAATTTTTTTTTTTATATTTTTTTAAAAAAAAGTAGCACATCTGAACTGTCAACTAAATAAATATTATTTTTTAAAAATTTTTAATTTAAAAGTCATATTTTTATCAAAATATTTTTTAAAAAAATAAAATAAAAAGATAAACGTACTAGCCTGTTTAACCCATCAGACGGACTATAAACGATTCGAACTGAAAAATTATGACCTGCAAATGAAGCGAATTTAAACAATCCAGCCCATTTAATTCACGGACTTAACAGATTGGGTCTAAATGGGCTGAGTTAGCCCGTTTGACAGTCCTATAAATTTGATAGGCCTTACCCTCCCTTTTTCTATTAAGATGATGTGTAGAAAAGAATCAAAGAAATAAAGTAACTTTTGTTATATGAAGTATAATTATGTTATGTTTATTGTGTGATAATGTTATTATTTTAAGAATCTCGCTAGAGAAACGATGAGAAATTTTGACAATGTGTATAATGAGTTAATTATTTAGCCTAATAGAAATAAATAATAAAAATTTCTCTACAGATTACCCTAAATTTAAAAACTCTCTTTCAGTTATTTCATATCAAATTTCAAATTTTCAACAAAATTCAATTAGTTATTTCCAAAAAATAACCATCCCAAACTCTAATTTACCAAAGTATTTCACTCCAATACCCTCTTCTTTCTCAACCGGCTGTCACTCCTACATTCGTCAATAATCATCCCATTTCACCCTAGTAAAAATAACCATCCACTTAAAGATAAAAATAATCATCTGCATACCTAATGAATTGAAAATCCAACCTATTTTAATTATATATAACTAAACCTAATCGAATCAAAATAACCACATAAGAATTAAAATAATCATCCGCATACCTACTAAAATGACCATCCTAAATTGGCCATTAAAGTAGAAGAAGAAGATGAATGAACAGAAGAAGCAATCATGATTAAACTGGCTGTAGGGGAGGCTGCACGGCCGGCGACGGTGGGCAGCACACAAGGGGCTGTCCGGGACTGGTGCGGCGCGATTGGACATGCGCGGAGAGGTTGGGCGGCGACAGGTAACAATATTGACGTCCGTACCATATGTATCATGAGTGACACATGAAGATGGTGCAAAAGATCCTCCTTTCCCATATGAACATTCCATATTGGCTTCCCAACAATTTTCTTAGCTCAATCAATTTTCTATTTACTAGCCTTCACCAGCGACACCCTCCCCCCTAACAGATCGAAAACAGTAGCCGTTTGAGGCTCGTGAATAGCAGCAGCAGTGGGAGAACGTGGTCGCGAAACAAAAATGGCTGCAGCGGCGCTGGACTCCTAAACAGCAATGGCGATAGTACTGTAGCCGTGAACAGGAACGAAGGTGAGAGAACGTGGTCACGATGATGGCGAGGACGTGAATTGGAGGTTATGGTGAGACTCCTAAATGTTAATCCTAAATTTTTAAATTTGAATTAAATAATTAATTAATCATCTTATCTTAATTTACTTTTTATTCTTATTGTACACATTGTACACTAAACTCATTGTCTCCTCATACTTTCTCTTATTTTAATTTAAGAAATTATATTAAAGATAGAGTATTATTTTGGTTTCCAATATTTAGGTCAAATTATTATTTTAGTCTCCAATATTAATTATATTCCTTTGACACGAGAAAAAATATGACATTTGTATAAATTTAATAATAAAATAATATTAAATTTATTTAAAACATTTTTAATAAAAAATAAAATTTTAAAAATATTAAAAATTAAATTAAAATTTGATCCCCAGGCTAGAATTAAAATAGAACTCTGCCCCAATGTTAATATCTAAAAAGTTAAAATGCAATCTATGGACACGTTTGGGATGCTAGTAGGGATGTCAATGGGGCGGGACGGGGGTGGGGGATGCCTCCCTGCTTCCCGTCCCCACCTCCAGAATTGATCCCAATTTGGATAATCGTCTCCATCCCCATTTCCCGCAATCCCCGTGTTTCTCGCGGGACCCCATTCTCCATCTCCCTATGTTGAACATTTATATAAAAATTATAGTAAAAAATTAAAAAAAAAAACTACAAAACATTATTACAAACATATCTTATCTAAGATTATAAGTCCAGAAATACAACATAACAAATTATAGTCCATAAAGAGGTAAACACTGAGCAGGAAGAGTGACCGATAACGACTAGCGAGGGGTATGCTGCTATGGCTGTGGACACAATTATGGAGAATTGGGAGTTTTGAACTTTTCTGGAGAGTTAGGGCTTCGAAACGGCGCTAAGTAGAGTAGTAGGAGAGAATGGAAGACATTCAATAAGGTAGAGTTAGGGTTTTCAATAGGTGAAATTATTAAAAAGTCCCTATATTAAAAATAAATTCAGGATATTTAAATAAATTCAAAAATTCGAAAAATTATCGAGGATGGAACGGGAATCTCGGTTCGAGTCCCCATGCCTGTCTCGGGGAGATTTTAGTCTCCATTTTCATCTCCACAAAAAAAAAATTTTCATTTTCGGTCCCATTCAGGACAATCCCTGTAGGAATCTCTGCACTTTAGAAAATTTTGACACCCCTAAATACTAGTGATAATAATACATAGGTGCAAATATGCCATGCTTGAATTGGAGGATGAAAGAAAGAGGAGTGGAAGATGTAACATCAAAGTTAGTCAATTCCACCAAGTTCGGCAACTGGAGGATGCGCCGTTCTCTTCTATAGATTTTGTCGGCTGTAATAGGCTTTGGCAGGTGATACATACATATCTTATCTCTTTCATTGCTTTTTGGTAACATTTGTCAGGCTGATGTGGTCAAGTGGAGTTTAGTCAAATCTAAATCTAACTCTAATACTTTATTAAACTTATTCTCAATTCAACTTTAAACTAATTATAAAAATTAGATAAGGCGAAATCGATTTCACATATAATTAATAGGGCAAAAAACAGAAATAAATCAAGGGAGAAAATAATTTATGTGAATAAGTTAAAACGAAAATTGTTTCATGAATCTATCAAGGCACGTTTATATGTAATTCGAACCAGCTTGGTTCGAACTCCATTTCTACATAATTCGAACACGCTTGGTTCGAATTATACACAAACACATGCACACACATAATTCGAACCAGCTTGGTTCGAATTATGTAGAAACACACGCACACACATAATTCGAACAAGCTTGGTTCGAATTACACACAGTAATTCATGGTATAATTTGAATTATGCTGTTAAAAAATTAATAATTTATTAAAAAAAAATTATTAAAAAAATTAATAATTTAAAAATTAAAAAATATATATTTTTATTTCATACGTTAAAAAAAAGCTAACAAAATATTTAATTACGAGACTTCTTTAAAATATTAATGAGCTATCAATTCGAATTCCATACAATACTTTTCTGTCCATTTTTAATAGTTCATGAATATTTTTTAATAAATTTTTTTAAATTAGACTACAAAAAAATATTTTATCCTATGCAAAACAATTTTTAAAAAATGGCTTAAAAAATATTAGGAGTACTATAAAAATTTGTAATGTTATAATAACTTAGGTAAATACATGCATGTACTCAAATTTTAAATAAAATATTCTACATAGTCAATAATAATTTAGAAATGAAAGAAAATATTTTATTCCATACAAAATAATTAAAAAATATATTTTATTCTATACAAAATAATTTTAAAAAATGGCTTAAAAGATGTTATGAGTACTATAAAAGTTTGTAATATTCTAGTGATTTAAGTAAATACATGATAAAAATATTTTTTTTTTAATTTTTAAATTATTAGTGACTATGTGGAGTATTTCTTTAATGTCCTAAGTCATTAGAACATTACAAATTTTTATAGTACTTCTAACATCTTTTAAGCCATTTTTTAAATTATTTTGCATAGAATAAAATATTTTTTGTGGTATAATTTAAATAAATTTATTAAAAAATATTCATGAGCTATCAAGAATGGGCAGAAGAGTATTGTATAGAATTCGAATTGCTCACCATATAATTTGAATCAGAGTAATTCGAACTTCCCTATGCGTAATTCGAATCATGTAATATCTCACCATATAATTTAAATAATTTTATTAAAAAATTATCATGAATATTTTTTAATAAATTTATTTAAATTATACCATAAAAAAATATTTTATTCTATGCAAAATAATTTAAAAAATGGCTTAAAAGATGTTAGAAGTACTATAAAAATTTGTAATGTCCTAATGACTTAAGACATTAAAGAAATACTCCACATAGTCACTGATAATTTAGAAATTAAAGAAAAAATATTTTTATCATGTATTTACCTAAATCACTAGAATATTACAAACTTTTATAGTACTCATAACATCTTTTAAGCCATTTTTTAAAATTATTTTGTATAGAATAAAATATATTTTTTAATTATTTTATATGGAATAAAATATTTTCTTTCATTTCTAAATTATTATTGACTATGTAGAGTATTTTATTTAAAATTTGAGTATATGCATGTATTTACCTAAGTTATTATAACATTACAAATTTTTATAGTACTCCTAACATTTTTTAAGCCATTTTTTTTTAAATTATTTTGCATAGGATAAAATATTTTTTGTAGTATAATTTAAAAAAAATTATTAAAAAATATTCATGAACTATTAAAAATGGACAGAAAAGTATTGTATGGAATTCGAATTGATAGCTCATTAATATTTTAAAGAAGTCTCGTAATTAAATATTTTGTTAGCTTTTTTTTTAACGTATCAAATAAAAATATATATTTTTTAATTTTTAAATTATTAATTTTTTAATAAATTTTTTAATAAATTTTTTTTAATAAATTATTAATTTTTTAACAGCATAATTCGAATTATACCATGAATTACTGTGTGTAATTCGAACCAAGCTGGTTCGAATTAGTGTGTTTGTGTGTAATTCGAACCAAGCTGGTTCGAATTATGTGTGTGCATGTGTTTGTGTATAATTCGAACCAAGCTGGTTCGAATTATGTAGAAATGGAGTTCGAACCAAGCTGGTTCGAACTACATATAAACGTACATTGGTGGATTCATGAAGCAATTTTCGTTTTGGCTTATTCACGTAAATTATTTTCTCCCTTGACTTATTTTTGTTTTTTATCCTAATTAATATATATAATAAATTAACGAAAGTTTATGTTTAAAATTTAAATTGAATTAATATTATATGTACAAAAAATTCGGATGAAACAAAAATAAAATATTAAAAATAAATATTTTAGATATGAAATTATTAAAAATGACTTTGAAATTAGGAGAATTTTAAATTTAACTCAAAAATGACATCAAATAAAAGTAACAAATCTAAATTCATTAAAATATGTTTTGAGTCTATAAGCCAAATTTAATATTAAATCGAATCTTGTACGAACTCCTAAACATTTAGATTAAAGTTTTGGGACAAACATAGAATTTATAATTTTGGTGAGGTAACTTTGTCAAATAATTTGAGTATATTTATTGATATAACCAAATATTTAATGTGGCACAACTAATTTATATATCCTATGATTAAATTACTTTTCAATGTTGCATATATATATATATGTGGGAAAAAAAAAAAAACATAACTAAGGCAACTATTAACAAAATCTGCATTTACAAACTTATCAAAGCTCCGTTTCTTTAGTCAGAATAGGATGGACAATTGGGCAGCGGCTGAGGTACTCATTTTGTAGGTGATGACTCACCAGCAATGAAAAACATTGTAAGAAGAATAGAGATGTGACCTGAAAAATGAGAAATAACAGGGGTTGGAAAAGACAAACAGAGGTGTTCCCATGCATTCACAATCACTCACGTCACTCCTTTCCTTCCTTCCTTTCCATTCTATCTATTGCTGCGAAATATGAACAATTCTTTGATTTATCCTATTTTTATATCAGACATATTCTAGATATAATATATATTGACATTAGTCATAACAGATATATATTTTGTGTTTAACTATATCTTAATAAAAAATGAAAAAAAATTTTCGAATACGTTTAGACACACCTAAATATCATCACGTATTAACATATCAAATCTTATTCTTAATATATATTCTTGAAATGAATTTAAAAATAAAATATATTTTAAATACTAATATAATTAAAAAAGATTTTAAAATAATTAAAAAATTAATTTATATTTTAATATATATCAATAAAGTACTAAAATATCATTATCCTGCCTTGTGCATGCAGCAACTCATTAGCCAGCGACAGACCTTTAAATGAAGTTCAGATCCGTAACAGATTAGTCCTTAACCTGTCGGATTGGAGAATACCGTGAGCAACCAAAAAAACTTTAAAAATATTAATTACTCATCAAAATTAATCATTAAAATTAGTTTTATATATATATATATATATATATATATATATATATACTTTAAAAAAAATTTAAAATTTATAAAACATTTAATATTTCAGTAATTTTAACCGTTAATTTTAATTAATATATATTATATATTTTTATAATTAAAATCAATCATTAAAACTATTAAAATACTGATATTTTAAAAATATTTAATATTTTTATAATATAAATTATTTTTAATATAAATTTATATTTTAATTTAATAACTAATTTTAATAACAAATTTTAATTTTCACTCATCATGGTTGCTTCAACTCGCTAGGAGATGCCTAACTTGCGATTCCTTCTTTTCCACTCCTCCACTGTGTTTCGGGTTTTCTAGGACTAGGAAATCCTCTTGGGATCCACAAATCAACAATCTATGATGCACTTGTAAGTGAAATTACAATTTCAGTTATTTTGGCAAAAAATTTTAGAAATATTCGAATTAATTTTTATTAATTTTTTATTAGATAAATTAGTTTTTAACCAAAGAATTTGATAAATTAATCTTTGATTTTTTTTTTAAATATCAATGAGATTAGTCTTTATCTTTTAAAAGATTAGATAATATAAACCCCAAAAATTTTATTTTAAAAAAATTAAAGATTAATTTGTGAATTTTTAATATTAGGAAAAATTTGTCGTTTTATTTTATTAGAGACTAATTTCTCTACTATTTTAAAAATGTCTTAATACATTCATTATCTATATATAAAAAAATTAACCATTAAGGATCAAGAATTTTTAATATTTACCGAAGAGATATATAAAAAATTAACTATCAAAAAGTCCTTATTATCCGTAATACATCTATCAAAGAGTCTTCATGTCCTTGGGAGTCTCTTCTCCTAGGGTTTGAAGAGTGTAGTGTTACTGTCCGTAATATATCGTGCAAAGAGTCCTTACTAGTGATAACTAGTAGAGTAACAAATATTAATGTCCCAACGAGGTGGAGTACAAACAATGGCTGATAAAGGAGAATATGTGGAACCAATAGAACAGGAACCTGACGAGGAAGAAACACTTGTCGTATATGATGAAGATGACATCTTAGAAAGTGTCCAAGCATACGAAAATAGCATCATTGGGAAGCTAGTAACAAACAAAAACATCAATGTTACATGGATCCAGACCGCACTATCCAATATATGGAGGAAACTAGCAGGCTTTAGAGTTATAGAAGTTCAACCCAAGATTTATCAGTTCTTCTTCAACAAGGAGGCGGATCTGAACAGGGTGCTAAAAGAAAATCCATGGTTCTTCAAGAATGCTTGGCTACTAGTGAAGAAATGGGAGAGAGCTGAAGACCAGATAGACAAAGGCCTAGATAAGGTGGAGACAAAAATGCAGATCTAGGACCTATCGAAACACTGCAAAACACCAAAACTTGGAGAAAAGATAGCTGCCTGTATGGGAGATGTAGTGAGCTGCGAGCTGTTTGAAGCAGGAAAAGACCAAGTGAGATTCATTAAAGCAACTGTCAAAATGAGCATTAATACACCTTTCCTGAAAGGAACAAACGTGGGGAGCAAGAAGGATGGCCTTACATGGGTAAACTTCAAGTACGAAAGATTACCAACAGTTTGCTACTACTATGGAAAAGCAGGACATGAAGAAAATAGCTGTGAAAAAGAAAAACAAGATGAGAAAAGAGGTATGTACAAATCCAAATCTCTTGGTCCCTGGATAAGGTAGATATTACTGGTGTTAGAGTTGATATAATAAACAGTAGAATAAATAAAAAACAACAAGAAGAAAATAAGGAAGAAAGAAAGCGTAAAGCAAGAATCACAGAGAAACTAATGGAAAAACTGGCATGTCTGTCAATGGTGGACTCCTTTGAGGCCGACATTGGAAAAGATAACAGTCAGGCCCCTGTAATAACACTCCCAGGAACCTCCTCACCGAAGAGGGATCTGGAGGATGGGATCGAAAATGGGAAGGAACTCCATGAGTTTACAGGAAAAAAAATCATAGAAATCAACAAACAAGAAGGACAAACCAAAGAAGAAACAAGGCCAGACTTGGAAATGAGTGTGAAGGAGAATAAGGAGATTGAAAAGAAAGCAAACTGGAAAGATAGGAAAAAGAAGAAAGAAGATGAAATTCCGCTACAGGAAATTACAAACTCAAGCAAAGGAGAGAATGCAAGCACAGCAAGGAGATGAAAGAAACAAGCCAGAGAAATATCAAATGATACAGAGAGAAAAATAGAAAAAGAAAATAAGGCACAAAAAAAGAAGACAATTGACAGAGATGAGATGGAGATTGAGGATAGGAAAACAAAGTTCAAAAAACAATTCTCTGGAAACAAAATAGAAACGGTGGAGGCTGCAGAGCAGCCTCGCCGAGACTAATGAAGATCTTAAGATGGAATTGTCGTGGGCTTGGGAATCCATGGACAATTAGAGCTCTAAACAAGCTCATTAAAAAAAAGCTCCCAACTTAGTCTTCTTAATGGAGACTAGAAAAAAGGTGAATGAGATGATGAGATTAAGATATAAGGGTGGAATGAACAACATTATCAGTATGGATTGCAGAGGTGATGGAAGACAAAGGGGGGGAGGGGGTGGATTGGTTGTTTTATGGGATAGGTCTTTGGAGGTTGAGATGATTTGTATGCCAAACAACCATGTTGACATGGAAGTGAGAGTAGCGGGCAGCGGCACTTGTTGGAGGGCAACGGGCTTCTATGACTTCCTGGAGAGCCAAAATAAACAAGAAAGTTGGGAACTCTTGAGAGCACTTGGGCAAGCATCTGATATGCCATGGACAATATTCGGTGACTTCAACCAAGTGATGAGACAACAAGAGAAGCAAATGAAAAACCAAGTGAATTATTCCCAAATTAGAGACTTTCAAGAAGCGGTACAAACGTGTGGACTACTTAATTTGGGATATGAAGGCTAACCTTTAACATGGTCCAATAGACAAGCTGGTGAGAAGAACATACAAGAGAGAATAGACAGAGCCTTTGCTAATAGAGAGTGGTTTGCAACATTTTCAAAGACAATGGTCCAGCACCTGTTCAAATATAAATCAAACCACTGTCCGATCTTGATGGACCTAGCCGGTGAAGTAGGGAAGAGGAAGAAGGGTCCTAGAAGATTCAGGTTCGAGGAGATATGATTGTCAAATGAAGAATGTGAGACAGTAGTGAAGGAGGCCTGGGAGTCTTGCCAAGAAAGCATTCAAGAAAGGATTGGAAGTTGTAGCGAGAAACTGGACCATTGGGGACAACAAAATTTTGGTGACATTCCGAGAAGAGTGAGGAGAGCCCAAGAGAGGATCAACCAACTAAATTCTATCTCCCAAACAGAAGATGTGATAAAAGAAACAAAGGAGAAAGAAGCAGAATTAGATGAGCTATTGAAGATGGAAGAAGTATGGTAGAGTCAAAGATCAAGAGCAACCTGGTTGAAGCACGGAGACAGAAATTCAAAATTCTTCCACCAAAAAGCATCACAAAGAAGAAAAAGGAATAGAATTGAAGTGATCACAAACGATATGGGCATAAGGTATGAAGATGAAGATAAGATAGAAGAGGTCATGAGGGGCTTTTTCGAGATCTGTTCAAATAAGAAGAAACACAAAATGAGAAGGAGGTGGCTGATGTGGTTAAGGGGAGGATAAACAAGGATAGATTCGAGACTCTCAATGCGGCATTCACAAAAGAGGAGATTTTCCAAGGCCTTTAACAGATGCATCCTACAAAAGCACCGGGCCCGGATGGCTTACCGACAATTTTCTATCAAAGAATGTGGAAAACCGTGGAAGATCAAGTGGCAAATGCAGTGCTTAAGATTTTGAATGAAGGAGCAGATCCGACACCCATTAACCAAACCCACATCTGTTTGATACCAAAAGTTGAGAAGCCGAAGCATACAAGGGAATATAGACCAATATCCCTGTGTAATGTCATCTTCAAATTAGCAACTAAAACTTTGGCAAACAGGCTGAAGTCAATCCTTCCACAAATAGTTGGAGAAAATCAAAGTGTATTTGTCCCGGGTAGACTTATAACAGATAATGGGCTGATTAAGCTTGAAGCTTTCCATTACATGAAGAAAAGGTCAAAAGGAAGAAGAGGTTTTGTGGGAATGAAACTCGATATGGAGAAAGCATATGATCGAGTGGAATGGAGCTTCCTAAGAGAGGTCCTGATCTCACTGGGGTTTCCAAACAAGTGGGTGCAAACAGTTTAGAATTGCATTAGCACTACGTCTTTTTCAATACTACTAAATGGTACCCCTTCCAAAAGCTTCAAACCATCAAGAGGATTGAGGCAACGGGACCCCCTATCCCCATACCTCTTTATCCTCTGTGCCGAAGCCCTATCGGGAACCCTCATTAAGGCACAAAACAGCAAGCTGATCCACGGAATTAGAATTTCAAGGAAGGGACCTGAAGTAAACCATCTATTCTTCGCCGACGATAGTATACTCTTCACTAGAGCCATTGACCGAGACATTCAAGCCACCAAAAAAGCCCTGATTGCATACAAGAGGGCCTCCAGACAACGAATAAATTTGAAAAAATCGGAGTTGTCTTTTAGCCGAAACGTACCAACTAACAGACAAAAATTTATCCAAGAATATTTGGAGGTAAAGGCAGTAAAAAGACATTCCAAGTACCTAGGGCATCTTACTTTTGTTGGGAGATCTAAGAAACAGATTTTTGAGCATGTCCAAGACAGAGTGTGGAAGAAGTTAAAGGGGTGGAAGGAGAAGTGTCTATCGAGGGTGGGAAAAAATGTACTTATCAAGTCCGTCGCGTAATTGATCCCAACATACATAATGGGATGCTTTAAACTTCCGAGCGGCCTATGCCAGTGATGCGGGCAGAATTTGGTGAATTAAAAATTGTTGAAATATGTACGTTGCAAGTATAGTTCTTAACTCGCCAGAAATCCGCCTATCAATTTAGAAAGGTGTCACAGAAAATTGAATTTAAAATGCTGGGAGTCTGAATCCCAGGTCGTCTCCGAACGAGTTGCAGGAAAGGGTGCTATTTTATTAATCAGATGATTTTGAAAAGGGTTGAATTGAGTAAACAGGAAATTAAATTGATGAAATTGAATAATGTAAATAAAAGCCTTGACTGGGAGTTGATTACATAGAAGCCCTATTCTTGATGGAACACTCTTAAGGTTAATTGACAATTGAGAGCTATTTCGTTTAATTATCCTTTACTAAGTAAAGGGAGGTAAAACAAGTTGGAATGCTGTTCTATTCACAAGTCCCAATCCACTCTGGGGAGGATTGGTGTTAGGAATTAGAGAGCAATCCAACAATAACTCAATTGCAATCTTTCTCTTGAACCTTCCAACTCAAGGGTTCCTTTCAATCAACTCCCCATCAAGTTAGGGAACTACTCACTCATTGTAAAGGTAAAATTCGTAGCATATGAAAAGGAATTAAAGAAAGACATTATAAATAAAAATTGAAAATAATCAATTAAAAATAAAAGTGATCCTTGTATTAAATAATCCTAAAAATATTCCAATGGTAAAATTAAACAAAGCAAGGAACATGGAAGAGTAAGCCAAGTAAAGAAAACGAACTAGAATGACGAAGTCTTGATGAGGTAATAACTCTTCTCCATATCCCAATGCAAAAAGCTAAAGAAACTAAAATCCTAAGAACTATGAATGTGTAGAGAGCAAAAACCTAGAGGAGGAGTAAAACTAGATCTAAAAACTAAAACCGTGTAGAATGAATGATGTTTTTGGTTTTTGCATGTTCTCTGGCTCTAGTTTGCTGTTCCGGGCCGAAAACTGGGTCAAAATAGGGCCCGAATTCGCCTCTAGCGAATCTGCAAATTATGCAGATCGCGCACGTCACGCGATCGCGTCGCTCATGCGGACGCGTCATTCGCGTTTCTGCTTTGCCACGCGGACGCGTCGCCCATGCGGCCGCGTCGCTTCAAATTGCTCTCTTTCGCGCGGTCGCGTCATCCATGCGGCCGCGTCGCTTCTCGCTGGTCATCTCCTCAATTTCTTGTGTTCCTTCCATTTTTGCAGGCTTCCCTTCCAATCTCCAACTCATTCATGCCCTATAAAGCCTGAAACACTTAACACACAGATCACGGCATCGAATGGAATAAGGGAGAAATAAAATATATAATTAAAAGTCTCTAGGAAGCAAGTTTTCAACCATAAAACATCTTTAGGAAGGAAATATAAATGCATGCTTTTTTAATGAATAAGTGGGCAAAGATCATGATAAAACCACACAATTTAAACACAATATAAACCATGAAATAGTGGTTTATCAACCTCCCCACACTTAATCATTAGCATGTCCTCATGCTTAATTGAAGGAGAAAAATGAAATGAGTAAGAACATGTAAAACCTATGAAATGCAATGCAACCTATATATATGAATGCAACTATATGATTCTTGTCCACTTGATCAAAAGTAAGTAAGTTCTTCAAAACAATTATAATTCAAATTCCACTAATTCAATTCTTATAAAGTAAGAGCAGATAAAAATGCAAGAGAATAGCTCATGAAAGCAGGGAACATAGAAATTCAAGCATGGAACCCTCACTGATAGTGTATGTACACTCTAGTCTCTCTAGTGTATAGGGTAATCACTCTATCCTTCTCTAATCATGCTTTCTAATTTTTGTTCTTCTCCTAACCAATCAACAACATTTATTATACCAATGCAAATATCATGAGGTCTTTTCAAGGTTGTAATGGGGCCAAGGTAAGGGTAGGGATACATATATGGTCAAGTGAGCTTATAAATTGAATCTCTAATTAACTCAAGCTTCAACCCAACCTATATAATTTACATAACTTTAGAATTCATACCTAGCTACCCAGAGTTCCCCTTTTTCATTCCATACTCATGTATCAATGTTTTATTTTAATATTTATCATATGTGCATTGATCCTTGAATTCTTAATTCAGCATTGGGGTAATTTTGTCCCCTTATTTATTTATTACTTTTTTTTTACATAAAAATAAACATAGCTTATCAATGCACATAGATTTTTTTTATTCTTATAGTTTCACATGAGTAGGTATCCAAATTCCCATTAAATTATCATGATACATCCCCTTAATAACTTTTGTTCCCACAATTTCCCATACTTAATTGGCACACACAATTCTATCTTAAGCTAACCAAAGATTCAATTTGGGATATACAATTGTTTTTCCGCTTAAGGCTAGTAATGTGGTGAAATATAGAACAAATGGGATTTAAAGGCTCAAAGTGGTTAACAAAAGGTAATTGAAAAGGGTAGGCTTAATTTGGATGAGTGAGTTTAAACAAATAATGGCCTCAATCATGTGCAAGCATATAAATATAATAAATATTGGACATATAAGATAAAAAAAAATATAGATTACAATCATAGAGAAGTAAACACACAAGAATAAATTAATTATGGTTAAATAGTGTAACCATACAGAAAGGCTCAAATCTTCACAGGTTGTGTGTTCTTTTAGCTCAAACATCATGTTCCAAATACAACTTCAAGCAGATTTATCATAAAAATTTTAAAAATTAGTGAAATTTGTTCCAAAGATAGGGTCTTAGAAGAAACATATTGTCTTTTCAATCAAGTAGAGCATGCATGCAACTAACCTATTACTATGCAATTTATCATATTCTATAAAAGAAAGAAAGACTAACTAAAATCCTAATTCATTGGTGCTAGGGAAGGAAAATTACCTCCAGATGTCAGGTACTGACCGACCTCCCCACACTTAAGGCTTTGCACCGTCCTCGGTGCCATCTGTTAGGAACAGGGGTGGGCTGGTTGCAGTATCTCCACAGTCGGGACCATCATGGCTCCCTGTGCTCGTAAAAGAAGTGGAGTCCGGGGTGTCTGAGTCCTTGAATTATCCTTTGAGTAGCTCCTTGAGGTGTTTGAATCGGCGCTCGTGACGGCGCTCTCTTAACTTCGCTTTTTGTTCTTGCCAATCCAATCTTTGGATTATCTGCTGGAGCAGTTCATCAGTTGTAGGTGCTTGTGGTGTTGAAGAAGGAATATCTTCAACTGGAGCAGTAGGAAGGCTGGTGGTAGCTGCTGGAAGTCTGAGGTACTTCCCATTGGGGACATACTGATCATCCCGTGGGAGCATGGCTTTGGTGTCTCCAGCTCTGTAGGAAACTCCGGCTGCTGAGACAAGATCTGAGACCAAGGCGGGAAAAGGTGAGTTGCCCGCAATTCGTACGTGTCCCATGGCATTCCGGATATGTCTTGGTAGAATCAAAGGCTGGTCTGTAAGGATACACCATAGTAGAACGGCCATGTCCACAGTGAAGGAGGACTCGTGAGTGCTCGGAAAGACGTAATGGGACATGATCGGTGCCCATACGCAAGCCTCCAAGGTAAGTGCTGAAGCCAATATACCCTTAGGGCGGGTACGATGGTATCCGTAGATCCAACGGCTGCCAGGTAGTGCGATAACTCTGAGAACAACTTCCCAGTCAAATTGGTACATCTGGCGCTTGAGTGCAGCTTCTTGAAAAGCGTCCAATCCTTCTGAAAAAGGGGGAAGACTCAAAGCTTGTTGAATAGCCTCTTCTGTAATGGGGACTTGCTTCTGACGGACAAAGACAGACCGCAGGGTAGGTAGGTAGAAGTTAGAGTAGAACTCGACTACCCAAGAAAGATTGACCTGCTTCTGTTGTCTCTGTAGGAAACTCCATTGTCTTCGTTCAATTTGCGGCTCAACAAAAGTAGCAATATTGGGCGGGAGGATAAGAAGGTGTTCGTTGTTGTAACTCCTTTCAGCCAGAATAGGGAACATCTGCTCACAGTAGCGATTGGAAAATCGTGCAGTGTCCTTTGCTGGAAAGGCTTTCTCCTTTTCGTCAACCTTTATGATCCTCTTAACTCTTTTTGTTGAGGGCTTGACTGCAGTTGAAGAAGGCTCTGCCACTAGTGCTCTTTTAGTTCCTCTTCTTGCTAGAGGTTTGGGAGTAGCTTTCTCCTTTCCTTTCTTGGTGGCCATCCTGAAAGAGGGAAGAGAAAGTAAATTAAATTTAAAGAGATATATAGCAATGAAGAGAACGGAAAAGGATGGTTAGAAATGCACATTAAAAAGTAAATGATGTTAACACATGCTCATGAGTACATGTGAAAGATCATTAATGGAAAATAGTTAGTGCACATGATACAAGTAAATGCAAGGTGTTTATTGGCATGCCGGCAAAGAGCATGAGTAGCATAGACCAAGCATGACTTTGTAACAAACCATCACGTTTGTATTGACAATTAAATTCAATTAATATAATAGTAAAGGAGATTTGTGAAAAGCAAGCATTGAATAGTAGAATAATATAGAGAAGTGCATAGTGCCATATGGGCTTTTTCACAAACACATAGAATGCCTGGTGAAGAAGGTATAGAAAGTATTAAAGTGAACATGCAAGCAACCCTTTAAAGAAAATAATATATAATTATCAAGCAATTTGCAATAATCCACAAGCATAGTAAGGAAAAATAATGACTCAAATAAAATTCTAACACCATGTAAAAAGGAAAGAAGAAGAAAGAAAATATGAATAATGAAAAGAAAAAGAAAAGAAAAGAAAATAACAAATAAAATAAAAAGAATGATAGAAAAGAAAAGGATGAAGAAGAAAATAAAAACCTTGTTAATGGAGGTGAGGGAGAGTGAGAGTGAAAGGTGAGATAGAAGGAAGAAGGGGGGAGAAAGAAGTAAGGAGGGAAAAGTAAAATTAGGATTAGAGAGGAAAAAGATAAGATATTTTGGCAATTCAGGTTGAGCTGTGCGGCGCAAGTGATGCGATCGCGCGACTTGCGCTTAAGGTGAGGGACGCGGTCGCGTGACCCAGTTTGTGCTTCTGGCGTGAGTGCAGCTTCACGCCAGCACAACTCTCTGTTCGAATTGATATATGTGCCAAATTTGAGGTGACGCGATCGCATGGGGAATGCGATCGCGTGAGTGGGCAATATATGGGGTACGAAGCGGACACGTGGGGCACGCGATCGCGTGAGGGGGACTGCGCGTCCAGTGCCAGTCCAGCACCACTCTAGCACAACTTTCAGCTGTACACCCTTTCTACGTCAAAAATCGGGGCACGCGGTCGCGTGGGGCACGCGGTCGCGTGGGAGGCCATTATGCACATACGACGCGAACGCGTCAGCGACGCGGTCGCGTGGGTTGATTTGTGCCACTAGCACGCCTCCAGCCATGCTCCAGCAAGACTCTATGTTCGTTTTTTATTTTTTTCTCTCCTCTCCTTGCCACGCGGACGCGTCGCTGATGCGATCGCGTCGCGTGGCTCTTTCTCTTTTTTTTTTAATATGTAAATACAGATACACGAAAATATTAATAAAGAGAAGAGTTACTGAATAAGAAAAATTAAAAATAAAGAAAAGAACGATCATACCATGGTGGGTTGTCTCCCACCTAGCACTTTGCTTTAACGTCCGTAAGTTGGACGCTCCACTAGCTCAGTCTGTGGCTATGTGGGGATCTTCCAAGAGGAAGGTCTCGAGTTCCTTGTCTTTCTTCCACTTTTCGCCATGGTACAGCTTTAAACGATGTCCATTAATTTTGATAAGCTCCGAGCTCGAAGGATGGATAAGGTGATAAACTCCGTACGGTTCGGCCTTCTCTACTCTGTATGGACTTTCCCATCTTGATCTCAACTTGCCTGGCATGAGCCTCAGTCGAGATTTATAAAGGAGGACTGAGTCCTCAGGTTGGAACTCTTTCCTCTTGATGTTCTGGTCATGTACAGCCTTCATCTTCTCCTTGTGTAGCCTTGAGTTCTCATAAGCTTCTAGGCGAAGGCTCTCCAGTTCTTGCAGTTGCAACTTCCTTTCAGCCCCGACTTTCTCAATTCCCATATTGCACTCCTTGACTGCCCAAAAGGCTTTGTGCTCTATTTCTACCGGGAGATCACAAGCTTTTCCATAAACTAAGCGAAAAGGGCTCATCCCAATGGGTGTTTTCTATGCTGTTCTGTATGCCCAGAGTGCATCTTGTAGCCTGGTGCTCCAGTCTCTTCTATGGGGCTTTACTATCTTCTGCAAGATACGCTTTATCTCTCTATTTGACACCTCGGCTTGCCCATTGGTCTGAGGATGGTATGCTGTTGCAACCTTATGAATTATCCCATGCTTCTTCATTAGTCCTGTTAGTCTCCTGTTACAAAAATGGGTGCCTTGATCGCTCACGATTGCTCGTGGGATCCAAAGCGACAGATAATATGGTTTCTCACAAAGAAAATAACAGTGTTAGCATCATCAATGCGGGTAGGAATTGCTTCCACCCATTTGGAAACGTAATCCACAACTAACAATATATAAAAATAACCATTAGAATTTGGAAATGGACCCATGAAGTCAATGCCCCAAACATCAAAGATTTCACAGAAAAGCATATATTGTTGAGGCATCTCATCCCTCTTGGATATATTACCAAATTTTTGGCATGGGAGACAAGATTTACAAAATTCAGCAGCGTCTCTAAAAAGAGTAGGCCACCAGAATCCACAGTCTAAGATTTTTCTAGCAGTTCTTTGGGGGCCAAAATGTCCTCCACTCTTAGATGAGTGACAGGCCTCTAAGATGGACTGGAATTCTGATTGAGGCACACACCGTCTAATTACCTGATTAGCGCCACATCTCCATAAATATGGGTCATCTCATATATAATATTTAGACTCGCTTTTCAGCTTGTCTCTTTGATGCTTAGAAAAGTTTGGAGGAAATGTGCAGCTAACTAGATAATTAGCTACAGGTGCATACCAAGGAGATACCTCAGATACTGCTTGCAGGTTATCAAAAGGAAAATTATCATCTATAGGAGTAGAATCATCCTTAATGTGCTCAAGGCGACTCAAGTGGTCTGCCACTAAATTCTGGTTACCACTCCTATCCTTTATTTCTAAATCAAATTCTTGTAATAGCAGTATCCAATGTATAAGCCTTGGTTTGGAGTCCTTTTTAGCTAATAGATACTTTAAAGCTGCATGATCCGAATACACTACTACTCTAGTACCAAGTAAATAAGCTCAGAATTTATCCAGAGCAAAAACAATAGCAAGAAGCTCTTTCTCAGTAGTAGTATAATTGGATTGGGCAGTGTCTAAAGTCTTAGATGCATAAGCAATAACAAAAGGGTCCTTACCTTCACGCTGAGCCAGCGCTGCTCCTACTGCATGGTTGGAAGCATCGCACATGATTTCAAATGGCTGGCTCCAGTTTGGTCCTCTCACAATTGGGGCTTGAGTCAGGGCGGTCTTCAGCTTATCAAACGCTTCTTTACAATCCTCACTGAACTCGAAATCCTTCTGCAGTAATCTGGATAAGGGAAGTGCTACCTTACTAAAGTCCTTAATAAATCTCCTGTAAAAACCTGCATGGCCAAGGAACGAACGGACTTCCCTCACCGAAGAGGGGTAAGGTAAACTAGAAATAACATTCACCTTTGCTGGGTCTACAGAAATGCCGGTATTAGATACCACATGTCCTAGTACAATCTCTTGTTTTACCATAAAGTGACATTTTTCAAAATTTAATACAAGGTTTGTACTGACACATCTATCCAATACTCTAGATAATCCATCTAAGCAAAGGCTAAAAGAATCACCATAAACGCTAAAATCATCCATAAAAACTTTCATACAGTCCTCAATAAGATCAGAGAAAAGACTCATCATACACCTTTGAAAAGTAGCTGGTGCATTGCATAAGTCAAAAGGCATTCTCCTGTAAGCATAAGTCCCAAAAGGACATGTAAAAGTGGTCTTTTCCTGATCCTCAGGAGCTATATGAATCTAGAAATAACCTGTGTAACCATCTAAAAAATAATAATGTGATTTACCTGACAGGCGATCCAGCATTTGATCAATAAATGGAAGTGGGTAGTGATCCTTACGGGTTGCTTGGTTGACACGCCTGTAATTAATGCAGACTCTCCAAGCATTCTGAACTCTAGTTGCTATGAGCTCTCCATGCTCATTCTTCACTGTAGTGACTCCTGACTTTTTGGGCACCACTTGTACTGGGCTGACCCATTCACTGTCTGAAATGGGATAGATGATACCTGCTTCCAATAGTCTGGTCACTTCCTTTTTGACAACTTCCAAGATAGTGGGGTTCAATCTTCTTTGGGGTTGACGGACAGGTCTTGCTCCCTCTTCTAAAAATATTCTGTGCTCACATACTTGAGGGTTGATGCCTACTATGTCTGCCAAACTCCACCCAATTGCCTTCTTGTGCTTCCTCAATACATCAAGTAACTGCTCTTCTTGTTGAGAAGTAAGTTCCCTTGCAATGATTACCGAAAACTTCTGCTCATCTTCAAGATAAGCATATTTGAGATATGGAGGGAGGGGTTTCAACTCTAAATTCTGATCATGGGCAGGCTCTGGATTATTTGGATCTTGTGAAAATGGCGAAGTGCCCTCATTGTCAGTTAAGAGGGTCCCCACACTTGGACCTGGTCCAGTGTGCCTCTCTTCTAATTCTTCCTTGTGAAATTCAGCTACACTTTCATCTATGACATCACACTGGAAGATAGAATGATCTTCTAGAGGGTTGTTTATGACTCCATTCAGATTGAAGATTACTATTCGGCCATCTATTTCAAAAGAGTATGTTCCTGAAAAAGCATCCAATTTGAATTTTGATGTCTTAAGGAATGGTCTTCCAAGTAGGATTGATGATGGCTTATCTGAGTCATTATGGGGCATCTCCAAGATATAAAATTCAGTGGGAAATGTAAGCCCTTTAATGTTCACCAAAACATCTTCAGCAACTCCAGCCACTATAATAATGCTTTTATCTGCTAACACAAAGCGAGCTGCCGATCTTTTTAAGGGAGGGAGCCTCAAAATATCATATATAGACAAAGGCATTATACTGACACATGCTCCTAAATCACACATGCAATCATAAATTACTACTCCACCAATAGTACAACTAACTATACAAGGACCTGGGTCACTATATTTTTCAGGTAATCCTCCCATTAAAGCAGATATGGAACTACCTAAAGGAATGGTTTCTAATTCATTAATTTTGTCTTTATGTATACATAAATCTTTTAGAAACTTTGCATATTTAGGTACTTGTTGAATAACATCAAAAAGAGGAACGGTTACCTCAACCTTTTTGAATATTTCTACCATTTTGGGATCGGGTTCCAGTTGCTTCCTGGGCTTCCTTGCAAGTTGTGGAAAGGGAATGGGAGTAGTGTTTTCTGCAGTGTCTACGCCTTTTGGTGCTTCCTCTTGTGGTTGCACTTCTTCTTCTTCAGCCATGTCCTGTATGTCCTCTTCTTCTTCGACATCTTCTATTTCTACTACCTCTTCAGCTGAGGCGTGGTCTGGTGAGCTTGGCTCCTCCTGATTCCTCTCCTGCAGTGTGGTTCCAGACCTTAGGGTGATGGCATTAATGCCTCCTTTTGGATTGGGTAATGGTTGAGAGAGAATTCCAGTGGAGCTTGAAGGTTGGTTACTGGAATTTTGCATTGATCCAATCTGTGAGACAAGAGCTTGCAGGGTAGCGGTTAGACCATTCAGACTGGCATTAATGTTATTTTCCATGGTCTGTTGACTTCGCTCAAAAAATTTTAGTAATTCTTCATTAGGAGATGAAGAAGGGTGAGTAAATTGAGAGGTCTGCTGTTGGGTATTCTGTGGTCCTTGGGACTGCCTCAGGTGAGGTGCTCTGTAAGGTTGATTCTGCTGTCTGTTGTTGTTATTATTTCACCTCTGATTTCCCTGATTATCTCTGCCTCCTCTGTTATTGTTATCCCTCCAATTCTGGTTAGAATTGTCCTGCCATCCATGGTTATTATTTTCACCTTGATTGTACCCTTGGTTAGGGCGGTCATAGAAGTTATGAGTGGATGCCACCATGTTGTCTTCCTGTTGGAGTTGCGGGCATTCATCAGTATAATGGCTATAATCGGTACAAATTCTGCAAACCCTCTGTGGGACTAACTGTTGGTTTTGCTGTGGTGAAGGAGGTTGAGCTTGCTGAACTTGTTGTTGATTCAATTGCATCTGTTTCAGCAAGTTGGTCATCTCACAGATACTCTGAGTTAGAGCAGTAGTCTCTCTGCTAGAGGATACTTCTGCCACGGCTTTTAAGCGGCCTTGCTTCTGTCTATGGTTCCTAGTGGATTCAGCTAAGTCGCTGATCAATTGCCATGCCTCATCAGTGGTCTTGTACTTCTTCATAGACCCATTGCTAGCACTTTCCAATGTGGTCTTATCTTGGGGCCTCATACCCTGTGTGATATAGCTGAGTAACACTATCTTGTCAATCATGTGGTGGGGGCATGCTTCCAGAAGATTATTGAAGCGCTCCCAGTATTCAAAGAGAGTCTCGTTGTCATCTTGAACAATCGTGGAAATGTCTTTCCTCAGTTTATCAGTAACTTCAGCTGGAAAGAACTTCTCCAAAAACTCTTTTCTAAGCGTATCCCAGTTGGATACATTTGCTAGGGGTTGAGTGTAGTACCACTCTCTTGCTTTTCCCTCAAGAGAAAACGGGAAAGCTTTCAGCAGAATTGAAGTTTCATTTGTACCATCACGCCTGACAGTAGAACAGGCTGCCTGGAAATCTCTCAGGTGCTTGATGGGCTCTTGAGCAGGTAAACCATGAAACTTGGGCATCAAATTGAGCAGTGCGGTCTTTATTTCAAAATCTGTAGCCACTGCTGGGTGATGCGCTTGAAACGGTTGCATTGTAAAATTAGGGGCTCCTTCCTCCTGGATGGTAACTCTCCTAGGTTCTGCCATGTCGTCTGCACGTGAATCAACCGAATCAGTAGAACGGGAGCTGGTTTCTTCCTCAAGTTCACTTTCAGATCCACCCTCAGAGCGGACTAACCGACGCCGAGCTCGCCTTATTCGTGAAATAGTCATTTCAATTTCAGGATCGAATATTAGCAAGCGCTGATCAGGAAGTGAACGCATCATTTGACGAAAGAAACAGACAGCTCATAGTAGCAAAGTAAAATAAAATGCAAATAAATAAATTCTAATTAATAACTTTAGCACTCTATTGCAACATCCCCGGCAACGGTGCCAAAAATTGATGCGGGCAGAATTTGGCGAATTAAAAATTGTTGAAATATGTACGTTGCAAGTATAGTTCTTAACTCGCCAGAAATCCGCCTATTAATTTAGAAAGGTGTCACAAAATATTGAATTTAAAATGCTGAGAGTATGAATCCCAGGTCGTCTCCCAACGAGTTGCAGGAAAGGGTGCTATTTTATTAATCAGATGTTTTTGAAAAAGGTTGAATTGAGTAAACAGGAAATTAAATTGATGAAATTGAATAATGTAAATAAAAGCCTTGACTGGGAGTTGATTACATAGAAGCCCTATTCTTGATGGAACACTCTTAAGGTTAATTGACAATTGAGAGTTATTTCGTTTAATTATCTTTTACTAAGTAAAGGGAGGTAAAACAAGTTGGAATGCTGTTCTATTCACAAGTCCCAATCCACTCTGGGGAGGATTGGTGTTAGGAATTAGAGAGCAATCCAACAATAACTCAATTGCAATCTTTCTCTTGAACCTTCCAACTCAAGGGTTCCTTTCAATCAACTCCCCATCAAGTTAGGGAACTACTCACTCATTGTAAAGGTAAAATTCGTAGCATATGAAAAGGAATTAAAGAAAGACATTATAAATAAAAATTGAAAATAATCAATTAAAAATAAAAGTGATCCTTGTATTAAATAATCCTAAAAATATTCCAATGGTAAAATTAAACAAAGCAAGGAACATGGAAGAGTAAGCCAAGTAAAGAAAACGAACTAGAATGACGAAGTCTTGATGAGGTAATAACTCTTCTCAATATCCCAATGCAAAAAGCTAAAGAAACTAAAATCCTAAGAACTATGAATGTGTAGAGAGCAAAAACCTAGAGGAGGAGTAAAACTAGATCTAAAAACTAAAACCGTATAGAATGAATGTTGTTTTTGGTTTCTGCATGTTCTCTGGCTCTAGTCTGCTGTTCTGGGCCGAAAACTGGGTCAAAATAGGGCCCGAATTCGCCCTCAGCGAATCTGCAAATTATGCAGATCACGCACGTCACGCGATCGCGTCGCTCATGCGGACGCGTCATTCGCGTTTCTGCTTTGCCACGCGGACGCGTCGCCCATGCGGCCGCGTCACTCATGCTATTCCATGCCGCGCGATTGCGTCATCCATGCGGCCGCGTCGCTTCAAATTGCTCTCTTTCGCGCGGTCGCGTCATCCATGCGGCCGCGTCTCTTCTCGTTGGTCATCTCCTCAATTTCTTGTGTTCCTTCCATTTTTGCAGGCTTCCCTTCCAATCTCCAACTCATTCATGCCCTATAAAGCCTGAAACACTTAACACACAGATCACGGCATCGAATGGAATAAGGGAGAAATAAAATACATAATTAAAAGTCTCTAGGAAGCAAGTTTCAACCATAAAACATCTTTAGGAAGGAAATATAAATGCATGCTTTTTTAATGAATAAGTGGGCAAAGATCATGATAAAACCACACAATTTAAACACAATATAAACCATGAAATAGTGGTTTATCAGCCAGCATATTGTGTCTATGACCAATAGATTCTATTGGGGCTCAAAGAACGGAGAAAGGAAGATTCATTGTATAAAATGGGACAAGATGTGCCTACCAAAACAGAGCACAGGATTGGGATTCAGAGATATCGAAGCTTTCAATATGGCGCTTCTTGCAAACCAAGGATGGAGATTGATCAGGAACCCAGACTCATTAGCAACCAAAACCATAGGATGCAAGTACTTTAATAGAAAAAATTTTCTAAGCTCGAATATTGGTTTCACACCAAGCTATACTTGGAGGAGCATTTGACAAGCAAAAGGAGTGTTGGAAAGGGGAGGTTGTTGGAAAGTTGGAAATGGAAACAACATCAAGATCTGGAAGGACCCCTGGTTGCCAAAACAAAATGGATCAAAAGTCTGGTCCCCTCCAAAGATTCTTGAAGCAGATGCAACAATTGCAGAGCTGATGACAACAGATGACAAAGAATGGAATAAAAGGCTAATCAACCAAATATTCCTAAATTTTGAAGCAAAGCAGATTGTCAAAATTTCTATTCCCAGGTCAAATCAACCAGACATGTTTATTTGGAAGAAAGCTAGAGATGAAAATTTCAGAGTCAAACTGGCCTATCATGAAATAAAAATCCAAAACAGGAACCAACCATGCAATTCAAGCATACACCAAGAGGAAGAGAATACCTGGAAGTAACTACGGAAAATTAAAGCTCACTCAAGAATACTGAACTTCATGTGGAGACTTTTACACTACTCCTTGCCAACGAAGAAGAGCCTGAACAGAAGAATTAATTGTTCACCGATCTGCACCAGATGCTAGAATGAGGGAGAGACTGAGGAGCACATCTTTAGGGATTGCGAATTTGCAAAAAGATTCTGGTTTTTTTTCCCGTTTACCCTTAGAACTGAAGCTGGAAGGGATACAAAGCTGAAAAACTGGATAATGAGTACAATAGAGATTCTCCAAAAAGAAGAAAAAGGAAATATTATGTACCATGCTAAATCAATTGTGGAAGGCGAGAAACTCCATGGTGTTTGAGGAAAGGGTGCTACAGATCGAAAAAGAATTGAAAAAAACTAGATCCCTCTTTGAGAAATTTTGGCAAACACATATCAGAGAGGAAACGAGGACAAGAGGGAATGAACAACAGCATCCATCAATGTAAATTTGGGAGTGTCCACCAGACTCTGTCTTGAAAGTTAATGTTGACGCTGCAATTTTTAAAAATTTTAATGGTGGTGTGAAAGTGGTAGTTAGAAACAATCGTGGCCAAATAATGGTAGCAGCTTAAGCCTTTGTTGGTATAAAATTAGCAATGAAGTGTTGTTTTACTAATATTATATTAGAGAGTGACAATATAAAAGTAGTGAATGCTCTTAAAAAAGGAGGTCATTTAAATTTTTGTTTTGGAACTTTTATTATTAATGTCCTAGATCTAGTAAGTAATTTTAGATCAGTTAGTTTCAATCATGTAAAAAGAGGTGGAAACAAAATTACTCATGAATTAACACAATTAGCACCTACCAATCCAAATTTTGTGTGGATGGAGGATGCTTCTGTTCATGTACTCAATTTGACGTTGCTGGACTTTTTGATTCCCGTTGAATGAATTCCCTTCCTTTTTCGTAAAAAAAATGATCTACTTGTAAGTGAAATTACAATTTCAGTTATTTTGACAAAAAATTTTAAAAATATTCGAATTGATTTTTATTAATTTTTTATTAGATAAATTAGTTTTTAACCAAAGAATTTGATAAATTAATCTTTGATTTTTTTTAAATATCAAACAGATTAGTCTTTATCTTTTAAAAGATCAGATAATCTAAACCCCAAATATTTTATTTTAAAAAAAATTAATGATTAATTTGTGAATTTTTAATATTAGAAAAAATTTGTCCTTCCATTTTATTAGAGACTAATTTCTCTATTATTTTAAAAATGTCTTAATACATTCATTATCTATATATAAAAAAATTAACTATTAAGGGTGAAGAATTTTTAATATTTACCGAAGAGATATATAAAAAATTAACTATCAAATTTTCATCAAATTAATCATTCTTATATATAGAATATAAAATATACATTGAATATAATAAATCACAAATTGGATACTGGATGGTTTATTTTAGAGGGAAAAAAAGCTAAATATCTGGTTCATATATGGTTGTGGATTTTTTGTTGTATGTATTGATGTTTTTGTGTTTAAATTGCTGAGGTTTTAATGATAAATAAAATTAAATAAATTTATTATGATTCGAATATTGGTCGTTAGGGTATAAGTTAATTAGTTTGTCTGATTTTATATAATATTACAATTGATTTCTCTATTTAATAAACATTTTAACGTGGCACATATATATTTAAGTTAAACGAATCTTCTATATATTTAAAACATTTTAATGGTATCCACAGCCTTTTTGATAGCTAATACCAAATTCAATACTAAATTAAATTACTAGGCTACTTTTCTAGAGTAATATTAGGAAGAAAATAATTCATTACAAGAAAATGCTGAATACCATTAAATTTATAGATAAAGAAATTAAATAATTCGTTGATAATAAAATTATTATTTAATTTTTAATCGGATTAAATTTAACTGTATAAATTTTATCAGTAATTATTTATCGTTAGATTTTACTATTCACCAGTAATTTATAGCGAATTTAATGACAGAATTTGATTTTTAAGCTACGAATATTATAATGTCAGTTATTAGCATATTTTTTCTGACAGTAACTTTAATGTCAAACAATCTTGTTCATGCATTTTTACCGTCGAATTTTTTTTCGATAAATCTGACGATAAGTTCAATTCTTTTTTTTTTTTTGTTAAATTTTTTGACGCAATTAGTGGTTAAATTCTAAGTTTTTTATTCAAATTTATTTTTTTTTCATAATTAGTAGTCAAATTCTAAATAATAGAAACCTAATATGTTAAATGAAATAAAAAGTCAAATAACATAGGATATAATACAATAAAAAATAGTCTAAAACAAAACCCTAATCACTAAAGATCTTGATAGTCATTGTCGTCATCCCGCTGGTCCTGCAGAGGCGACGGCCTAGGTGGTGACGTCTGTGCCCTTCCAGTAGTGCTACCGCTGCCACTGCCACTGGCGCGCATCTAATCTTAGTACACCGCCATCTGTCGCTCCGTCCGCTGAAGCCGCTTCAGCTACCTGGCCTGAGGTTACTTGTGTTTGTCATGTGTGAGAGGATCGCCTAATACCTCTCCTCAGACTCCTACAGCTGCTGAGCCTGTTGGTAAAGGCTCTGGGTGAGGAGCAGCACCTGCTCCCTTAAATCAACGCCGTCCTTAGGATCAATGGGGTGACTGGTGACAAAAGCGGATGATTGTCTCAATGTGGATGTACGGAGGTTGTCGGCAAAGAATAATCCCAGTCTGTAGACATGATTCTTGTACGGCTTAGATGCAGCCCGCACCAAACCATGTCAGGATTAATGACTGATGCAGCGGAGTTGTTACCATCGTCTCCAATATGCTGAGATTGCTGGGTTGTGGCCTCCAATCTCTGCGTGTAGGGCTCTTGTGTAACACATTTTATGATTAGGGTTACAGTTAATTTAAAAATGGTATATCACATGATGTTTACTCACATAATAATCCGCAGCTTGCTGACCAGTAAATCTCTCCTTATTCTCCTTCAACGTGTGAGTATACATGAAGGTCTCTCCCATCGTCGCATCACGATCTAATGACTTAGACTACACATTTTGAAACCACATGTTAAGTCAAGTAATAATGACATTATATTAAGACTAAATGAACTTAATAACAAAATGAAACAAGTTACTTACCAGCCTGGCCTTTGTCTTCATGCAAGTCATGATCCACCAATATTCTTCGACGACCTGGTCGATGCCCTGTTAGCTCTGTTTGTGAGACGGCGATGCTTGAACTCCTCATTAGTCTCCCAATGGACGTATGGTGCCTTCTTAATGTCCGGGCGAAGCTAAATAGTGAGCTGGTCGCGGTGCTCATGTATGTCCTCTAACATCTGCTGAAGTCGCCTAACCATCCAATGGTCAAAGATCTTCTTGATCATGAGATCGTGAGTCTTGTCCCATATAAATTTCTCTTGCAAAAGGTACATTTAGCATGAGTTAATCAAAATTAAATACATAATTAAATAAAATAGAAGATATAAACTAACTAAGGTTTGAATATGTTAAGTTTTTACGACCCACTTCTGAAATCATTGCTCTCTGATCTGGTCTTAGCTGCGATCTTTTTGTAGCTCAGCCATAGATGGTCGTATATCATCTTGATGACATTAATTAGTACGCTCCTATGTACATGCATTATTATTTGGCGCAAATCTATGAATGAAAAACTTAAAATTAGTGGTTTACTAAAAATTTATTTAAAGTAATCTATAAACTTCATTTATATTTAGATTTATTTAGAAATTTTGGCAGAATTCCATCTATAACTAGAATGTGCCAAAAACTCTATCCATCAACAATAGTGGCAGAAGTAGCACTAGCAGCAGCAGTTTGGTTCACATGGCGAGAAGGGCCGTCGGAAGAGGATGCCAGAGGGAACGTTGAGCGAAAGGGGAGAGGGTTAGAGAGAGAGCGGGAGGCGAGAGCCGAGAGGGTTAGAGAGAAAGTAATTCGAAATGAGGAAAAAGAGGATCTGCAGTTCGAATTTAGGGCACACTTACTGTCTGATTTATCCGCCGGTAAAGCTTTGCGGTTCGCCAAAATCCAATGTTTCACTAATCAAGGTTATCTTCGGATTTATTCGCATGTAAATCCGACAGTAATTATGGCACCAATTATTTTGCTTTTCCCTCCAACTATTATCGTCGAAAACCAAAATTCATGGTAAATCTTTTGCTCAACAAATTCATTACAAAATTCACTGGTAAAGTCGCCACTAAACCTGACACTAACCTCCAACGCCAAATCCAACGATATTCAGCATTTTTCTTGTAGTGATCTAAGCTCATTTTACATTATTTAACTTAATATTATAATTGTATAGACACATTCAAATGTTTTTTTTTTCAATCAAGTTCAATTAAATTAGTCTAAACTCAATGAAAACTAGTGAGACAATGTGCGCGTAAGTCACACACTTCTTCTTATTCGCATTCTTTTCTTTCGTCGCGTGTCCTCATCGTCGTTCTTTTATTGTTATTGTTGCTGTTGTGTTTTTTATTTCTTCTCTTCCTCCTCTTCGTAGTTTTTATCTCTTCTTCTTCTTTGCTTAAATTTTTTCTTCTCTTTTTCTTTTTTTTATTCTTGTTAAGAGGATGAAACAAGAAGAATTATGAGAAGGTGAAACAATAAGGAGAAGATGAAGAATAAAAAGAAGAAAATGATGATGATGATGATGATGATGATGATGATGATGATGATGATGATGATGATGATGAAGAAAAAGAAGAGGAGGGAGAGTTTTGAATTATGCAAAATTTATTAGAAAAATAACACTGAAACTTTTTAACCATGACACCGGAAGTTTCTTAATTTTGACACCGAA
Organism: Arachis ipaensis; assembly: GCF_059453495.1. Lineage (NCBI taxonomy): Eukaryota > Viridiplantae > Streptophyta > Magnoliopsida > Fabales > Fabaceae > Arachis > Arachis ipaensis. The sequence goes on along the minus strand of NC_142440.1, from coordinate 136,605,728 downwards.
ATTTCTTAACCGTGATACATGTTCTTGTTAAGAGGGTAAAACAATAATTATGAAAATGTGAAATACGACGACGACAACGAGGAGGAGGAGGAGGATGAGGAAGAGAAGGAGGTATGGATGGTAGTGGGGCAGGTTTTCTCCCTACCTGATCCCACCCGCCCTTTTTTTACTTAGACACTACCTGTCCCACCAGTATCCGCGGGTAGTAAAATCTTGTACCCTTAATCGTTCCCGCGAGTACCCACCTCGCCCCTATAATAATTAAATAACACTTTAATATTTACATATTGATACATAAATTAAAATAAAAATATAATTTATTATTCATACAATGTCAAATAACATGAAATCAAAAAAAATTTTAATGTTTGAACACTAAACAAATTTCACACCATAGTAAAAAAACTTACAACATTAGATATAAGTATGTCTCTAATCCATTATTCTTCATCACTTTCTAACTTTTCATTATCATTAAAAGTTTGAAAGTCAAGATTTAAACCCTAAAATCAAATGAGATAGCAATTAACAAATTCATTAATATAATGTAAAAATGATCCAATACCAAAATTGCAGAACTCCATAAACATACCAAAATTGCAGCATAAATTCACAATTTCAAAAGTGCAGATTGAGTCATTATGAGAGAGAGAGAGAGAGAGAGAGAGAGAGAGAGAGAGAGAGAGAGAGAGAGAGAGAGAGAGAGAGAACTTACTTGCGAATAGAGAGAGACAAAGGAGGAAGACAGCGATGCGCTCAGAGAAAGGGGGCTCCGATGACGGGCTCACAGGAAGCTGCAACGACCACAAGCTTAACGGATTGAAGAGAAATACTGAAAATCAACTTCAATAAAAATGTATAACGGTTGAAGTTTATACTAGATTGTTTCTGAAAAAATAATATAAATCATAACAATAAAAAACATTAAAATATACAGATCAAAAATTAAAAACCCTACCAATATTCATACATCTTTCAGCCACAACAAAAACATATAAATTAGTAAAAAAAAATTAAAACAATTAACCTATAAAAAATTGAAGATTGAAAAATTAAATTAAAACAGCTCACCAGAAGTAATGGAAGTGCTACTAGAAGAGGAGCCTGATAGGCGCCAAACTTTTGGTCATGAAAGAGCTTCTGGTCACAGCGGCAAGCAAAGTAGCAAGGAGGGGGTGAGTCGGATGACACCGACGATGCATGACAAGCTACGGCAAAGCGCGACAAAACTAGACAAACGACGATGCAGTAAGGAGGAGGTGATGCATCGACACCGACGAATCACGTGTAGCTTGATGGAGATGAGATAGCAGTGTGCGCAACACAGTGGCAAAAAAGGGGAGGTGAGGCAGCGTGATAGAAAAAGAAGATTAGAACAAAGAGGTTAGAGGTAGAGAGATGGAGCCATGGAGGCTTTAGATTCGAGAAGAAAAAGTGGAGGAGAAAAGTAACGGCTGAGTAGGGGAGTGGCACAAACTCTAATCTTCTAAGAAGGTAATTACCCATCCAACAGAGACCTCGCCCCGATTATACCCTTCTCTGCACCGGGTCGGGTAATTACCCACCCCGATCGAGTAGGAGCGGGCGAGTATATGTGGGTTCGGATACTGCTGCCAACCCTAAGTGGAGGAGGAGGAGTAACATTTTGAAATTATACAAAATTTATCAGAAAAATAGTACCGAAACTTTTTAACTCTGACATAGGAAGTTTCTTAATTTTAACACCAAAATTTCTTAGCCGTGTTATTTTCAACTAAATGATATACTTTTCTTATCATTGAACTTGTTGAATGGTATTGAACTTATATATAAGAGGTCTAGCCGTTCTTGTGTTATTTGCTATAACTTGATGTATTTTTTTGTTCCAAAACACATCTGGGTATATTTTGTTAGTTGAGTGAGTTAAGGTTTTATACTTATAATTCTTTAAAGATTTTTTATGTTATTTACAAAAAAATTCTGTGTTATTTCTAACTAAATGATGTGCTTTTGTTATCACTGAATCCATTGTATGGTATTTAAGTAATATATAAGAGATTTAGTCATTCATGTGTTATTTGCAATAATTTGATATGTCTTTTGAATCTAAAACACATTTATATGTATTTTATTAGTTAAGTGAGTCGGTTTTAGATTTGTGGTCCTTTGAAGATGTCTTGTGTTATTTTACTAAAATTTTTTATTTTATTCATAAAATTTTTTCATGTCACTCATAAAAAAATTATGTGTCATTTACAACTAAATAATGTGTTTTTGTTATGGTTAAACTAATTGTGTGATATTTAACTAAGGAAAAAAAGGAGGAGAAGGAGGAGGAGTTGATGATGATGATGATGATGATGATGATGATGATGATGATGATGATGATGATGATGAAGGAGAAGGAGGAGGAAAAAAAAAGAGAGAAAAAATCAAATGAGAAAAAGAAAGAGGAGGAGCTAGTAGTAGTGACAACGACGATGACGACAATAACAAATGAAAAAAGAGGAGGAAAAATAAGGAGGAGAAGAAGAAAATTAAGAAGCAGCAACAATGCACATAAAAAAAAGAGAAGAAATTGTCTTTTTATAATTTGGATATTTTTTTGTTAGGTTTTGGATTTCTCTTTTCTTAGGTTTTAGATGTTTAATTTTTTTTTATTAGGTTTTAGATGTTCTATTTTAAAATGGTTTTGGATGTTCTTTTTTATTAGTTTCGAATTTCTTTTTTTTTTTAATGGTTTTGGATATTCTTTTTGTTAGGTCTTGGATGTTCATTTTCAATGATTTTAGATTTTTTGGTAGGTTTTATATGTTTCTTCCGTTTCATGTCCAGCGTTGTCATTCCTCGCCCAGCATCACCGTACATCGCCAGAACAATTCTACTGTTGCAGCGCAAAAAAGCATCTATCGCTCTCAAATACGCTGTTCTCGCCTCAAATTGCAACTTTTCATATATCCGGATATTCTTTTTCAATGATTCTAAATATTTAATTTCTTTTTATTAGGTTTTGGATATTTTTTTTTTTAAGGATTTTGGATGCTAGTTTTAATAATTTTAGATTTGTTTATTTTAAAATTAGCTGATTTGTTAAAAAGTTGGTTAAGGAGAAAAGTTTATTACCTAAATGATTTTATATTTTTACTAGCATTATTGTGACTAAGATAGTTATATAGCTTAATAATATTTAAAAATGTTGCCAAAATTTTAAATGTTTCTAAAATTAATTTTATATTTTGATAATATTTTTTACTTCTAACAAAATTTTTTAAGTATGGCCAAAATTAAATTATCACTATAAGTCTATAACCACTATTTATCAACCCCAAATATAAAATGTTGTTCTCTAGTTTTGAATTCAAGCTTTAGCTCAGAGTAATGCGATGTTATAATAGCTAATTTTATAGTATCTTTTATTTGGTATTTAATTTTTATTTAATTTATTTTTTATAACAAATTTTAAATATTTAAAATTTTTTATTTTTATATTTTTAAATTTAAAATTAATTATTTAATTTTTTTTAGCAATTATGCAATAATTTTTAGACACCATAATAAACACATTGTTATAATAGTCATATTACTGCCGCTGCCACTTAACCTTACACCTCTAAACTTTTGCACATCCCCCGTCTCTGGAAGTACTAGGTTTATTTTTTATGTTCATGATGCATAGCATTGAATTACTACATTGAGGCAAAATAATCTCCTTTTAGTCACGTTTCACTTTTTCAATTATAACATCAATTAATTTTTTTGGTAGATATATTTATAATTATTTAAAAAGTGCTTGGTAAAAAAAGTAAGGCTACCGTGCCAAAAAGGCTATTTAGCTGCAACAATGCTAGAAAATTAAGAGGGTACTAGTTAAAAATCAGTCAAATATTTTTAGGTGAATTCAAAATCTTTACGTGGATAGTATTTATACTAGGCATTAGGATATTTTTTCTATTAAGTATCAGAATGTTTCTTTTTCATACTAAATGGATGTTCTTTTATATATTTTATAAATTTTTTTATATACTAAAAATTGGGATTGTTGGAAGTTCCGTGATTCCCACCCATATTTCTCTAACGTATCATTCAAAATTTTAATTTAGAATAAGAAGCACTTAATATCAAATATTATAAATTAAAAATAAATAAAATTAATTAAATATAATTATAAATTAATTAAGTTATTTATTATTTGGCTGATCACCTTTTGATTCCATATACTTTTCCATTTAGCTGCCTTTATTTTTTGCCTTTCACTGCGGTTAAAACCGGTTTGCAATGCTTTTAAACAATCTCTAGTATAACTTCTGTGACAAATTTTCTGGCGGTTGCATAATTGGAAGGCCACAAAATAGCCATGAAGATGCCTTTAATTCGTATGACGGTTCGCGAACGTGGCAAATTTTAGAGCATTTTGAGCTATCCATTTCAAAATATGAAATTCATAATAATCTTTTTTGGTGTCTTATATGAAATTCATAATATGATACAACTAATAATCACTTTTTTTTATTTTTTATCTTTTTATTAAAAAAAAAAAGCTGTTTCTGATGAGTTTTGCCAATTATATATGCATAAATTTGGATATATTAATATTGACCAGTTCTTTTATGGAAAAAAACTCATTAATAGTTTATTACAATGAAAAGAAATTGAAATCCAATACTATAGTGAAAAGAAACAGCTAGACAAGTGTATAAATAGATCAGGTCAAGTCAGATTTTGTTCTTAACAGATCTGATTTGTTATATAGTTAATTAGCTTGAGTTTGATTTACAGTCTGTTATAAATTTTTTTTAAAAAATATTAAGTCTGTCCTGTTATTTAGTTTAGTCTGACTTGAAACCTGTTAAAAGACTTGATAATTTTTTTTATAAAAATAAAAACATTATTTAAAAAAAAACTATTTTTTTAATAAAAATATTTATATGTAATATATCATCTTTAATTTTTATATGGATTTTTAAACTTTTAAAATATTTAAAATATACAAAAGTATTTATAATAAAATATAATAAATTTAAAATATCTCATAATTTTATTAATAATAACAAAATTATTTATATGTTTAATTATGTGTTAACAGGTCCACGCAGTCTTGACAGGCCAACAAGACTAATTAGTGAACTTAAATCTGGCCTATTAACATATTAAGACTTTTACAAAGTCTGAATCTGTGCCTATTTTATAACAGGTCGAGACAGGCCAGGTTAGACTAAACACAGGCTAAGCTGCTAGCTCCTGACAGACCGCCTGACCTTTTTCCACTCCTAGGTGAAAGTGGGTTGAGTTATTCAACGGAGATTTGTAGTTCGATTCGTTTTAAGTTTGGTTCAGTTCGATTATTTTATTAAACATGTTAAGTTTGAGTTTTTTGTAAAACCCATTAGTTAAAAAGGTAAGGTCATAGACTTTAAAAAAACCTACAAAACTTATTGGGCCAATTCATCAAAATATTTTTTTTGTAAAAATAAATTATTTTTAATTTAGAATTTCAAGTATTCATTTATATTAAATACAAAAAAACTAAAAAAATAATAGTCAACATTAATTAATATTATAATATTTTTTCAAAAATACGTTTATATGAATTATAAGTATAGTTATGATATGTGACTAAGGATTGATTTTTAAATAATTTTTTTTACAGATTATAAATTATAAATTTTAGAATTTAATTAATTAATGTCAATTTAGATTTTTTTTAATTTTATTATTTTTTAGTTCAAATTCACTAAACAATTTTTTTAAATATGTTCGTAAACTTGTCGAATTTTAAACAAATCAAATTTGAACTTAAAAAAAATTATAAAAATAACAGACCTAAATTTAAACCGTTTATTTATAATATAAACTAAACTCATCAAAACTAAAACTCAATTCGATTGGATCCAATTCCATCCAGGCATGCAAATCACACCTTCAACAAATCTAGAAACTAGAAAGCATGTATGAGATGTATACGTCGCTAGAAGCACCAAATGACCTAATTAAGGCGCAAACTGGATGGAAAAGTTTTTAAGAGGTACTGTTTATGTGCCTTTAATTTTTGCCGTTACCAGTAGTCTATTCTCCTAGACTTCTTCTTTACGGTTATAATCTTCACTTAATCTTTATCCTTTATTCTTTAATCTTTACTATAGCTACTGGCCCATATTTATGAGGCTAGTTTTTCAACTGCTTACCTTTTAATTTGAAGCACTTTTTGTTGTATTTCCTAGAAAAGAAAATGGATGAGAAACTTTTAGGGCTACTAATTTTTAATATTTTATTATTTTTAATTATTATTTAATCACTATAAATACTAAATTATTTTTAATAAATAAATTTTATTAATTTATATATATAAATTTTAAAAAATATGACCATAAATTATATTAATTCATATGTATAAAACTTTGATACATATAAATTAAATATAAATTATATATTTTTTGTGTATAAAATATTTATAAATATGAATACAAATTATTTTTTATTAAATATTAATTAAATATTAATAAAAAATAGGGCAAAACATTATAATAAGCCAACATCACTTCAAATTTACGTAAATGAGCCAAAAGGAAAATCGATTCAGCAATAAGCCAAATCGTATTTTAATGTAATTCGAACCAGGCTAGTTCGAACTGCATTTAAGAATAAATCGAACCAGGCCAGTTCGAATTAGGAAGAAAGAGTTGATAGTAAATCGAACCACCCCAGTTCGAATTATAGGTAATTTAGTGTCTTCAAGTAATTCGAACCACCCTGGTTCGAATTACACTTAAGCTGCGTTCTAAGTAATTCGAACCACCCTGGTTCGAATTACTAGTGATTGTGCTATATAAGGAGTTTGAATCAGCCTCATTCGAACCATTCTCACCTTCCCCTACCCCACCAAATCTCAGAGAAAAGGACCCAGATTCTCTCCGACAAAGACCTGAACGGAATACTCTGCTGATGGGGGACAATCCGGCACGGTTATATCGCTTGGATGGAGTCGCCCATATAGCTGGGGTCATCAACGAGGAGGTTAGTACGGATATAACTTTGTTCTACCGGTACATGTGAGTTAGTGGTTTTGCATGCGGGTTAGATGGTGGTTTAGTTGGTAGTTTATGTTAGTGGTTTATGTTAGTGGTTTCTGTTAGTGATTTATGTTGGTGGTTTATGTTGGTGGTTTATCTTAGTGGTTTGTGTAAGTGGTTTATGTAAGTGGTTTACGTTAACGGTTTATGTTAGTGGTTTATGTTAGTGGTTTATGTTAGCGGTTTAGTTGTGGTTGTTTAATATTAGATCTTTCATGTCAGTGGTTTATGCTGGTTTCTTATGTTAGTTGTTTATGCAAGTGGTTCTCGTTCATGGATTTTTAAGCGCTTATATTTAGTACGATTTTTAGGTTTATCAATTATCGTGTTGATTATCTTTGTCACTGGTAATTAAGTTGGTCCCACTAATGCGGTTCATTTCTTCCGCAGCCTCAGCGATGCATCAGGAGCATGCGGCGGCAGCAGAGCATGGTCCTCGATGACAGATACGTTCTATACCTGCAGATGGCAGGTCTTTACCATCTTGCAAGGCTGAACGATAGATGGTTCCGGTTGGACGAGGCCCTTGTCAGTGCGTTTGTCGAGCGATGGCGTCCGGAGACGCACACGTTTCATATGCCGTTCGGAGAGTGCACGATCACACTCCGGCACGCAGGCATCCTTAGATGTTGATCTGAACGAGCCTGCTACGACACCTGTTGGTGACCAGTTTGGTTTGGGAGGTACCCCACCTTCTGCCTACACCGCTGCATCAGAGTCTGTCGCCGGCCCGTCTGCCACACCCGTCCATTTTACGCCACCCGCACAGCCTGCCCCGCAGGAGGACGCCGATGAGAGCGAGGATGAGGAGCCGTTCATCCACAGAGGTCAGAGGCCACGGGTACCCCGTCGTTGTGGGACGGGCTCCCACTTATTTAGATGATTTACTTGTCATGTAGTTTTGTACGTTAGTTTTCATTCATGTATTATGACCATGTGGACTACTGTTGTGACTTTAGTGCTGTTTTTCCTTGTTGTTTGTTCATCTTATTGTACTTCAAAATCTGGTTTTTACCTAGTCGATCAGTGAATATTTATTATCATTGAATCATTAAACACTTTAATGTTGACAATTAGTTATCAACTTTTGCCTTTATGGGAATTCTAGGTATACTCAAATTCGAAAACATCTTTTTCATTACTAGATGGTAGAAAGATCAACGGATTACATAAGTCCTCAAACATAACATATAACAGGAAAAATAAAAACCAAAAAGCACTAACACTAACAACATCGCTACTATTGTCCCCTCGTGTGAGACGATCCTCCAAGCTGTGGGCAACTCCGACGGGTGTGTCCGGGCTGGCGACAGAGGCCACACCTCCTTGGCCGGTTCGGATCTGCCTCGGCCATATTCGTCCGTATCCTAGTGGATCTTGGACGACCCTCTCTCGCACGCCTCCTGGCAGGGTCCGGAATCACCGTGGGCCCATCGTAAGGTGGCCAAAAACCCTCCGGTATCGGTGGTGTGAATTCCATCCGGTACACACTGAACACTGAACTGATCTGATACACGCTGTAAACATAAGAGGACCAGGTCACCCGTGCATAGGCGCAGCATGCAAGTGCGTACTGGCACGGGAAATGAAGCGCCTGGAAGTACCCGCAGTCGCAGGTCCGGAATGCAAGCGATACTCTGTAGGTACCCAACGAGAAAGAACCAGTAGGAGTGGTCTCTGCTACGGTGAACTCGGAGTTATCACGGTCATACAAGGTCACCGTGAAGCACCTGGCCGTCTTCAAGTTGGCCTCAATAGACTTCACCAAGTACTGACTGAATTGTTGTCCGGTTCCCATCTGAGCCGCAGCCTCTCTCCCCTTACGAACAAAGAGTTCCGCAAGCCTACCATATGTTGCCTTAACCAGGGAGGATACAGGGAGATTTCTGACACCCTTGAGTATTGAGTTCACACACTCGGAGATATTAGTCGTCATGTGACCAAATCGCCGCCCATCATCACGATGCTGAGTCCACAAGGAGTAGTCAATCCAGTTCGCCCACTCACACATCGCTGGGTCTTCAGACCGCAGAATATCAAACCAATAATCAAACTCAACCTCGGTCTTCGCATAAGCGGCATTCACTAGAAGCCTCCGTGCGTCCTTGCCCTTGAAGGTTAGGGCAAAATTAGCAGCTACATGTCGAATGCAGAATGCACGGTATGCAGATGGAGGTAACCACCCTCCGTCAGGTGCCTCAAGGGCAGCCTTGATGCCGTTATGCCTGTCGGAGATAACCAGCAATCCCGGCTGCAGTGTCACGTGCTGTCGAAGGTGGGAAAGAAAGAATGACCAAGACTCTGCATTCTCACCCTCTACTAGTGCGAAGGCAACAGGTAGAATGTTCGAGTTCCCATCCTGTGCAATCGCGATGAGCAACGTTCCCCCGTACTTGCCATACAGATGTGTGCCGTCGATGCTAACTAGCGGCTTGCAATGACGGAATGCCTCGATGCACGGTGGAAACGTCCAGAAAAGTCTGTGAAAATAGGCTTGAGACTCGTCCACTTATCCACCAACTCGAACGGGGCTCGTGCGTAGGACTGCAACAGTACCCGGCATCGTTAACTGGACTCCCAACACCCACCTAGGGAGCTCGTTGTATGACTCATCCCAGTCACCGTAGATGAGGGAAATAGCCTTCTGCTTCGCCATCCAGACCCTCCTGTAAGTCGGCCTAAACCCAAAGTGTGCTGCTGTGGCATTTAGGAGCACCTTTATGCTGACGGATGCATCGGCCCTGACCATTGGCATAATGAACGCCGAAATCACATGATAATCCAAGCTCCTGTGGTCACTCGAGATGGAGGTCGCAAGACAAGTGTGAGGTCCATTGTACCGTTTAACCTCCCAAATGCCCTTGCGCTGCCTGAGGCTCAGTCAAATCAACCAGGTGCACCCATTCCCAAACTCAGAACACTTGCCCACATAACGGCGATGATCAGACTCCACTACCTTGTACTGTACCCCTCGCCGGATGCTGTAGGTCTTCACACTTAACAGGGCCTCATCTTTATCTTGAAATTGCTGACCAACTTGGAACTCTGTCAGACCAGCTGTCCCTTCCGCATCTCTAGCTCCGTATCCAACGGAATGCCCTGAAACACCCTCCTGCCTCATGGCGTCCAGGTCCAAAGAGGAAAAATATGATGGATACTGCTGTGTGCCAGAACTAGAACCACCGACCACCAATGCAGGCTCACTCGGTCCGACATCATCGCCGCTGTCATCCTCAATCATATCCGGCTCGACGTCGTCCGCCTCTGCATCATCCAACAATCCGTCTCCGACGCCCACTGGTGGAACGCCCTGTAAACCGTTCGGCGGAACATCAAATGATCCTACCACGTCGCCTACTCCGTCATTGAGATCAACAGCAAAAGACGGGGAGGCGACCGGTTGGACCGCTGTCTCGTACATAGGGACGGACGAAGAAGCAACGGCAGGCCTGGAACTGGAACCGGCTGCCGTGGCTACAGTGGTGGTATTTCGGTTCGAACCCCCTGAGCTGGATACCACATCAACCAGCTTTGCCAATAATTCTGGTGTCCTCACCTCTGGGAACTGCCTCCGACAAAGAAACAAAACTTGCAGGTCCTCATCACTACCAATCGTGAAACAATCATACTTCACAGTATCCTGCAGGACCGTGACTGGAATGCGATAGAAAAACTTCTTAACCCGCTTCGCACCTTCCACACCGAGTTTCATCAGCACAGATCTAACAAGGTCATCATAGCTCGTCGTAGGACTGACGACAATACAGAGGGGATCCTTATCTGTGAACTTCACACCGGAACGAGTTTTCCTCTTAATGGATCCTCTGTGGTGAACCAAAACACCAAAACTCTCCTCACTAGCCATCTTACACCCTCTAATGAGAGCAACTCACGTTTACAACCCTATATATACTGCTCTGTATACCACTAATTCGAACCAAGGTGGTTCGAATTAGAAGTTGTGTAATTCGAACCAGCGTGGTTCGAATTACTTAATGCAGCATATTTACCTATAATTCGAACCAGCCTTGTTCGAATTATATGATACAGCTTCTCTCTCTGTAAATCGAACCAGCCTGGTTCGATTTACTTCAAGCTTCTTCTCTCTCTGTAGTTCGAACTGCAGTGGTTCGAATTATTAACAAATAGAGTTCGAACCACCCTGGTTCGAATTATATAAAAATACGGTCTGGCTTATTGCTGAAACGATTTTCGTTTTGGCGTATTTACATTACAGGATTCTTCACTTGGCTTATTAAGATTTTTTGCCCTAAAAAATAATAATATTTACTAACTGTCTAACATGGTTTAAAATTGATTCAATCTAGCTATCATACTCACATTTTACCTTTAATTGGCTTATAGTCATAATATGTTATCATAATTCATAAAGTAGGAGGAACAATCATTTCTGACAAATTTAATGATAAAAAATAAATGAAATTAATTTAGTATCACAATAGATAATTTTTATGTGATAAAAGTATTTAAATATTAATTTTAAGTTTATTCATGTATAAATTTATTAATATTCTGAATTTTTTTAAATAAAAATAATATTTTTTTTTATTAACATAAAAATTAATTTTATATATTTATGAGTAAATTTGTTAACATTTTAAATTTTTATAAATAAAAATTATAATTTATTTAAATAGAATAAACAATAATTTATCATGCCATTTCTGTGCAATGACAAAAATACAAGGAGTTAATAATTAATTTTATTCTTGAAATGTGTGTCGTCAGATCGTCAAACTTAAATTGATCTTTAAAATTTTAATGTACTTAAATTAAACCTCTAAATTTATAATCGTAACTTACATTAATTTCTAAAATAATTTCTATTAACAATGTGTTGATTTGGTATGTTAACTTATCGCAATTTAAATTTTTTGTACAAATTATATATAATAGAGATTTATTAAAGCTTCTAGAAATTCAATTGCTGTTCTCAAAGTCCCAAAATTTTTAAATTAAACTTATTAATGTCGTTTTCACGAGAATGTTAAAGAACAACAGTCAAATTTTTAAGAGTTTTAATAAATCTCACTTACATACAACTTAAGTGAGAAATTAAAATTGTGACAAGTTAACATACTAAATTAACATACTGCTAAAATTAATTTAAGAGCTAATACACATTATTATTGTAAATTTTAGAGTTTAAATTGAATTAATTATAATTTTAAGAATCAATTTAAATCATATTCTAAAATTTAAGAACTAAATTAAATATTAGAGTGTGTAAAAGAGAGAATAATAAATAGTTAGACAAATATAAAGGAAGATGTGATATTTGGAGGCCACCATATGATTTTATTCAATTAATTATGTTAAGTTCTGTATATATTAAAATTAGTTATTAGTATAATATATATTAAAAATAAATTAAATTATACATATATTTATATATAAATATACAATAATTAATTTTTGTAATTGATTTTAATATGCAAATAGCATTTGTATTTATTCAATATATAACAATAATATTGTATTGCATGTGGTAGCAGACATCTTGAGACTTTTTTTTTTCTTAATTATATAAGGTGTTTTTCAATGCAAATATATACCACAGGGCGCAGGCTATACAAGGCGTTTTTATTATGCCAATTGATTTTTTTAAGAATTAATGTCGCTTATATTTAATTTGTTTGAGAAATAATTAAACAATTTAATTATTTTGTTTATGGAAAAAGCCTGTTTAAAATCACAAATTAAATATTCTTGTTTTAAAATAATTTAGTTTTAAAAATTGATAAATAAACAAACTCTTAAAATGGTTAATAATGTGTCAATATTTTTTTGTATTGGACAAATTTACCCTTAGAAAATTGATAAACTAAACTTATTTTTTAAAATATAAGACATATTAGTTCTTAATAAAATAAAAATAAAATTTATTTATTAACATATTTAATAAAAAAAATTAGTGCCTAGCTTTTTAAAAATTAATTTGTAGACTAATTTGTCTAATAATTTGGATAAATTGTTTGAAGTTATAAAAGATAAAGGTTTAATTACTCTGTTGGTCCCTATAGTTTGGCCGAATTTTTAATTAGGTCCTTATAGTTTTTTTCCTTTTAATTGAGTCTCTAAACAATTTTTTTTGTTTTAATTGGGTCCTTACAGTGACAAAAAACGTTTGGGTTAACGGAATATTCCGTTCCAAAATTGGATATACCCAATTACAAACGTTTTTTGTAATCCTCAATGTATTTACCTATTTTATGTTGACAAAAATGCCCCTATCTTAATAAACGATTAATCCTGGCTTTTCCTCCCTTTTCACTGAGGCAAAAGAAACCCTTCCTCTTCACCCCCATCTCAGTTTCTGATTGTTGGATGACGCATTCGCATTCCACCACGGTGTGATCGAGGCTTGTTGCTTGCTTTCGTGGCCTCCTTTGTCGAAGGTGCTGCTGTCGTCGTTGTTGCAAAGGTACGAGTTACAGTTTTTTACACTTTTTTCCCTTCTTCATTCTTCCAGAAGTTGGCGAATGCTACGGCGTTAAAGTCATTAGCATTGTTGGTAATGTTTGATTAGGGGATGACTAATCAGCACTTTTCGTTTTTTGTTGTGTAGCAATGGGAGAATCAGAGTTCACAATAGAGCTCCATCACGGAGGAAAATTTATTGACAGGGGAGATGGACTATAATATTTAGGTGGGTTGGTTGTGGAAGACTTGCATTTTGAACTAGATAAATGGTCTTTGCAAGAGATAGTGAATTTGCTGAAGGGTCTAGGCTACAAGGGTTATGCGAAGCTATGGTGGAACAAACCTGGGATGGAGTTGAAGTTAGGTCTGAAAGAGTTGAAGTCAGATGGGGATGCTGTTAGAATGGCTAGGGCTTTAGTTACTGATTCTGTAAAGCATGGTATAGTGTACGCTGTTGATGGTTACAGAGAAGGTAATGGGGTTGAAATCACATCAATGGATCCAGATTATGTCCCAGATGAAGGCGAAGATAGTGGACTGATAGAAGTAGAAGTCGATGCTGAGTCAGAACCCTCAACTGAGGAGGATAGGTTTGATGACAGTGCTGATGATGGTGAACATGAGGATTACTTTGGGTTCGATGTAGAGGATGGTGTTGATGGTGGACAAGCAAATGCGTTTGGTGGGTTCAATAGCCCGCTAAATCAAGAAGCCACAACAGATAAGGGTGCTGAGGATAATGATGCTCCTGGAGAGATGGATGAAGAAATTGGAGACATTTCAGATGGTTATGAAACTGAAGACATGGATAGCTACGAGGGAGATTCTGATGACATGATTAAGAAAAAAAGGTTTCTTAAGTATGATGAGGCAGAAATGTGTAGAGAGTATCAGTTTAGGGTTGGGTTGGAGTTCAAAACACTGTCCCAGTTTAAAGAGGCAATTAAGGAGCATGCCTTATTGAATGGGAGAGACGTTAGGTATAAGAAGAACGACAAGTTGAGGTGCAGAGTAGTGTGTAAGGGACAAAAAGGAAAGTGCAAGTGGATTTGCTTTGCAAGTAAGGTAGGAGGATCTGATTGTTTTAGGATAAAAACCTTGAAGGGCAAGCATACCTGTGGGAGAAGTTATACTGGTAGGCTTGCTTCTAGTGAGTGGATATCAAAAAAGATTGTGAACAACATTAGTCGTGGAGAAGATATGCGGCTGGCCACTATTATTCAAACAATTCAGGACAAGTATATGGCAAATGTTAGTGTTGGAAAGGCTTACTAGGCAAGGAGAAAGGCAAGGGAAGAAGTACATGGAAGGGCCATACTACAATATGCCAAATTGAGGGATTATTGTGCTGAGATTTTAAGGGCAAATCCGGGGTCCAAGCTTTGTATTGTTGTAGATAGGCCATCTTTAACTCACCAACCGCGTTTCATGAGGATGTACATGTGCCTTAATTCAGTGAAGCAGGGCTTCTTGGCTGGTTGTAGGCCGATCATAGGAGTGGACGGGTGTCACTTGAAAGGGGACCACGGTCAGCAGCTACTAGTTGCAGTAGGGAGGGATCCTAATGACAATTATTTTCCAATTGCGGTTGCAGCAGTGGAGGCGGAAACAAAGGACAGCTGGGGATGGTTCCTTGATCTGTTGCTGAATGATATCGGTGAATCAAGAAGATGGGTATTCATGTCGGATCAACAAAAGGTAAGGATAAACTGACTTATGATTGTAACTATTTCATTCTACTTACATTGTTTTTGTTGATTGAATCATGGTATATTGTACTCTGTTGTTTTTGTTGGTTTAGGGTTTGATGCAAGTTTTTGGTGAGATGGAACCTTCTATTGAGCATAGATTATGTTTAAGGCATCTCTATGCGAACTGTAAGAAGGCATATGGTGGAGGGACAGTTCTGAGGGATCTAATCCTAACCATTGCTAAGGCTACCTATGTGGAAGAGTGGGGACGAAGAATGAATCTGCTGAAGGAGAAAAATAGGGACTGTTATGATAAACTAATGGGAGTGGACCCAAAGTTGTGGACAAAGAGCCATTTCACGTTTATGGCAAAGAGTGATATGCTAATGAATAACATATCAGAGGCTTTCAATGGCAGGATTCTTGAGGCTAGAGACAAGCCCATTCTGACGATGTTTGAGTGGATCAGATGCTACTGGATGTCAAGATTTGCAGAAAAGAAGAAGAAGGCTGAGAAGTATGAAGGATCCATTCTGCCTAAACCAAAAAAGAGGTTGGATCTCATTGCAACAAGAAGTATGGAATGACAAGCTAGATGGGCAGGTGAGCTGAAGTTTGAGGTTCATCACAAAAATAGGATTATCATGGAAATGTTTGTGGTGGATCTGTTAGCTGGTACTTGCAGCTGTCGATTTTGGGGTTTGAGTGGTATGCCATGCCCACATGCATGCAGTGCCATCTTTGAAAAGGGTGATAATCCTGAAGAGTATTGCAGCAATTACTATAGTCCAGCAGCATACCTTGCAACATATGGAAAATCAATTGCTCCAATTAATAGAGAGAACATGTGGCCGAAAGTGAACTGTGATACCATCATACCCCCAGTTTTCAGGGTTAAACCTGGTCGGCCAAGAATGGTACGGATTAGAGAACCAGATGAAAATAGATCTCAAACGAAGTACAGAAGGACGGGTACCTCTGTGACTTGCAGCAATTGCGGCCAGTATGGACACAACAGGAGGCACTGCCCAAATCCTATTGTCTCAGGTACATCTTATTTTGTTGTTGTTTTATAATTGTTGGTTGCACCAGTAGCTTTCTGTGATGTTCCGTTGATTCGATTGAACTTGCATCAGCTCCTGAACCAGCTGCTGCTGCATCTGATGTTGCAACTGACTCAGCTGCACCTGGGAATAATGCACATGATTCTGGATCTGCTGCAAGGGGGAGAGGCAGAGGAAGGGGTGCGGGACTGGGTAGAGGAAGGGGCAAAGGAAGAGGAACTGTTGTCACAGGTAATTCATGGATTTGTTGCTACATACTAGAAGGTTGATATTTTTGTTATTAGGAAATGAGTTAACTATTATACTTTTGTTCCATCAGCCTCTGCACTAACTACTGTTGCTGCTGAATCTGCTGCTACGAATGGGACTGCTGCTGCTGGATCTGCTGCAAGGGGGAGAGGCAGAGGGAGGGGTGTGGGACTTAGTAGAAGAAAAGCAACTAGTATCACAGGTATAACTATAATTTGCTATTTCATAATCCATTGTTAAAAGTATTTACTGGTGTAATGATTTAAAAATTTGGTTATTGTTGCATCAGCCCCTACACCAAATACTCTTGCTGCTGAATTTGGATCTGCAACTGTGTTATCCCTTACTGGATCTGGTTCTGCAAACGACTCACCCCTTGCTGGATCTGGTTCACCTGATACTGGAGCTGCTTCAAATCCTCTTCATACACCAGCAACTCAACCAACTCCCTTCATTGAACCACTCATTCACCAAACTCCACAAGTGGCACCAGTTACACAACCTTTGCCTAAGACTAGGACTTTTGGGATGAGAAGAAGTGAAAGACTGAAGATGGGGATAAGAAAGGGAGCAGCCAAACCTGCTGAACACATAGACCTCACAGATGATTGAAGTTTTTAGGGTTATGTAGCTCCTCCTACTGTGGATTTATGTAGGACTTTTTTTGTGTAGTATAGTATACTGTGGATGTATTTTGGTATTGGGAACATCACTTTTTTAGTTTATTTTGCTTTGTGGTGGACCACTTTTGGTAGTACATTGTAGGTGGAGCATTTATTTTGTAACTAGTGCAAGTTGGATCCACTGAACTTATCTAATGTGTGGAATATGTTAAGGACCACTAATGTGAATTACATTATTCTAATGATGCATCTGTGATAGGCTGATATCAGTTGTTTTTAGTTGTGTGCATTTTCATTCAATATCACAACATTATATTTATAGCAGCAAACAAATAAAACTTTCATCCATTCAATCTAAATAACATAACATACACTTTTTATAGCTCCTCCGTTTAAAGCCAACAATGACCACTACATCAATAAACTTTACCACACAGCACTGCAACTATTAGGATTACAAAACAAAAAAACAACATCATCTGCATCTTGCTCTGCTTCTTCATGCTTTCTTCCAACTTTCGAAGTTCCTCCTGGACCGAATTCAGCTCTACACAGATTCTTCCAACACAGTCATCAACTTCTCCAATCTCCACCTTTAACCTCTCCGTGTCAACACTAAGTCTATCAACCCTCCTTTCTTGTGCATTTTCACCCCTAATTTCACCCTCTACTCGACCAGAGTGATACTATGAAGACAATAAGCAAACATCGCCAACCTTCTTTTCTTCATCAACCCATTCAAAAAATTTGCATCTTCTACTTGGACAAGACATAAACCTTCTATTTAGATTCTTGGGTGTATTAGAACTTTTCAGAATCAGAGAGTCTCCACAGAAGCAACGACTCCTCCTCTCCTTCTGCTTCAACCACTCACCTTTCACATCATCTTCATTATCAATCCACTCAAAAAAACTGCACCTTGGCACTCGTCCACAAGCTACATACCTCCTTTCATGGCTGGCCACTTCAGAAGAAGACAGAACAACAACTGCCTCCCCACAATAACACAAATGTCTTCTCTTGTTGAGACTTCTTGAACTCGAAATTCTCGAAGAACGTTTGGCTGGAATCCATGCAAGGTCAGAAAATTTCAGCAACAAATAAGAAGAAAGGGAGAAGAGGAGAACGACGAACAGAATAGGGTTCTGGAGTTTTAGGAGGAGGACAAGGATTATGTAGTATTATAAACATGGGTATTTTGGTAAATTTAACACAGGTCAATATTTTACTTAACGTTGACTGCTAATAGGGACCCAATTAAAACAAAAAAATGGTATAGGGACTCAATTAAAAGGAAAAAAACTATAGGGACCTAATTAAAAATTCGGCCAAACTATAGGGACCAACAGAGTAATTAAACCAAAGATAAAAGACCAATTGTCTTTTTATTTTATGAGAGACTATTTTATATATTATTTTTTAAGATTTAAGACCAATCAATTTGTCACTTTCTATTTTGTAATAAAATCTTTTTTTCAGAATAAAAAATTAATAGAGACCATTTTAATCTTTACTATTGACAAACTAAAAAACAAATCTAAGAAAAAAATTTATTATTCTTTATTTATGGGTATCAATATATACTTGTTGTAACCTTATTATTATTATTATTATTATTATTATTATTATTATTATTATTATTATTATTATTATTATTATTATTATTATTATTATTATTATTATTATTATTATTAATGCATTTGATAAAATGCACCAAGAGACATGTAATAATCAACTAGTTGAGAAGGATTGAGCTACGTAGAGCTTAAACTATATATATAGCAGATAATACTCCATTTTTTGTTAGTAATAGAATCGGTTATTCTGTTCTGTTCTGTTATATTCTGTTTGTATTAACATTCATTTAGTCAGTGAGCACTATATAGTATATACATTTTAGGTCCTTCTCTGTGTTGTAACTTAGCTTTTCATAATTCAATCATACACACTACTTGACATCTTATTCATCTCCTACACAAACTCTATTAGCCTTCTTAAAGTTGGGCAAAAAAGAAAAAAGAAATTATATCCTACGTACATTAATTTTTCTTTTTGACATAAATCAAGTATTGTCACTCTGGAAGAGCTGTATATTAAAATTTCAGGTCACTATCCGAGTTGAGCTTTAAAAATTCTGCCGTCAATAAAATTTAATTTCAGAATCAGTAGCTATACATTGATAAATGCATATCCCCAAGTTATTAGAATATATAGACTTGATTGTAGCTAGGTTGGTCACAGTTTGGCTCCTATAATAAACTTGACTCAAGGGATTCGTGCTGATTAAAATGTGCAGCAACAATTATATATAGGCTGACCAAGATAGATAGATTAGGAATAAGACTAATATATATATATCACTATCCTCAGCAAGATATATGATGAATTAATTAATACACGTACATTCTTTTTGGTTAATTTAGGTAAATAAATTGGTTGAAAATCAATTCTACATGAATATTTTGATTGAAAAATATATACATTTGTGTCCTCTTTTCTAATTTGTTGTTGATGCAGTAAACTCAAAACTTACATGTAAATCATTGCAAGTGTCTAATAATTTACTATGACGGTGTATATGAAGTTAAACTCTTATTAGATACAAACTAGTAAGACAAAAATAAATCATCATTGATCTAACGATTTAGTAAGTTATATTAGTTACTTACGACAATAATTACGGCATAGCGCAATTTATGAGACACTCCTCTTACACTTGTATGGATATATAATTGGACTATAAATATTAAATGCATGCCAATTTAGATCGATTTATATAGCAAATTTAATATAATTTTGTTACAATTTGCATAGTATTGTGTCTATATCGATTTGGATTTATTTTATAAACTAATTTCATTAAAATTATTGTGATTCGAATTAAATAGATTTATATTAAATTCAAATTCTAAATTTTTTTTTTTAAATTTGGATGAGCTACTTAATTTAAATAAATTTAAAAATTTAAATCGAATATAAAACTATTTGATTTAAATCATAGTACTACTTTGAATTGAATTGGTTTAAAAAAATTAATTCAAAAATAGATACTAGTGCGATCTTTTAAATAAAATTGAATTAGAATAAAAAACAAAAATCAAATCAATACCATTCAAATTATAATAAAATATATATCAATTTTACCATTTAAATCAATTTAAACTAGTATATATGAATTTATAGGCTAATAATCCATACTAAATAGAGAGAATTTCACGAATTTGACGCTAATGTTAAAACTAGTGATATAATTTACAATTGAAGATTTTGGTTTAGTGATTAAAAGATTTCTATATGAATAAAAAGTTCTTGGTTCATCACTCGTTCATTTATATAACATATATAGGATTCGCAGATTAACTTGTTCCGCACTTAATCCTATCCACTCTATTCACACCACATATTAATTCGCTCTGTGCTCAATGTTACTCACTCTATCTGTAGCAGATTGGGTTGGCAACCTTATCCAACCGGATTAGATAGATCTGCAGATCAACTCGTTCTGCACTCAATTCTATTCGCTCTATTTACAGCGGATTGAATTGACAATCCTACTCAATCTAATTAGATAGAATTAAATATTTGTGGTTAAACTACAAACTAGCATACTAAGATCAAGAAGTGATCTTGCATGGCAGTTAGTAACAAAAAGTAATAACAACCTAACTTACTCCTAAATAATCCTAACAGGCCATAAAAGCATAATAATCTTAATTAATTTTTTCTATTTAATAATATATATTGTTTATAAGTAAGCATTAAGTTTCAACAAGCAACGCGAAAACTGAAGCAGATATTACAAATAGATTTTTTTTTTTATTAAAAGTATTAAAAGAAAAGCTATCCTTGCCTTAAATATAATATACTGTTTGGCTATTACAGAAAAAAAAAATTATCCTATGATAATCTAATTAATTAGCTGTGGTTAGTTTATTAATTTGATTTTAAATAGAAAAT
Source organism: Arachis ipaensis (assembly GCF_059453495.1). Lineage (NCBI taxonomy): Eukaryota > Viridiplantae > Streptophyta > Magnoliopsida > Fabales > Fabaceae > Arachis > Arachis ipaensis. The sequence goes on along the minus strand of NC_142440.1, from coordinate 136,584,654 downwards.
TCTTAAAGCTTTCAAGCTTAATTAACTACTGTACTAGCCTTAATTTATTTGTTTATTAGCATCAACAATAAATTAAAATTAGTTCTTACTATATATATGTGTAAGGGAGTTATATATAAAACATAACATGTTCTGCACATAATTAGTAAATAATATTCTTTATCTGATCATTAGCAAAATAATATTAAATTTTGATATTTTACGAAAGCTCAATAATTGTTATATTATTAATATATAAGGTTCCTAGTAGATTTTATCTTATCGCATATATATATATGTGTGTGTGTGTGTGTTAAACAACAATATTAGAAACCAACACTTTTTATTAATATTAGCTAATATTTTAGACTAATATTTTAGTTTTATATTATTAAAATTTAGAATAAAAAATATTTAAAATTTAAAATTTAATATAAAAATATTTTTATTAGTTAAATATTAGTAAAAAATAATAAATTTTGTTAATTATGTAATATTTTTTATTTTAATTAATATGTAGTACTGGTTAGTCAAGATTTTATGCTGAATTTGTAACCAAAGAAATTTTAAGCAACTTTAAATGTTCATATATATGGTTCCATATCACGCTGCTGTAGCCAAAAGATTGAACTCTTCTACTTTTCCTAATTGGTTTATTATTTATTTATTATTTATTCTCTTTACCATCATTAGGCAAACTCTATTAATAATTTAAGATTTGAAGTCATTTAATTTTCCAACAAAAAGAAAACATGACTAATTTAATTTTAAAAATCATTATAATTGTCTCGCTCAATATTATTCATTTATAGATTTTCATATAGAATGCAACAAAGAGCAGAGGTAATAATGATGGTTTAGGGTTAGCACTTAGCTCCATTCACAGCTGTCATCTTGAGTTTAATTTTGAAACATTTTTTTCCTCTCATTTTTTGTGACAGACTTGAATCTCAAATTATTTAGCCCAATTAACTAATTAATTTAAGGTCAAGACATGCCAATTGATTAATTGGCATGTGGAAAAAAAAATAAATTACAGATCTTGAATAATAATGGTAATTAAGGCAAATGCATACGTTTAAAATTTATGCTCAAATGTGTTAGAGATACAATTAATTTTTATGGCTACATATTTAAATTTTGATCTTTTTTATTCCTAAAAGAAAAAAAATTAGCATAAAAATAACGTAAATAAAAAAGAGAAAAATTATTTATATAAATTCATGAAAAATATTGTATAAGAGAACGTATTAAAGATAATTGTTAATGTGTTTCTATCTATTAAATTAACTTTTAAGAAAAAAAGGTGGTTTTAGGAAAATATATATTGTAGGTGTAATAATCCATAATCAACGAAAATATGAGTGAAAAAAATCTTTTCTTTTTGAAAGTAATCTAAACAAAAAGGAAAACTATCATTTGTGGCCGGGCTTCACTATCTTTTGGTATGCCAGATTGTTTATTATTTCCAGTATTTGTACATTTTTCAAAAGATTGATAAAAATTCTGACTTAGTTTGATAGATTCTTAAATAAAATTAAAATTTACATCTATGATAAATTAGTTTTTAGTTTGTTAAATTAAAAAATACTGTAGACAATTAGAAAAACTTTTTTTTAGAAATGTTTTTGCTTTTTAAAAAGCACAAAAAATACAAACACATACATCATTGTGTGCTTTGTTAGTTAAAAAGATTTGTTATTTATATTTGTAGATTTTAAAAATATTCAAAGAATGAAATATTTTTTTAAAATTAATTTTTTTTACTAAAGATAGAATGACTCGAATCTGCGACCTCTTAAAATTAGTTTATACGTATTAAAATTAAAAGACTAATATATTCTATATATTAATTAATATCCAATTTTTTTATATATTTATTATAATCTTTTTTAATTTTAAAAAATATTTAATCAAATATAATTATTGTTATTTGTATTTATTAACAGTTAACTTTAGTTTACTTTATTAAATATAAATGTTATAATTTTTAAAAAATTATCAAAAATTAACTTTAATAAATTATTTTTGATATTAATACAAAATTTACCAAATCAACCCTTAGAATTATCCATCGTATCTCTATAATATGTCATATTTTCAGAAGAGTGGATACCCCACCCGATTCCTGACAATTATCTCGAAAGGACAATGAGGCTCCCAAGAAAAAAATACCCAATCTGGTCTTTGATATTTTTTTTGGGACTGATTAGCTCCTGTGCCAAACAAATAACATTGACTTTTTTTTGGCACAGGAACCTCGTTGTCTTTTCGAAATAATTGTCAAGGGTCGAGTTGAATTTTTTTTTATCAAAGATCTCATTGTCTTTCGAAGTAATTGTCAGGAACTATTTTAAGTTTTTCTCTTCTCAAAAAAGAAATGAAAATAATGATATAATGGAGCTCAATCAAGGTACTGTGAGGACCAGTCAACTTCGACAAATTCCATCCGTTGTATCTTGTCTCACCAAAAATATACAATAATATCATTTATCCAACAATTATTCATTAATCAGCTTTTGAATTTCATTATTAATTATAATATTTTATAATAAATTTATATTCTAAATTTATAAAAAAATAAAACACATTATATAATTTTGAAAAAATAGATAAAAATATATCTGAATTTTTACATGGTGGATAAATGTACTCCTCAATTTTTAATGAATTATTTGTACACACGAATATAAAATTCTGTTGTCAATTCTACTTTTTCGTAACCTGAGTAATTTTTTTGATGGTGATAGAGGCCAAATGGTACGGTATTGTTGTGTGATGTGGCCAATTTAGAGTAATACAGTAAAAAATAGAAATATTACATTATAAAATTTGTTGAAATATTTATAAGAAAAGGGCATAATAGAATCACTGTTCATCCTCTTCCTTCTCTAATTCCTTCGAACTTAAGTCTACATAGACATTTGCTATTATTGTAGTCGAACTTCTTCTTTTTCCTATTTTTGGGACAGAAGACGAGCCACCACAACCACTAGCACAAGCATGAGGTATATTCTTCCTTCGTGGAGAGTGTGACATTTTGATATATTAGAGTTTACAAACCGCTATTATGACAGACAGGAAGAAGATGTACAGAAAAAAAAAATGAAAAGAATTAAGGAAAAAATTTTTTCTATACTGTTTTAGGATTATTAGGATTCAAAGGAATTAGAGAAGGAAGAGGATGAATAGTGATTTCATTGTTCTCTTTTCTTATATTTATTTCAATAAATTTAACAATATAATAATTATATTTTTCACTATGTGTCATTTGACTTCCATTATTATCGAAAAAATTACTTAAGCCATAGAAACAAGAGTAGAATTGACTACGAAATTTTATATTCGTATATACAAATGACTTATTAAAAAATTAAAGAGTATTCATAGTATAAAAATTCGGATATATTTTTACCTATTTTTTCTATAATTTTTTTTGAGATTGTTATATTTTTTTCTCTTGATTCTAACAAAGCAGTTATTTTTTTAATTTAGTCCTATAGAAATTGAATTCTTTTTTTTTACGAATAATTTTTTTAATGTAAAAAATGTTTATTTCAAGTTTTTATATTTATTTTAGATTTCAGGATACTGTACAGGATTCTTGAACAACGTAAAATTTCTAAAATTTCAAAATTGCAGCAAAAATTCATGCAAGAGTTGTAGTACTTAGGTATTCTACATACTCATCACTTGTTTTTTCTTTAGTTTCAATCTATGCTAACCGTTACTAACCTCACATTGTGAATCATGTTGTTCGTTATGTTTTTACCCATATTTTAAACTTATCAACATGAATTTGATATTGATTGCAGAAGAGCGACAAACGACGAGGATGATGTTGAGGAAAGAGTTGCAACGAAGACCAATGCTATTGAGCAATGACATTCAAGTTACAATATATATAATAAAAAATGAGATGTAAATTAGTACGATGATTATCTTAAGAGATTTTGTAATGGAGTCTTAGCAACAAAAAATATACTTTTTTTTTATAAGTTATATATAATTAAAATTATTTTAAAAAAATTATTTTAAAATAATAAAAATATTTAGGACAAATTTAAAATATAAACAATAATATTTTTATACTAAATATTAAAATTTTTCAATAAGTATTTAAAATTTATTTGAAGACTGATGTATTTTCAAACAGAATTTACAAATAATGTTATTTTTATTTTAAATTTATGAAAAAAAATTTTGGCTACTTCAAAAAGTTAGATATAATAAAAGTATTTAAGATTAATTATAGACAAATTTAGAATAAAATTAACATTTTTTAAAATGCATTCTAAATCCGTATGAAGTTAAGGCGCATATTCAGATGGAATACAAACAAATTATAGTTTTTATTGTTAATTTGTATTAAAATTTTGGCGTCATCTAAAAAAAATTTGGCACTAAAATTTGGGATAAAATTTAAACAAATTTAAGATAAAATATATTATTTTAAAACCTTAACTAAAAGTTATTCAATATTTGTTTTAAATTAAAAAATATTTCAACAGAATAAATTTCATCTAAAATTTTTATTTGAAAAAATTCTATTTCTAGTAGTAGTGAAAGGATGGAAAGCGAGTAGGGGACGAGGATTCTAATAACAAAAGGGGTAAGTTCTCTCTAGAAGAGAAGCAAACTATTTTTAAAATATAACTTCAATTTCGAATGTGTTCATAATTTATTTTGTGTACATTTATATTATTTTAGATGTGTTGTAAAGATTTGATGTATTATTTTAAATATATTTATTATACATCTAAAATAATAAATAATAAAAGTCAACTAAATAATTCTACATCTTTTCTTTTGTATCTAATTATGTTTTAGTTTCATATACCTGTGAACATTATTTTTTCTCTTTTTTTGGCGTGATTTTTTTATGGTATTTTTTTTATTATTTTACATATGTTCATAACACATTTAAAATAATAAGATAATACACAAAATATTTTTGGTACACATCCAAAATTTATTTAAATTTGTGTTTATATCTTTCTTAATGTAAATAATTTTTTGACATATTTAAAATAATAAGATAATATACAAAATATTTTTAATAAACATCCAAAATTTGTTTAAATCCATATTTATATTTTTCTTAATATAAATGATTTTATAATACATCTAAAGTTATAAAATTACATATTAAATAATTTTTTAATACATCCTAAACTCATCCAAAAATAATTATATTAATTATTCTTGTTAATTAAAAACTAAAAAAATCATATATACCAATCTTAAAATCAAAAAAATTAATTTTAATAATATTATTTTAATTTTAATTTAGTTAGAGTTTAATTTTAGTTTGTTATTTTGTTTTGTTTTTAAATTTAAATTTAAATATTTTAACTTTAAAAAAATATAATTTTAAATTTTAAATATATAAAAATAATTGAGATATAATAATATCTAAAAATAAATATTATAATAAATAATGACTAATTAAAAGATAAATTATGATGAATATCTAATTCCACCATATAATACTTATTAAACATGAAAAACATTAGTTTTTCCTTCTTGTTGTTTTGCCGCCTATCACTTAGAAGTTCAATATTCAAAAAATGATTATTTTTCGTAGTTATCTTTTCTTATTGTTAAAACAATAATGATTGATACAACCTTGCGGGCACCTTAGATATATTTGAGATTTTGTCAAATTATCCAGTTATATATGTTAATGATTTCCACTTTTTTACTATTTTTGTTACCCAAATAATATAATGTATATTTTATCCGATGTTGGATACTGAGACATATTTTTTTATTTCATTCCTTTCTAGCTAGTGTGCATGAGATATTCAGAGCAAAAAAGATCTTAATTATAAAGTATACAAATAGTCATCATATTGCCATATATTTGCTCGTTCACTTTGGTAACATCTTTATTACTATTTTTATCATTATTTTTCTCATTGTTAATTTGGAAAATATATTTGAAATGCATTAAATGTATGTGATTATTCTTAAAACACGCGAGTATATATATGTGTGTTCGCGTGTGTTAAATTATGATTTTAATGATTTGTGTGAATTTTGAAAATAATTAATGTTAATATTTTTAAGTTTATTATTATTGTTACTCATGAATATAATGTAATAAAATTGGTGATTTAACTTTCTTTTTTCCAAGAATTATTTTAAGTTTATTATTTTAATTTTAATATCTTGAAGAAAGTTAAATGTTAAATGTTAATATCTTTCCCAAAAATAATTAATGTTAATATCTTCAAGTTTATTACTCTAACAAATGTAATATAACTTTCTTTTTTCCAAGAATTATATAATATAACTTTGTTTTTAAAAATTGGTGATTTGATGGCAAGTTAATTTTTTTTTTTGTTTGTGAATGACTGATTTTATTTTTTCTGAATTATATATATACAATAATTGACATTTGTTGTTCCTCACAATTGTTTATTAAAAAATTGTATATTGTATTGGTATTTATTTACAAGTATATATATATATACCGGAGTACGAGAGTAGTACATAATAAATTACATTAGGTATAATAACAAGTCATTTGCTAAATATAAAAATCATATTAAAAATATAAACTCTCATATACTAATATACTATCCAAATAATATACCTTTTAAAATTTATTAGGATTTCTATAAAAACATAATTGACAACAACCAGTTTATTTTATAGTTGGTTGTTCCATTAATACAAAAATATTATTTACACATTAAAACTAACCACTAAAATCAATTATCATATATTTATGATAAATGTATAAATATATAAATTATTTAATTTATTTTTAATATATATTTTATATTTAATAATTAATTTTAATATATAACTAACATAATTCAATTGATATACATCTCTAAAAAGATTACAAATAAGATTTCATGTACTTTCAGCAATAGATTATTGGAATAGTTCTTAAATAAATAAAATAATTGAACACTTAAAAAATCACTAATTGATCTTTTTGTGAAGATACAATTAATCTTAAAGGGACATTTTATGATTTTTAACAAAATTTTCCAAACATGTCCAGAAACCAGAAAAGGAAAAAGAATGACGACAGAAATCAAATGAGATTTGAGAACCGCTATTAGCTACCCATGAGATTTTTACCACAATGTGCATGTGGCACTAATTGGTAAAATATTGAAAGGGGAATGACCAATCTGAGAGGATCCTTAACTGTTCCAATGGGTTGCCTACTTACCACCGTTTGACTTTTGAGCAAACTTCGTGTGGATCTATGAATAGAAATGAGGAGAGAGAAAGTCATTGCTTAGCCTAAAACACATAAATGATGATAGAGAAAAAGATGAAATAAAATACAAACGTAAGATGATGATAATAATGCCAATTAATAACTTGTGTCATAAAAATATTTTACATAAATATTTAATTATGTTTATTGTATGAATAAAAATTAAAGAGAAATTATTTATTTTTCCACCTTATTATTCTAAAACAGTTGATATTTTAAGATATTATTATTATTAAATTTAAAAATATACTAATATAGATGCTAATACAAAATACTTATTAATCCACTAATTAAATATAAAGAAAAAATTGAGAGGAGTTTGATGAATATTTTTTTTTCTTAAAATATCTTTACACTCAAAATTATTTGTCATAATTTTTAAAACTCGCGTCCAATTATTGGGAAAACAAAAAATTTGACAAATGATGATAATACATTTGGAAATAAAGATATCTGTTAAAAGAAAATTCTAGGAGCAGCACATTTAGTAAAAGAAAATAGAGAATCGACTAATAGGGACTCAAATATAAAATAAATGTAAGGAAACAATATTATCTACAACATTTTGTGACCAACGTGTTTTTCCTGTATTTATTTTGTATATAAATAAATTAATATTAACAAAATTTTCATTTTTCTATTAAAACTATTGATTCTCTAATATATTTGGATAGAAAATTAAAAAATTTAATTTTAATATACAGATAATATAAATATTTTACATAATTATCAAATCACATCTATTTTTTAAATGATTATTCACTCCATCAAATATAAAAAATACTATCATTATGTAATTATACACTTATAAAATTATCCTACACATTAAGATTTAATTAAAAATATATTAATAAACAGTTCAATAACAATAGCAATGGTGTGATTTCAGCCATACACTGCGGGAGGAGGTAGTGGCGTTGGCGGCGGCGGAGACCAGAAACCAGCGAGGTCATTAAAGGCTCAGTTGGGAGGGGACACCCTAGCAGTTCTAGAGAGAGAGAGAGAGAGAGAGAGAAAGAAGTGCAATATTATTAGTTGTTGTAGTAGCAGTGAATAGAGTGAGTGAGAGACATAAAAGTCCCTTCCATTTCTTTTCTTTTCCGCGTTCTAAATGCTTTAAAAGCCCCCATCCATCAGTTACGCTCTCTCATCACAACAACAATACATACACATTATTCGCATACCATATTTATAAGATTTATATATCCCTTAATAATACATAATACACATATATACTATTTATATATTAAAACTATATCACTCTCTTCATTCATTCTTTCTTTCTTTCATAGAGTGCAAGAGAGATACAGGAACAACAACAAGAGAGTATTACTGCCGGTGAGTGTTTCCTTTTTTTTTTTCTTTGTGATTCTCATTCATTCATCCATGGATGATGATGATGATGATCATCCATTATTATCAGACTCCAAAAGGTTTGCCATAACTCACTCTCTCTCATCCATCACTCTCCAAAATCCATGCCTCTTTCTTTGATGTCTGTCACAGCGGTTTCAGAATATTATTACAAATAAATATATATGTAATTATTATTGGTTTTGAGAAGAGCATATTTGCCATTTGCCTCCACAAAACCTTTAATATCTATCGTTTTTTTTATTTTTTTTAATTTATGCCAATATTATATCATATATATCATAATAATAAGCCATAAACACGCACACACACCCCCCACATTCATTTCACCACCAAAAAGGTTTTCTTCCTTTCTTCCTCCCTCCCTCCCTCCCTCCTCTCTATTATTCTCTTTCTCTTAATCCTTTGCTTTTTCTTCTTTTGTTTTCTGAAATGGGTTTCTGGTGTCAGCATGGGAAGTAGCTAATTCAGTGCACAGGATCAAGCAGGAGAAAGAAGAAGAAGGAAGAAGAAGAAGGTGTTTGTGTTTGTGTGTGTGTGTGTGTGTGGGGTGATCAAGAAAAAGAGAGAGCAAAATGGAGTATGGTAGCGGAGGGAGTGGTGGGTCCCCAGGGGAGCACCACCATCACCACCACAATCACAACGACGCTTCTTCTTCCGAGCGGAGGAAAAAGCGCTACCACCGTCACAGTGCCAATCAGATTGAAAGGCTTGAAAGGTAAGACCCACACCACCACTCTCACTTTTTCTCTCTCTGTCTACAGAATAATATAAATCTTTTGGGTCCGTTGTTCTGATGATGATGATTGATCAGGGTGTTCAAGGAGTGTAATCACCCAGACGAGAAGCAGAGATTGCAGTTAAGCAGAGAATTAGGCTTGGCTCCAAGGCAGATCAAATTTTGGTTCCAGAACAGAAGGACCCAGATGAAGGTATTTACTACTCTATTCCATTCTTTTATAATACATATTCTTATTTTTTTATTTTAATAATATTTTGTTTCACGACTCTAATTCTCTATGTTTGTTTTGTTGGTTTATTAAAAAAAAATTGTGTCTCAGGCGCATGGAGAGAGAGCAGATAACTGTGCACTGAGGGCAGAGAATGATAAGATACGTTGCGAGAACATAGTCATAAGGGAGGCCCTCAAGAACGTTATCTGCCCCTCTTGTGGTGGTGGCCCCTCCCTCAACGACGATTCCTATTTCGATGAACAAAAATTGAGACTTGAGAATGCCCAACTAAAAGAAGAGGTCAATTCAATTCAATTCAATTCAAATTCAACCCTCTTGCTTGAGTTTGAGTAGAGTAACATTTTTTTTTATTTTAATATTTGCAGCTTGATAGAGTGTCTAGCATTGCGGCTAAGTACATTGGAAGGCCAATTTCACAGCTCCCACCGGTTCAGCCAATTCATATATCCTCCCTTGATTTGACCATGTCGAGTTTCGGGGGCCACGCCGGGTTCGGTGGCGGCCCCTCCCTCGACCTTGACCTCCTTCCGGGGAGTTCCTCGGCTATGCCGCCGCATGTGCCTTACCAGCCGGCTTGTCTCTCGGACATGGACAAGTCTCTAATGTCAGGCATTGCCTCTAACGCCATGGAGGAATTGCTGAGCCTCTTGCAGACCAATGAGCCGTTGTGGATGAAATCAAGTGATGGGAGAGATGTTCTTAATTTTGATGCATATGATAGGATGTTTCCAAAGGCTAATAGTCACTTGAAGAACCCCAATGTTAGGATAGAAGCTTCTAGAGACTCTGGTGTTGTTATCATGAATGGCCTAACCTTGGTTGACATGTTCATGGACCCAGTGAGATATCTCTCAATTTGGACAACTTTTCAGATACGTTACTCATAGATATTTTGAAACGTTAGAATTGTTTGAATTATATCATGATTGATTTTGCAGAGCAAGTGGATGGAGCTGTTTCCCACAATTGTAACGGCTGCAAGAACAATTGAAGTTATATCTTCTGGGATGATGGGTGGTCATAGTGGTTCTTTGCAATTGGTATATTTAAAGTTTAAAATTTCTCTCCAATGCTTTCCAATTATATTGTTATTATTTATTTTGTGAATGAAATTTTTGTTTGTGTTTAAATTTCAGATGTATGAAGAGTTGCAAGTGCTGTCTCCACTTGTTTCAACAAGAGAATTCTACTTCCTCCGTTATTGTCAGCAAATTGAGCAAGGTCTATGGGCAATAGTAGATGTTTCCTATGATTTTCCACAGGACAATCACTTTGCTCCGCCGTTCCGATCTCATCGCCTTCCTTCCGGTTGCTTCATTCAGGACATGCCTAATGGATACTCCAAGGTGAAATTCAAATTTGGCTATACTTTGATATTGTCATAACATGCATATTAGTCACTCTACTAATAGGTTATTGTTATTATCAGGTTACATGGGTTGAACATGTAGAGATCGAAGACAAAACTCCGGTTCATCGTCTTTTCCGGAATCTTGTTTATAATGGAATGGCATTTGGAGCTCAGAGATGGCTTGCGGTGCTGCAGAGGATGTGTGAAAGATTGGCTTGTTTAATGGTAACAGGAAATTCCACCAGGGACCTTGGAGGAGGTAAGTAACTATATATTCGTTACAAATTTTGATCAATGTGTTTTATATTGATTATATTCCCCAATTGCTTAAACTTTTTTGAATGTGTTAAATTAAACTCAATGGTTTTTTTTTTTTTTTTTTGTGCAGTGATTCCTTCTCCAGAGGGAAAAAGGAGCATGATGAGGCTTGCACAAAGAATGGTAACCAATTTTTGCGCGAGCATTGGCACGTCGGCCGGCCACAGGTGGACCACACTGTCCGGGATGAATGAGATTGGTGTCAAGGTCACTGTCCACAAGAGCACAGACCCCGGTCAACCTAGCGGCGTGGTGCTGAGCGCCGCCACCACCATTTGGCTCCCTCTCCCTCCACAAACCGTCTTCAATTTCTTCAAGGATGAAAGAAAAAGACCACAGGTTTGTCACATTACTTACACCTTAATCAATTCAATTCAACCCAACCTGTTGTTTGTTTCCTAAGAATAATTGTTGTGTTTCCTTTTCATTTAAAGTGGGATGTTCTTTCTAATGGCAATGTACAAGAAGTTGCTCATATAGCAAATGGTTCACACCCTGGTAACTGTATATCTGTGCTTCGGGTAAGTAACATACACCTTTTTCGATATCCAATTTAATTGGAATTATATATGCAAAAGTATTAGTATCATAAAACTGTTACTTACGTAGCAGCACACCCGATTGAATGTGTGTAAAACTTTACTATTGGATGGTGCATAACAATTAAACTAAATATTGAATATGATTTTTTGGAACATAGGCATACAACACAAGCCAGAATAACACACTGATACTACAAGAGAGTTGCATAGATCCATCAGGCTCCATAGTAGTATACTGTCCGGTTGAGCTTCCATCGATCAACATAGCAATGAGCGGCGAGGACCCGTCGTATATCCCCCTGGTACCGTCAGGTTTCACGATCACCCCTGACGGAAACCACCACGATCATCAAGCAGGCGGTGACGGGGCATCCACAAGCTCAACCCCGAGCAGAAGCAGCAGCACCATGGTGGGAATGAGATCCGGCGGGTCACTGGTGACGGTTGCATTCCAAATACTAGTGAGTAGCTTGCCATCTGCAAAGCTCAACATGGAGTCTGTAGCAACTGTTAATAACCTCATCAGCACCACTGTTCAGCAAATTAAAGCTGCTTTGAATTGTCCTACTTCCTGATAGATGCACCCCTCAAAAAAATAAAAATAAAAAAAATAAAAACAGAAAAAGGTCCTTTATTTTAATTTACTACCTCATCACCTATAGTCTTTTTTTTAACCCCTTTACTACTACTACTACTACCATCTATATCCTTAAATATGGTTATCAGAAATGGTTCAGAAACTTTCAGAGGCACTCTCTTATTTTGTTGTGGTGGTAATCAATGTGTAGAAGGGAGTGGTGTTCTTCTCTTAGGAGGGGTTAGTTGAGGGACTTGAATGCCCTCTCATCAAAGAAAGGCTCTCATTATTTACTCCTGCTGCTGTTGCTGCTGGTGTGTGCTGGTAGGAGCTGCTTCTGTTTTTTTTTTCCGTTTTTTTTTTCAAGGGATCATCAAAGGCTGGTTGGCGTCATTAGTTACATTATTTCACACCAACTACCATATTTTCAAGTTTCAGTTCCTTTTATTTGATTGGAGGGTTTGTGGGTAAGGTACTTTTATTTTATTTTTATTTTAACTTCTTTTTCTTTTCTTCTTTCTTTATTGTTACTTTTGGGTTTGATTATTTGCACATTAGGTTTGGAAAAAGAAAAGGGCGTTATTAGTAGTAGTCTTGTTAGAAGAGGGAGTCAAGAACGCACCATACTTTGGTCTTTTTTCTTTCATTATTATTATTATTATTCTCTACATTCCCAGATTATTACTATTAGCTAGCATCATATATCATGGAAAATGTTGTATGGTTCGGGCATTGACTTCCTGTTCAGAGACATATATTATCTTCATAATTATTGTTATCCTGAAGCTATTGTTCATCTTTTGTTGTAATATCTCCCCCCCCCCCCCCCTTCTTTCTCACCTTCTCTTTACATTAATTTTTTTGATAGCATAGACAAATGAGTTTTGTTTTGATTGTGTACGCTATTCTTCTATATGACGATTATTCAAGTAATAATTGGTATTATAGTTAGCTATTTTTGTTGGTATAGCTATACTTAATTAAATTTTAGTTTAGTTATTCTATTAGTCTTAATAATCTCATCAAATTTATAATTAAGTTTTTATATTTTAAAAAATTTGTAATTGTTTATTAGTTATCTTTAAAAAAAAATAATCCTAAAATATTTAATATGATTCATTTTAGAATATGGATTAATTGACAAATTTTTAAATTATAAAGATTTAATTAAAAATTTGATAAATTATAGAGATTAATAAAATCATACAAAATAATACAGGTTGTAATAATACAAATACATATTAAAAATAAATAAAAATATTACTTGCATACTAAAATTAGTAACTAAAATTAATTATTATGTATTTGTGCATAAATATATGTGTAGTTTAATTTTTTTTTAATGTGTATTTTGTATTTCAATTTATATTCTATTTAGTGGCTTATTTTAGTATATATCTAATATAATAAAAAATAAATTATATATATATATATATATTTATATATAAATACATTGATAGTTGATTTTGATATATAAATAGTATTTGATATATATATATTAATTATTGGATTCAGGAAAAAAATGTTAAAGGAGAAAAATGTGCATAGATGAGCATGAGCTAAATAGTTGGTCAGGGATTTACGCAAGGAAGGAGTGGGGGGGCAGAGAGATATTGACAGTTTGGGTACTTTTTGTGGCTTGACATCATTAATGGGCTCCATGCATTTTCAAGAGAGTAATGGAACTTGAATATAAAGATGAATTAGTTTTCTGCATTTGGGTTGACAAGTTGATATTCTGTGAGGATTGATGAAGTAACATATCCAATCACCCTCCATTCAATTCAATGCTTAAATTTTTGCCAAAAAGAAAGAATTGTTTTTAATTTTTTTCAAACTCTGACAAACTAAGTGCTACTACTACTACAACACGGTATCAATATCATTCATTCATCGTTTTTGTTGAGCGAATTAAATATGCTTCATGACATGCACCTATATTTACACACACATATTAATCAGTTTTTTTTTAAATATTTTCCTTTAGTTTTTTTTTTATTTTTTTTTATTTGTTTAATTTTTTGTTTCGGTTTATAGTTTTAGCAAGGATATGTGATATGTGCTATTATTTAAGCTAAAGAAAATGGTTGCTTGGAAAATATTTTTTTATTTTTTATTTTTAGATTTTTATCAAGAAAATTTTAAAACGTGAAAATAGTGTTTTTACCCTTTTGTCTAATAAAATGCCAAAATTTGAGAAGAACTAGAATTAGAAAACATTTCAAAAACCAAATTGGTCATACTCTTTTAATCTCTAAAGCATTCTGATTTCGAATATATTTTCACCCTTGAGAAATTCTTATTAGAATTGTTTTCTTTATATATTGCATTTTAGTTTTAAGACAAGTATTTGATGAAGCTCTCTTAGCTCGAGTTTCATTAATGGACCTCTCAATAATAATTATTATGAGATTGTCCCCAATTTTATGTTGAATAATATATTTTTTTTTGTTTCTAATATTTAGAATAAATCTTAAAATTGTCTCTAAAATTTAAATTATATTATTTAATTTTTAAATTTTAAAATTATAATATTATCTTACCATTAAATCTATTAAGTATTAACAGATTATTAATGGAGTTGCACATGTAGAAATTTTTGTCCCTTGTGGCAAACCGCTCTCATACTATCGTCAGTGAGTAATTAAAAAATAAATAAATAAAGGCTAATACTAGATAATCAATAAATTTTTTAAACAACATGAATAATTACTAATCAAATCAAAACATACTACATTTTTAAATTACCCACCTAAATCTTAATATTAGAATAACCATTCGCACATTTAGTAAAATGAACATTCGATATATTTATTGTTCACATTATTTAAAATTTTCATTGTCTACCTATACTTTTCCATAAATAAATAATTGAAACAAAAAATAAGTTTAGCAAACCAAAACCCTAATTTCAACATGTTTGTTCCCTGCCCCACAACTGTCACTTTTCTCAATTTCCATATATCTTCCGTACCCTACAATTGCCTCTTCTCTCCATCACCATCTCCTCTATCCCATTTGGTTGCTACCTCCATGGCGTCTCAAGCCTCCTAAGTTACGCGAAGCAGTACCTAAGCAACGCGAAATAGTAGAGAAGCTCATCGAAGGAGAACAACCTATTATTGTGGAAAAAGGTCGGTGCATGGGACTTTCTCAACTACAGAGATTTCTAGACGCAGGTTATAGGCCGGAACTGCGTTAACTATGAGCTAAGTAGAAAATGTTGTGTTTGTTGTCGTTTGTAGCTTGAGAAACTACAATAAAAATATTGAATACCGTCGAATTTAGTATTGGAGGTTAGTAGGTGGATTTATCGGTGAATTTGGTAATAAATTTATCGGATAAAAAAGTTACTGTTGGATTCGTCTTTTCGACAATAAATTCGTCGATAATAATTGGAAGAAAAAAAAAGGAAAATTGGTACGATTATTACCGTCAAATTTGGAGGCAAAAAATACGACGGTAAGGTAATTAAATGAAACGCATTGTTTTGGTCACAGGTTGTGTGTTACTGGCGGATTTTTCTGACAGTAAATATGCCGGTAAAATTGACCCGAAAATTGAATTTGCAAACCCTTCCCCTCCATTTCTGCAACATCATCAACCTCACTTTTCTTTCTGTTCTCTTTCTCTCTCGCTGTCAGCCCCCTCATTGCTGTTTTGCTGTCATCGACCGCTTCCCACGACACCAGCCATTGTCGCCGTCGAGGAGCGTCTACCTAGATCTTGTTTCTGCTATGGTGGAGCTTGTTTCTCCCTTGCGAGTTGCTGCCTCTGTCAACTGTGATGCTACTCTTCCTCTTTTATCCAGGTATGTCTTATTCCTTTCCTTCTTTTTTTTTTTTTGACATTATTGGCATTTGCTAAATCTTAACCCTACACTTCTTTGTCCTTCGTTTTTATCTCTGAATTTCTAGTATCATTAGTTTATAGATGTGACATTGGTTGAACTCTTCACTCAAGATTATCTAATTGTTTTGATTTTTTTATTTTGTTATATTATATTTTTTTTGGAGACTTTAGTAATTTTAATAAGAATGTTGATAATAGTGTCTTGATTGTGTTAATTTGGAGGTGCCGTGCGAAATTAACATTTCAGAGTGCAAAGGTATATAATTCAGTTACTTTCTTCACTTGACTATGTTTGTATTATTGCGTGTTTGTATTTTTCTTTATTATTATTAATAATAAATTTTATTTTAGTGTTTTTATTCGTTGACATAAAATTATTCTAAGTAAATTTTTGTGTGTTGTATTTTTTTGCGCAGCTCATCATCCTAATATTAATATTGCTGTTGAGTTACTTAGACAGAATAATTTTTTATTGTTTTATTAACTATTTTCTTATTAAATAATTTGAAACTCATAATGTTGCTTGTGATTTTTAATTTTTCATTATGTGGTGAATTATTTTGTTAGAAGTTTTAAATTATGTGGTGCATTATTTTATTGAAAGTTTTCTGCTTTAAAATTTATTTTAATTTTACTAGCACAAAACTTACTTCATGAAATTATTTGATGCACTGATATGCAACATTGTGATCTAAACTGAAAGACCATGGATTCAAATCCTAGATTGACAACATAAATCTATATTTTTAAAAATTAACTAAATTATCTACCCTCGATTTATTGTAAATTTGCAATTTGGTAGCTTCATTAATTTGGAATTACATGATACTATTGCAATGGAACTCAGAGGAAATGGTAGATGTTATATAGCTATAGTGAGTGCCTTTTTGTTTTGTCAATTCTCAATGCTAAAATACTGTGCTAGCAATTTTTTGAAAATTAATTTCTAGACAGTCTTACAACTTGCAAGTATCATAAATAGTTTGTTACGGCTGATTCTTTATGTAATATAGTAGCATTAGTATAGCCTAATCTCTAATGCTTATCAATATTGCTCTTTCGATTTCTAGTTTAATTTTGTTCAATTTTTGTAATTGAGAATTTAGTGCATTTCAAATCTGCACTACAAGAAATGCACTGAATACCGTCGAATTTAGCGACGGAAGTTATCGACAGATTTAGTGGCAGATTTTTTGACGGTTACAAGTGAAAATTCTCCCTTCGAATAAGTTACCATCGAATTTAAAATTATGCCGCTAAATCCGACAGTAAATAGAGGCGCAAAAATTAATTTTATTAGCTCTGAATTTACCATCGGATTTTCCGTCAAAAAATTCAAATGGTAACAGGATTTAGTGAAATGTGTCGTTTAGGCAACGACGAACATCTTACCGTCGAATTTTTTGGCCAGTAAATCCAACGATAAATTTGGGATAAAATTCAAACGCGAAATCTTTCTCCCTCTCACTTCTGCAATCTCTTTCTCTTTCTCTCTCTTTCTCTCTCTCTCTCTCTCTTATCTATCTCTCTCTGATCCATTGAAGAATGTTATGCCGCCGCTATCACTTGGAGCTGCCGTCGCCATCGGTAAGCCACATTGTCGTCGTAGATCAGCACGTCGTTGTCACTACTGCTGGAGTCTCTGTGGAAAGCCTCCGTCATGCCGCTGCTATTGGTATCCATTGCCGTCAATCGGAGGTCGTCGCTTTGTCGCTATCACTGTGGCTGATGTTCACCGCGCCAAGGCAAGGTTGTTGTCCATTTTTTGTTGTTGTTTGTTATGTTACTAAACTCTAACTCCACCACTGTAGGTCTCACTGATGCCTTCTGTCACCACCATGCTTCCACCATTCTGTAGCCACCATCAAAGGTAATTTTTCAATAGTTTTTGTATTTTTCATATTTTTGTTTGTTTGTTTCGGATTTTTTAGGCATTTTATTAAATTATTGATTGAATTTTTTAATGAAGTGTGTGATTAGGGTTTGTTATATTAATTTAGTGCAATTAGAAATTAAATAATGTTAGGTTAGGTAGGGCATAATTTAGGGTTTGTTTTGAGTTGATGGTGTTTTGGATGACTGTTAATTTTCTGAGTTTACTATTGTTTGAGTTAATTATTTTTTGAGTTAATTAGTGTTGATTGTTATTAATTCTCTGAGTTAATTTTAGCTTGTTAATCTTCTAAGTTAATTATTGATTTATTGTTAATTTTCTGAATTTATTGTTGTTTGAATTAATTATTTTCTGAATTAATTTTGCCGAGTTGATTGTTGTTAATTTTACTAAGTTTGTTGTAATTTACTCATTTGAATATATGAACTTTGATTTGTTTGTTTAATTATAATTTATGTGTTTATTATGTTTATAGTTTGTGTATTGATCATGTTTATAGTTTGCAATTGAAGGTGCACAGTCTGCTATTTCAAAAAATGCACCTGTAGACAGTAGGTTTATGATGTAAAATCTCCAACTAGGTTTGTAGGTTGCTGAAAGTGTATAAGCTTAAATAGATATACCATTTGAGAGACATACATATGCATGTTAGTGGATTACTTGAAAAATCTGTCGGTAAATATTTTTTTAATAAATCCGCCGATAAATTCAACGGTATTCGACAAATTTTTTGTAGTGCTGATTTTTCTGCTTAATTGAATTCTCTTTTTTTTTTTAGTTTTAATAATAAAATTTGATATTTGAACTTATTTGTGAATTTTTAACTAAAAATTATAGACAAATTATTATACGAAATGGTTAATTTTAAAAATTTTGTTTTATAAATTATTAAATTCAAATATTTAAAATTATATATTGAGTTTTCAAACAAACATTTTTAAAAAAGATTAAAATTTATGTTTACCGTTGGATTTATTGTCGGTTAAATCCGCCGGTAACTATTAATTTAATTATTAATAATAAATGATATATTACCGTCGGACTTACTGAAATAAAATCTGACGGTAACAAGTTCTACAATTTTGCTAATTAAAATTTTATATTCGTAGTTAAATCTACTGGTAGTTAGCGACGGATAAAAAAAATCGCCAGTAAATAATTACCAACAGTAAATAGATTACCAACAAATTTTTTTTGGTAAATCCAACGGTATCTGGCGACTTTTTTGTAGTGAGGGTATTTGTGTGTGACTGTGCTGCTTTTTTTTTTTTTGAGTAAATTGGAGAAAAATATGGATACTTTTTATGAATTATAATACGTATTTTAAACATTTGTGATATAAAGAGTGTAGATATTATTTAATAGTTATTAATTTATATTTTTAATTGTTAAAATGTTCAATTTATTTCTATGTATTTTGATTTTATCCATTTAGTTAGCAAATTGAATTTTATATTGTAGGATTACCATGTGTTCATAACACGCAGCGGAAGAAAAGAAAGTAATCCTAAAGATCTATTTTTGTACTTAAACTTTATTCCAATAATAAACAATCAGATCTAAATACCTTTAGACGCTTTAGTAAAAACTTTATTCTTCGATTGTACGAAGACTCTATGCGTATCCACACCGAGACCAACATTTGCTGTCAACTCGTTGACCAATGGACATCTGATCTAAATTGAGAAACCTCTTGCAACTCTTTGCACACCATAAAATTCTTCTCCAAGAATTAGGCTCACATACATTTATGTGCGTAGAGGTAAAGGAATAACAACCCTTGTTATTCTCTCTGTCTTTTTAATTCCTCTACTCTTGGCATACATATATATAGTATGAGATTTGTTACTGATTTTAAATTTGATTCTCAATTCAAATTTAAATCATATCTTGTTATTTTAAACTTGAATCTTTCAAATTTATGAATCATATCATAACTCAATTTGAAACAGAATCAGTTAGGATCTCATCCAAATTTAGAATTCTAAGTTTAGAAATAGAATAACTAATTATTCTCAAATCTCATATAATATTCTCAATTATCATACTATTATTATATTCTTGGTGCTAGCAAAAAATATAATAATATTCCATTTGAATTAATATAATTATTTATTTGATCAAATCAAATTAATAATTAAATAATTCTATAGCAAAGATTAGAACACTCGTTAGTGTGTGACCCCATAGGTTCAATACTAAGCGGGTAGTAAATTAGTCATACTAAATTTACTAATCAAGGTTGGCGTCTAGCAACACTCCTCAACGACCCGATAGTATGAAGTAATATATTTTTACTAAGAACCTCAGAAGAACAAAGTATAATTCCTTCCATCTTTCCAGCTCTTGGTTAACCTTTAGAGTATGGTTTAATTGTCAAACTCTAACTTGTTACCATTATTATAATGAACTGTGAATGACATAAGAAACTCATTTCTTCATTCATTCAATCCCCTTGGCCAAGGTTTTATTCATCTCAGTCATTATAATCATAGAGCTCAAACTCTTTACCGAGAGTTGACGGATTCCTTATTGACTAATCATTAATTCTACAAGTATTTAAATCATACCCAATATCCATTCAACTAGCACCCTAGGGTATTAGGTGTCCGGAATCAAAGTATAATAAATACATTTGTTAATTACTATGACAGTCGCAGGTCAAAGGAAACTCTATTACCATGTTCATCTTGAGAATATCCTATTGACAAATATGCGGTAATTATAACCATTAGGAATTCTCAAAGTGAGTCAGTTCAATGGTCATATCTCTATATGCACCATCTATATATATAATTTAATAAATGAGATCTATTAATCTTCATCCAATGAAGACCATTATATATATATTGATCTTTTCGGATTATTAATGTCCTTTTTAATAATCATATGACCAAGAACAATTTAGATTAAATTATAAAAGATTTATCTCTCAATATTATGATCACTATCACAATGATAAATCTCTAAATTTAATCAAGGACCTTATTATATTAATATTTTAATATAATAACAATAACAAATTATTTGACACATGATTGATTGGATTGTGGTCATACTCCTTATTCCCAACATATATTAATGGTTTTATGATTTTTTTTTTAATTTAATATGAGGTATATAAATATCTCCTTAAACTATTGCAACAATTAGAAAGAGATTAGAGGAATGTAAAATTTGTTTTTGATTTCGTAATTAAATTATGGTATAGATATGTGAGATTGAATGATTTTTTTTTTTATTGTAGTAGGAAAAATTGGCAAATATTAAAGTGAGATTTATGTGTTTGTAGTAGCACTAACTCTGGTAGAATGGAGTGATGGACACTTGCACTAATCTTGCTGTGTGAAAGAATAGCAATCATAAAATTTGTGTGATTTTTATTGCAATGATCGATGCTAGAGTTTAGGGTAGAAGAATGTGAAAGGAAACAATAGTTTTTGGTAAAACAAAAATAGTAATTTACATAAAAAAAACACCTCTCGGATGAGAGGGTTTTAGCCTTTTAGGATAATTGGTTTTTAGCCAAAAAAAGACCAGTATGCTTTGAAAAATTGAATTTAAATATAGTTTGAAGTAATGAAGCAGCTAAATTGAACTGGTTATTGTTTTGACTTCAAGAATGATAAGATATTTGGAATAAAAATATATTGGTAAAGTAGTACACAAAAAAAAGGTATATTAGTAAAGTATTATATTATTTTAATTTTTAACGTTTAAATTAAGTCCTAATTTTATTCCTAATATTTAAAATATTTTATTTGTATTCTAAATATTTTATATATTTTGTTATGTTTTAGTTTTCTGATCAGAATTAATTTTTTTTCTAAAATTACATTTTTTATTGTTATTTTTTTCACTTATTATTTTGTTATTTTCATTCTCAAATCACTACAATAACTATTATGACCACTATAATTACGATTTTGATTACTATCTAAAAAAAAATTATAATGAAAAAAGTGTATTTTTAAAAGATTTTTTTTTTTAATTTTAACCAAATAACTAAAATAAAATGAAATGAAACAGTTGGAATAAAATATAATATTTAAAATATTAGGAAGAAAATTATGACTTAACCATACTTTACCCAAATATGTTTTAAGAAGCCGACAAAATGAAAACTTAAAATTATTTTCCTTTTTGAATTTTGACAAATGATATCATACATTATGTATTTAATTTTGTTATAGAGTGATATATGATAAAATATGTTTCAAAGATAATTTTTAAATCAACTTATGTATCTACTACCTCTCTAAACAAAAAGGAAGCAAGATCGTGTTTTTATGAACTAAGGTTTCCGTCTCATCTATGTAGTGCTAGCTAGCAATAAAATGGTGGGAAAGAGAGAGACCGAAGAATAATGGTACAATTAAGATTATAAGAAGAGAAAGATATGTAAGTTATAATTATTCAAAATAAAGTACTTGCTAGCTCCATTCATGGCTGAAATTGCATCAATTGCAAAAAATATAGGTTGCTGACATCTTTCTTGGATCATCAAAATTGAAAACCAAAGTCGTACATGATGAAATGAATGTGCATGTGTGTGTCCAGTTGCTCTCTCGCTTTGCATTTGCTCTTAACGCACACGCACTTACAACATTCCTGTGGGTTTCCAATGGCACTCTTTATGGGAAGAAAATGGCAATTCAAATTAATACATTTATTATAAGAAACAAAAGATCTTCAAAGCAGATGGCAAAGACGATATTCCCAATTTACTATTGTCCTTCAGTTTTCACTATTATGTCTTTTACATTATATTTGTTGTCATACTTTATTGCTTCACTTAAGTATTCATTGTGGTATTTTACCTATATGTATATTTATGGATATATGTGTTCATTGGGCCTTAGGCCCCTTTGACTATTAAAAAAAATACATATGTTCATTCATGTACCTCCTTTATTTTATTATTAATTTAAATTTAAAAAATCATAACATAATATAAAATAAAAGGAAAAAAAAAAAAAGAAGTGAGCTTATTTGTTGTGAACAATATTTGTATATACATAACACCACCAATGCAACAAATCCGGAATTGGCTCAACGATTTACATAAATACAAAAAATGACATATATATATATATATATATATATATATGAGGTAATTTATATTATAAGATGAATGGAGATTAAAATTATATAGATATTTTAAATAGAAATTGGTTATATGTCTGTCTTAAATAATAGATCTGTATAAATTAAATCAGGCAAGCTCAATTTACGTAATTATACGGTAAATAATAAATTCAATTCGATTTATCAACAAAGTAAAACATCCAAGTAAATTTAAATTATTCCTATTCAATTTACTAAAGTAAGTGAAAAATTGCATCTAGACTAAATTTCTTGCTAAATCTAATTAATTAGCCCAATTCAATTTACTATTATAAGAAATACATCATAAATCGAATCAGTTCAACTCGATTTATTATAGTAAAAATAATTAATGTGGAACACAACCCTTCTATTTAAGTGGTGGTGGCGCTTTTCAAAGGATGAGTGTCCGCTGCAGAAGAAGGTGATTTGCTCTTGTAATAACCTGAACCTAAATGTGTTATTGTCCTCTCAGGTTTTGCCTGTCCGGGACCCCTAGAAGGATATCTGCCAGATATCAGCAAGTAAGACAGAAGATGATTACTGGGTTGGCTACGGAGGTTGGTGATGAGAGAGGGACTCGGTTTTGGGAGGATGTCTAGCTACGTGGTGGTTTTCTGAAAGATCAGTTTACGAGATTTTTCTCAGTTTCAAACCAAAGAGGATCTGTTATAGGGGATTGTGGGTTTTGGGATGGCGTAGAGTGGATATGGAACTTCTTCCAATGGAGGCGAGAGCTATTTCAATAGGAGTTGGATCTAGTGAACCAGTTGCATGATACATTAAAGCTGGTCAAACTGGTTTATGACAGAGAGTATAGAGTTGTGTGGAAATTTGATAAACAAGGAGTCTTTTCTACTAACTCTTTTGTGCAGGTATTACAGGCGGAAATAATTTCGGAGGATATAACGAGTATAAGAACCGCAATTAATCAACCGGTTAATTAAGTAATAAATATTGCCCAAAGTAGGATCTAAAAAGTTAGAGTGAGAATTTGAGGATTTAAATGTGATTTTTGGACTCAGTAGGTCTTTCTGAGTCAGAAAATGTGTTTTCTGCAAAAAACTGTGAAAACTGCGAACCGGTAGTTGAACCGATTCAAGTCTGCCCAGTGGCCAATGCTGCGTGAGAAAAAGTTAAAACAGTAAAAAACCTTAGAAAAATGTTAGAAATGGAAAATCGGGCGTTAATTTTAAAGGTTTGGCCCGAAGTTGGGACAAACGGGTTAAAAACACTAATAGGTTGGATCGGGCCCAAGTTGGGCTCAAGCCCAACATATATAAGCACTTAAGTGAACCCTTTTCACCCTCAAACATAACACACACAGCAAAAAAGAAAAGAGGGAGAGGAGAAGAAATAGAACACTATTCATTTCCATCTTCTCAAGCTCATATCTTGAGCTATAGAGCTCCGATCGTCGCACTGTTTGCGGCTACGCGTTCTTTGTGAAGAGCTCTACAAAATCCACCCAAGAAAATGGTAAGGAAAGCTTGAATCTCCCTCAGTTCTTCTCTTCAAAATTTTGAGTTCTTAGGGCTTTTGATTAAGTGAGTTTTTGTGATTTTGGATGTTTAGGTTCACTCTAATCCTTCCTTAGCATTGGATTTTGGCTACCAAAGCTATTGGAAAAGGTAAGAGGCATTAAACCCTTGTGAGATTATATTTATGTTGAGCCCTAGGTTGATTTGTGATGGTTTATGTATATATAGCTTGAATAATTGTGAGTTTGGAGGCCTTTGGTGATTGTTGGTGGCTTGGATTGTATCTGTTCCCTGATACTTGAGATCTTGATACAAACTTGATTTAAAATCTTGTTAAAAAACCCTATCGAAGTTACCAAAAATCAAGTGAAATAAATTGGCACACCTGGTGAGACCTTGGGTTAAGTAACTTGTCAAATCTTGCATGCGATTACACAGTGGCAAGTTAATAATGACTAATAGAGCCTCTACTTCAACTGATATGTTGAATAGGGATACTTTTGAAAATACAAGAGGCCCAGAGGCAGAGGCAGAGGCTGGTCCCTCAAGTCGAATGACGAATCCTGTTATCATAGAGGAAATTCTGTCGACTGTACCCAGTACATGGCCTCCATACGGATTGCTTCCAAATTATTCTCCACCATTGGAGAATCTCAACAAGGGATATATAGGAGGTACAACCACAACAAAGAATAACCCATTGTATAATCCTACACCTCCTATAGGATATCCTTCAGTGGGTATGCTAGCCAATTATAATCCTAATATGGCAAATTATAATGCTTATTTATATTCGATGAATAAACTCCCATATTTAGGGTCGATAACTATGTCCTTGCAACCTAATATAGCAGTACCAATGTTGTTTTGACACAAGGTACAAGGGCAACCCTAGTAAGGTTGCTAGTTGGTGGAGGACATGCCTCCATATTTCTAGAGATGTCGAGACAAGTTTCTATCAGAACAACGTCTCCTAAAACGGTCGAGTCTTTGGCTATGTTTAGACAAAAATTTGATGATAGCCATCATGATTTGGTCAATATGCTTACATAACAGTTGGCTACAATTTTGAATTCTATAATGAAAAATAATAATGCAAGAACAGAGCAGATAGCTCGACCTGTCGATGATATTGCAGGAGCAATCAATCGACCGTTTATAACACCAATAGGTGGAATGCAGGGTAATAATCCTCCATTAATGTTAAATAGAGGAGATGATCTAAATAGAATTTTGAACAAGGCTAGAGCAAACAATGATGCTGAAGCTTATGGTCAAAATATAACCCAAACTATCAAACAGATTTTAAATCGAGCAGGGTTAAATATTGGGGGTGACAAATCAACCCTATTTTATTTCTCCCTTTCCAGATTATGTCTTGCAAGACAAACTTCCTAGATAAGTCAAAACTCCCAAATTCCTCACTAAGTTTGCACGTGAAAGTGGAGAGTCGACAGTCGAGCATATAGCTCGCTATACAGTCGAAATTGGTGAGTTAGCTGGTAATGAATATTTAAAAAAGAGATATTTTCTCTTTTTTTTTTTGAAAAATAATGCATTCACATGATTTTCAAATTGGCAGCCTAACTCGATCCGTAGTTGGGTTCAATTAGAAAGGAGCTTTCATGATCAATTCTTTAGAGGTGAAATTAAAGTAACTTTGTTTGATTTATTTATGGTAAGAATGAAAAAATTTGAGTCGATCGACGACTATTTGATTCGATTAAATAATATGAGAAATAAATATTTTACTCCTCTTCCTGAACCTGAAGTAGTCAAAATGGCCATCAATGGTCTCGATTTCAATATTGAAAAGAAATTAGTGAACCAGCAACTCCTCAACTTGGCTCAGCTGGCTGATAAAGTTGAACAAATTGAAAAGTTGAATAAGGAAAAAGAAAAACTTGAGTCGAGAAAAAGAAACCTTTTCTTTAATAAAAAAGTAAATTATTAATTATGTCGACTGTATTAGTGAAGAAGAGTCGAGCAATGAGTCTGCCTTTGCTGTAGAATTAAAAGATGGACCCCACATGTGTGTCAATCTCTTAATCTAGCAAAAGACAAATCTCCTTTGACAAGAGAAAGAAGTTACTCTTTCGAATTGACAAAAGCTGAACAAATTTTTGACATGTTATTGAAAGATAAATAGCTTGTACTCCTTGAAGGAAAAAGAATGTTATCTATTTCTGAAATTAGAAATAAAAAGTTTTGTAAATTTAATTAAGTCTCCGGGCATTATACTAATAATTGTGTTCATTTCAGGGACCTGATACAAAAGA
The DNA here is from genome assembly GCF_059453495.1 of Arachis ipaensis. NCBI lineage: Eukaryota > Viridiplantae > Streptophyta > Magnoliopsida > Fabales > Fabaceae > Arachis > Arachis ipaensis. The sequence goes on along the minus strand of NC_142440.1, from coordinate 136,557,681 downwards.
CAATTGCTGATGGTCGATTAAAGTTTGTAGAGAAACCTAAGATGAAAGTGGATTCTGATCCTTTTAAGGTCACATCGAACTTTGCAGAAATAGAGGAATTGACGTTCTCGATTAACATGGCCTCTGTCGCGCCTATTGAAAAAAATGGTCAGTTCAAACTCGACATATTCGAAACAGAAAGGCCCATCTATTGAAAGGCAGGAGAGGACCTGTTGGATTTTTTGCTAAGGCAAAGAGAAGAGGAAGAAAATGTTGCTATTTGCCCTCGATGCAGTGCTTTGTTTGACACCTCAGTTGCGAAGGCTTTTAACTCATACAAAAAGTGTCAAGAACATGTTTCTTAAGAAGAGCTGAGACAAGCTCGACTGAAACAGGGAAGTAAGGGTCAAGACCTTGTAAATGTCCCTATTAAGCAACAGATGCATACGGTGGTCACAGTTGATTAGAAACCCCAAGGGGTGTCGAGTCGAACTAGACTTCCAGCTGCCAATGTGTCGAACAATAAATGGGTGCAGAACAATGCTCCAAACTACTCAAGGAACTACAACTTTAACGTTCCTAGAGGAGGTTTGGGAAATTAGGCTGGATACCAAAAAATAGCCACCTCTCAGCGAGGAGCAAGAAGAAGAGGTAGCAGTTGAGATAGGTCTCGACGTAACTTTTCAGACAGAGCTCCCTTCATTCCAAGAGTTGTGACTCAAGCAAAAAAGGGATATGTCGACATAGAAGGTCCATATTCTGAGTTGGGTAAAGACAGTAAGTCACCAAATAAGGAGGAACAAAAAGAGGATAAAGCATCCTCGACCCAAAACCAGGAATCAAGGGGTGTGTCGAAAGAAACACTCATGACCAAGCCGATTTCTAAGTCAAACGAAGATGAGGAAGCGTTAACAGAGACTTGCGTCCCTATATTTGAAGATGACTTGGGTGTCATGTTTGGTAAAATTGGTTTTGGTTATGTAGCAACAATGTCGGTACTCCCTTTTGAATTTTAGGATGACTCTGAAAGCCCTTAGAGTTGTCTTGAAGGGGATGATGATGATGCCATTCCAGGAGACGAGTGTAGGTTTGTTGAAAATGGTTTAATCAAAGAGGGGTTATTTGAAAGGCCTAATGAGATAACCAAGGGTCATCTTCAATCTTTACATATCAACGCCAAGGTGGAAGGATTATTGATCAATCGCATCTTGGTCGATGGAGGAACATCAATTAATTTGCTACCTGAGAGCATGCTTCCATTATTCTAGAAAACAGTCAAAGATTTGATTAAGACAAATTTGGCTATTATTGGATTCGATGGTAACTCCACAACTGCCGTGGAAATGATCCCACTCAGGATGAAAGTAGGAAGTGTCAAATGACCCACGGTATTTATAGTGGTGCCTACCAAGGCAACCTTCAATATGCTATTGGGGAGAGATTAGATCCACGAAGTAGGGACGATTCCCTCAGATCTGCATCAAAAGTTGGTGCTCTAGAATGAAGATAGAAGGATTGAAGAAATTGAAGCTGACGATAGCCCTTGCTATGTCAAACAGATGAACGTCAGCTTTAAGGAATATCATACTAGTGTTTCGACCACTAGATATTGATATGAGAACCTTTGACCCAGCTCTTATCAAAGGCTACCATGTCGGGACCCGTGATATGAAGTTGGTCCGTAACGCCAAAGAAAGTTTGGCCACAATATCTACTTAATGGATATATCGAGCCATTGGACTCGACTCTCAGCCTATATGGTTGAGAAGAGGGAGTGCACAAAGAAATGTACACTAGATTGTATATATGATCTCAACTCCTTAGGGTTTGAGAAGTCTGATTTATTTTCAAAAGACTTGCACAATAAAACAGTCAAAGTACAAGACCTTCTCGAGGAAGTCAAGATTGGTGGAGAAGCTTGAGTTACATATGTTAGCAAATACTTATATCCTATTTTTAAGGAGAAGCGAATCGAAGTGCTGAAGAGATATCACGATTGTTTTGCTTAGCAATATGAAAAAATGCCTGGGTTAGACCGATCTTTGGTCGAACATAAGCTTCTCCTTATTGATAATGCTCAACCTATAAAGCAAGCTCCTAGACTTTTTGCACCTGAAATCATGGTTAAAATCAAAAGGGAGGTCGAACATTTGTTGAGAGCTGGTTTTATTTGAACAACCAGGTATGTCGAATCAATATCTAATATTGTACCTGTCCTTAAGAAAAATGGAAAGCTGAGGGTGTGTATTGATTTAAGGAATTTGAATAAAGCGACACCAAAGGATTAGTATCACATGCCAATTGTAGAGATGCTGATCAACTCTGTAGCAGGAAATGAAATTTTGAGCTTCATGGATGGATACTCAGGATATATTCACATATTCATATTCCAGGAAGATGTGTCGAAAACAGCTTTCCGATGCCCTGGGGCCATTGGTACCTATGAATGGTTAGTTATGCCATTTGGACTAAAGAATGCTGGGGTAACTTACCAAAGAGCTATGATTTCTATTTTCTATTATTTTATTGGTAAATTTATGAAAATTTACATCGATGATGTAGTGGTGAAGTCGGAGTCGAAACAATCTCATTTGAATAACTTAGAAACTGCTTTTAAACAAATGAGATATCATCAACTCAAAATGAACCCATTGAAATGTGCTTTTCATGTATTTGCAGGAAACTTTTTGGGATTCATTGTGCAAAAAAAAAAAAAAGAATAGACATCGACACTAACAAATGCAAAGTTATCTTTGACTTATCACCTCCCAAAAACAAGAAAGAACTTCAATCTTTCTTAGGTAAAGTGATTTTTCTTCGACGTTTCATTTTAAACTAATCAGGAAAAATAAGGATATTTACTCCTTTGTTGAAATTGAAACATGGAGAAGAATTCAAATGGGAAGGTAAATACCAACAAGTATTCGACCAAATCAAGTAATATTTGACTTTACCACTGATCTTTGCTTAGCCTTATATTTTTCTTATACTAAGCTGAAAATGTAACACCCTACCATACTTAATCTTATACTTAAGTCATAAAACTGAGGTGGTGAGGTATTACAACCTCTAAAAGTAAAATTATATATAAAATATAGTTGAAAAAGAGGTTTATCTAGGAGTCTTGAAGAAAAGTTATTGAACGAAATACAAGCAGAACAATGCAACACTCACGATCAGATAGAATTAGAAAGGTAGATAAGATCGAACGAAAAAGATAATATATATATATTCCAAATATGCAATTAACAAGCTCTAGGCTCGGCCTGCAAAGCAAAGACCGACCAGAGTATACATATACATATATATACACCCCAAAGTAACCCAAAACAGAAAACCAACAACCTGTTTTTTCGAGTCAACCTCTAAAATGGACAAACATAAAATACAAGGTGGAGAATCTATATACATATATAAATATAAACAAAATACAATCCTAAGTTCCAAGAGTTCTTCACTTCCTTAGAGTCTCCAGAATACACCGTGTGGTGCTTTTCAACCTGCATATGAAAAACAAGAACACGAATGGAATGAGAATCGGAGGTTCTCAGCATGGTAGTGGTGCCCACATACATAATATATAAGGTCCCGAAAAAGTCAAAGGCAATACTAGAACTGTGACACTCAATTTTTAAAACTTAAGGATTTAAAACAGTAGCCATAAGTGGGGTAGCTCTCTAATTTTCTTAATCTTAACTAAACTCTAAGTTGAACCCACAACTATTCACCTTCCTCAACCATCCTCCAAAACACCGGTAGAACCACACAGACAAACAAAACAGACAATGACAAACACAAACAAAATACAGTTACAGCAGGTAGTGAATATAATAGATAAGCATGATAATCACATAGGCAAGCCCAATTAAATGCACGATCAAACAAAACATGCATATGCACATGATGATGCCTGCCCTATGGCTGATGATATCATCTGTCGGTTATATAGCCAACCTGACATGTTTTGGCAGCTAACCATGGACAAAAACACCCATGCGGAGCAAGTGGGTTTGAGCTACAACTTCCTTGCTACTACCCGCTTAACCCAGAGCGAGTGGAAGAACCACTACTAGCGTTACTATCCAGGCAGGTGTTTAAAAGCTCAACCTGGAGCAAGTGGAATAATCTACTACTACTACTACTACTACCTAGGCATCACAATCACTGACCTGGAGCAAGCGGGATGAACTACAATCCTTGCTACTTCCCAAGTATCACAAACATACATCTATTCATTCTTAATTGATTATCACCATTATCACATCTCAGACATTGATCTGGAGCAAGAGGGACGAGCCACAATCCTTGCTACTGCCCAAGTATCACAAACATACATTCAGTCAATCTCAATTCATATTATCAATTATAACTCATCAATATTTTTTTATTCTCATTCAGGTCATATTCATTATTCTCAATAATTCATCGCAAGACTTAGCATTTCCCACACTTCTCAACTTACATCACCCCTTCACAATCTTTCTTCACTCGTAAGTTATTATCCTCTCAAGGTTCAACTCCCTCACTGTAATTAAAACTAAGTTTTAGGGTCTTAGAGAGTAAAAATAGAGGCTTCAAAGCTTGAAATCACACTTAAATCACAAAAACTCATTGTTGCTGAAAACAGGGTCCCGCGTACGCATGCCATGTTGCGCATACGCGAGGGTGTAAATTTTCTCACTTGTGTACGTGAGCCCCCTTGGCTCAAATTGATTTCTCACGTCACGTGCATATGCCTGCGTACGTGAGTTCTGCAGGTTAGGTAAAAATTTATTAAGTGCTGTAGAATCCACTTTACACACCAAATTTTTGACGGGCATTAACTTCTTTGTTAAAAATCATTTTTAACCGGTTCTTCGAACGACGTGAACTTCACGGATCTAATTTTCATATGAAACAAGTTTGGAAAAAATTGTGGGTCTGGAAGCCGAGTTATGGCTCGCCAAAGTTCGGCCAAAATTCAGTTTTCTTTATCAGAAACATCAACCTCTATTTTTACTAAGTTTTCCAACTCAAAACCAACATTCTAAGTTTTTAATCACCTAAAACAAGCTAAATTCAATCTTAACCCTTCTCATACATTTCACAACCCACCAATATACTTACTCATCAACTTCAATCCCAAGAACTCATAATCAAACATAATTCCATACTCAAACATTAAAATAGCATTATTATTCATTCAATATATCATCTCATCAACCTTCCATCACACTCATATCATTAGCTAACACAACATAACTCATAATCAATCTTATAATCAATCCTCAACATTTACATTCTCAATCCTGACAATCCAAAATCCCACAATACATTTTAATCCACTCGTCAATCATCTTTCATAACTCTTCCATATTCACATACATATATTAATTCTCAAATTCATTGCACACATATACATATTAGTTCCATAATCACCTCAACAACCAAACATTCAATCCAAACTTATCCTATAGTCATCTAGCCTAAGTTTTCATGACACATTACATATTATATACGAGAAATCAAAACCATACCTTGGCCGATTCCTCATTAAACTCAGAATACCTCAAGCGTTCACGCACCACAAGCTCCACCACTCCATCCTGTCACCAACGAATTCAGCCTCCAAAGTTAAATAGCAGTCGAACCATGCATATAAATGGTAAATATCTTAAAAAATACCATTGTCACTAAAACAAAGTAAGTCGAGAATACTAAACAGAATAAGTGCAAAGAAAGGTAGAGTAAGCTCCTAAACATGAGTTTCAAATCCTCTTGACGTTGGTCCAGGTTGGAGGACTCTTGCGCTGCTTCTTGAGTATTAGTGGCTCGAGTGACTGCTTCCACTAAAGCAACTCGACTTGAAAGTTTGGAAGCATGAGCCCTTTCAATCGTTTGCAGTCGAAGAAAGATAACAACATTAGTGGATGCAACTTTATTTTTTCCTGATCTTAGATCAGCCAATTCTCTCTCAAAGACTGCAATCTTTATTGCAATCTTTGAGACTTATTCGTGTTATATTTTTTTAGCTGAGTATCACATTTAGTTAAAGCTTCAAGTGTCTTTCTTAGTTCTTGGTCAACATCATGGATTTTGCAAACATGGGAAGGGACGTCCTCAATAAATGAGCTAAGAGATGAATGTATATCGGAAGAAATACGTTGATTGAGAAAAGCAAGTGCATCAATAAGTCGAGCCTTTAGGAAAGTATTTTCATCTATATCCTCAATGGAATGGTCCAAACAATCAAGAACAATGTTGAGTCTATCGATAACTTGAGGATCTGGACTCGTGAGCACAAGGGAAGTGACTTTTTCTATAACCTCTTCTTCTTTGGTCGACACTGCCTGAGTTGACTTCTCAACTTGAGGGATAATAGTGCTCAGCTCTGGACCAGAAGACATCCCTATAGTTTCTTCATAGGAATAAACCTGTCGAGTTTTAGACAGGATATTTTCCAGGTCAAAGTCGACGTCATCGAAATTCAAATCTCCAGCTTCTGGAGAAGGAACATTAAAAGGTGGTTCCATGTCTTGATTGACGAATTTTTGTGTCGATAGTATGGGAATAGTATCTTTGTCGATGAATTTCTGTGTCAATCGTCCAGAAACAATAATGGCAGTTGCAGAAGTCGAACCTAATCCATATGTAGGCCCAAATTCTTGGTGAGTTTTAGCATCACTGGGAACAGGCATATAGTGAATCTGAAAAGGGCAAAAATATAAAGATTAGGTGATAGATGAAAGAAACTTAATGTTGAATATCTAAACAAAAGGAAGTACCAGATGAGAAGATGTCGAAATATGAGATGCTCTTCTCGACGATGGATTCTGAGTCGAAGTTAGAACAGGAGTAGATGGACTAATAGCCTGAGTAGTCTAAATAGGCTGAAGGAATTCTGTTTTAGCATAAACTGACTGATCCACTCCTTGATAAGGAGGATCGTTGATATTAGCAGCTTGAGAGTAAGTCCCTTTCTAGGATTGCTTCGACTACCATATATTAGAAAAAATAAAAATTGCAAGTACAAGGTGAAAACAGTTACGACAAACATCATTATATATACGTTTGAGGTTGTAGGTCGAACTTTTTGAAGCTTTGGTGGTCCATCTCCTATCAGAATATCAATAGGACCACGCTTCTTAGAGGTAAGGGTTGTACCACTCAACCTTCCTCTGCTTCATCTTCCCCCTTGTTTAGTCTTTCTCTTAGGTGGTACGTCCTCATTAATATCCCAGTTTTCCTAAACTGGTTGTGGGTCAGCAGCAACTTTAGTGATGGTTGTCTGTCGAGTAACTAAAGAAATCGAAAAGTAAGGTGAGTCGAGTATCAACATGATGCCTAAAGAAGTACGAAGTACTTGAAAAGAAATTAAAGATTTCTTCTATATGTTCACCTTTGGTTTTCTTTGATGCTATTTACACAGTAGAAAAAACCATATTAGAGAGGGCTTGGTTGATAGATGTATAGTAAGCAGAAAAATACTTTAACCACCACTCATGAAAAACAGGAGTCAACAAGAAATAACAATTGATATTCAGATATTGGTATTGAGTTGACATTCTTTGGTGGTTTATCTCTAACATATTGTCTAATTCTTTTGTCTCTGACACCTCACGGTGAATCATTTGGGCCTTAGAGTCAAGATACTAAGGAGAAGGTAGGGCTTGGGTTAAGCTAAATTGTCGGACTACATACTGAGTAGAATAAATGACTAGTTTCTTTTTAAGAGGCCAGGTCGACTCATGAGGTTGTCCGACAGGGAGAATTTGAGAAGTGTTCTATTCAAGGAACGACTCATTAAAACCTAGGGAACGTTATGTATTTCCAAAAAAGCGCGCGTCATTTTAAATGATGTGTAACTGTCCTTTCAATTTTTGAGAATTTGAAAAGGTTGAATGTGTCTGATACAAGAAATACTAAAACTTGTATTTTTGAATAAAATGATAAGTTTTAAAGTGGTAATTTGTTGGTACGAAAAATGAATTTTTTTCGATAAGAAGGTGTTTCTACTGCCAATGGTTTTGACTACAGAAGCAGTGTTTCGATTACAGAAGCAGAAACGGATAAGCTGATGTCAAAGAAAGATGGTACAAAGAGCGTCGAAGTCGAATGTTAGTTACTGCCTTTCTTTGAGAAATAAAGCTTGCTACTCGACCTTCAAGTTGAGTGGAGGACATGGGTGCGAAATTTGAGGAGCAAGCTGAAAAAATATGGGACTTAAAGACCAAGGAAGACGTGGGTGTCAAAACTTGGGGGTCAGATTCTTCATAGTCAAGGCAAGGTCATGGCTGAAGGAGGAAATAAGATCGTGGACAACATGCTCCATGGCAAGTCTATCTCCATGGTTTATAAATAGTAGAATCTCAGAAGAATTTTGGGACTTCTTCAAAAACACTAGATCATCACAGATAAGCCTCTGCCAAAATTTCCAGTCCCAGCGACGCAATGGAAGACCATGGAGCACAAGTGCATGAAAGTGTTGCAAGTCCACTTTTATTTGTTTTTCTTTTATTTTCTTTTTCCATTTCTTTTCATTTATTTGCTTTCTTTTCATTTATTTGCTTTATGCGTTTTATTTTTACTTCTGTTCTTCAAGCATTTTTGCTATCTTTTAATTGCAATTTTAAAGCTTCATCTATTTTATTGCAATTCTTTATTATATGCCACAATTCAAGCATCTCATATATTGACACAAACGCTAAGTAATTTCTGGGTCGAACCCACTCCTTTTCAGAAAAGTCGTATCTACTGCCAATACTTAAGATCTTAATACATGCTTGATTTGATATCCTGTCAAGGTTACTAAAAATCAAGTGAAACAAAGGTGTTTCAGGAAAGTTTCATGGTATCACAAGTTCAAGAATTCAGATTTATACACACTCAAAAAAATCGATATTTACAACTATAGCTGGACGTGATCGGTGCTTAATAGAATATGCCAAATTCAAGTTAGTCTTATGAAAATTGAGTTTGACTCATAACTTGATTCTTTAATAATCATATCTATTTGTAAAGCTTAAATAAATTTGCAAAGCTTGCGAATTGGTTCGAATGCATAATAATATAGTTCAAATAAAATGCACATAATTTATAATTATATATAAATCAATTATAACTTATATATTAAAAATTATTATTTATATATATTATTATTTATCAATTATAATTTATCTTCTCTATCAAAATTATGTATATAAATTATATATATTAATATTATTATTAATTAATTAATTAAAAATATAAAATACATTAATATCTATTAATATAAATATTTAGAATAAGTAATATATTGTTTAATTTTTATATATAATTGAGCGAATTTACTAATTATTAAATTGAACTTAAGAAACTTAAATTTGACTCCTTTAATATATAAGTTTAAATTCTAACTTAACTGCTTACAAGTTCATATATAAACTCAATTTATGTAATTATTAACAAATGGGTTCGAACTAACATACACATTGTCTTGATTCATTTTCAATCCTGTATGGTTACAAATAACTATTAAGTACACTAACTTATTATTCTGCCAACATCAATTTGCATATGTGATGTCCAAATTTTAGGGGTTAAATTTATACTCCGAAGAAGAAGAGGGCAAAAGTGTAACATCGTCATAAAGAGCATGCATGACGAATGATGATGCATATTTGGATGAGATATTCTCTATATTGATTTTTTTCTTCTTTTCGTAATGATGGATATTCCCTATATTGTGTGGGATTTGACACTCAATTTTGGAACAAAGCAGGCCCATTTGGCCTACACAAGACAAAATATTTCCTTGACTATTGAAGCATTTGAATTTGTTGGTCAGATGAGATGCAACTTTATGTTATATTTTCTCTTCTATTCCCCTGAACGGAGGTTCCCCAATTTGGGAGTCTATTACGCATTTTTACTATTTCTAGTCCAAGTTCAAAAGCATATATATACTTAGAGTTAGTATTCTTTTCGGTCGCAAATAATTTTTTTCAAAGAACAAAACATCCCAACGATTCTAAATGATCAAATTGGTCTCAATAATATAATTTATTAATTGATTTAGTTCCTGCAACTGACTGATAAACAGTAACGTAATATTGTGTCAGTCTAATATTTCACATGAATTTTGTTTGACCAAAATGGATACTAATTAATAGATTCTTGCAGTCACATAGAATACTAATTTGACACATCATCATGTTATTGTATACCAACCGATTACAGGGATTAAATTGAGTAATAAATTATATTGTTGGAAATCGATTTGATAATTTAAAATCTATAAAGAGTACTTTGTCCTTTTAAAAAAATGGTTAGAAACAGAAAAAGATATTAACACAATAACACCTATAATTATTAATAACCAATATACTATTAATTAAAAGGGTCATTTTGGCCGAATCCAAAAAAGTGTACAATATCCGGACAATATAATTATATATTTGGAAAATTAATATTAAGAGGGAACCTCTAAAAAAGAAAAAAGAAGAAAAGTTATTATCAAGAGAAAATCTCTTAAGACAAAGAAAATTATTATCATCATTATTTTATCATTATAAGAAAGAGTTCATCAGATCACATTTGGGTGAAACAAACTTACCAATCAACCAATCAAAAGAAGAAACAAGAAACAACAAAATACCTATTCTATTTCTATGTTATTTTTGGCATAGTTATCAATAACTATAGGAATTAACCAACACTTTACTCACTGAAATTATTAAATGACCTATCAATATTGTTTATCACCTCCGCTGTTTTATTCTTATATCAACAACTAATCACTTCTTGCGTTTTCTTTTTTCATTGGCACAACCCTAACTTTTAAAGTGTTGCTTTATATATGGTATTTAAAATGGTACTTCAGATATAATAAACATAAATTTATAGATAAATAAATTAAAAAAAATAGAAATTAGGCAATGAGCTTAAGAATCTATTATTGTCCTACTCGTAAACAGAATGACTTAGACGGAAATTTTTTAGAATTAGACATAGATCATCAAAAATACGATTTATATCAATATTTTCGAAAAATTTGGAACAGTACAACCTTATTCTTCTTCTTATTTAAAATTCAACCATACTCTATCCGCGATTTGAGAATTTTTCAATCCTAACCCTACTTGTATCTTAAAGTTTTTCACCCAATCCTACTTGACCCTATTTGCAACAAATTATTTTTTTAATCAAATATAATATTTAATTATTTCATATTTCATAAACATACTAATAAAATAAAAAATATAAAATTAAATGTATATTAAAATTAAAAGCAACAAAATTATAATAAAAATTCATGTTAAAGTTACAAAAGAAAGAGGATGTGGGTTTGATATCTATCAATTATTCACTGTATATGTATGATTCCGCTAACCCAACTAGCGGAATCCAACTAGAAGGATAGCCAACTAGAGCCAACTAGTTGAAAAACAGAAAATTTATTAAAAAAAAAAAAGAAAAAATAATTTTTCACTATCTTAATTTTTCGAATTTCAAAATTAAAAATACAAAGAATTGACTTGAATTGACTTATGTTGTAGTTGGCTCCCTAAACTTTTCTATATATATAATATAATTTTTAACTACACACTATAATATATTAAGGGTATAAGTTAGTCGGGTAGGATTAGACCTAAATCCTCACCCGATCATGCTATTGCTCAATCCGTTCGACTCAACTCGATTCATTGCAGATGAAATTGTCAACTCTACTTAAATGAATTAAATTGAATTAGATACCTACAAATAGCGTTAGTATTATCAATCCTATAAGGATGGAGTCTATTAACGCACTGATCTCTTTGATTTCTTTGACATGTACTTGCTTAGACTAATATATAAAAACATTTTTATAGTCTCTTTTTTGTGGAACTAAGTTTAAAACATAAATTTAAATATACAATATTTTTCAATAGTGTCATTAATTTCATTCTTCGCCTAATTCTTCCTTTTTCGTGCTTAAAAACAAGAGAGATCAGACCATATCAAATAGGATAGTTAAGTGTTGTTGATAAGTACATTTCATATATTTAATTGAATTGATTATTGTGTTATGCACTTCTTTACTTTTGTTCACTCACTTTCTTTTATTCCTTGGTTGGGTAGACGAAGAACTTGTAGTTGCAACACTAGAAGATGGAGGCTCCTAATACTATAATAAAACCAAAATCAATCTATTTGAATAGGCATTATTTGATATAATCATATATCAATAACTTAAACATATGTTCTTAGTCCTAATGTTTATAACATAGAAGTTTTATGATGTTATTTGATTGATAAACAGGGACTTTATATCCAAATCAGACATAAGTAATTTATACCTTGAACCACAGGTTTGAAATTGCTGTGCATCTAGGATGATAATGGTCGAGACACCAATTTCACTTGCTTCCATATATTTGGCATGTTTAGCTTGCAAAAATGACTCCATTTTTGGCAAAGACAGTTAACTTTTATTCATAAAATAAATAAAAGGTATGGTGTATGGTCCATCTAAGACTACATAGAGGGAAATAAAAAGAAGGGATCCACCCAAAAATTAGAAACACTTGATGATTTATTACATCTTGCTAAGAAGAAGTACAAGCTAAGCTGCTAAGGGACATTTCCTTCACGAACGGCACGATGGCCGTGGAGCTCTTCTAACCTTCAATAACAAGAGAGTTTCTCGATTTCCACCGGATCCAAGCCAAATTAGCTTCCAATTCCAATTGTTGCTTCCAATTATCTGATTTTTGAGTTCTATCCATCCTTTTCAGGGCTCGACAATCTGGTGATTGGGAGACCCACGATACTCTAACTTAAACAAATTGATAGAATATGAATCTAACTTTACATACACTATAATCATATGATAGAATATTAATATAACAAGAAAATAAATACATACACTTGCAGATTATGACAACTAAAAAATAAAATAAATATTAGCATAAATAATCTTTAGAATTATTTTCATATTCAATTTCAATTTCATTTAAATTTTTATATATGTTCCATTCACTTGATTTAAGTTAAGTCTGTTTCACACTTAGTGCTTGTTTGGGCGCCGTTATTTTGTTAAAAAATTTCTTTTTTTAATGAAAAAATATCTTTTTTTTTTAATTTTTTAGCGTGTTTGGCAAATTTCTAGTAGTAAAAGTAAAAGTACTAGAAAAATTAAAAAAAAAATATCTTTTTTGAGAAGCTGTAATTTACATCTTTTTTTAAAAGATCTTTTTTCCTTAGAAAAAAGATGTTTTTCATGTAATAAATAAACAAAAAGTACTTTTATATTGTTATACCCAAATATAATTGATAGATAAAAATATCTTTTTGTATGAGATATCCAAACATAAAATTACTTTTACTTCTCCATAAAATCTTTTAAAAAAAGATAACTCAAAAAAAGATCTTTTCTTAGAAGCTCACTCAAACAAGCCCTTGGCCTCCATTGTAACAACTATTTGAGCTATACTTTCTATAAAGAAAGGATTTGTTGTAGAGGACATCAATATTAGAGACTAAAATTAAAAAAAAAATAAATGCTAAAAAAAACTAAGACATATAAATTTGTACTAAAAAAAAATTTTTAGAATTTATATTGTTTAATTCATTGAAGATTTGTCCCTCCACCACAATTATGTTTTCTTTATCATTCTAACTAAAATCGTTTCCAACTATGTTTATCATCTCAACTATTGCAAATTAATTTTCTTTAAGCATTTCACTCTTGATTCAATATGTGGGTTAGCATGAACATAATTGTAATCACTAAAGATAACCATTATAAGTATATCTTAACATCATATCTAGGAAGTTTTTCTTTGAGTATTTTCTTTAAATGTTTTGTATATCATGATTTAAACACGGCAAGAAAAACGTTGAGTATCGTCAAATTATCGTTAGAAAAACGAATAAAATCTGATAATAAATTAACTATGGACGGATTTACCGTCAGAAAGAATCCAACTGTATAAATTTCGTCAGTAATCAGTTACCGTTAGATTTTTTTGTCCGACAGTAATTATCATCGGATTCTGCGACGGATTACTTGTCCGAAAAATTATTTGGTTACTGGTGAATTTTTTTTATGGTAACGTTGGCACCCCAATATCCTGTTTCCTGCATTATTACCATCGGATTATGCTCTCGGTAAATCTGACGATAATGTCAAATTTTTTTTAAATATTGTGACACAATTTTTTTTAATTTTTTTCTTTTTAATTTTAATTTTTTATTTAAATTTATTTTTCACACAATTAGTGGTCAAATTATAAATAATAGAAATCAATTATGTAATATTAAATATCAAATGTTCAAATAAATTAAAAGTCATATAAAATCAAATAAATACAATGAAATAGTAAAACAAAGCCCTAATCACTAAAGATCCTAGTAGCCGTCATCGTCATTTCTGTAGTCATGCTGAGGCGGTGGAGAAGGCAATGATATCTGTGTCCCACTGGCACGCATCTAGGCCTGGTAATACCGCCATCTGTTGCTCCATCTGTTGAAGCCGCTCCAGCTGCTTCCTCCATTCCAGCCTGAGGTCATCTATGTCTGTCACGTGTGTGAGGATCTTCTGATACCTCTCTCGAGTCCCAGTCAGCTTCTGAGCCTGTTCGTGAAGGCTTCGGGTGAGCTCCTACACCTGCAGTCTCAAATTAATGCCTTCCTCGGGATTGACGGCTCAACTGGTGGCAGAGGCGGACGTGGCCTCAACGTGGAGGTGCAGAGGCTGCTAGCGAAAAATAACTCCAACTCGTATACACGGTTCTTGTATGGCACTAAGGCGGTCTCGCGCTAAACCGCATCGGGACCGACCACTGAAGCAGCTAGAGCCACTAGCGTCCTCCCCACTTTGTTGAGATTGCTGAGTTGCGGCCCCCAGTCTCTGCATGTAGGACCCCTGTGTAACACACGTTATTATAATTAGGACGACCACTATATAGTTAATTGAAAATATTATATCACAAGATCAGATGTTTATTCACATAATGACCCGCAGACCGCTGATCATCAAATTTTTCTTTGTTCTCTTTCAAAGTGTGGGTGTACACGAAGGCCTCTGCTAATGTCGCATCGCGATCCAACGACTTCGACTACACATGTTGTATTGAAACAATATGTTAGACTGCCTACTAATGATATGTCAAACTCATTTAACTAAGTTAATAACAAAATTAGCGAAGGTCGCTGAAAGGCGCTGTTCTATTAATCATCTATCAAAGAATTTAACTACATATCATCCTGGTCTTAGTCTATATGAAGGTCACTGAGCCACCAGTATACTTGGATGACCTAGCTGATGCTCTGTTAGCTCTGCTTATGAGACGCCAATGCCTGAACCCCTTATTGGTCTCCCAGTGAACGTACAGAACTTTCTTGATTTTCAGGCGGAGCCAGGTAGTAAGGTAGTCACGCTTCTCACGTACATCCTTCAGCATCTGTTACAGTTCGATGGTCGTATATCTTCTTGATGACGGCATCATACTCCTTGTCCTATATAAAGAGAAGCTGCACAAAAAAAACTTTAAAATTAGTTAATTCAAATATATCGTATTAAACAAAATAAAAGATATAAACTAGCTAATAAGGTTTGAATATATTAAGATTTTACCGCCCACTTCTAAAACCATCGCTATCTGGTCTCAAAAGGGATCTTCTTATAGCACGACCATGGATGGTCGTACATCAGCTTGATGATGTTGGTCATCTCTTGAGTACAGGCGTTGTTGTTTAGTGCAAACCTATCAACAATGCACAAACAAACTATTATGGCAATATAAATTAAACTTCAGAAGAAAATAACCATAATATATAGAGTTTTTTAGACATTTTTGCAGAGTTTCATTTATAACTAGAATGCGCCACAAACTCTATCCATCAACAATTAACTTAAACAGTACCAATTGTCAACAATCAATGAACACTAGTCAATAATTAAGAAGTAAAATTCATAAATTAACTAAATCCACTAAACTAGAATCAAAAATCAATAATTAGGATATAACACTTTCAACAATTCAAACCTATAATCCTAAATCCCCTAAAACTAGAATCAAGAATTAATAATAAGGATATATCAAACACTTTCAGCATATAAAGGACTTAAAGTAATACTCATGCCGTGCCACTATCAGGCCAGATCGTCAACAATACGATGGGAGGTAGTGAAAGAGCATCAGCTGGCTGGTTTCCGTGAGAGGATTCCGGCGCCGCGGTGTCCTCGATGGAGGCAGCGTCGCCGAGACAGTAGGCTGCAGAGTAGATGGAGGTGTCGTCATCGTCGCCATAGACACAGGAATGTAGTTGGGGTTTGACACTATGATAAATGGTTGTTCCGATGCACCCACAACTTGTGACATCATCAGGGTAGTCGGATTAGAGGGAGAGGATCCAGAATTTCCAGAGGTACCGGCAGAAACCTTCCCTCTACCACGACCTCTAGGCTGATCCGCAACACCTTTACCTATCGTTATATCCGCGAACATCATACAAATTAAAAATGTGCTAAAAATATTCAAAACATCATTCAAAATTCTTAACCAAAATAAACTACGTTAAACTTAGTTAAAGAAATACATTATCTGACACAACATCTTATATTCCTACGGTGAAGAGACATGTTGTGAAAAGTTCGCGCACGAGCTATTTTTTTAATGGAGGTATTCCAGGGATCCTAACCTTTAATTTAAATTAAGTTTCATTGCAATCGCTTTAAAGTTGAATTTTGTACAAATTTTTAAAGTTCTGTCCATGTCCTAACAATTTCTAAAAAGCTGCAAGTAGCAAGGTTTTTACAAAAATCATGAAAAATTTAATTCTAACTCATTGCTCCTAAATTTTGGTTGGGTTATACTTGACACCTCCAAGTTTGATTTAAAACAAGTTTCAGACTCATATCACATTATATGAGAAAGTTATGTAACTTTAAATTCTATTCTATTTTAATCTTTTCAATCATTATTAAGGCAACATACAAGGGTTCAAATCCTAATCTTCAAGCATTGTTACTAATTAACTCAAATGCACACATTTGCTAAATTTTCAAAGTATTCTAAATTTGTAAAACAAACAAACCCTAAAACATATTATTTATTTTAATTTCTTCATCATCAAACAATTTTTTATAAATTCTCTAACTGATTCTAAATTATCATCTAATTGAAGCAGCAAGTAACTTAAAAAGGAAATTAAAGCACCAAAAAATAATTTTCAAGTAAAAGATTAAGAACAAATTAACAATAATGAAAAAAATATATAATAAAAACTTCACTAAACAACCTGAATAATCAATACAAATCAATAATAATCAATAATAATTAACACAAATCAACAATAATTGACACAAATCCTATTTTATAAGAACTAGTAACAAGTAAGAATAGCAAGAGTCTCGGCCTCACGTTGTCACCGAGAAGAAGAAGAGCGGAAGCGGCAACAGAAGCGTTTGCAGCGGCAACAGAAGCGTTTGGAGCAGCAACAGTAGTAGAATGGTGAGAGGGTGTGATCGGAGGGGGCTGCGGGAGAGGAGGATGTTGATGGAGAGGAGAGATGAGAGGGTTAGAGAGAGAGAGTGAGAGATGAGAGGTTAGAAAGAGGGAGAAAGGAAGGCAAGAGGTTAGAGAGAGAAATTCGAAATGAAGGGTGAGAGGGTTCACGATTCTAATTTAGGGAACGATTACTGTTGAATTTACCATTGGATGCTGTGCGGGTAGCCAAAACGCAGCGTTCCACTAAAATGTTTATCGTCAAATTTTTTCGACAGTAAATCTAATGCTAAAATTCATGCCTATTTTTCTCATTTTTTTTTCTCCAATTATTAGTGATAATTTACTGTCGGAAACAAAAATCTGCCGATAATTATTTGACATCACGAATCCCACACTAAAACCATCGTTAATCCACGGTTAGAGTCACGCTAATGTGTGATGCTAAATTCGAAAATAAATTCAATGGTACTCAACATTTTTCTTATAATAAAACTTGTTATTGTTATATTTATAAGAAGGAATAGTTAGCTTAATCAAATAAAACTAACCTTGCATCCTCATGTAACTTCCATTTAGATGAAGTGAGAACTCTCTTCCATTATGCTTATAAGTTAAAAAAGATACTAAATTAAAAAATAATGCAATTGAACTGAAAACAATACTTTAAGAGTAAACAAATAATTCATATGAAATCAAACTAAAATTATTCTTAAAGTTAAAAAAATTATAAATACAAAAAGCACATGAAGCACAACTGCACAAACATATCAGGTTCTTATATAAGAGTACTCGTTGAGTACATAAACATATATCACGTCCTTATTTTAGTAAGATGTAAGTTTTTGAACTATTAAAAAGAATTTTAGAAAAAATAAATAA
This sequence comes from Arachis ipaensis, assembly GCF_059453495.1. Taxonomy (NCBI): domain Eukaryota; kingdom Viridiplantae; phylum Streptophyta; class Magnoliopsida; order Fabales; family Fabaceae; genus Arachis; species Arachis ipaensis. The sequence goes on along the minus strand of NC_142440.1, from coordinate 136,539,367 downwards.
AAAAAATTAAATTTTATTATATAATAATTCAGAAATTTCTCTAATTTATGCTTCTTCTATTTGTTACAGGGTTGTGTTGATAGTACCTTATTAAATTTTTTAGAATAATTTTATTAATGATTAATTTTTTGCTAAATTAATTTTTTAATTGTGTTGTTATGTATTTTGTTGAGTTGATTTGTTTAAAGTCATTTTTAAGTGTGTTGTTGGTTGTATGTTAAAAATGGAATAACTACAAAGTAAATTTTTAATGATAAATTATAAATAATTTATTATATAAAATTATAAAATTTAAAATTTTATTAATTTAAAAATTATTAAATTTAAATATTTAAAATTATATATTAAATTTTTAATAATTTTATTTTATATTTAATTAAATTAGTTAATTTTTGATTAAATTTTAATTATATTATTAAACTATTAAACCAATTATTCTATTGATTTATTATTGACCAATTCAGTTCTTACAATTTTTTTTATAGCCGATCTCCAATCTTATAATTATAGTTAATTCTTTAGAGATGCTTTAAATATCACACCCTTAGAATTTTTTTTAAAAGAAAACTCAATAGGCAAACTCCTAACAATAAATTATAAGGTCTCAAATCCTCCAAATTAAACAAATAGATACTGTATAAAGTAAAAATAAATGCATAAATTGTTTGGTTTTGGTTTCAAATTCATGAATACCTTTCGTAGTTTGGTTTCAAATCTAGTATTAGATAGCATTTGTTTTATTTAAAATTATCCATGTCGTTGTGACTATAATTGAGTTCTTATATGACACTTCTTTATTTCTAATTTTTCAACAAACTAAATTTTTATTTCAAGTACTTCACAAGGGATTCCAAGTAATTCAAATACTCAAGTCTCAAGTGCATTTATATTAAACTTTTATTAAACTATATGGCAAATATTTATAATTGGTTATCTTATTTTACAACTCCCATGAGAGCAAAACGAGGGTCAACTAGAGGCTTAAAGGTTCAGAAAAAAATATATTAAACTATTTTGAATGAGGCTAGAGACTTATTTCGTTTGAGCGATTTAGGTTGCACAATTATTATATGAAGTTTGTAACAAATGAACAATAACTACAGAATAGGCCAGCTTACTTAGGGATGTCAATGGGGCGGGGCGGGGCGGAAGATGCCTCCCTGCTCCCCGTCTCCGCCCCCAGAATTAATCCCCGTCCCCTCCCTGTTTTCCGTCATGGGGGGATAGAGCCCAATTTCCTATCTCCTTGGGTTTAACATTCATATAGAAATTATAGTAAAAAATATGAAAAAAACAAAAAAATAAACTAAAAATTATTATTACAAACACACAAACATATCTTATCTAAGATCATAAGTCCAGAAATACAACATAATAAATCATAGTCCATAAAATAAAATCTTAAAATACAACTTTCATTATAAAAAAAGCAATAAAATAAAGTCTTTAACATCAAATATTCTTTCATTGTTAGCATAAAACTTCCAACAAACATCTCCATGTTCTCTGTTAAAACAACAGAGACATAAATATGTTAACATACAGTGACGAGAATGGAAACAAACACGCAGACGCAGAAGTGGAGAGGGGAAGGACGTCGTGCCTGAAGAGAGAGAACGACGCAGTGAAGCTGCCAGGGTGATAGCGCAAGAGTGGCCGGTGGCGAGTTGTGAGGATTTTGAAGTTTGAACAAAGTGGAGAGTGAGTGAGTGACTGGAGGCTGGAGAGTTGGGGCTTGGGTGGGAATCGAGAGTTAGAGACGGCGCAGCAACAAAGGCGAGAAGGGAAGATAGGGTTAGGATTTTAATGAGTGAAATTACTAAAATACCCCCTATGTTAGAAATAAAGTGAGGGTATTTAAGTAAGTTTAACAATTCGAAAATTTATCGGGGATGGGGCGGGGATCCCCGCTCGGGTCCCCGTGCCTGTCTCGAGAAAATTTTGCTCCCCATCTCCATCCCCACGGAGAAAATTATCCACCATCAAAACCCCATTCGGAGTGGTCCTCGCGGGATCCCCGCCTCCTGAGGATTTTTGACATCCCTAAGCTTACTTAACAAAGGTCAATGGGAGTTTTTGATTAAGAATTTTAGTACATCAGATCTTGAGGTATTAATGTTTACCTATATAATATGATAATTGTTTTATATAGCAAATATTTTATATATGAACTTGTCCTTATTATGAACAAATATTTTTCAATTTATTTTCATGTGACAGAAAGTTAGTGCAATAAGGAACAAGTAAATCAGAGCAAAACAAGTAATCAATCATTGTTGTGTTCCAAAAACATTCTAAGCATTTAGCTATGAAAATGTAATAAACCAATTTATCTTATTGTCTTATGATAGGCTTTTGTTTTTATACTAATTTGTTATACCATGTTTGGGTAGAGAGATCCACCAATAGGAATAAAGCCTAATTATCACCAACTATGGCAAATAGCTCATGTTAAAAAGAATGAAATTTGGAGAGACAAAGATTACGAGGAAGGTAGACTTGTTTTAATAAAATTGTTATTTTTTAGAAGTAGTTTATAAAAATTAGTTTATAATATGGATGTGGTGATAATTTTATTTTTAAGATGTACCAGAAATTGAATTATTCGAATGCCTGAAAAGGTATCATTAAAATATGGAATAGTTTAAAAGTTAAATAATTTGGAGAATTGACAACCGTAATAACATTTTTTTAGAAAGATGATTCCAGGTTTTAAATGAAGGGATAAAATTGTTGTTGGAATCATCTTTAAATGATTCAACACAAGATTTTAGTGCCACTCCTTTCTTTTTTGTATCATTTTTCATGTGTGTGATTTCATATGCAAGTAACTTTCTTCTCAGTTTATCATAGGTTATTTTGTTCAGGTTACTGCCTTTGGAGATGATAGTAGCCTTGGTTTCCCACTCTTTGGTTAGACTTCTCAGAACTTTCGTCACAATCACCTGTTCACAATGAGTTATTTCCGTAGTATCCAAGTTATTTATGACGACAGAGAATCTCTCGAACGTTTTATCTATGTTTCTCCTTCCTTCATAGTAAACATTTCATATTCTTTACTCAACATATCAATCATTGTCTCTTTTACTTGTTCAGTGCCCTCATGAATAACTTGGAGTTTATCCTAGATTTTCTTTGCTATTTTGCATCTAGATACTTTCTGGTATTCCTAAAAAATGATTGTGCAGTTCAGCATTTTGACAATTTTGGTATTTAACCCCACCTTCTTCTTGTCCTCGTCATTCCATTATGTATCTTCTTTAGGAGTTATAACTCCTTTAATGCTTGTTTTGGTTGGAATTTGTGGTCCATTCATGATGATCTTTCAGATGTTGTAATCTATAGAGTGGACAAAGATCTTCATTCTGTAACACTCTACCACACAGAGCTTTACACCTAGGATGTAAAATAGAAGTGGCGAGGCACTACGACCTCTAAAATAAAAATATATATAATAATATTGAAAAGGATATAGTATACGAGAAGCCTTGAAAAACGGATAAAGCAAAAATCGTAAAATAAAAAGCTCAACGCTCAGGAAATGAGATTACTTATGTGTGAAGAAAACTAAAGCTCTTAAGCATAACTATACAGGAAATTGGTATAGAAGGTCAAAAGTACAAAATAACAAGCTCCTAACTCAGCCTACGAAGCTAAGGCTGGCCGGAGGATAATTACATACATATATACATAGCCCGAAGCCTAAAAATACATACATATAAGCCTATTTCTCTCCATAAACCTCTAAGAGGTACAAAAGTAAAGCAGTAATATACACAAGAGGAGAGTCTAACACATATACATATCAAAATATCATAAATAAGCCCCAAAATCAAACCACTTCGCGGTAGAACTCCAGACGCCTATCGAGATGCCTCTCGACCTGCATCTGAAAACAACAACACAATATGATTTGCATCAATTTAACCAACATTTAAAATGCCTAGTCGCAACACGGTTAGGAAAGACATCTTGAAGATGTTTGGGGATGAGAAGCTGAAGTTAACTCTTCAACTAGATGAAAATGATAGTAGAGTTGCAATAACAAGCGACATGTGGACTTCCAATCAAGAAAAATGTTACATGATTGTCACAGCTCACTATATCGATAGTTCATGGAAGTTGCAAACGCGCCTATTGAGGTACTTCAAAAACTTCATAAACTTCTATATATTGTGTTGTCTTTGTATGTTGACATCTAAAATGCATGCATGTTTGTTTTATTTTTCAGCTTTTGTTATATTCCTTGTCCCCATACAAGTGAAGTTCTTACTCAAACATCGATGAAAATATTGTTAGAATGGAATGTTGATAGAAAACTGTCTACTGTTACATTGGATAATTGTTCTACTAATGATGCTATGATAGATGAATTGTTGGGGCGGCTAGATTCTTCATTCTTGATGTTTGGGGGGTAAATTGTTGCATATGCGTTGTTGTGCTCATATATTGAATTTGATTGTGAAGGATGGTTTGAGTATAGTTAAGGAAAGTATTGAAAAGATTTGTAGTAGTGTATTGTATTGGACTGCAACGCAGAAAAGGAACGAAATTTTTGTGAGTTGGTGTGCTAAAACAGCGATTCCATTTACTAAGAAATTGGTTCTTGATTGTCCGACTAGGTGGAACTCAACTTATCTGATGTTAGACACTGCATTGTTGTATAGAGCTCTCTTTCCTAGGTTAAGGCAGAAGGAACCCCAATATAAAACTGTGCCAAGTAATGAGGAGTGGGAACTTGCCAAGGAAATATGTGATAGATTGAAGTTGTTTTGTGATGTTAATCAACTGTTTTCTGGTTCTAAATTTCCGACTGCCAATCTTTATTTTACTCTGGTTTGTAAAATAAAAGTCTCATTGAATGATTGCTAATATGACATCTAGCATGAAGAAAAAATTTGAAAAGTATTGAGATGAGATTCATGGCATTATGGGTGTTGCTGTTGTTTTAGATCCTAGGTACAAGATGGTTGGGGTTGAATTTCAATTTGAAAAAATGTATCCAGATCCAATAGAATGTTCCAAGCAAGTTGACAGAATTCATCAGTTGTGTAATGAGTTGGTAAATGAATACAATCAAAAAATGAGTTCTAATGTGTCACATGTTGGTACAAAAGAAGTTGATGAAAGTGGAAATACAAGTTTATTTGGGGGTGATGATTATATGGTGTATCTTAAGAGAAGAAAGATGACAAGGGGTTCATTTGTGAATGTTGAGTTTGATCATTATCTTGAGGAGGAAATTTATCCTCAAAATGATCCTAACTTTAATGTTTTGAAATGGTGGAAGAACAATCAAATGAAATTTAAGGTTTTGGCAAAAATAGCCAAGGATATATATGCCATTTTGATATTCACTTTTGCTTCTGAATCTACTTTTAGTACAAGTGGTCGTGTGATTTCTCCTCATCGTGGAAAGCTCAAAGAAAGCATAATTGAAGCTTTGATGTGTGGCCAAAATTACTTAATTATTCATTTATGTTAATTTTTTACATAATAGTAATTAGTTTATTAATTACCATCTCTTTTGATTTTTAGGTTTAAATCTTGACCTTCAAACCTTTAATGATGATGAAGATGTGGAAAGTGATCAACAATGAGAATTGAAGACTTTTTAATATTTTAATGATGTAATTTCTTTATGTTTGTATTTTAATTTAGTTATGAATTTTAAGTTTGTATCTTAATTTATATATGAATGTGTAATAATTAAAATGCCATTTAATTTTTATAGGGGCGGGGCGGGTAACCGTGGGGGCGGGTAGTAGTGGAATGTAAGGAGGGCGGGGCGGGGTCGGGTAGGACAAAAATCCGCCCCACTGCTACCCTTATCCTAAATCTCTTTGGGATGCATTTTATTTAAAACAAAATTATAAAAAAAATATGGAAAAATCTGTTTGCAGAAAATTCAAAGCCAAAATTATCATCTTATACCATCATATTCAAAACCAAAAACGTTTCTCAACAGAAATTCCATATCAATCACAATTTCAAATTTTAGATTCAGAATTTCAAGCAAAAATCACAATTCAGTGCTCCATAGTAGACAGATAGAAAAGCCTTCAACAGACCACAAAATTAGAAGCAGAATTGTCAATCAGAAATCAAGCTCAAGCGGCAGAACCTTTGAACGCTAGCTGTCCTACGTGGTGGAGAATATAACCAGTTGAGGAGGGCGACGACATCCATGGTGGCAGAACCACTCGGAGCAGTGGCGGCAGGCTCAGGAAGGCCAACAGTGGCGCCGAGGATGACGCCTTCGCGAAGGGGAAGGTGGATGACACAGATCTATTGGATTGGGAACCGACACCGAAGCCGCCTTGTTGGTTTACGGACGTGGTGGTCAGAGGTGGAGCAGCTGCAAGAAAGCCCGCACTGAAACCAAGACAGCAGAAGACGAACGACGTAGTGGTAGTAAGCGGCGCATTCGCGAAGGGAAAGCTCGTGACGACCCAAGTTGACGAAGCGGCGAAGGTTAGAAGAGGCTTTCTGTTCCATTGTGTTCCCTCAATCGTGGCCAAGCCACCACCACTCACGGTGGCAGTTTTTCCGTGGGACCGCGAGACAAGGTGTTATCTCCGTGGGTGGCGATGGACCAAGCAGCAGCACAGGAGCCTACCCAAGCAAAGCAGACAGTAGAAATGCATAGTGGTCAAGAGATGAGTGGTGAGAGGAGCTGGAGTGGTCAAGAGATGAGTGGTGAGAGGAGTTGGAGTGACAGAGAAAGCAAGGCAGTTACTAGCCATGGTTGCCACCAAGCCATCTTTCTTTGAGCAATCAATTCAGGCTACACCTCAGAACAGGTTCAAATTTTGAAGCACATCCATTAGGATATACACAATATCAGGATTTTTTTCTCAAATAAAATAAAATAAATAAATATTTTTCCAAAAGCTATTTTCTAGCTTTATTTTTCAGGATACGATTTTTCTTTTGGGTAATTAGAGCAAGTTCGCCATGCCCCGTCTAACTCTATTTAAATTATAGAGTTTGCCATACCTCCGGCGAACTCTCTATGTTGAGTTCAGCGCACTATATAAACCCAGTGGAACCATGTGTGTTTGTTCTTTTCTTTTTCAATCTCTCTTCCAAATTCACTCTCTTCCTCTTTTATCCTGTCTCTTCGACAGACGTGAAGTTCATTGCAGACAACATTCTCAGTTCCAGATCAGTAAATAATAGTTTAGTTAGAGTTGATTTTTTTTTAACTTAGTTAGATTTAGTTTTTTTTAGTGTAGTTAGAGTAACTGTTGACATGTTAGTTAAAATAATTAATTATAGGTTGTATGTTAGTAAGAGTTACAGATTTACTGATGACATGTTAGTTAAATTTACTGTTAAGTATTTTTTACGTTAGTTAAAATTTTTTATGTTATTGTTTTTAAGTATAGCTGTTGTTTGTTGTCTAGAACATGTTAATTAGTGTAACGAAGTAAATTGTTAGTTAGTTTAGTCAGAATAATTAGTTTAACTTAATGACTCAGAAGGTAATTACTTTGGTGGAATAATTAATTAGGTTAAGTTGGATTAGAAAGAAATTTGATTTGAAAATGGAATAATTAATTAGGTTAAGTTGGATTAGAAAGAAATTTGATTTGAAAAATTTAAAGTTCAGTTAGTTATTTATTAATTAATTAGGTAGTTGACCGCATCAGTTAGTTGGGTCAGAATTAGAATTATTAAATCTATAAGGTGAGTTAAATAATTAAATATATTTTTTTAATAATTTGGTTAACATAAAGGAGCTAAGTCTAGTGTGTGATTTCATTTTATTAGATTGTATTTAGATGGAGCAGCAGTTGTTGGGTTATGAGGGTAAGATGTATAGACTGGATCACGCTGAGCACATTGCTGGCAGGCTTGATAGAGTGATACATTTTTTTAATTAGTTTTTATTTTATTATAATTAAGTAGCAATGAAATTGTTATTTAAGGTGTTTACTGTCTCTTTTTTATGTGGTTTTTGTTTCCGTTTGGTAGATGCCTCAGATTTTGCGCAACAGGCGGAATTTGATGGCACGGTTGTCGGAGCAGATTCGGCCATATCTCAGACGAGCTGGATTTGAGTATGTGGCCTATATGGTCGAGTTTGAGCACGACTGGTCGCTTGCCTCGGCTTTGATAGAGAGGTGGAGGTCTAAGTCCCACACATTTCATCTACCGTGCGGGGAGATTACTATCACCCTGCAGGACGTAGCCTATTAGCTGGGGCTTAGGATAGACAGTGACCTGGTGAGTGGATGCATTGGTGGGTGGGAGCAGAACCATCAGGGACGCACCATTGAGGAGTTATGTCAGCAGCTACTCGGTGTTGTTTTGGGCCCAGTTGACCAACAGTCACAGACGAAATGGACAGTGAAGCTAACATGATTCCAGAACACAGTTTGTGGAGAGCTGGAGCAGGACGCCACATAAGAGCACTTGATGAGATGCAGGAGAGGGTACATCATGCAGCTGATAGGGGGTATCCTGTTCCCAGATGCCTCTGACTTTCGGGTGCACATCAATGGAAATAAGTGGCTTGCAATGCTTGAAAGCTCAATACACGGTGGAAATGTCCAAAAGACTTGATGAAACATGACAGTATCTGTGGAACTAGGCCAAGGCTGAGTCAGCAGTTGCACCTAAGTACCTAAAGAGACAAATTTAGTTGCCTTACTATACACACATGAATTTCTTAACGGTGAATAACCAACATTGAAATAAATCTTACCAGGAAAATACATTTGTATCACGAATAACCAACGAGGAAGCTCCTTGTATGACTCATCCCAATTGTCATATATTCGGGCGATTACTCTCTGTTTTGCAAGCCAAACCTTTCTGTAAGACGCCTTGTAACCAAAGTGGTTCTCCACACCTCCTTGGAGAACCCTGATGCTGATTGTTGGATTGGCTTTGACCATCGTGAAGATGTGTTGCGCAATGACCTTCAAATCCAACCTACCATGGTCTTGTCCAATTGAAGTTTGCATGCAAGAATGAGGCCCAGTGTATCTCCTAACCTCCTATTTTTTTTGCTTTCGGCGATATGATATGAGTATGTTCCAATTACAACCGAGCCCGAACTGGATACATTGTGCATTATACCTCAACTGGTCACTCTCAACTATTTTGTAATCCACAGCCCTCCTAATGTTGTACTACTTAACTGCCAACATTACTTCTTTCTTGTCCTTAAATTGTTGTCCAACCTCAAACTCATTGCTTGGATCCTCTTCAGGGCCTCCCTGGGTGGACGACCAATCCGAAGTCATTGCATCGAGATTCAACCTCGTGAAATGATTCGCGGTCATATGGTTGAGAGATGGCTGGCTGTGTAAGAGCGATCTGAGTGTTACCGTAATAATTCATCTCATCTTCCTCGTCACCATCATCGGGAATTTCAGCTGATTTTTCATCGGCAACATTTTCGTCATCAGGGTTAACTTCATATTGATCCATCATCGGATCTCTAACAACAGAACCATCATGACTTTCAACTCCATCGTCCATCAAGTCAACATTACGAGCTTCAATATTAGACCCCTTCTGACTTCCCTCGGATGGCATATTTAGATCCACCATAGTCCTTCTAATAGTTTGTCTAACAGCTCCACTCAGCGGACTATTATCGACAGTATCTGCAGATGATCCTCGGCCACCCACCTCAACGAGATACACGAATAATTCCAACAGATGAATATTTGTCCATCGGTTGTGCCACGACCGTATGAGACGTATGTCATCGTCGTCGCGCAAACGGTACCTAATCCAACACAACAAACCTATTTCTCACAACCGTTATCTCATAAATATAATAGTAACAGAGGCAATACGAGTGTAATATACCTTTTATAAAACAAACTGTCATTTACTTCGGTCGGATATCTGTAGTAAATTTTTTTCACTTGCTGCCCAACGGAATGCAATATCAAATTCTTCAAAGCTGTTAAACTGTCAATCTCTGGTGTCATAGGTGAATATCGGTTGCCCCGATCTAAAAACTATAGAGCTTTCTTCGTCATACACTATTTCATCATCGTAATGAATGGATAACAATAGATTTCTTGACATTGTAGAGAAAATGTCAACCTTAAAAATGAAAACCAATATTGTGCTTTGCTGATCTACTCTCCAATAGCCATGTTTTTATTTTCGAAATCCAATATATAGTTCGTCGGGGGTTGCGGCGAACTTTATATTTTATATAGAGTTCTCCGGAGGTACGACAAACTTGCTCTAATTACCAAAAAAAAACGTATCCTAAAAAATAAAGCAAAAAAATGTTTTTTTGGGAAAATATTTATTTATTTTATTTTATTTGAGAAAAAAATTCCACAAAATCATTGTATTGTTAACCTCAATTTTCTACTAAAGCTAAAAATATCAAAGCTTTTTATATTTTTTTTAATTGGGTGATTAGTTCTTTTTTATTAAGTATAAATCCAAATTCAAAAGAATTGTTGAACCACATATTTTTGTCATTATTGCCAAAGGAGTCAACATGTTGATTTTAGAAGATTTTAAGATTGTGGAGCACAGTGGCGGAACTTGAAACAAAATTTTGGGGGGGCCACATAGAAGATAATTCTCAAAATACTTTTGATATGGACCCATTTAAGATAAGCTCGTCTAATCTCATCTCTCTGGTTTAGGTGATATTGCCAAATTTAAAGCCATTTTTCAGGGTCTCGTTCTAAAAAATTAAGGTCAAACTCATCAGATGTAACTATTTGAACTTTTGAAGGTTGTATCTCACTTTTTTCGTGATTCATTAAAGTATAAGAACTATCTATAGGTATTGATATTGTAAAAATTATATGTTCTCCTTCTTAAATATTAGGCTTCCTCTTAAAAAATGCATCAATTCTTTGATTTTTTTTATTATTATTTTATATAAAAATTTGAATATATATCATGTAGAATATGTAAAAAAGAAGTTAGAAGGATAAATATTAAAATTTATAATATTTATTAAATTTTTTTGTATCAATTTATACAAATACAATAATATTAATACTTATTGAATATTCTATTATTTTTTATCATATAAAAAATTAAATTAAATAAATAGTAAAATATAAAATAATATTAAATTAAATAAATAAAAATATCTAATTTTTTATATTTGAACTTAAAGGTAGAGAGAGGGTTGCTTATTGAACTTGTTCCTTGCGAGATAAAGCTTTCGAAGTGTGATCGGCTACAAGCTCCGTCAGGGGCTCGGAAGTATTCTCCTCGGAACTGAAGACCTCGGCGTGGAACCTGCAAAAAGGACTCCGACACTCAAGTTAGTGCTCGGTAATATAAACTTCAACAAGCAAAAGTAAAAATAAGGAATTTGTAGGGTTTGGTGCTATGAAGTCGTTTTTCCTAGTAGCTTATGATCACTGTTTTTCACTTGCCCCAGACGAGGTTTGCTCGTCTGTTTAAATAGACCGCGTAGTAAAGGAAGGTGGACGTTTGAGTAGTGTTTGGCTTTTTAGGGTTTGTTACCGGAAATCGATGTATGAGTTTGTTGATGTGAGATTCTTGGCACTTGCGACGTGTTTGACCTGTTCTCGATTGTGAGTTTTGTTAGCCGAGGATATCAGTAAGGTACAGAATTTATTGGGTACTTTAAGTCATAGTAAAGTATTTAAACCAATTGAATTATTTTTTATCTTTTGAAAAAGTACTACTAATTTTTTTATAAAAAGTTTGGGGGGCCATGGCCCCCCCTTGTCTGAACTAAGCTCCGCCACTGGTGGAGCAGCTAATTAGTGTTTATATGAAAGAAATATTAAATTTGAATGAGATAGCAACTACAAGAAGACACTACATTTGGTAATAATTAAAGATGCTAACATTCAAGCCTGAAGATATATAACATTATCTTCAACTCCTTCGCTTACATTGTATAATTGGATGAGATTGAAATTGAGTTGAAAAAAAAAGAAAAAAGAATTGAGCTTCTTCATTAATTTTCGTTATATTTCAAATAATATTCTCTTCTGAGCAGTTTCTTTGTTTTTATTAGCAATCATAACAATGTGAACACTTGGTGCATAGTGAGCATAATAATGTCATATCATTGAAAGATAAGAGGCAAATATCAAACTCTTCTAATTGTTGCATAGTTCATGCAGGGAGGGAGGATTCACAGCAACAGTTCTATATTAGTATGTTATGATTTGGTTCAAATGAACTTTCTAGAGAAAAAAATTTACTTTATTTGCAAATGAGCTACTTGAAATTTAGCTTATTACTCTTTAAAGCTTGTGTATCTATTGTAGACTATTAATATTTATTACTTAGTATCTACTAATTGAAAAAAAAGAGCTTATGTTTCTATAAATTTTCTTAAATTTTATATTTGATGAGTTGATAGTGGTTTGAGTAAAGATGTATGCAATCACTTGAGTTTTGGTGGACTTTGACTCATTTCTAATATTAATGTATAATATTACGATGATGGAATAGCCCTTCCATCTTAAAATGTGTCTTAACAAATTTTTACAAGGGTGCTTAACAGCTTAACTAACACATCAATTAACTACACTATTTATATGTCTATACACACAAAAATTTCATTATGTATTCCATAAGATATCTTAGTGTTATGGTTTAGAAAGATTTAAAAATTTACATATCAACAGAAAATAAAAATAACTCTAGCAAATGGACGTTTGAAAAACGATTATGCCAATCTCTAATTAGTCATATGTCTTCGTCATCACGTATTCGATATCATGGTCAAATGAAATAATGTTAAAAGTCATGTTTACATATACTTTTTGATAAGGAAATAAAAGATAAACAAAAAGATAATGATTCAAACTAAAAAATGGATACATTAAAATTGAAATAAAAAAGGATAGATTGAAATTGAGTTCAAAAAGAACCACTCTATTTTCTACCCAATTTCTTGACGCAACAAGAAACGGACTCCTTAACCTAACTTGTCAACGCCATAGTTTGGGAATTGAATCGAAGGGACTCCTCAACCTTCTACTCAATTTCCCGATGCAACAAGAGAGGAACTCCTCAACCTCAATTGTTCACACCATGGTTTCATCACGAAACCAAAAAAGGAGTTTTCAAAATCTCTAAAAATTCTATTCTATGACTACAATAATTAAGAAGGTATTTATAATCTCTTATTAAGTTAAAACTAAGAAAAACCCTAAAGCCCGTAAACATAAGGTCCAATCTAGTAATTAAATAAACAAAATCAAAATACATTAAATTAAAATACTCTAAAAATGTAAACTAATATCTTCTAAATAATACTTAAACTCTTCATATCTCGAACATTTGAAGCACGTATCACCTTTGTAAATTAAAGTGCCGTTTACTTTTGTCGAATATTTGTAATAGAATTTTTTCACTATGTTCATGATTTATAATTTTTTAGCATTATCACCTCTCTCATTTCAATAGGTAAGTATATAAAGGTTGGTTGTGTAAAAATTCATCCACATCAAACGTAATTTTACCATCATGATGAATTGATAATAATGTTACTCCAGACATTATAGAAAATAGAATAATGAAAAATGTAAAAGAGAAAAAGTGAATATAGATGTGAATGAAAAGAAATCAGTATATGCGAATATATAATATATGTGGGAAAAAGTTCGCAGTTAATTAACATAAAGTTCGCCGGTCTAGGGGATGAACTTTATAGGAATATTAAAGTTTGTTGTCGCAATGGTCGAATTTCATAATAATACACAAGTTCATCATTGCAGTGAGCGAATTAGGGCTGTCAAATGCACTAGTCTGGCCCATTTAGGCCCGGCCCATTAAACCCGTAGGTTAAATGGGTTGGACCGATTAAGCCCGTTTTAATCGCGGGTCTTAATTTTTCAGCCCGAACCGTTTATGGTCAGCCCGTGGGCTAAACGGGCCAGTCCGTTTATCCTTTTATTTTATTTTTTAAAAAATATTTTGACAAAAAAATTACTTTTAGGTCAAAAACTTTAAAAAAAAAATTTTTTAGTTGATGGGACGGATCGAGAAAAATATCAACTAAAAGTGCTACTTTTTTTAAAAAAATATAAAAAAAAAATTAAATGGGTCACCCATTTAGTCTACGGGTTAGCCCGTTTAATCTGTCATTTTTTTGCGGGTTAAACGGGCTCAGCCCATTTTGCCCGAAATTTAAACGGGCTTAATTTTGGAGACAAAGTCTGCCGATTTAAATGGGTAAACAGACTGACCCGATAGATTTGACCTATTTTGACGGCTCTAGAGCGAACTTACTTCAAACTCCAAAAAAATTATAAAGCTTATAGTAGACAAACTTCATAATAATGAACAAATTTGCTATTGCAATTAGCAAACTTACTTCAAACTCCCAAAAAAAAAAATTCTAAAAATTAAAAATAAAATTATTTGTTTTGAAAAAGAAATAATTTTTAAATTCATTTCAGAAAAATTTCGGAAACATCTTTAATAAGATTTATCTTAATTTTTTTTTTCGGACAAATCTTGAACCAAAGGATTGGCTCGGCGAGAACAAACGGGGTTTGCATACGATCTTCAATAACCGAAACCCTAGCCTACGTCTCCCTTCTATCTCCCAGCCTTCTACATCACAAACAAATAAATCCTTTCTTCTCTGTGTTCATATTGTTGATGATGGAGTCGGCGGAAACAGGAGAATGCCTGTGGATGGTGACAGACGAATACATCTTTGGCATCCGCGTTGAGAAGTTAGAAAAATTGGGGAAGAATGAGGATAGGGATTGGAAATCCCTTCTTGAGCGGGATCGGTTTGATTTCCTTTTCAAACTTCCAGAGTCCCGCACGTGGGATCACTTTATCTTCGACGGGAAACTTTTCTTAGTCGATGTTCAACCCGTTTCTGGCACAAAGATCTACCAAATCTCCTATGTCGGCGGCAACACGTTGGGCATATCTGAGGCAGTAGCGACGGGCGCAATCCCTCCGCCACCGACCAGCTACCACAGTTTCCTTGCAAACATTAAAGATAAAGTTTACATGGTGGAGCATACTGTGGCACCACCGTCAGGAAGAAAGAGGGGGTTATGGGTTTTACGTTCGGGTTCCAGTCCCCCGAACTGGCATTCCTTGGCCGTTCCTCCAATCGAACTCGCCTCTGATTATTCGATTCATGGTTTCGTGTTAAATGATAAACTTTTCTTGCATGGCGGATCCACACCAGGAATTGCCCATGTCTACCACCCAAAATGTGACGCATGGTCGGCATGGATTAAACAGGAGGGCGTATTTTCTCTTCCTGCTTATGATGTTTTCTGGCCTGTGTCGTTCCTTGGAGATGTAGGCGATCGCAGTGTGGTGCTGACATGGAACCTGATGGGTCTTCCCGGACCTGGTGTGAAATATGAGATACACGCTTTGCTGGTGGATAATAAAGATTATTGCATTCTTCGCCATCAATTCCTTGATGAGTTGTGTGAGGCGATCCAACCATCCTTCTTTGATGATTCGTGCTCAAATCTCAACTTGGTTGACCTTGGCAACAGCAAAGTATGCGTTATCATCGGTGGTCTCGCAGAAGGCATTCCATCCCTTTTCATTTTAGTAGTTGAATTAGGGTTGGTACAAGAGGAGGAGCAGCAAAGGTTCTTATCTGTGCGTGTACTCGTGAATCGAGTCTTCCATATGAAGCGTCATCTCTCAGAGGACTTCTTTCAATTGCCCTGGACCTCCTTTCTTTTCTCGCTCAGAAAGGGAACGTCGGACATAGACAGGGATGCCGTGAAGGATCATATAGGTAAGAAGATTGATAAAGTGTAGTCTTTGTTTTTTTTTTTTTTTTTCTGTGTGCTTATGTTCTCATGGTTTTTTGATTTATATTGCTAGGTGAGAAAGTTCCCACCCTGACTTCGGCATCTCTGAAGGCCTTTTCCAGGAAGAGGTCATCCGGGAAGGAAAATAATGTGGTCAAGGTTGCTCAATCTAAGGAGATTAGTTTAAAGAGAACAAAGCTAGAGTCAGCTGTTGTAGGTCTTGATAAGTACCTGGCGGTTTCTCAATTGAAGGATAGGGCTAGAGAATTGGGTATGAAGGACATGACCGAGGCTTTGAAGCCGAAGGAAAAAGAGAAGATTGAGGCGGCATTAACTCTAAAGGTGGGTGAGCTGGAGAATGCATTAAAGGATGCTAAAAATTCAAAGGAGACAATGGCTTTTGAGATGTTTTGGAAAGGGTTTGATCGTGCTGTAAGTCAAATTAAGGCTCTTGCGCTGGATGTTAATGTGGATGATATGGATGTATCCAAGATTGTGGTAAATGGAGTATTAGTGGATGCTGACATCCTGGAAGGTGGTTGTGATGAAAATGCTGCAGATGTTGAGAAGAAAGACCCATAGTGTGGTTATCATATGTATTTTAATTATTTGCTGTTAGTATGGATGATGATGTAGTATGTTGGATTCTAAGTATTTTGCTTCTGGCTTTTTGATGAATACCAGTTCGGCTATTGTTTTACTTTTTCATTTGTTTGCATGATTTGCTTCACTGAGCTGTTGCCGTTAGAAATCAAATTTGAGGTCCGAACTTGTTCGTGTCGGTTAGGTTGCGGCTGTGCACGTTGCATATAAGGACTTGATGCATGATTCTCATCACTAAGGAAACTTACTTTTTGATCTATCCCATCCAAGTCTTCATAAGGAATATGCCATGGAGGTTGTGCATTAGCCTTCTTGACATCAATTTCAATCTTATTGGAGGGGTACTCTACAATTTTAGATTTCCATGGAGGTTCAGCATCCCCTAAATCTTCAACCACTTCTTCCTCTGCAACTATTATGGCTTCCTCTACTTGTTCCAATACAAAGCCATGTTCCTCGTTGTCCACCGGAGTTTCTAGTGTCTCTTTCATGCTACGCTCTTCTTTTGATTCTCCACATATAGCCATGGGAGTACTTTGAGTGCTCAGATGTTGGAAAGCTAATCGATTTATTACCTCGGTAAAGGCAGTCGTGAATTCTAGTACTCCCCGTTTCATCTCTTCTTGCTCTTGAAGAAGAACACCAATACTATCATGCATTGAAGGTTGAGGTGGATGTGAGGGCTCATTATTTGGGAGGAAAGGTTCATGATAAGAGGGTGGTTCATCACTTTCCATCTTTTCTACTTGTTGCACAGCACACTTCAATTCCTTGCTCTCAAATTGAGATTCCTTAGCCATGAAAGCTTCGGGTGCTGTTTGGTTTATCGCTCGGTCCAATTGACGCAGGGTTGCATGAAATTTATCCACTGTTTCCTTGAGACGATCCCTTGATTCTTGTCCAGCTTGAATAACATGATTAGGATCATAAGACTCTTGGATTGATGGATATAGATGTGGTGTATATGGAGGTGGTGGCTCTTGGGAATAATTGGGTTGAAATTGGGATGGATCTATGTATGGCTCATATGGCTCATAGGGTGGTTGATATGGTGGATAAAAGTTAGAATCATGTGATGATGTTTGGTAGTCGGGGGCTTGTGAGTATGGTGGTCCAGAGTTGTGTTGAGGAGGCGGTTCATAATCATATGGTGGGCCTTGTTGGTAACTATAAGGAGGTCCACCATAACTATTGTTCTGACATGCATTATTGAATGGTCGTCATCCATGATAGTTTGGAAGGTGGTGTTGCCTAAAGGGTTGATCAGATCCTCGTGACTCCGTCCATCTCTGATTGTCTTGACATCGATGCATGTTCCTGTTATAGCTTCCATTCCTTTCAACATTATTAGAACCAAACTCAAAGCGATAGGAGTGAGAATTCATAGTAAATAATAAAAATTAAAAGCGAAAAATAAAAACAAATAAACAAACAAAAGAAAATACTTACAATAACCAATAATAAGGCACACAGTTGCAATTCCCCGGCAACGGCGCCATTTTGACGAACTGATTTTCTGTTGGTAAAGAATTTTTATAAATATAATCGCGTTGTAAGTATAGCTTCTAAACCAACAGAGAATCCTTTCGTACAAAAGTTTTGCTTGTCACAAGTAACAAATCCCTAATAAAATTGATAACCGAAGTATTCAAACCTCGGGTCGTCTTCTCAAGGAATTGCAGGGAGGTATGATTTATTATTGGTTATGCAAAAAGGTAGAATTTTGGGGGGTTTTTGATATAGGGAACAAATAATTTAAATGGCAGAAAAATAAATTAATAATTATAAAAATCTCTTGGCAAAGTATGAGAAATTGAGGTCCTATCCTAGTTATCCTTATCAGGTGTGATGAGAATTGGGTTTTGCTCCCACTTTATTTAACCTCTAACTATGAAGGTAAGTTAAGTGGATGAATCAAATTGATTCCTCAGGTCCTAGTCAATTCCTAAGAAAAGACTAGAGTTATTGGAATTCAAATCAATCAGCAAATTCCAATGTTCAAACAATAGCTGAGTTTGATAACTCAAGTGTTATCAATTACTTAACCAAAGCCAAAAGGGAAAAATAAATCTAAATTGAATTGAAAGCAATTTTAAACAGAATAAAACAATCATAAACCTGAAATACCTCAAATTGCATTTAAACATAAATTGAAGTCCTAACATGGAAAGGTTCATAAGCCAATTGGACAACATAAATCATATACAAATAAAAGTATTAGAGTAAATGAAAGTAGAAAATAAATATTGAAGGAACATAGAACCTGGAATGAAGAAGTAATCCTAAAATAAAGAGAAATCCTAATCCTAAAACCTAAGAGAGAGGAGAGAGCCTCTCTCTCCAAAAACTACATCTAAAACCTAAAAAGTGTGAATTATGAATGTCGTATGATGAATGGATGCATTCTCCCACTTTATAGCCTCTAATCTATGTTTTTCGGGGCAAAAACTGGGTCAAAAACAGTCCAGAAATCGCCCCCAGCGATTTCTGGTACGTACAGGTTGCGGAAAAGTGACGCGGAAGCGTCGTCCACGCGTTCGCGCGGATTGCGTTTTTGCGAGGTCACGCGTCCGCGTGATCCACGCGTTTGCGTCACCTGACTTCGGGGCAGCTATGGTAAATTGTATATCGTTGCGAAGCCCCGGACGTTATCTTTCCAACGCAACTTGAACCGCGTCATTTGGACCTCTATAGCTCAAGTTATGACCGTTTGAGTGCAAAGAGGTCAGGCTGGATAGCTTAGCAATTTCTTCAACTTCCTGTAATCTCTGAAATCACTTAACACACATATCACAGAATGGTAATAAGAGATGATTAAAATTAGCTAAATTAAAATCAGAGAAACATGTTTTCAATCATAGTACAAAATCAGGAAGGAAAACGTAAAACATGCGAATTGTATGAATAAGTGGGCAAGGACTTGATAAAAACCACTCAATTGAGCACATTATAAACCATAAAATAGTAGTTTATTAGTAAGCCCATAGTAAAAGATGTCTAACTGTACCCACTCTGAAAATATTTCAGATGGGCATTTCCTTAGCATCCCTCTGTACCTCTCCCAGGCATTATAAAGGGATTCATCATCCTCTTGTTTAAACCCTGGATGTCCAGCCTTAGCTGTGTCATCTTTTTTGGAGGGAAATATTGATTCAGGAATTTGTCTGATAACTGTTTCCATGTTCTTATGCTTGCTGTGGGTTGGTTATTTAACCACCTCTTAGCTTAATCTTTTACAGCAAATGGAAACAGCAATAATCTGTAGACATCCTGATCTACTTCCTTGTCACGTACTGTGTCAGCAATTTGCAAAAACTGTGCTAGAAACTCAGTAGGTTCTTCCTGTGGAAGACCGGAATACTGGCAATTTCGCTACACCATGACAATGAGCTAAGGATTTAGCTCAAAACTACTTGCTTTGATGGGTGGTATACAGATGCTACTCCCATATGCAGTAGTAATGGGGTTAGCATATGACCCCAGAGTCCTTCTAGACTGTTCATTTCTACTTTGGTCCATGATGGAAAAAAGGGAATTAATGTGAATTGTAAATAAAATATATTTTTATTTTTATTTTATTTAATTAAAAACAAACCGAATAAATAAAAAAATAAGATAAAATAAAATAATTAGAAATTAAAATATAAATTTTGAAACTAAAAGAAAAAGGAAAAATAATTTTGAAAACTAAAATAATTACTTAATTAAGAAGATTTGAAAGACTTTGGATATGATTTTTGAAAAAGATTTTGAATTTTGAAATTTTAAAACTAAAACAGGATAAAATATAAATTTTAAAATAGAAATCTAAATTTTTTTTAAATGAGATTTTCAAAAATTCAATTAAATAGAGAGAAAAGATATTTTTGAAATTAATGAGGAAAGAGAAAAACAATAAAATGACACCAAACTTAGAATTTTTAGATCAAAACAAAGAAAACAAACAAGAAAACTTTGAATATCAAGATGAACACTAAAAGCAACTTTTGAAAATTTTTTAAGAAAACTAAAACACAAAGGACACCAAACTTAAAATATGAAACTAAACTCAAACGGAAGACTCTAAACCAAAAAGAAAAAATTTTTCTTAATCTAAGTAACAAAATAAACCGTTAGTTGTCCAAACTCGAACAATCCTCGGCAACGGCGCCAAAAACTTGGTACACGAAATCGTGATCGCACACTTTTCACAACTCCGCACAACTAACTAGCAAGTGTACTGGGTCGTCCAAGTAATACCTTATGTGAGTAAGGGTCGATCCCACAGAGATTGTCGGCTTGAAGCAGCAATGGTTATTTTGTAAATCTTAGTCAAGAGATTAATGATAAGAGTGATTATATTTATGAAAAATAAATAACATAAATTAAACAATACTTGTGATGCAGTAATGAGAAATAGGTTGAGGTTTTGGAGATGCTCTGTTTTCTGAATCTCTGCTTTCCTACTGTCTTCTTCTTCATGCACGCAAGGCTCCTTCCATGGCAAGTTGTATGTTGGTGGATCACCGTTGTCAATGGCTACCATCAGTCCTCTCAGTAAAAATGGTCCAAATGTGTTGTCACCGCACGGCTAATCATCTGTCGGTTCTCACTCATGTTGGAATAGGATCCATTGATCCTTTTGCATCTGTCACTACGCCCAACATTCGCGAGTTTGAAGCTCGTCACAGTCATCCCATCCCAGATCCAACTCAGAATACCACAGACAAGGTTTAGACTTTCCGGATCTCAAGAATGTTGCCAATTGATTCTAGCTTATACCACGAAGACTTTGATCTCACAAATTCAAATGCTCTGTTGTCAGGAGAGGCAATCAAACCCATGGACCAGGAACCAAAGAGATACACACTCAATCTAAGATAGAACGGAAGTGGTTGTCAAGCACGCGTTCATAGGTTGAAATGGTGATGAGTGTCACGGATCATCACATTCACCATGCTGAAGTATGAGTGAATATCTTAGAATAGAAACAAGCGTGATTGAATGGAAAACAGTAGTAATTGTATTAATCCATTGAAACACAGCAGAGATCCTCACCCCCAACCATGGGGTTTAGAGACTCATGCCATCAGAAATACAATATGAAGTGTAAAAATGTCATCAGATACAAAATAAATCTCAAAAATTAGTTTTTATACTAAAACTAGTGACCTAGATTTACAGAAAATGAGTAAACTAAGATAGATGGTGTAGAAATCCACTTCCGGAGCCCACTTGGTGTGTGATTGGACTGAGCATTGAAGCTTCCATATGTAGAGACTTTTCTTGGAGTTAAACGCCAGGTTGTTGTGATGAGCGGATAATTTATACGCTTTTTGGTATTGTTTTTAGGTAGTTTTTAGTATATTTTATTTAGTTTTTAGTATATTTTTATTAGTTTTTATGAAAAATTTAAATTTCTGGACTTTACTATGAGTTTGGGTGTTTTTCTGTGATTTCAGGTAAATTCTGACTGAAATTGACGGATCTGAGCAAAAATCTTATTCAGGCTGAAAAAGGACTGCTGATGTTGTTGGATTCTGACCTCTCTGCACTCAAAATGGATTTTCTAGAGCTACGAAACTTCGAATGGCGTGCTCTCAATTGCGTTGGAAAGTAGACATCTAGGGCTTTCCAGCAATATATAATAGTCTATATTTTATTCGAGTTTAGATGACGTAAACAGACGTTCAACGCCAGTTTCATGCTACATTCTGGAGTAAAACGCCAGAAACACGTCACAAACCAGAGTCAAATGCCAGAAACACGTTGCAACCTGGCGTTTAACTCCAAGAGAAGCCTCTGCATGTGTAAAGCTCAAGCTCAGCCCAAGCACACACCAAAGTGGGCCCTGGAAGTGGATTTCTGCACTTAGACTTATTTCTGTAAACCCTAGTAACTAGTTTAGTATAAATAGGACTTTTTACTATTGTTTTAGAATCTTCGGAGGTTTAGTTCTTAGACATTAGGGGCTGGCCATTCGGCCATGCCTGGACCACTATCACTTATGTATTTTCAACGGTGGAGTTTCTACACACCATAGATTAAGGGTGTGGAGCTCTGCTGTACCTCGAGTTTTAATGCAATTACTACTATTTTCTATTCAATTCAGCTTATTCTTATTCTAAGATACTCATTCGCACCAAAGAACATGATGAAGGTGATGATTATGTGACGCTCATCACCATTCTCACCTATGAACGCGTGATTGACAACCACTTCCGTTCTACAAGCAACAAAGGCTAGAGTGTGTATCTCTTGGATTCCTTAACCAGGATCTTCGTGGTATAAGCTAGAATCCATTGGTAGCATTCTTGAGAATCCGAAAAGTCTAAACCTTGTCTGTGGTATTCCGAGTAGGATTCAGTGATTGAATGACTGTGACGAGCTTCAAACTTGCGAGTGTTGGGCGTAGTGACAGACGCAAAAGAATCACGGGATTCTATTCCAACATGATCGAGAACCGACAGATGATTAGCCGTGCAGTGACAGCGCATTTGGAACATTTTCACTGAAAGGACAGACGGTAGCCATTGACAACGGTGATCCCCAACATACAGCTTGCCATGGAAAGGAGTAAGAAGGATTGGATGAAAGAAGTAGGAAAGCAGAGATTCAGAAGGAACAAGCATCTCCATACGCTTATCTGAAATTCCCACCATTGATTTACATAAGTATCTCTATATTTTATGTTTTATTTATCTTTATAATTTTGAAAACCCATAATAAACTTGAATCTGCCTGACTGAGATTTACAAGACGACCATAGCTTGCTTCATACCAACAATCTCCGTGGGATCAACCCTTACTCACATAAGGTTTATTACTTGGACGACCCAGTGCACTTGCTGGTTAGTTGTGCGAAGTTGTGAGAAAAAGTGATATTAACATTGAGCGTACCAAGTTGTTGGCGCCATTGTGATCACAATTTCATGCACCAAGTTTTTGGCGCCGTTGCTGGGGATTGTTTGAGTTTGGACAACTGACGGTTCATCTTGTTGCTCAGATTAGGTAATTTTCTTTTTGTTTTATTTTCAAAAATTTTTCAAAAAAACCTTTCATAATTTCTCCCTCTGTTTTTGAAAAATCCTTCAGAGTTTTTAAGAATGAATTCTAGAATTTCAAAATGGTATGCTAAAGCTTGGCTGGCCATCAAGCTTTAGAATAACCTGGCATGATTCCTGGAATTTTGATTGAGGACTTTGAATTCATTACTTCCTTTTCCCTATATGTTTTCGAAAAAAATAAAATAAAATACAAAAAAATTAATAAAATCATAAAAACAAAAAATATTTTGTGTTTCTTGTTTGAGTCTAGAGTCAAGTCACAAGTTTGGAGTCAATTGCATGTTTTAATTTTTTTAAAAAAAAAAAAATAATTTTCAAAAATTTGCATGCATGCATAGTGTTCTTCATGATCTTCAAGTTGTTCTTAATGAATTTTCTTGTTTGATCTTCATATTTTCTTGTTTTGTGTTGTATGGTGTTTTTCATATGCATTCTTGCATTCATAGTGTCTAAACATGAAAGATTTCTAAGTTTGGTGTCTTGCATATTTTCTTTTCATTAAAATTTTTTCAAAAATAAGTTCTTGATGTTCATCATGATCTTCAAAGTGTTCTTGGTGTTCATCTTGACATTCATAGTGTTCTTGCATGCATCATGTGTTTTGATCTAAAAATTTCCATGTATTGAGTCTTTTAGTATTTTTCTCTCTCATCATTAAAATTCAAAAAAAAAATATATCTTTTCCTTATTTTGCTCATAATTTTCGAAATCTTTGGGTTGACTTAGTTAAAAAATTTTTAAAATTAGTTGTTTCTTGTTGGTCAGTTCAAGATTTCAATTTAAAAAAAAAAATCTTATCTTTTCAAAATCTTTTTCAAAAATCATATCTTTTCCATTTTTCTCTTTGTTTTTGAATTTTTCTAAAATCTTTTTCAAAATTTTTTAAAATCTTTTTCCTATTTTTATATCATATTTTCGAAAATTACATCAACAATTAATGTTTTGATTCAAAAATTCTAAGTTTGTTACTTTCTTGTTAAGAAAGATTCAAACTTTAAATTTTAGAATCATATCTGATGGTTTCTTGTGAGTCAAGTCATTAATTGTGATTCTAAAAATCAAATCTTTTTCGAAACTAATTTCAATTATATCTTTTAAAAACCATATCTTTTCAAAATCATATCTTTTTCTATATATCTTTTTCAAATAATATCTTTTTAATCATATCTTTTTTATCATATCTTTTTAATCTTATCTTTTCAAACATATCTTTTTCATATCATATCTTTTTCAAACTTTAATTTTAACATATCTTTTTCTAACTTTTATCTTTTCAAAATTAAATTCAAAAAACTTTTTCAAAATCATCTAACCACTTTTTCAATTTTTATTTTCGAAAATTTACTAACCAATTTTTCAAAAAAAATAAATAATTTTCGAAATTCTCTCCCTCTCATCTCTCTTTCTAATTATTTTATTTATCTACTAACAATTCTCTTTTCTTTAAAAAAAAAGGAAAAAAATTTTTCGAACCCTCTCCCTCTTTCTATGTTCAAATTTTTCTCTTCTACTCTTCTTCCCTTCCACTCACATAAAGGAACCTCTATACTGTGGTAAAGAGGATCCCTATTATTATTTTCTGTTCCCTCCTTTTTCATATGAGCAGGAGCAAGGACAAGAACATTCTTGTTGAAGCAGATCCTAAACCTGAAAGGACTCTGAAGAAAAAACTGAGAGAAGCTAAAATACAACAATCTAGAGAAAACCTTACAGAAATTTTCGAAAAAGAAGAGGAGATGGCAGACAAGTCAAGGAAACAAGCTTATGGATTGGTAGAGGACATGTTAGTGAAGGTTAAAGGCCTTTACATCCCTGCTGATTTCATAATCCTAGACACTGGGAAGGATGAGGATGATGGCATCATCCTTGGAAGACCCTTCCTAGCCACAACAAGAGCTGTGATTGATGTTGACAGAGGAGAGCTAGTCTTTCAATTGAATGGGGACCATCTTGTGTTTAAAGCATAAGGATCTTCCTCTGCAACCATGGAGAGGAAGCATGAAAAGCTTCTCTCAATACAGAGTCAAACAAAGCCCCCACAATCAAACTCTAAGTTTGGTGTTGGGAGGCCACAACCAAACTCTAAGTTTGGTGTTGGGAAGCCCCAACCTTACTCTGATTATCTGTGAGACTCCATGGGAGCTCACTGTCAAGCTAGTGACAGTAAAGAACCGCTTATTGGGAGGCAACCCAATCTTATTTGATTATGTTTAATTTTTATTTCTCCTTGTTATTTTATGTTCTCTTAGGTTGATGATCATGTGGGGTCACTAAAAAATTGCAAAAATTAAAAACAAAATAAAAAAACAGCTAAAGAAACAGCACACCCTGGAGGAAGAGCATTCTAGCGTTTAAACGCCAGAAACATGCATCTGTCTGGCGTTTAACGCCGGAAACAAGCAACAACCTGGCGTTAAATGCCAGAAACAAGCTACATTTGGGCGTTTAACACTAGAAACAGGCAGCAGTCTGGCGTTAAACGCCAGTATTGCATATAGAGGGCATTTTACACGCCTAAAGGGTGCAGGGATGAGAAATCCTTGACACCTCTGGATCTGTGGACCCCACAGGATCCCCACCTCTCTCTCTCACATCTTGGAAGTTCCTCATCATGAAATCCCTGAGATGCCTCAGGAGATGCACTTTCCTCCACACAACTATTGGGAGCAAATCAACATCTCTTTGGAGGGGTTGAGTTACAACATGAATCAACTAAGGGTGGAGCACCAAGAGCACTCCATCATGCTCCATGAAGATTAGAGAAGATCAAAGAGCCATGAGAGAGGAGAAACAAAGGCAAGGAAGAGACATAGAGGAGCTTAAGAGCACCATTGGTTCTTCAAGAGGAGGAAGACACCACCCTCACTAAGGTGGACTCGTTCTTTAATTTCCTTGTTCTTTTATTTCTCTATTTTTCGATTTTCATGCTTCATGTTTGTTTATGTTTGTGTCTTATTTACATGATCATTAGTGTCTAGTGTCTATGTCTTAAAGTTATGAATAATTCCATGAATCCTTCACCTTTCTTAAATAAACTGTTTTAATTGCAAAAGAAAGAGAAGTACTTAAATTTCGAAATTTATCCTTAAAATTAATTCAATTATTTTGATGTGGTGACAATGCTTTTTGTTTTCTGAATGAATGATTGAACAGTGCATATTTTTGATATTGTTGTTTATGAATGTTAAATATGTTGGCTCTTGAAAGAATGATGAACAAGAGACATGTTATTGATGATCTGAAAAATCATAAAATTGATTCTTGAAGCAAGAAAAAGCAGTGAATAAAAAAAATAAGCTTGCGAAAAAAAAACAAAAAAGAAAAGAAATAAAAAGAAAGAGCAAGCAGAAAAAGCCAATAGCCCTTAAAACTAAAAGGCAAGGGTAAACAAGGATCCAAGGCTTTGAGCATCAATGGATAGGAGGGCCCAAGGAAATAAAATCCCGGCCTAAGCGGCTAAATCAAGCTGTCCCTAACCATGTGCTTGTGTCATGAAGGTCCAAGTGAAAAGCTTGAGACTGAGTGGTTGAAGTCGTGATTCAAAGCAAAAAGAGTGTGCTTAAGAGCTCTGGATACCTCTAATTGGGGACTTTAGCAAAGCTGAGTCACAATCTGAAAAGGTTCACCCATTTATGTGTCTGTGGCATTTGTGTATCCGGTGGTAATACGGGAAGACAAAATGCTTCGGGCCACGGCCAAGACTCATAAAGTAGCTGTGTTCAAGAATCAACATACTAAACTAGGAAAGTCAATAACACTATCTGAAGTCTGAGTTCCTATAGATGCCAATCATTCTAAACTTCAAAGGATAAAGTGAGATGCCAAAACTGTTCAGAAGCAAAAAGCTACTAGTCCCGCTCATCTAATTAGAACTAAGCTTCATTGATATTTTGGGAGTTATAGTATATTCTCTTCTTTTTATCCTATTTGATTTTCAGTTGCTTGGGGACAAGCAACAATTTAAGTTTGGTGTTGTGATGAGCGGATAATTTATATGCTTTTTGGCATTGTTTTTAGGTAGTTTTTAGTATATTTTATTTAGTTTTTAGTATATTTTTATTAGTTTTTATGCAACATTCATATTTCTGGACTTTACTATGAGTTTGGGTATTTTTCTGTGATTTCAGATAAATTCTGACTGAAATTGAGGGATCTGAGCAAAAATCTGATTCAGGTTGAAAAAAGACTGCTGATGTTGTTGGATTCTGACCTCTCTGCACTTAAAATGAATTTTCTGGAGCTACAAAACTTCAAATGGCGTGCTCTCAATTGCGTTATAAAGTAGACATCTAGGACTTTCCAGCAATATATAATAGTCCATATTTTATTCGAGTTTAGACGACGTAAACAGGCGTTCAACGCCAGTTTCATGCTGCATTCTGGAGTAAAATGCCAGAAACACGTCACAAACCAGAGTCAAACGCCAGAAACACGTTGCAACCTGGCGTTTAACTCCAAGAGAAGCCTCTGCACGTATAAAGCTCAAGCTCAGCCCAAGCACACACCAAAGTAGGCCCCGGAAGTGGATTTCTGCACTTAGACTTATTTCTGTAAACCCTAGTAACTAGTTTAGTATAAATAGGACTTTTTACTATTGTTTTCAGAATTTTCGGAGGTTTAGTTCTTAGATATTGGGGGCTGGTCATTCGGCCATGCCTGGACCACTATCACTTATGTATTTTCAACGGTGGAGTTTCTACACACCATAGATTAAGGGTGTGGAGCTCTACTGTACCTCGAGTTTTAATGCAATTACTACTATTTTCTATTCAATTCAACTTATTCTTATTCTAAGATACTCATTCGCACCAAAGAACATGATGAATGTGATGATTATGTGACGCTCATCACCATTCTCACCTATGAACGCGTGATTGACAACCACTTCCGTTCTACAAGTAACAAAGGCTAGAGTGTGTATCTCTTGGATTCCTTAACCAGGATCTTCGTGATATAAGGTAGAATCCATTGGCAGCATTCTTGAGAATCCGGAAAGGCTAAACCTTATCTGTGGTATTCTGAGTAGGATTCAGTGATTGAATGACTGTGACGAGCTTCAAACTCGCGAGTGTTGGACGTAGTGACAGACGCAAAAGAATCACGGGATTCTATTCCAACATGATCGAGAACCGACAGATGATTAGCCGTGCGGTGATAGCGCATTTGGAACATTTTCACTGAGAGGACGGACGGTAGCCATTGACAACAGTGATCCTCAACATACAGCTTGTCATGGAAAGGAGTAAGAAGGATTGGATGAAAGCAGTAGAAAAGCAGAGATTCAGAAGGAACAAGCATCTCCATACGCTTATCTGAAATTCCCACCATTGATTTACATAAGTATCTCTATCTTTATTTTATGTTTTATTTATCTTTATAATTTCGAAAACCCATAATAAACTTGAATCTGCCTGACTGAGATTTACAAGACGACCATAGCTTGCTTCATACCAGCAATCTCCGTGGGATCGACCCTTACTCACATAAGGTTTGTTACTTGGACGACCCAGTGCACTTGCTGGTTAGTTGTGCGAAGTTGTGAGAAAAAGTGATATTAACATTGAGCGTACCAAGTTGTTGGCGCCATTGAGATCACAATTTTGTGCACCATGCTACCAGTTTTTGGCGTTTAACTCCAGTTTTTATGCCAGTTCTGGCGTTTAACGCCAGAATGGGGTAGAGACTTGGTGTTAAACGCCAATTTGCGTGATCTCAACTCAGGAAAAGTATGGACTATTATATATTGCTGGAAAGCCCAGGATGTCTAATTTCCAACGCAATTGAGAGAGCGCCAATTAGGTTTCTGTGGCTCCAGAAAATTCATTTCGAGTGCATGGAGGTCAGAATCCAATAGCATCTGCATTCCTTTTTCAACCTCTGAATCAGATTTTTGCTCAGGTCCCTCAATTTTAGCCAAAAAATACCTAAAATCACAGAAAAATACACAAACCCATAGTGAAGTCCAGAAATGTGATTTTTGCATAAAAGCTAATAAAAATATACTAAAAAGTACCTAGATCCTACTAAAAACTAAATGAAAATACCCCCAAAAAGCGTATAAAATATCCGCTCATCACTCCTCTCCTCATCATCGAAGGCAAAACTCCTCGCTTCGCCCATGTCAACTCCACCTCCGATAGAAGTATTGGGTGTTCCTCTTCTTTCTTCAGCCATGTAAGTTTTGTTTTTTTTTTTGGACCATACCAAACCAGTGATCCATTTTTAACAAAATTATTAATAACCCAGCACTTGAGCCCATCATTGGTTTCAAAAAAAATTATAACATAGAGGCCCATCTGGATTGAGCCAAGTCCAACCAACTATGTTCCAACCTGACCCGCTCGACCTGGAAAACATTCTTCCTCTCCTTCGTCATCCTCTCGCCCACCATCTCCACGCCGCTTCGATCCTTCCTTATTGATCGTCTCCGGCAAAGCCATACATCTAGCCGAAACATCATTCATTGTTATCCGACAGTGATCGAATCCAGATCCAGTGAGGACACTATGCAGAGCTTCATCCTCCGAACCAACGAGTCGCGACAGATCTGAAATCGATTCTCCTCCTTCGTTGGTTTTCTCATTCTCCAGCTTCTCTATGCCGCTGCGATCTTTCGACTCTGATCTTCTCTGGCAAAGCAAATACTCTGCATGAACCACCACTTCTTGTTATTCGTGGGGATCGAGTGCTATTCTGGCGATGAGTGAGTGGCAGAATTGTATGTATGCGTCAAAAGACATCGACGACACATCTCCTTCCTTCACAGCCTAACTCCATCGTGTTTAGTTAACGAAATACACAATCATTAACCGTAATCAATTTCAACTTAAGAATTCATAAATTTTTTCTACATAACCCCATTAGTTTTCGGATCTAACAAAAAAAAACCAGCAACAAAATAAATATTGCAAAACAACCCCTCTGCAACAAAAGCAGCAAAAGTAACCAGTAGCCAATCAGAAGAGAAAAGTAACAAGTGATCTGTACCGTCGAAAGAAAGATCCAACAACTCTCGTCTTTTGGCGCACCGGTATGCCAAAGATAAATGCTATGCGCACCGAAACGCTAACATACACGGCACATAGAATCCGTGCCCCTCTATCTCTCACCACATGTGGGGACTTTCTCTCCAAAAATAATGAGAATATATATATCACCAAAATATTAAAAAAATAGTCACGTAATAAAGTCTAAATATATAATAATCATGATTTTTTATGATAAAAATATTAATATTTCAAAATAAAAAAAATACTTCAAATAGGAATTATTTAGTATTTATTATAATATTTTTTATTTTAAATTAAAATTTATATTTTATATTAATTAATATTATTTTTATTATTTTTACACACATTTAATAAATAAAAAAGGAAACAATAATAGAATTAAAAATTACATAAAAATTATTATTAGTTTATTGTAGACGAGAAAGTTTTTCACATTTCCGAGTAAAACAAATCAATAAAAAAGAAAGAAACGTGAGATCGACAGAACAATTCATATATCTATCCTTGCAGCTAAGGCTAGTAAAGTATTTTTGCAGCCAAATTCTTTACTCTTAAATAGATAATTTGAGGTGAGAAGTTCAATCATTGTTTGTGAAACTAGCAATTATTTGTGACATATACTCACATGGGGCTTTGAATAATTTTAATTAAGTGAGCCGAGCTATATCGATTGTGTCTAAGCCTAAAGCCATTTCCAAGTCCACAAGTTCAAAATGTCATCTCAGTTCTCAATTAAGTATCTTCCATCCTTTTATTGCTTAGTTGTCTGAAGAATACATATGAGAGAGAGGAACATGGTTTTCAAATGAATATTATTTAATTTCCTCGTAATGTAAGAAATGATACCGCACAGCACACACACCACATGCATGCTATAATATTAAAAAAACATGCTTGCTTTGCACAAGTGGAAACTGTTGATGGTAACTGAATAACGAGATTTGTTTCATAAACTCATATTTGATATATAATAATGAGTATGATTTTGTCTGCGAGAGTAGTTAGAGCTCTCGCATTTATTAATATTATTAAACTATTCTTCTATTTTAGTTTATGATAATAATAAAAAAGTTGTGACCTATAAATTTAGTCTACAAAAATACATAAATTAATTCTAATTGTAATCTTTATTATTTTATCTTATTTTATCTTTATTTTTATTTTTCGTAAGTGATATTTTATATATATTTAGTTTTATCTTCACAATTCAATTCAATTCAATCAATAAAAAAATACAAAGTGTTTCGTTCTGGCTTGACCGAGGTATATGTCTCTTTCTATGACTGCTGCTTGCCTCTGGGGAGAACTATAAGTCGTTCGAGAGGAGAGTGATGATGGACCTCGGCAACTTCGAAACACGGTGGCAGGAGCACCTGCAAAAAGCATTCTGACACTCAAGTCAGTGTAAGATATAAAGAGAGTAAATAAAGGGAAGAATGTGAAAGCAAGTTGTGACCTGTCTTCACTAGTTGTTTTTGCTCGTTTTTATAGGCAAATGGAGGGTTTATCTGCCCTCTGCTTGTGCCGATATTCTCGGTCAGGTGAGTGCCGTTACTTGTAACGGAAAAGAGATGATAGCTGACTCATGTGGAGCCGTGCTCTATAGTGGTGCTTTTCGGATTATTTGGTCGGTTTTGTTGGTGAGATTTATCAGGTTTTAGTGGTACACGTCATAGCCCCAAGCTTGTCTGGCTCTGTGTTTTAAGTGACAGGCAAGCTTTGATATGCTCGGCTTAATTGTATGTGTGTACCTACGCGTAATATTTTTTGGTTATTCGGCTGTTTTGTGTGTGTGTGTTTTTTTTTTGAAAGTAAAAGGGAAGTTAAGGGTTTTTCTACCATGTAAGAAGTGCCGTGATTAATGCGCCCTTTGACCATTTTGATTTTCGATGCTCCTTAACAGTTACCATTTTGTTTTACCCACTAAGTTAGTGGGCTTTGTAGTGATATTGATTGTTGCTTTGGAATTTGCTGCTTCACATTTTTACAGTTTAATCCCAACCATGACTTCAAAAGGTTAGTTTTTCTTCTCCTAATTTTTATTGGTACTTTTGTTTTTTATTCATGGCGAGAGAGAAGGGAAAGAGAAACTAAAAGTAGTTGAGGTTAAGGAGGGTGATCCATACCATTGGGTGCATGACGACGTGAGGACTCATTCCTCTTTGTTTACCAGTGTTGAGTCTATGTCTGAGTTGAGGGTTCTGAATCTTGTAAGAGGTGGTTTGAATGTTGCCGTCGAACTTCTCCCCTGTTCGGGTGGTGACAGGGTTTGTGAAAGGAGGGGTGATTGGGGGTATTTTTATATGTATACCCCCTGTTTGATTGAGCTGGGTGTAAGATTTTCTTTTTCCACTTTCGAATGTGACGTTTTAACTCAATTTAATTGTGCACCTTCCCAACTGCATCCAAATGCCTGGGCCTTCCTTCGTGCTTTCCAGTGTTTAATGGAGTTCTTGTCTGTACCTTGCTCTCTTTCTGTCTTCTTTTCTTTATTTCAATCTAAAGGGGTTCGAAAGGGGTTGTAGGTGTGTTTGAGCAGTTTTCCTGGGCGTTCTCTTTTTCTATTATATAAATCTTCTTTCAAAAATTTTAAGTCTTTGTTTGTTAAAGTTCGTTCCGTGGAGGCGGAGTACCACTTTTATTTGGACGAGGAGCTTATAGAAAGGTTTCCTCTTTACTGGTGTTCGGAACTGTGTCAGATTCTCGAGGCTATTGAGCGGACTGATGAGGAGGAATACTTGTCAGAGTTTTTGGTAGAAGGTTTTGCTGGTGGGAAGTGTTTGTCAATTAGCGAGTTGCTTGGTTTTTATGATTCTGGTGATAGTGTGGGTCTGCAAGCTTATATAGGTAATTTGTTGTTTTTCATGGTTTCTTCTTTATTTGTGTACTATGTTCTGACTTTTTTGTTTTGAGTAGGTGGATGACTCCCTCTTATCGATCCTTCTCGGTTTCAATCCATCTTAAAAAAGAAAAAGGAGAAGGATGCTGTTGGGGAAACAGGAGGTTCGGGAATTCCAAGGGGCGGGGTTGGTGGCAACACTGCTCTTTCCGCTGCTCAGCCCGCGTCCTCATATAAAAGGAAAAGGGATGAAACCGATCAGTCTTTGGAGGTCATCTCTGAAGGGGATAGAGAGGCCATTGGCAGTAAATCTGTTTTTGATCGGCAGAAGAGGTTGCATGGTTTTCTTCCTGGTTCGAGCCCCCATTCTTTATCACAACTCCGCACAACTAACCAGCAAGTGTACTAGGTCGTCCAAGTAATAAACCTTACATGAGTAAGGGTCGATCCCACGGAGATTGTCGGCTTGAAGCAAGCTATGGTCATCTTGTAAATCTCAGTCAGGCAGATTCAAATGGTTATGGGAAATTGATAATTAAAAGTTGAATAAAACATAAAATAAGATAGAGATACTTATGTAATTCATTGGTGGGATTTCAGATAAGCGTATGAAGATGCTTTGTTCCTTCTGAACCTCTGCTTTCCTATTGTCTTCATCCAATCATTCATACTCCTTTCCATGGCAAGCTTTACGTTGGGTTTCACTGTTGTCAATGGCTACCTCCCATCCTCTCAGTGAAAATGGTCCAAATACGCTGTCACCGCACGGCTAATCATCTGTTGGTTCTCGATCATGTTGGAATAGGATCCATTGATCCTTTTGCATCTGTCACTACGCCCAACACTCGCGAGTTTGAAGCTCGTCATAGTCATCCCTTCCCAGATCCTACTCGGAATACCACAGACAAGGTTTAGACTTTCCGGATCTCAGGAATGGCCGCCAATTGATTCTAGCCTATACCACAAAGGTTCTAATCTTAGATTAGAAACCCAAGAGATACACATTCAAGCTTGTTTGCATGTAGAATAGAAGTGGTTGTCAAGCACGCGTTCATAGGTGAGAATGGTGATGAGTGTCACATAATCATCACATTCATCATGTTCTTGAGTGCGAATGAATGTCTTGGAGAAGAAATAGGCTTGAGTTGAATAGAAAAATAATAGTACTTTGCATTAATTTATGAGGAACAGCAGAGCTCCACACCTTAATCTATGGGGTGTAGAAACTCCACCGTTGAAAATACATAAGAACAAATAGGGTAGACATGGCCGAGTGGCCAGCCTCCCATGGAGGTCTCAGAACGTAAAATGAAAACTGAATGTGTTCTAGAGATTTAAAGTCTGAAAATACAATAGCAAAATGTCCTATTTATAGAGAACTAGTAACCTAGGGTTTACAGAAATGAGTAAATGATGCAGAAATCTACTTCCGGGCCCACTTGGTGTGTGCTTGGGCTGAGCATTGGAGCTTTAACGTGTAGAGACTTTTCTTGGAGATAAACGCCAGCTTTTGTGCCAGTTTGGGCGTTTAACTCCAGCTTTTATGCCAGTTCTGGCGTTTTGACGCTAGAATTTTTATGTTGACTTGGAATGCCTGTTTGGACCATCAAATCTCGAGAAAAGTATGGACTATTATATATTGCTGGAAAGCCCAGGATGTCTACCTTCCAACGCAATTTTGAGCGCGCCAATTAGGCTTTTGTACCTCCAGAAAATCCACATCGAGTGCAGGGAGGTCAGAATCCAACAGCATCTGCAGTCCTTTTTCAGCCTCTAAATCAGATTTTTGCTCAGGTCCCTCAATTTCAGCCAGAAAATACCTGAAATCACAGAAAAAGACACAAACTCATAGTAGATTCCAGAAATGTGATTTTTGAATAAAAACTAATAAAAATATAATAAAAACTAACTAAAATATACTAAAAACATACTAAAAACAATGCCAAAAAGCGTATAAATTATCCGCTCATCACAACACCAAACTTAAATTGTTGCTTGTCCCCAAGAAACTAAAAACAAAGTAGGATAAAAAGAAGAGAATATACAATGAATTCCAAAAATATCTATGAAGATCAGTCTTAATTAGATGAGCGGGGCTGTTAGCTTTTTACTTCTGAACAGTTTTGGCATCTCACTTTATCCTTTGAAGTTCAGAATGATTGGCATCTATAGGAACTCAGAATTCAGATAGTGTTATTGATTCTCCTAGTTCAATATGTTGATTCTTGAACACAGTTACTTTATGAGTCTTGGCCGTGACCCTAAGCATTTTGTTTTCCAGTATTACCACCGGAGACATAAATGCCACAGACACATGACTAGGTGAAACTTTTCAGATTGTGACTCATCTTTACTAGAGTCCCCAATTAGAGGTGTCCAGAGCTCTTAAGCACACTCTTTTGCTTTGGACCACGACTTTAACTGCTCAGTCTCAAGCTTTTCACTTGACACCTTCACGCCACAAGCACATGGTTAGGGACAGCTTGGTTTAGCCGCTTTGGCCAGGATTTTATTCCTGTGGGCCCTTGGTGCACGAATTTGTATGTTAATGTTACTAAAAGAGTTGCTATCCAAATTCGCACAACTAACCAGCAAGTGCACTGGGTCGTCCAAGTAATACCTTACGTGAGTAAGGGTCGAATCCCACGGAGATTGTTGGTTTGAAGCAATCTATGGTTATCTTGTAAATCTTAGTCAGGAAGTCAATTATGTTTATCAGTTGAATTGCGAATAAACAGGAGAGTAAGGATTAAAGGTTACTTGTTACGCAGTAATGGAGAATATGTTGGAGTTTTGGAGATGCTTTGTCTTCTGAATCTCTGCTTTCCTCTGTCTTCTAATTCACACACGCACGTCCTCCTATGGCAAGCTATATGTAGGGGTTCACCGTCGTCAATGGCTACATCCCATCCTCTCAGTGAAGAATATGCTCACATGCTCTGTCACAGCACGGCTAATCATCTGTCGGTTCTCGATCATACTGGAATAGGATTCTTCATCCTTTTGCGTCTGTCACTAACGCCCAGAACTCGCGAGTTTGAAGCTCGTCACAGTCATTCGATCATTGAATCCTACTCGGAATACCACAGACAAGGTTTAGACTTTCCGGATTCTCATGAATGCCGCCATCAGTTCTAGCTTATACCACGAAGATTCTAATTAAGAGATCCAAGAGATACTCATTTAATCAGATATAGAACGGAGGTGGTTGTCAGGCACACGTTCATGGTTTGAGGAAGGTGATGAGTGTCACAGATCATCACCTTCATCACAGTGAAGCGCGAATGAACATCTTAGATAGGAACAAGCGTGTTTGAATGGAAAACAGAAATACTTGCATTAATTCATCGAGACACAGCAGAGCTCCTCACCCCCAACAATGGGGTTTAGAGACTCATGCCATCAGAGAATACAAAGTTCAGATCTAAAATATCATGAGATACAAAATAAGTCTCTAAAAGTTGTTTAAATACTAAACTAGTAGCCTAGGTTTACACAAAATGAGTAAACTATGATGGATGATGCAGAGATCCACTTCTGGGGCCCACTTGGTGTGTGCTGGGGTGAGACTTAAGTAATTCACGTGTAGAGGCCATTTGTGGAGTTGAACGCCAGTTTTTATGCCAGTTTGGGCGTTCAACTCCAGCTTTTGATCCTTTTCTGGCGCTGGACACCAGAATTGGGCAGAGAACTGGCATTGAACGCCAGTTTACGTCATCTATCCTTGTGCAAAGTATGGACTATTATATATTTCTGGAAAGCCCTGGATGTCTACTTTCCAAAGCAATTGGAAGCATGCCATTTTGAGTTCTGTAGCTCCAGAAAATCCACTTTGAGTGCAGGGAGGTCAGAATCCAACAGCATCAGCAGTCCTTTTTCAGCCTGAATCAGATTTTTGCTCAGCTCCTTCAATTTCAGCCAGAAAAATACCTGAAATTACAGAAAAACACACAACTCATAGTAAAGTCCAAAAATATGAATTTTTCCTAAAAAATAATAGAATTAAACTAAAAATTAACTAAAACATCCTAAAAACTATATGAAATTAACCCCAAAAAGCGTATAAAATATCCGCTCATCACAACACCAAACTTAAACTGTTGCTTGTCCTCAAGCAACTAGACAAATAAAATAGAAGACTAATAGTTTGAGAGGCAATAATATCTCAGAGTTTTGAGTGAAGCTCAGATTCTAATTAGATGAGCGGGACTAGTAGCTTTTTGCTTCTGAACAGTTTTGGCATCTCACTTTATCCATTGAAGCTCAGAGTGATTG
Organism: Arachis ipaensis; assembly: GCF_059453495.1. Taxonomy (NCBI): domain Eukaryota; kingdom Viridiplantae; phylum Streptophyta; class Magnoliopsida; order Fabales; family Fabaceae; genus Arachis; species Arachis ipaensis. Next base: position 136,501,851 of record NC_142440.1, on the reverse strand, counting down.
GCATCTATAGGAACTTAGAATTCAGATAGTGTTATTGAGTATCTTGTTTCTGTATGATGATTCTTGAACACAGCTATTTCATGAGTCTTGGCCGTGGCCCTAAGCACTTTGTTTTCCAGTATTACCACCGGATACATAAATGCCACAGACACATAATTGGGTGAACCTTTTAGATTGTGACTCAGCTTTGCTAAAGTCCCCAATTAGAGGTGTCCAGAGTTCTTAAGCACACTCTTCTTTTTGCTTTGGACCTTGACTTTAACCGCTCAGTCTCAAGTTTTCACTTGACACCTTCATGCCACAAGCACATGGTTAGGGACAGCTTGGTTTAGCCGCTTAGGCCAGGATTTTATTCCCTTAGGCCCTCCTATCCACTGATGCTCAAAGCCTTGGGATCCCTTTTTTGTTACCCTTGCCTTTTGGTTTTAAGAGATATTTGGCTTTTTGCTCTTGCCTTTTGGTTTTAAGAGCTTTGGCTTTTTCTGCTTGCTTTCTCTTTTTCTTTCTCTATTTTTTTTTCTGCAAGCTTTGTTCTTTGCTGCTTTTTCTTGCTTCAAGAATCATTTTTATGATTTTTTCAGATTATCAATAACATGTCTCATGTTCACCATTCTTTCAAGAGCCAACATATTTAACAGTCTTAAACAACAAAATCAAAAGACATATGCACTGTTCAAGCATTCATTCAGAAGACAGAAAGCATTGCCACCACATGTAACTAATTAGAATTTCTCTTATTAAAAACTCGAAATTTTATTGCCTCTTATTCAAAAGATCTACTATTTTATTCATGTTTAATGATGATGAGAAAAATAGACTATAACTTAATTGGAGATAAAATCAAAATAGATACTAATTACTACTATATGACTCCTAAGGTAAAACTAAAATGAGAACAATTATCACAGAGTTAAGGCTAAGATTAGAACTCAACAACCTTGAGGTTTGGAAGTGGATGTTCCTCTAGTCTGTGAGGCGCTTGGTCCTTGCCTCTTGGAGTGGGTTGTTTTCCTTTAGGGGCCATGATCTTAGTGATCACGGATAAGCACACCAAACTTAGAGCTTTGCTTGTCCTCAAGCAAAAGAAAAGAAAGGAGATGGGTAGAAGGAGAGCTCCTGCCCACCATCCTGGCGTTTGAACGCCCAAACACTGTCTGTTTTGGGCGTTCAACGCCCAAATGCTGCTCTCCTGGGTGTTCAACGCCCAGTTGTTGCCCGTTTCTGGCGTTGAACGCCAGATAGCTATCCTTACTGGCGTTCAGCGCCCACTGGATGCCCATTTTGGGCGCTGAACGCCCAAAAATGGCCTTCACTGGCATTTTCTTGCCAGTGAGCTCCCTATCTCTATTTTGTGTGCAGATTCCTTCTGTAACCCTGTAAACTTATGCAAATGATTCTTTACCTTAGTGTCAGTGAACTTTATATAAACAAATAAAAATAAAAATAGGGCAGAATGCTTAGAGGATTGATGCCCCATGGCTGGGTTGCCTCCCAGCAAGCGCTTCTTTATTGTCTTTAGCTGGACCTTGCTGAGCTTTTAATCTAGCTTCAGCGTTGAGCATTCTTGCTCAATGTTGCCTTCAAGATAATGCTTGATTCTCTGTCCATTGACAATGAACTTCTTATCAGAATCAATATCTTGAAGCTCCACATAACCATATGGTGATACACTTGTAATCACGTACGGTCCCCTCCACCGGGATTTCAGTTTCCCGGGGAATAGCCTGAGTCTAGAGTTAAACAACAGAACCTTCTGTCCTGGTTCAAAGATTCTAGATGACAGCTTTCTGTCATGCCACTTTTTTTATTTTTCTTTATAAAGCTTGGCATTTTCGAAAGCTGTGAATCTAAATTCTTCTAGCTCATTTAGCTGGAGCAATCTTTTTTCTCCTGCTAATTTGGCATCAAAGTTTAGGAATCTGGTTGCCCAGTAGGCTTTATGTTCCAGTTCCACGGGCAGGTGACATGCCTTACCATACACAAGTTGGTATGGAGAGGTCCCTATAGGAGTCTTGAATGCTGTTCTGTAAGCCCACAGAGCATCATCCAAGCTCCGTGCCCAATCCTTTCTACGGGTACTTACTGTTCGTTCTAGGATTCTCTTTAATTCTCTGTTAGAGACTTCAGCTTGCCCATTAGTTTGTGTATGATATAGAGTAGCCACCTTATGGCGAATTCCATACCGAACCATGGCAGAGTAAAGCTGTTTGTTGCAGAAGTGAGTGCCCCCATCACTGATTAGTACTCTAGGGACACCAAACCTGCTAAAGATATGTTTCTGGAGGAACTTCAGCACTGTTTTAGTATCATTGGTGGGTGTGGCAATGGCCTCAACCCATTTTGATACATAGTCAACTGCCACCAGAATATAAGTGTTTGAGTATGATGGTGGGAAAGGTCCCATAAAGTCAATTCCCCATACGTCAAACAACTCAATCTCCAAGATCCCTTGTTGAGGCATGGCGTAACCATGAGGCAGATTACCAGCTCTTTGGCAACTGTCACAGTTACGTACAAACTCTCGGGAATCTCTATGGAGTGTGGGCCAATATAAGCCACATTGGAGGACCTTGGTGGCTGTTCGCTCACCTCCGAAATGGCCTCCATATTGAGATCCATGGCAATGCCATAGGATCCTCTGTGCTTCTTCTCTAGGAACACACCTACGGATAATTCCGTCTGCACATCTCTTAAAGAGATAGGGTTCATCCCACAAGTAGTACTTTGCATCAGTAATTAATTTTTTCTTTTATTGCCTGTTGTACTCCTTGGGTATGAACCTTGCAGCTTTATAGTTTGCAATATCGGCAAACCATGGTGTTTCCTGAATGGCAAATAAATGCTCATTCGGAAAAGTCTCAGAGATCTCAAGAGAGGGGAGGGGCGTCCCTTCTGCTGGCTCTATCCGGGACAGATGATCAGCCACTTGGTTCTCTATCCCTTTTCTGTCTCTTATTTCTATATCAAACTCTTGCAGAAGCAACACCCATCTGATGAGCCTGGGTTTTGAATCCTGCTTTGTGAGTAGATATTTAAGAGCAGCATGGTCAGTATACACAATCACCTTTGATCCTACTAAGTATGATCTGAACTTGTCAATGGCGTAAACCACTGCAAGTAATTCTTTTTCTGTGGTTGTGTAATTTTTCTGGGCATCATTTAAAATGCGACTACCATAATAAATGACATGCAGAAGCTTGTCATGCCTCTGTCCCAGTACTACACCAATGGCGTGATCACTGGCATCACACATTAGCTCAAATGGTAACGTCCAGTCTGGTACAGAAATAACTGGTGCTGTGACCAGCTTAGCTTTCAGCGTTTCAAATGCCTGCAGGCACTCTGTGTCAAACACAAATGGCGTGTCAGCAGCTAGCAGATTACTTAGAGGTTTTGCGATTTTTGAAAAATCCTTTATAAACCTCCTATAGAATCCTGCATGCCCCAGAAAGCTTCTGATTGCCTTAACATTGGCAGGTGGTGGTAATTTTTCAATTACCTCTATTTTTGCTTGATCCACCTCTATTCCCTTGTTTGAGATTTTATGCCCGAGAACAATTCCTTCAGTCACCATGAAGTGACATTTTTTCCCAGTTTAAAACTAGGTTGGTTTCTTGGCATCTCTTCAGAACAAGTTTTAGGTGATCAAGACAGGAGCTGAATGAGTCTCCATATACTGAGAAGTCATCCATGAAAACTTCCAGAAATTTTTCCACCATATCAGAGAAAATAGAGAGCATGCATCTCTGGAAGGTTGCAGGCGCATTACATAGCCCAAATGGCATCCTTCTATAAGCAAACACTCCAGATGGACATGTGAATGCTGTTTTCTCTTGATCCTGGGGATCCACTGCAATCTGGTTATAGCCTGAGTAGCCATCCAAAAAGCAGTAGTACTCATGACCTGCTAGTCTTTCTAGCATCTGGTCTATGAATGGTAAAGGAAAATGATCCTTTCTGGTGGCTGTATTGAGTCTTCTGTAGTCAATACACATGCGCCACCCTGTAACTGTTCTTGTAGGAATCAGTTCATTTTTTTCATTATGAATCACTGTCATGCCTCCCTTTTTTGGGACGACTTGGACAGGGCTCACCCAGGGGCTATCAGAAATAGGATAAATAATCCCAGCCTCTAGTAATTTGGTGACCTCTTTCTGCACCACTTCCTTCATGGGTGGATTAAGCCGCCTCTGTGGTTGAACCACTGGTTTGGCATTATCCTCCAATAGGATTTTGTGCATGCATCTAGCTGGGCTTATGCCCTTAAGGTCACCTATGGACCACCCAAGAGCTGTCTTGTGTGTCCTTAGCACTTGAATAAGCGCTTCCTCTTCCTGTGAATTTAAAGCAGAGCTTATGATCATTGGAAAAGTGTCACCTTCTCCCAGAAATGCATATTTCAAGGATGGTGGTAGTGGCTTGAGCTCGGGTTTAGGAGGTTTTTCCTCTTCTAGAAGAAATTTCAGAGGCTCTTTCATGTCCTCTGAGTCCTTCAAATCAGGCTGAACATCCTTAAAGATTTTTTCCAACTCTGATTCGAGACTCTCAGCCATGTTGATCTCTTCTACCAAGGAGTCAATAAGATCAACTTTCATGCAGTCTGTTGATGTGTCTGGATGCTGCATGGCTTTAACAGCGTTCAACTTAAACTCATCATCATTGACTCTTAGGGTTATTTCCCCCTGTTGGATGTCAATGAGGGATCGTCCAGTTGCTAGGAAGGGTCTTCCTAGAATGAGAGTAGCACTCTTGTGCTCCTCCATTTCCAGCACAACAAAGTCAGTGGGAAAGGCAAATGGCCCAACCTTGACAATCATGTCTTCAATCACGCCTGATGGGTATTTAGTGGAGCCATCAGCAAGCTGAAGACATATCCGGGTTGGTTTAACTTCTTCAGTTAAACCAAGCTTTCTGATAGTGGATGCAGGTATTAGGTTGATACTTGCCCCAAGATCACATAAAGCTGTCTTGGTGTAATTACCTTCTAATGTGCATGGTATCAGAAAACTCCCAGGGTCTTTAAGCTTTTCAGGAAAGCTTTTCAGAATGACTGCACTGCATTCTTCAGTGAGGAGAACTCTTTCTGTTTCTCTCCACTCCTTTTTATGACTCAAGATATCTTTCATGAACTTGGCATAAGAAGGTATTTGCTCAAGTGCTTCTGCAAATGGAATCTTTATTTCAAGAGTCCTTAGATAATCTGTAAAGCGAGCAAATTGCTTATCCTACTCCTCTTTCTGGAGTTTTTGAGGATAAGGTATCTTGGCTTTATATTCCTCAACCTTAGTGGTTAAAGAAGCCTTTTTAGAGGGGTTGTTATCAGTACTTGTGTGTGTCTGATCCCTCACTGGTAATTGAGTGCCAGAGTTAGAAACTGGAGTGACGTTAGACGCCAACTCCTTGTCTGTTCATGGCGTCTGAACGCCAGAATTGTGCCCATTTTGGGCGTTCAGCGCCAGATCTTGCCCAGTTTGGGCGTTCAACGCCAGATCCTTGCCCATTTCTGGCGTTGAACGCCAGTTTTGCCTTGTTTCTGGCGTTGAACGCCAGTTTTAGGCATGCTTTGGGCGTTCAGCGCCAGCCTTCCACCAATTTTCTGGCGTTTTAGTGCCAGAATTATTTTTCCCTGGGCTCTTATTGTCCTTAGGTGAATTTTGGGTGGTTTGCTCATTCCTTAGCTTTTTGCTGCCTTGAGGTGGGGTATTTAATGTTTTCCCACTTCTTAATTGAACTGCTTGGCATTCTTCTGTTATTTGTCTTGACAGCTGCTGCTTTGTTTGCTTAAACTGTTCTTCCATATGTATATTAGCCATCCTTGTCTCTTGTAGTCTATCTTTGAATTCGGCTAATTGCTTTGTTAGGAAGTCCAATTGCTGGTTGAATTCAGCAGCTTGTTTCACAGGACTGAGTTCAGCAGTTGCTGTTTTAACCTCTTCTTTCATGGAAGGGTCACTGCTTAGGTACAGATGCTGATTCCTGGCAACTGTATCAATGAGCTCTTGAGCCTCTTCAATTGTCTTTCTCATGTGGATAGATCCACCAGCTGAGTAATCTAGAGACATCTGAGCTCCTTCAGCAAGCCCATAATAGAAGATGTCTAACTGAACCCACTCTGAAAACATTTCAGAGGGGCATTTTCTTAGCATCTCTCTGTATCTCTCCTAGGCATCATAAAGAGATTCATTATCTCCTTGTTTAAAGCCTTGGATGTCCAGCCTTAGCTGTGTCATCCATTTTGGGGGAAAGTATTGATTCAGGAATTTTTCTGTCAGCTGTTTCCATGTCCTTATGCTGGCCTTAGGTTGGTTATTCAACCACCTCTTAGCTTGATCTTTTACAGCAAATGGAAACAGAAATAGTCTGTAGACATCTTGATCTATTTTCTTATCACGTACTGTGTCAGCAATTTGTAAAAATTGTGCCAGAAACTCTGTAGGTTCTTCCTGTGGAAGACCGGAATACTGGCAACTTTGCTGCACCATGATAATGAGCTGAGGATTCAACTCAAAGCTACTAACTCCAATGGAGGATATGCAGATGCTACTCCCATATGAAGCAGTAGAGGGGTTAGAATATGACCCCAGAGTCCTCCTGGACTGTTCATTTCCGCTTAGGTCCATGATGGAGAAAGGGAGATGATGTAAAATAGAGAATTTTTTTTATTTCGAAAATAAAATAAATTAATAAAATAAATAAAAATAGGTGAAGATTTTTGAAAAAAATGAGGGGAGAGAGAGTGGTAAGGAAGTTTTGAAAAAGATATGATTTGGAAAAGATTTTAAATTTTTGAAAAAAAAAATCTTAATTTTTAAAAATAATTTTTGAAAATTTGTTTTAAAATTAGAGAGAAAAGATAATTTTGAATTTAGTGAGGAAAGAGAAAAACAATAAAATAGCACAAGATTTAAAATTTTTAGATCTAATGCTCCTTGTTTTTTTTTTGAAAATTTTGATGGAAAACACCAAGGAACACCAAACTTAAAAATTTTAAGATCAAGACACAAGGAAAACTCAAAAACACTTTGAAGACTCACAAGAACACCAAACTTAAAATTTTTAGAAAACCAACTAAAATTTTCGAAAACCAAAGGGAAATCAACAAGAACACCAAACTTAAAGTTTGGCACAGGATTTAATAGAAAAAAAAATATTTTTGAAAAAGATTTTAAAAATATGATAGCCAATTACCATGAACATAAACACCACGTTCTAACTAATTGAGCTATAAATTTAAAGTATTTTAACAAGGGATAAATAATAAAAGACTCTAAACTAAAAAAGAAAAATTTTTCCTAATCTAAGCAACAAAATAAACCGTTAGTTGTCCAAACACGAACAATCCCCGGCAACGGTGGCAAAAACTTGGTGCACGAATTTGTATGTTAATGTTACTAAAAGAGTGGCTATCCAAATTCGCACAACTAACCAGCAAGTGCACTGGGTCGTCCAAGTAATACCTTACGTGAGTAAGGGTCGAATCCCACGGAGATTGTTGGTTTGAAGCAATCTATGGTTATCTTGTAAATCTTAGTCAGGAAGTCAATTATGTTTATCAGTTGAATTGCGAATAAACAGGAGAGTAAGGATTAAAGGTTACTTGTTACGCAGTAATGGAGAATATGTTGGAGTTTTGGAGATGCTTTGTCTTCTGAATCTCTGCTTTCCTCTGTCTTCTGATTCACACACGCACGTCCTCCTATGGCAAGCTGTATGTAGGGGTTCACCGTCGTCAATGGCTACATCCCATCCTCTCAGTGAAGAATATGCTCACATGCTCTGTCACAGCACGGCTAATCATCTGTCGGTTCTCGATCATACTGGAATAGGATTCTTCATCCTTTTGCGTCTGTCACTAACGCCCAGAACTCGCGAGTTTGAAGCTCGTCACAGTCATTCGATCATTGAATCCTACTCAGAATACCACAGACAAGGTTTAGACTTTCCGGATTCTCATGAATGCCGCCATCAGTTCTAGCTTATACCACGAAGATTCTAATTAAGAGATCCAAGAGATACTCATTCAATCAGATATAGAACGGAGGTGGTTGTCAGGCACACGTTCATAGTTTGAGGAAGGTGATGAGTGTCACAGATCATCACCTTCATCACAGTGAAGCGCGAATGAACATCTTAGATAGGAACAAGCGTGTTTGAATGGAAAACAGAAATACTTGCATTAATTCATCGAGACACAGCAGAGCTCCTCACCCCCAACAATGGGGTTTAGAGACTCATGCCGTCAGAGAATACAAAGTTCAGATCTAAAATGTCATGAGATACAAAATAAGTCTCTAAAAGTTGTTTAAATACTAAACTAGTAGCCTAGGTTTACACAAAATGAGTAAACTATGATGGATGATGCAGAGATCCACTTCTGGGGCCCACTTGGTGTGTGCTGGGCTGAGACTTAAGTAATTCACGTGCAGAGGCCATTTGTGGAGTTGAACGCCAATTTTTATGCCAGTTTGGGCGTTCAACTCCAGCTTTTGATCCTTTTCTGGCGCTGGACGCCAGAATTGGGCAGAGAACTGGCGTTGAACGCCAGTTTATGTCGTCTATCCTTGTGCAAAGTATGGACTATTATATATTGCTGGAAAGCCCTGGATGTCTACTTTCCAACTCAATTGGAAGCATGCCATTTTGAGTTCTGTAGCTCCAGAAAATCCACTTTGAGTGCAGGGAGGTCAGAATCCAACAGCATCAGCAGTCCTTTTTTAGCCTGAATCAGATTTTTGCTCAGCTCCTTCAATTTCAGCCAGAAAAATACCTGAAATTACAGAAAAACACACAACTCATAGTAAAGTCCAGAAATATGAATTTTTCCTAAAAACTAATAGAATTAAACTAAAAATTAACTAAAACATCCTAAAAATTATATGAAATTAACCCCAAAAAGCATATAAAATATCCGCTCATCAGCCCTCCTATCCACTAATACTCAAAGTCTTGGATCCTTTTTTATTTTACTCTTGCCTTTTGGTTTAAAGGGCTATTGGCTTTTTCTACTTTCTTTTTCTTTTTCTTTCTCTCTTTTATTTATTTATTTTTTATTTTTTTTCGCCAATTATTTTTTTTCTCTTTTTTTTGCAAGCTTTTCACTGCTTTTTCTTGCTTCAAGAATTATTTTTATGATTTTTCAGATTATCAATAACATTTCTCCTTTTCCATTATTCTTTCAAAAGCCAACAATTTTAACATTCATAAACAACAAATTCAAAAATATGCACTGTTCAAGCATTCATTCAGAAAACAAAAAGTATTGCCACCACATCAAAATAATTAAACTATTTTAAAATTCGAAATTCATGTACTTCTTTTTCAAATTCAGAAAACATTTTTCATTTAAGAAAGGTGATGGATTCATAGGACATTCATATCTTTAAGGCATAGACTCTAAGACACTAATGATCATGTAATAAGACACAAACATAAATAAAACATAAAGCATAATTTTCGAAAAATAGAAAAATAAGAACAAGGAAATTAAAGAACGGGTCCACCTTAGTAATGGCGGCTTGTTCTTCCTCTTGAAGATCTTATGGAGTGCTTGAGCTCCTCAATGTCTCTTCCTTGCCTTTGTTGCTCCTCCCTCATGGCTTTTTGGTCTTCTCTAATTTCATGGAGGAGGATGGAATGCTCTTGGTGCTCCACCCTTAGTTGTCCCATGTTGGAACTTAATTCTCTTAGGGAGGTGTTGATTTGCTCCCAATAGTTTTGTGGAGAAAAGTGCATCCCTTGAGGCATCTCAGGGATTTCATGATGAGGAATTTTCTCATGCTCTTGTCCATGAGTGGGATCTCTTGTTTGCTCCATCTTTTTCTTAGTGATGGGCTTGTCCTCATCAATGAGGATGTCTTCCTCTATGTCAATTCCAGCTGAATTGCAGAGGTGACAAATAAGATGAGGGAAGGCTAATCTTGCCAAAGTAGAGGACTTGTCCGCCACATTGTAGAGTTCTAGGGATATAACCTCATGAACTTCTACTTCCTCTCCAATCATGATGCTATGGATCATGATAGCCCGGTCTATAGTAACTTCAAACCGATTGCTAGTGGAAATGATTGAGCGTTGGATGAACTCCAACCATCCCCTAGCCACGGGCTTGAGGTCATGCCTTCTTAGTTGAACCGGCTTCCCTCTTGAATCTCTCTTCCATTGAGCGCCCTCTTCACAAATGTCTATGAGGACTTGGTCCAACCTTTGATCAAAGTTGACCCTTCTAATGTAGGGGCGTGCATCTCCTTGCATCATGGGCAAGTTGAATGCCAACCTTACATTTTCCAGACTAAAATCTAAGCATTTCCCCCGGACCATTGTAAGGCAATTCTTTGGATCCGGGTTTACACTTTGATCATGGTTCTTAGTGATCCATGCATTGGCATAGAACTCTTGAACCATTAGGATCCCGACTTGTTGAATGGGGTTGGTGAGAATTTTCCAACCTCTTCTTCGAATCTCATGTCAGATCTCCGAATATTCACCCTTTTTGAGCTTGAAAGGGACCTCGGAGATCACCTTCTTCTTGGCCACAACTTCATAGAAGTGGTCTTGATGCACCCTTGAGATGAATCTCTCCATCTCCCATGACTCGGAGGTGGAAGCTTTTGCCTTCCCTTTCCTCTTTATAGAGGTTTCTCCGGCCTTATGTGCCATAAATGGTTATGGAAAAACATAAAGCAACGCTTTTATGACACCAAACTTAAAAGGTTTGCTCGTCCTCAAGCAAAAGAAGAAAGAAGGGAGTAGAAGAAGAAGAAAATAGAAGAGATGGAAGGGGCTTAGTGATTCGGCCATGTATGGGTGGGTTTGGGAGGGAAAGTGATTTGAATTTGAATAGTGAGGGTTTTTTTGGGAAGAGGTATTGAGGTGATTGGTGAAGGGTATTTGGGTAAGGGTGTTATGGGGAGGTGTGAAGAAGAGAGAGAGAGATGAGGTAGGTGGGGATCCTGTGGGGTCCACAGATCCTGAGGTGTCAAGGATTTCTCATCCCTGCACCATGTTGGCGTGTAAATGCCTCCTTGATTGCCAATCCTGGCGTTTAAATGCCAGGTTGCTGCCCATTTCTGGCGTTAAACGCTATTCTGGTGCCCATTTCTGGCGTTAAACGCCCAGAATGGTGCCAGGCTGGACGTTTAACGCCCATTCTGTTGCCCTTACTGGTGTTTAAATGCCAGTAAGCTTCTCCTCTAGGGTGTGCTATTTTTAATACTGTTTTTCATTCTATTTTTGCTTTTTCAGTTATTTTTGTGACTTCATGATGGGATATTTTTGTAGAGAAACGAATTTCTCCAAAACACCCAAATCTAACCGGCAAGTGCACCGGGTCGCATCAAGTAATAATAACTCACGGGGGTGAGGTCGATCCCACAGGGATTGAAGGATTGAGCAATTTTAGTTTAGTGGTTGATTTAGTCAAGCGAATCAAGAATTGGTTGAGAGATTTGTGATTTGCAGAAATTAAATTGCATAGAAAGTAAAAGAAGTGGATGAATTGCATGAAATTAAAGAGAACTGGAATTTAAAAATGCTGAATCTTAAAGAGCAAGAAATTAAATGGCAGAAACTTAGAACGCAAGAAATGTAAATTGCAGAATCTTAAAGTGCAAGAAATGTAAATGGCTTGAATTGTAAAGGGAATTGGGAGTTGAATTTGCAGGAATTAAACAAGGAAAAATAAATTGCAACAAACAGAGAAGTAAAGGATGTCTTGAATCAAACCGGATCTTAAAACAGAAATGTAAATAAGCATGAAAACAGTAAACAGGGAATGGGAAATGGGAAATCCGGATCTCAGGACCCAAGAGACTAGAAAACCAAGTCTAGATCTCAATGCCTTCCTAGATCCAACAAGAACAATTGCAAAGGAAATGTAGATTGCAAAGAAAGTATATGAAGAAGCAAGTAACCGAAACTGAAATTCAATTAAGCAGAAAATTAAACAAGATCCCAAGGTGAGATTGAAACAGAATTTCTTCAACTCTCCACCCAAAATCCAAGACAAGAAAAGTAAAGAGTGCTGGGCAAGAACAAGGAAGAAGAGAGATCAATTCTCCTCCCAAATTCTCTTGAATTAAACAACAATGCTAAGAAATGTAAAAGTGAATTCTAAGCAAAACCGAAAAGAAAGCTATTCTGAAAAACTAAAAGGGAAGCTCCCTTTAAAACTTAAATTCTAATCTATTTATACACTTTCTTCAAATGGTCTTTAAGCCTTCAATTGGGCCTTTGCTCTTGGTGGAATTGGGTTGAGAGAGGCCTTGGTTAATTGCTCTTGGAGTTTGGAGAAGAACCGAATTGAACCGGGTTGGAATCATGAAAGCTTGAGTAAAAGTTGGAGTAAAAGTTAGGGTCTAACTTTTGCTCCAACTTTTCACATCAGCACCCTTGTTTTGCTGATACCAACGTTGGGGCAAAAGTTAGGGGTCTAACTTTTGCTCCAACGTTGGCCTCCCCTTAGTTATTCATGGCGCCAACGTTAGCCAGAAAGTTAGGGGCTAACGTTGGCGCAAACTTTTGCTAGCCCAGGGAGTTTTTCAGGCGCCAACGTTAGCCAAAAAGTTAGGGGCTAACTTTTGCTCCAGCTTTTGCTTCCTGGTTCATAATTAATCCAAGACTCAAGTCATTCCTCCTAGCCATTCCTTCTTGCATCAACCTTTCTCCAAGCTTTCTTCACCTATCATTAATCAACCAAACACATCAAAGCTATGCTCAAAATCATGAGATATTCATTCTTTCATAATATATGACAATTATAGCATAAAATCTCATGAAATAGCATGAATTCATACATGGTTGATTAAATCAAAGGAAGCATGAAAATCTACCCAATTGGCTTGCTTATGGCTCAAGAAAGTGCATAATTCTATTGAAAACAAAAGAAAAAGGCTAGTGAAACTAGGCTAAGATGACTTGTCATCACAACACCAAACTTAAATCTTGCTTGTCCCCAAGCAAGCAGTAAAACATAAGAAAAATTACTAGAAGTAGAGAAGTGTATAAGCCTTTTATTGGAAGACATTGAATACTGGTAAATGGAGTTTTTATGCATGGTATCTTAGGGATTTTTATTCTGGGGCTAAGACATCAACATTCCTTTGGATCCTTACTTGAATTACAAAAAAAATGAGACTTGTTATTAGCTTGGTCCTTAGCTTTTCTTGTTCTTTTCTTGGCTGAGGCTTAATGCTATGTGGTAAGGCAACTTTTTAGAGTAAGCTTTCAGCCAGCATTCCCGCCCCAGTTGGTTCAAGATGCTAGGTGTTGAAACACCCCTATGGACTTACTTGCTCAAGCCTCTCCTTAGCACACACACATCACAAGCATTTAGCTTGTTTTGTTCATCTCTGTTAGTTCTTTGGAAATTGATGCCCAGCACCTCTTTGGGTTACTAAATGCTTTGTCTCAAAGTAGCTCTTGATGGTGGACTTTCGGTTGGCAATCCCGGGTTAGTTAACCCAAGTTGCCGGGTGATGAAGCACCCCTTAGAACCTAGTTATCCAAGCTTATCTTTGTATAAAAAGCATCACAGGCATATATCCAAATCTCAAGCTATTGATGCCCAGCCTTGTTTATTTCTTTTTGCTTCTTTTTCTTGCATTTTCTTTCTTTTATTTTGGACCTTTTTCTTTTGTCAAGTCTCATGAAATGTAACTCAAGTTCATATCACAAAGTCATGCTAACATTCAGCCCTATTTCATAAATCAACCAATGAACCAGCACATACCACCACATAACCTTATTTTGTCTCATATCATGCTAGACTTTTACTCTTTCTCTATTTCACAGTTATTTTTCTTTTATTCAAGCATGAGGAACAAAGCATATAATTCAAGTAAGATGAAAGTGAATCAAGCATTTAGACCAGTAAGCCATAATAGCATGAAACCAAACAAACTCGCAGACAGTAAATGAATCTAAGAAGACACTGATCAACAGGGGACATTTGCACTTTCAATTAACATACTTGAACTAGAATCAGTCAGAGAACAATACAACCTCTTGGAGTCTATTTGTTTCCTCTGTGTCATCATCATTGTTGGGTTCTATATCCTTCCTCTGTCCATGATGATGTACTTTTTCCTCCAAGAGATTGAATGACTTCCTACAAAAGATATTGAAAGTTGCTTGTTCCCCAAGCACTTGAGAGGCAGTTAGCATGCATGTATGCTTGTGATTCTGTGAACCTAAGTTGGTGTAGGAACACCAAACTTAGTTCCTTGCCTACTTCTATATGTAGCAAAATAAATACATGCATGAAATATCAAGTACTTTTATTAAGGAAATAAACTATGAACTAAGAAACAAACTATGAACCAGAAAACAACCAAAAACTAGAAACATGACAATTGTTAAGCAGTTTCTCTGATGGTTTGGAGCCGATACTGATCATGCTGAGGGTGCAATGTGTTCTTAATGAAATTTTTGGTGGAACACCAAACTTAGCATCCAACATTCACCCCTTAACTATTTTGGTGTGCAACACCAAACTTAGCTCTTTGCAATACAGAGAAATCTACTCAACTCTTTTATTAAATTAGCTATGAAGAGAAAATTACCTCAGGTTGGGTTGCCTCCCAACAAGCGCTTCTTTATTGTCACTAGCTTGACATGTTGTTCTTCACTTTCTTCCTCTTCTTCTAGTTGGTTAAGAGGAATGACCTCAAGGGGGGAAAGTTTCAGCTGTTGTCCCCTTTCTTGGTCTCTTCTCAGCAAGCCTCCTTTTGTACACAGCTTGATTGAGCTTGCTTGCTAGTTCAGGGGAAGGATTGTCTGCAGTTGACCTTCTCTTGAATGTTGTCCTTTGTAGCTTGGTCACAATCCTCTTCTCGGTGCTTTTGTTAATTGCCTTCACTTTCTTGAATCCAAGTCTTGGTGGTTGTGTGATTGTTAGAGTCTTCTTTTCATCAAGAGCCTCTTGCAATGGTGGTTCTGTAAGCTCTTCCTCTGTGTACTTCTCTGCTTCACTTGAGTTTGGAATTCTTTGGTTGTCTTTATCACTTTCTTGCTCTTCCACTTCCTCTTTTACACTCAACATTTGTTTTAATAGCTCTTTCATGGAGGAGGTTTGTTGATCTTCCCAACATTTCTTCATCTCCTCTTCATATCTTTCAATCATGGATCCAATTGTTGAGCCATTTTGTTTTTCATGTTCCCTTGTCATCTCAAGTGGCTTCTGGGAATATGCAAGGTCAGGTTCAAATGTTTCCTCTACCTCATTTTTCATTGAAATTTCTCTTGACACAGAGGCTTCCTCATCTTTCTTTTCCACTTCCTCACCCACAGATTTGTCTTCATCCTTACTGTTTGATGGTTCTAAGTTCCTCTTTGTTTGCTCTAAGGGCCCATTCATCTTCTTGAGGATGGTTTCTTCCCAAGATGGGGATTTTGTGTATCTTTCCACTAGTTTTCTCTGTATTTCAATGGCTTCAAGGTATTCCTCATCTGTTAATTCAAGAGATGAAGGTTGAGAGTAATTTTGGTGACGTGAATGTGTTGTGGTGAAGTTGTGTTGAGGGGTGTGGAATGAGTTGTGTGATTGATGGGATGACTGGTATGGATTTTGGAGGAAACTTTGTGTTGAGGCATAATCAAGTGATGAAGAACTTTTAAATGAGAAACTGGGACGTGAGGGTGGATGCTCTTCCATTCTTTGGTGATGCTTCCATCCACCATGAGGATAATGATATGAATCATTTTGTGGTGGTGGTTGGTATCCCATATGATTTTCTTGTTCATCTTGTGTCTCTGAAGCATAGCTCCATGAATTGGAGTGCCCAGAATTTGAAGTTTCTTGGTGATATTCCCAACCACCATTAGAGATTGGTGATGGTGGGTGATATCCCATAAAATTTTGTTTGACCATAAGATGAGTTGAACTCCATTTGTATTTTGTAAACATCAATGAAATTTGAAATTCATGTCATAGAGAAAGAATTTCTTAGTGAGGCAATAACTCAAACACCTTGGTTTCAATCTAAAACAGAGAACAAAAATAAAGAAAATGCTTGATCTAGACCACCACCTCACTTAATCATTGTCAATCTAATCAATCCCCGGCAACGGCGCCAAAAACTTGATGGGATATTTTTGTAGAGAAACGAATTTCTCCAAAACACCCAAATCTAACCGGCAAGTGCACCGGGTCGCATCAAGTAATAATAACTCACGGGGGTGAGGTCGATCCCACAGGGATTGAAGGATTGAGCAATTTTAGTTTAGTGGTTGATTTAGTCAAGCGAATCAAGAATTGGTTGAGAGATTTGTGATTTGCAGAAATTAAATTGCATAGAAAGTAAAAGAAGTGGATGAATTGCATGAAATTAAAGAGAACTGGAATTTAAAAATGCTGAATCTTAAAGAGCAAGAAATTAAATGGCAGAAACTTAGAACGCAAGAAATGTAAATTGCAGAATCTTAAAGTGCAAGAAATGTAAATGGCTTGAATTGTAAAGGGAATTGGGAGTTGAATTTGCAGGAATTAAACAAGGAAAAATAAATTGCAACAAACAGAGAAGTAAAGGATGTCTTGAATCAAACCGGATCTTAAAACAGAAATGTAAATAAGCATGAAAACAGTAAACAGGGAATGGGAAATGGGAAATCCGGATCTCAGGACCCAAGAGACTAGAAAACCAAGTCTAGATCTCAATGCCTTCCTAGATCCAACAAGAACAATTGCAAAGGAAATGTAGATTGCAAAGAAAGTATATGAAGAAGCAAGTAACCGAAACTGAAATTCAATTAAGCAGAAAATTAAACAAGATCCCAAGGTGAGATTGAAACAGAATTTCTTCAACTCTCCACCCAAAATCCAAGACAAGAAAAGTAAAGAGTGCTGGGCAAGAACAAGGAAGAAGAGAGATCAATTCTCCTCCCAAATTCTCTTGAATTAAACAACAATGCTAAGAAATGTAAAAGTGAGTTCTAAGCAAAACCGAAAAGAAAGCTATTCTGAAAAACTAAAAGGGAAGCTCCCTTTAAAACTTAAATTCTAATCTATTTATACACTTTCTTCAAATGGTCTTCAAGCCTTCAATTGGGCCTTTGCTCTTGGTGGAATTGGGTTGAGAGAGGCCTTGGTTAATTGCTCTTGGAGTTTGGAGAAGAACCGAATTGAACCGGGTTGGAATCATGAAAGCTTGAGTAAAAGTTGGAGTAAAAGTTAGGGTCTAACTTTTGCTCCAACTTTTCACATCAGCACCCTTGTTTTGCTGATACCAACGTTGGGGCAAAAGTTAGGGGTCTAACTTTTGCTCCAACGTTGGCCTCCCCTTAGTTATTCATGGTGCCAACGTTAGCCAGAAAGTTAGGGGCTAACGTTGGCGCAAACTTTTGCTAGCCCAGGGAGTTTTTCAGGCGCCAACGTTAGCCAAAAAGTTAGGGGCTAACGTTGGCGCAAACTTTTGGTGCATCCAGGGAGTGTTTTTCATGCCAAAAGTTAGCCAAAAAGTTAGGGGCTAACTTTTGCTCCAGCTTTTGCTTCCTGGTTCATAATTAATCCAAGACTCAAGTCATTCCTCCTAGCCATTCCTTCTTGCATCAACCTTTCTCCAAGCTTTCTTCACCTATCATTAATCAACCAAACACATCAAAGCTATGCTCAAAATCATGAGATATTCATTCTTTCATAATATATGACAATTATAGCATAAAATCTCATGAAATAGCATGAATTCATACATGGTTGATTAAATCAAAGGAAGCATGAAAATCTACCCAATTGGCTTGCTTATGGCTCAAGAAAGTGCATAATTCTATTGAAAACAAAAGAAAAAGGCTAGTGAAACTAGGCTAAGATGACTTGTCATCACTTCACATGATCATCAACCTACAGAAAATATAAAATAACAATGAAAAATAAATAGATATAATAAAATTGGGTTGCCTCCCAATAAGCACTTCTTTAATGTCAATAGCTTGACTGTGGGCTCTCATGGAGCCTCACAGATACTCAGAGTATGATGATGGCCTCCCAACACCAAACTTAGAGTTTGAATATGGGGGCTCTATTTGACTCTACATTGAGAGAAGCTTTTCATGCTTCCTCTCCATGGTTACAAAGGGAGATCCTTGAGCTTTAAACACAAGGGAGTCCTCATTCACTTGAAGGACCAATTCTCCTCTGTCAACATCAATCACAACTTTTACTGTGGCTAGGAAGGGTCTGCCAAGGATGATGGATTCATCTATACACTTCCCAGTGTCTAGGATTATGAAATCAGCAAGGATGTAGTGGCCTTCAACCTTTACCAAGACGTCCTCTACAAGTCCATAAGCATGTTTCCTTGAATTGTCTGCCATCTCTAGTGAGATTCTTGTAGCTTGTACCTCAAGGATCCCTAGCTTCTCTATCACAGAGAATAGCATGAGGTTTATACTTGACTCTAGGTCACACAGAGCCTTCTCAAAGGTCATGGTGCCTATGGTACAAGGTATTGAGAACTTTCCAGGATCCTGTCTCTTCTGAGGTAATCTCTGCCTAGTCAAGTCATCCAGTTCTTTGGTGAGCAAGGGAGTTTCATCCTCCGTAGTCTCATTACCAAATAACTTGGCATTTAGCTTCATGATTTCTCCAAGATACTTAGCAACTTGCTCGTCAATAACATCTTCATCCTCTTTAGAGGAAGAATACTCATCAGATCTCATGAATGGCAGAAGTAAATTTAATGGAATCTCTATGGTCTCTGTATGAGCTTCAGATTCCCATGGTTCCTCATAAGGGAACTCCTTGGAGGCCAGTGGATGTCTATTAAGGTATTCTTCAGTGGAAATCACTGCCTCTTCCTCCTCTCCAAGTTCGGCTGTGTGGGTTATGTTGATGGCCTTGCACTCTCTTTTTGGATTCTCTTCTGTATTGCTTGGGAGAGTACTATGAGGGAGTTCAGTAACTTTATTACTCAGCTGACCCACTTGTGCCTCCAAATTTCTAATAGAAGACCTTGTTTCAGTCATGAAACTTTTAGTGGTTTTAATTAGATTAGAGACTATGGTTGCTAAGTCAGAGTGGCTCTGCTTAGAATTCTCTGTCTGTTGCTGAAAAGATGATGGAAAAGGCTTGCTATTGCTAAACCTATTTCTTCCACCATTATTGTTGTTAAAACCTTGTTGAGGCTTCTGTTGATCCTTCCATGAGAGATTTGGATGATTTCTCCATGAAGGATTATAGATGTTTTCATAGGGTTCCCCCATGTAATTCACCTCTTCCATTGCTGGGTTCTCAAGATCATAAGCTTCTTCTTCAGATGAAGCTTCTTTGGTACTGCCTGTTGCTGCTTGCATGCCAGACAGACTTGATAAATCCCAATTTTGTAGTTTATCTTGTGCTTAATTTGGGAGATTTTATCACATTTTCTCAGATTTATTCAATGAAATAGCATGGTTTTGCAATTCTCCTTAAATTTGTGCTTAAGTGTGAAAACATACTTTTTAGGCCTTAAAATAGCTAAATTTAACTCATTTTAATTTCATTCGATGCCTTGATGTGTTTGTTGAGTGATTTCAGTTCATGAGGCAAGTATTGGATGGAAGAAGTGAGGAGAAAAGCATGCAAAGTGGGAGAACTCATGAAGAAATGAAGAAACCGTAAAGCTGTCAAGCCTGACCTCTTCGCACTCAATCGACCATAACTTGAGCTACAAAGGTCCAAATGAGGCGGTTCTAGTTGCGTTGGAAAGCTAACATCCAAGGCTTCAAAATGACATAAAATTTACCATATGTTGCTTCGCGTATAGGGGCGCGCATGCGCCATGTAAGCGTGCGCGCTAATTGAGCACGTGGTCCACTAAAGTGAAATCGCCCCCAGCGATTTCTGAAGCACTTTGGGCCCAACCCAACTCATTTCTAATGCTATTTCATGCAAAATTCAAGGTTGGGAAAAGGGGGAGCAATTGTTTGGTAGCTTAGCATCATGTAGTTTAGTTTCTAGAGAGAGAAGCTCCCTCTTCTCTCTAGACTTAGGGTTCTTAGGATATTTCCATCTTAGATTTAGGTTTAATTCATTCTCTGATTTACTCTTCCTTACAATACTTCTTCTTCTACTCTTCCTCTTTCTAGTTTTGCATTCAATTCATGTAATTCTCTACTTTTATGTTGATGTATTTTTGTTCTTCTATTTTCAATTCAATGCAATTTATGATTCATGTTCCTTTATTGTTGATTTGATTTTGCTGTTGTTTAATTACTTGCAATTGAGTAGTGTAGATTTACATTTCTTGCAATTTACTATGTTTTTCCTTTTATGCCTTCCAAGTATTTGATAAAATGCTTGGTTAGATTTTAGTGTAGATTTTAGTATTCTTGGCTTTGGTAGAGTAATTAGTGACGCTTGAGTTATCTAATTCCCGTGTTGATTGATAATTAGAAGTTGCTAATTGATTTGGATACCACTAAAGCTAGTCTTTCCCCTTGGGAGTTAGCTAGGACTTGTGGAATCAAATTAATTCATCAACTTGACCTTCCTCCATGGTTAGAGGTTAACTAAGTGGTAGCAATGGATAATTGTGGTCACAATTGAGGAGGATAACTAGGATAGGACTTCTAATTCTCATTTCTTGTCAAGAGCTTTCTAGTTGTTATTTTAATTTCATTACCACTTACCTTTCATGTCTAATATCTCAAAAACCCCAAACATAGCCCCTAACCAATAACAAGACACTTTGTTGTAATTCCTAGGGAGAACGACCCGAGGTTCAATACTTCGGTTTATAAATTTAGGGGTTTGTACTAGTGACAAACAAATTTTTGCATGAAAGAATTATTGTTTGGTTTAGAAATTATACTTGCAACAAGAATTCATTTGTGAATTCTAAACCACACAAAAGTCCAATCAACAAAATGGCACCATTGCCGGAGAGTTACAATGGTGTTACATTATTGGCTATTGTGAATATGTGAATATTTTTGCCTTTTGTTTGTTTGTTTGTTAGTATTTGTTAGGTTTAGGACTTTGTTCTCATTTTTGTTAGTTTTTGTTTTTATTTGCTTCTATGAATTCTCATCCTCACTTTGGCTCTGAGTTTGGTTCAAATTATGTTGTAGAAAATGGGAGCTACAATGAGGATGTGCATCAAGGATGGAATAATCAAAGATGGGAGGAGCCTCAAGGGATTGATCACCCTTCTTGGCAACAACAACCTCCGGATTCTTATGGGTATAACTCTCATCCTAATGCATATCAATCTAATGGATGTGGTGACCCTTATTGTGATTGTCAACAACCACCACCATATGCCTATGAACTACCTCCTCAATATAATTTTGAACCACCTTACTCACAAGCCCCTTTTCACCAAACACCTCTATATGACCCCAATCCATATCCACCATACCAACCACCTTGTAAACCATATGAACCATATGAAGAATCACCCCAATTCCACCACCAATACCCTTAAGAACCACCACCTCACTATCCTTACCAAGATGAATCACCTCTCATGTATGATAACTTTCAACCACATAACGAATTTCCCTTTCCACCACAACCCTCCAAGGAAGAACACCCATATTCATCTATCCAAGAGCCAATGTATCATCTCAAAGAAGCAATGGATCGGCTTCAAGAAATAATCCGTCAAAAGGAGCAAGAGGAAGCCCAAAAGAATTATGAATCTATCGAGGCTAACCTTGCCAAAATTAAAGCCAACTTGGACTCATGGGACTCATGCAACAAGCAAAGCATCTCCACGGATGAATGTGAGAAATCAACCGAAGAAAGGAGCATGAAGGAGATTTTAGAATCTCAACATGAGGACAATGAGATGGGGTATGTCTTGCAACAAGTGGAGGAGGAAGAGATTGTTAAAGAAGAAGAAGTGGTTGAAGAGTTAGAGGAAGTTGAACAAGGGGTGGATTTCAAATTTGGAAGCACTTCCACACTAAGTGACATTGTTAATGATTTTGTGGAAGTTGTTGAACCCTCTTCCAATGACCTTGAATTTGATATTAAGGAGGGTGCGCAACCTCCTAAGCATATAATGAATGATGAAGAATTGGGAGAAGGTGAGCAAGCAACAAATCTTCCTCTTGAAGATGATCCTACACCAACACGTGATCCTTTGGTATTTGAGGAACCTTCTCCTATTGATATTGAGGTAAATATTGAGATGAGTTTCACATTACCTCCATGTTGTGACATGAAGAGTGGGGAAGAGCTAGAAGAAGTTGGTGAGAAAGAGGTTGAAGTGGAAGAAGCTTGCCAAGAGGTGGAGGTATTCAAAGAAGAGTACAAGGGAATGGAACTTACAAGACCATTAGAGACGTCCCTTCCTAAGTCACCACCAACATAACATTCAAGTGGGTAAAATTCTTATCTCTAATCTTTACTTTCCCACTTAAATATGGCTTGATTGAAAATGATGGGCAACTTAGAGCTCTTTGTGGGGTTAAGAACAAAAGAAAATTGATTAGTGGGTGGAAATGCCAATCAAGGTTTCTTATGGTTGGAAACTCAAAGTCTAAGTGCAATGGTTGGTATAGTTCTCAACTAAAGGGGTCTAGAAAGATGCTTTGGTGTTTACTTGAGAATTCAGATCACTTCTCACCCAATTGGAATTGTGATGATCAACTTGAATATGGGTGTAGAAACAAGATTTGGGATCCGGGAATATATGAAGACCAATTTTGGAAGCCCTTAGCTTGTGTAGAACTACATCAAAGCTTGGTGCCATTGATCTTGAATTTTGGAGCTTACTTGAAGTCCAAGCATTGGTGGAAGTTTCAAGATGAGTTCAAGCATAAGCCACCATGACAAGGAGCTTCCCAAATGTCCAACTTAAGGACTTAAAATAAAAGTGCTAGGTGGGAGACACCCCACCATGGTAAACTCTTTCCATTCTCTTGTAAATATAATCAATGGATGAATTGGGTTGCCATTGTTAGGTAGTTTTCTTCTTTGTATACTCTTGTTTAAATATTTTGGTTGTCGGTTTGTTTGATTAGATTTGTGCCTTAAGTTGTAGCTTAGTTGTTATTAAGTAGTGTTTTGCTTGTAGTATAAGTTTTGTTTTTAGTGTATTTGAAAATTTTTCAAAAACCAAAAAGAATTTTTGTTAAATTTGATTTTTGATTGTTTTAGAATGCTTATAGATTAGGGGAGTGCCCTGTTTTTGAAAAAAAAAAACGGGCATCCGCGCGCGAGCGCACTGTGCGCGCGCGCGCCGGTGGTGCATCTCACACTCCTGGTACAAAAACCAGAGAGTTGTGCCAAAGTTGTGCATATTTTGTGCCCGCGACCTGACGCGCAAGCGTAAATGACGCGTCCGCGTCGGTCGCCAACTTCACATCCACGCGTATGCGTTCTATGCGCGTCCGCGTCGCTTGTCTCGCCTGCCCACCCACGCGCACGCGTGCGTGACGCGTACGCGTCGCCCTCCGCGCCCTGTTTTTCCCCTGTTCTGCCCTGTTTTCTTTCTCCCTTCTTCTCTTCTTTTCCTTCTAGTTTCTTCCTCTTTCTTTCTCCTTCTTTCTTCCTTTCTTACTTTCTTTCCCTTCTTCTTTTCTTTTCAAAATTTCACTTTCTATTTTTCTTATTCTCATTTTCTTCTATATGTTGGATTTGCATATTATCACCCATTGCATTTTAATTTTATTTTTATAGCTTGTTCTTATTTTATTTTCTAATTTTCTTATTTTAGTAATGGTGTTATATTCTTATATTCAATTGTTGAGAATTTCTTGGTTAATCTTGGTGCTTTGTGACTTGTTTGGCATTAATTGTAATATTTGCTCTACACATAAGATTAGTGCTTTAGTCCTTCTTGACTCATGATCCCTTGTTTTTATACCTCATCATCATTGAGTTAGGATGGGACCAAATGCTCTTATGCTTATCACTAATCTTGTTTGTGTTAATTGTTGTTTGAACTTGATGCTCGACATGCTCTTCATGTCATGTACCTATGCTTTAACTTGTTTTTGCATCAAGTATTAATTGATATCCCCTTTGCCTATATTGTTTTCTCACTTACATGTGTATCTAACATGTAGGGAGAACCTTACTCTTATTTGGCATTAGCCCCGCCTATGTTCTAATTGCTTTCATATCTTTGTTGTAGGCTTAATTTTCTTTCTTTTTCTCTCCTTTTAGGTTGGCCACCAAGAAGGAAAGGAATGGAAGAGCTTCTAAATGGGGCAACAACAAGTTCACCCGCACAACCCTTTGAAGAAACTCATCAATTGTAGCTACCCGTCCACATTGATCTTCTTTGCATGCACCGAAGATGGTGCAAATTTCTAAGTGTGGGGAGGTTATCCGACCGATCTCCATGGGTAACAATTTCCTTTCAACACCAATTTTTCAATTTTTGCCTTTGTTAGATTAGTTGTTGCATTGCATGATAGGTTGCATGTTAGTTATAATTTGTATATATTCTATCATTTCTTTTTATGTTAGGACTACTTGGTTAGGGTGATGACTTCTTTTCCAAGAAAAAAAATTGTTTTTAGGGTACCCTACCAATTTGAAAATTTTTTTTGTGATAAACTTGCTTGAAGAATTTATTTTGGAACATGGTTTTTGAGCTAAGAACACAAGCATGTGAGTTTTGAGCTAAATTGTGTGTATTATTCTCTTTCTATGATTGTAATATTTGATTTGTTTGATTCTTTATGTCCATTATTCCATGTATACATGCATTTATATGATTGAGGCCATCATTTTATTTAGCTCACTTACCCAAATAGCCTACCTTTCATCAACATTGTTAGCCAATTTGAGCCTATTTAATCCCATTCGTTCTTAATTTTAGCACATCACTACCCTTAAGTAAAAAACAATAAATGTCCTTAATTTGGATCTTTGATTAGCTTAGGCTAGTGAGGGTGTATATCATTTGGGTATGGAAAATTTGGGACATTGGTTAAGGTAAAAGTGTAATTTTTATTTTTGTTAAAAATATTGGGAATTGGGTACATATTCATGCACCATATGTAAAACCATATGCATTGACACATTTGTATATACTTTAGAAAAAAATGATAAAGAAAAAGAAAAAAACATATATATATATATATATATATATATATATATATATAAAGGAAAAAAAATATATATATATAAAAGAGAAAAAGAAATAAAAAGGGGACAAAAATGCCCCAAAGTAAATTTCAATAAAAAAAATCAATGCATATGGAATATGAATTAAAGAGAATGCATAAGTATGTGAAAAAGTGGGAATCATGGGTAGCTAGGTTGTGTTTTAGAATTGTATAGGTTGTTATATGTGTTTGGTGAGAGCTTAGGTTAATCAAAGATACAAATCGATGCTCAATTCCTTGTTCTCGGCTTTCATGAGCTTTTCTTCTTGCAAGTCTACTTGTACTTTATTTTGATATTCAAATTGGTAGGATTCATGAATCATCATACTACTTAGCCCTACATGTGCATATGTGTTCTTAGGGATTGATTTACTTTTAACCAAGTAGGTAGAATCATCTTGCATTTAGTTGCATTCATATAGATAGGTGCATATGGTTTCTTTGCATTGAATAAATGTTCATACCCTTACCTTGTCCTTTTTTTATTCTTAGCATGAGGACATGCTTGGTTTAAGTGTGGGGAGATTTGATAAACCCCGATTTTGTGGTTTATCTTCTACTTAATTTGGGGGACTTTATCACATTTTCTCACATTTATTCAATGAAATAGCATGGTTTTGCAATTTTCCCTGAATTTGTACTTGGTGCACGAAATCACAATCACACTTTTGTAATTCCGCACAACTAACCAGCAAGTGTACTGGGTCGTCCAAGTAATACCTTACGCGAGTAAGGGTCGATCCCACTGAGATTGTTGGCTTGAAGCAAGCTATGGTTATCTTGTAACTCTTAGTCAGGATATCAATAATTCTCAGATTTAATTGTAAGGAGTAAAAAAACATGAAATAAATACTTGTTATGCAGTAATGGAGAACAGGTTGAGGTTTTGGAGATGCTCTGTCTTTTGAATCTCTGCTTTCCTACTGTCTTCTTCTTCACGCACGCAAGGCTCCTTCCATGGCAAGCTGTATGTTGGTGGATCACCGTTATCAATGGCTACCATCCGTCCTCTCAGTGAAAATGGTCTAAATGCGCTGTCACCGCACGGCTAATCATCTGTTGGTTCTCACTTATGCTGGAATACGATCCATTGATCCTTTTGCATCTGTCACTACGCCCAGCACTTGCGAGTTTGAAGCTCGTCACAGTCATCCCTTCCCAGATCCAACTCGGAATACCACAGACAAGGTTTAGACTTTCCGGATCTCAAGAATGGCTGCCAATAATTCTAGCCTATACCACAAAGACTCTAATCTGAATCAGGAGGCTAAGAGATATGCACTCGGTCTAAGGTAGAACGGAGGTGGTTGTCAGGCACACGTTCATAGGTTGAGAATAGTGATGAGTGTCACGGATCATCACATTCACCAAGTTGAAGTGCGAGTGAATATCTTAGAATAGAAGCAAGCGTCATTGAATGAAAAACAGTAGTAATTGCATTAATTTATCAAAACGCAGCAGAGCTCCTCATCCCCAACCATGGGGTTTAGAGACTCATGCCGTAGAAGATACAAATTCAGAAATGAAATGTCATGAGGTACAAAATGAATCACTAAAAGTGGTTTTTATAATAAACTAGTGACCTAGGGTTACAGAAAATGAGTAAGTTAGAATAGTTAGTGTAAAAATCTACTTCCGGGGCTCACTTGGTGTGTGCTTGGGCTGAGCATTGAAGCTTTCATATGTAGAGACTTTTCTTGGAGTTAAACGCCAGCTTTTGTGCCAGTTTGGGCATTTATGCTGACATGGAACGCCGGTTTGGGCCATCAAATCTCAGATAAAGTATGGACTATTAAATATTGTTGGAAAGCCCAGGATGTCTACTTTCCAACGCAATTGAGAGCGCACCAATTGGGCTTCTGTAGCTCCAGAAAATCCACTTCGAGTACAGGGAGGTCAGAATCCAACAGCATCTGCAGTCCTTTTTCAGTCCTCTGAATCAGATTTTTGCTCAGGTCCCTCAATTTCAGCCAGAAAAATTCCTAAAATCACAGAAAAACACACAAACTCATAGTAAAGTCCAGAAATGTGATAGACTGGCGAAAATTGACGAGTTAAGAAATTGTTAACAGAAATATGTTGCAAGTACAGTTTTTAACCAGCCAAAAATCCGCCTTATCAATTTAGAAGGGTTGTCACAATACTGAAATTAAAATACTGGGAGTATGAATCCCAGGTCATCTCCCAACGAGTTGCAGAGAGATGTGCTATTTTATCAATCAGGTGTTTTCAAAAATGGTTGAGTTGATAAACAGGAAATTAATTTAGAGAATTTAATTAATTTTAAAGAAAAGCCTTGACTGGGAGTAGATTAGTTGGAAATCCTATTCTTGTCGAAGTACTCTCAAGATTAATTAATAATTGGAAGTTGCTCTGCTTAGTTATCCCTTACTGGGTAAATGAAAGTCAAGCAAGTTGGAAAGCTGTTTCTAGTCACAAGTTCTAATCCTCTCCCTTGGGAGGGACTAGTGTCAATGATTAGAGGTTGATCCAACAATAAACCCAATTATAATTTCTCTCTTGAATAATTCAACTCAAGGTTTCCTTTCAATCATCACCCAATCAAGTTATGGAACTACTCACTCATCATAATTATAAACTTCACAGAATCAATGGGGAAAATAAAAGAAGATATAATTAATAATAATGAAGGGGATTAATTGAAAATAAAAATAGTCTATATTAATAACTTGTGAAAATAATCCAATGTCAACTCTGGGGGAATTAAGAATATGGAAGAATAAATGGAAAGTAAATAACCGAATATAATGACTAGTACCGGAGGTAGACTCTTCTCAAAAGCTAAAGCCAAATCTTCAAAATCCTAATTATGAATGTTCAAGTGAGTAAACCTAGGGGAGGAGTAAATTCAGATCTAAAAACTAAAAATTATGCGGAATGAATGTGTTTTCTGTCTCTGCATGTTCCCTGGCTCTAATCTGTGTTTCTGGGCCGAAAACTGGGTTGAAATACGGCCCAGAAACTCTGCCAGCGACTTCTGAAATTCTGTAGATCGCGCACGTCACGCGGCCGCGTCGTCCACGCGTTCGTGTCACTCAGCGTTTCTCGTACCATGCGTGCGCATCGTCCACGCATTCGCGTCGTTCATGCAGCTTCCAATCCGCGCGGTTGCGTCAGGCACGCGAGCGCGTCACTGTTATTTCTTCCAATTCGCGCGGTCGCGTCAGTCATGCGACCGCGTGACTTCTCGCTGGTTATCTCCTCAATTTTTTGTGTTCCTTCCATTTTTGCATGCTTCCTTTCCATCCCTTAAGCCATTCCTGCCCTGTAATTCCTGAAATCACTTAACACACATATCAAGGCATCTAATGGTAATAAGAGAGGATTAAATAAAAGAAAATAAAAGCCAAAGAAGCATGTTTCAATCATAGGATATTTTTAGGAAGGAGTTGTAATTACATGCAAATCATATGAATAAGTGGACAAAGACTTGATAAAAACCACACAATTAAACACAATATGAATCATAAAATAGTGGTTTATCAACCTCCTCACACTTAAACATTAGCATGTCCTCATGCTAAGTTGAAGAAGATAAATATGAATGAACAGGAACATGCAAGACTCATGCAATGCAATGCAACCTATATGCATATGAATGCAACTATATGAGTTAGTCTACATGATTAAAAATAGATAAACTCTCTAAGACAAAATATGGGGCAGATTTCACTAATTCAGAGCATATTGTAAAAGCAGATAAATTTGTAAGAAGATAGCTTGTGAAAGCAGGGAATACAGGACTGAGCATTGAACCTTTACTGTTGGTGCATGTGCACTTTAATCATCTCTAGCATATGGGGTAATCACTCCATCCTTCTCTAATCATGCTTTCAAAAAATTTTGTTTTTCACCTAATCAATCAACAATTTTAAAATGCCAATGCAAACATCATGAGGTCTTTTCATGGTTGTAATGGGGCTAAGGTAAAGGTGAGGATATACAAATGGCTAAGTGAGCTTATATATTGAATCTTTAATTAACCCAAGCTCCTACCTAACATACATATACTCTATATAATTTCAACATTCATCTTAGAT
The DNA here is from genome assembly GCF_059453495.1 of Arachis ipaensis. NCBI lineage: Eukaryota > Viridiplantae > Streptophyta > Magnoliopsida > Fabales > Fabaceae > Arachis > Arachis ipaensis. The sequence goes on along the minus strand of NC_142440.1, from coordinate 136,472,755 downwards.
ACCCAGAATTTTCTTTTCACATTCCATATTCATGTATCAACCTTTATTTTAATTTTATCATATGTGCATTGATTATTAAATTCTGACTTATCATTGGGGTGATTTTGTCCCCTTATTCACTAAAACAAAGAAAATATATTATTATTATTTTTTTTCTTTTTTTTTATAGCTTACCAATGCACATAGATTTGTAATTTCCTTTTATGGTTCCACATGAATAGGTACCCAAATTCCCTTCATTCTATTATGATATATTTTCTATTACCCTTTATTCCCACAATTTTCCCATACTCAATTAACACACAAATTCTATCTTAAGCTAACCAAAGATTCAATTGGGATTTTTAATTGTTTTCCGCTGAAGGCTATTAATGTGGTACAATATGGAACGAATGGGATTAAAAACAGCTCAAAGTGGTTAACAAAGGTAGTTAAAAAGGTTGGCTTATATGGGATATGTGAGTTAGACAAACAATGGCCTCAATCATATGCATGCACATAACACATTAATTTTGGACATATAGGATAAAACAAAATTTAGATTACAATCACAGAGAAGTAAACACACAAGAAAAAAATGTTTATGGTTAAATAGTGTAACCATGTATTTAGGCTCAAGGTCTCACGGGTTGTGTGTTCTTTTTTTTAGCTCAAAAATTTTGTTTTAATTTCAACTTCAAACAAATTTAACATAAATATTTTGATTTAAATTAGTGAAATTTTGAAAAATATATGGTCTTAAAAGAAACTTATTGTCTTTTCAATCAGGTAGAACATGCATGCGATTAACCTACTAATATGTAATCTATCCTATTCTAAAGAAGAAGAAATTGGTGTTAGGGGGAAAAGAATTACCTCCAGAAGTCAGGTACTGACCGACCTCCCCACACTTAAGGCTTTGCACCGTCCTCGGTGCCATCTATCAGGAACAATGGTGGGCTGGTGGCAGTATCTCCACAGTCGGGGACCGTCATGGCTCCCTGTGCTGGTAAAGGAAGTGGAGTCCAGAGTGCCTGGGTCCTCGTCAAGTCTGTGATTGCCTGTGAGTAGCTCTTTGAGGTATTCGAAGATCCATTTGCTGCCAGGTTGAGCGATAACTCTGAGAACAGTGTCCCAGTCAAAGTTGTATGCCTGGCGCTTGAGTGCGGCTTCCTGAAAAGCGTCCAATCCTTCTAGAGCAGGGGGAAGATCTAAGGCTCGCTGAATGGCTTCTTCTGTAATGGGGACTTGCTTCTGACGTATATAAACAGACTGCAGGGTCGGCAGGTGGAAGTTGGAGTAGAATTCAACTACCCAAGAAAGACTGACCTGTCGTGGCTGTCTCTGTAGGAATCCCCAATGTCTTTGTGCAATTTGCGGCTCAACAAAGTTGGCAATACGAGGCGGAAGGATAAGAAGGTGTTCATTGTTGTAATTCTGAGCTGCCAGAATAGGAAACATTTGCTCACAGTAGCGATTTAGAAATCGTGCAGTGTCCTTTGCTGGGAAGGCTCTTTCTTTTTCTCAACCTTTATAATCCTTTTAATTCTTTTTGTTGATGGCTTGACTGCAGTTGAAGAAGGTTCTGCCACTAATGTTCTTTTTGTTCCTTTTCTTGCTGTGGATTTGGGGGTAGTTTTCTCTTTGCCTTTCTTGGTGGCCATCCTGAAAGGGAACTTGGAAAGTCATTAGCATACAAGGGTTATAGCAAGGAAAAGAATAGGAAGGGTGGTAATCAATGCACAGGTATGGATAATGATGTGAACACATGGTCATGACTATATGTGGCAAATCAACAATGGAAATATAGCAAGTGCATAGGAGGAAAATTGAATGCAAGGTGTTTATTGGCATGCCGGCAAAGGGCACGAGTAGAATAGATCAAGCATTCAATGTCCAAATTAGATTACCAAGTTTCTCAAATTAATAAGATGTTTGTAAAAACAATTATATATAAGTAATAAAATAGAAAATGGATTTTGTGAAAAGCAGGCATTTAGAGTAATAGATATAAAAAAAATCCAAAAATAGTGTAAAATGCCATATGGGCATTTTCACAAACACATAGCATGCATGTTAAATAAGGTATGGAAAATACTAATTAGAACATGCAAGTAACCCCATAAAAATAATATATAATTGTTTAAACAAATCCCAAACAATCCATAAGCAACATATAAAAATAATGACCCAAATAAAATTTGAACACCAATAAGAGGAATAGGAAAAGAAAAAGAAAACATAGTTAGGAAAAGTAGAAGAGAAAGAAAAAGAAAACATGATAAGAAAAAGAAGAATGAAAAAGTAAAGAGGGAAGAAGAGAGAAGAAAAACCTTGATAATGGTGGTGGAAGAGAGGGGGTGGAAGAGAGAAAGAAGGGAGGGAGAAGGAAGAGGGGAGAAAGAAATAAGATTGGGGGGAAAGAAAAGATAAAGCAGGCTGGCAGATTTGAATGAGTTGGGCGGCGCAAACGGCACGGACGTGTGGGGCACGCGGTCGCGTGGAAAGCCCTTAAGTGAGGTGACGCGGACGCATTGGTCACGCGGACGTGTGACGTGATTTGCGCTAGTGGCGCGAGGGCAGCTTCGCACTCGCACAACTGTCTGTTTAAATTGTATTTTGCCAGAATTTGGGGCGACGCGATCGCGTGGTTGACGCGATCGCGTGGTTGACGCGATCGCGTGGTTGACGCGATCGCGTGGATAGCCAGATGGAAATAACGGCGCGGACACGTAGGGCACGCGTTCGCGTGGCAGGACTTGTGCGACTAGCACAAATGCAGCCCAAGTCCAGCTCAACTCTTGGCCATTCACCCTTGATACGTCGAATTGCAGGGCCACGCATTCGCATGGTCGACGCGAACGCGTGGGGAGGCCAATTTACAAACGACGTGGTTGCGTCTTTCACGCGGTCGTGTGGATCAAATTGTGCCAAAGGCACGCCTCCAGCCATATTCCGACACAACTCCCTGTCCAATCTTCTTTATTTCCAATGCTTATGCGACGCGGACGCGTCGGTGACGCTGGCGCGTCGCGTGCAATTTCTCTCTCTCTTTTTTTTTTATGCAAATGCAGTATGTAGATGAGGTGCAAGATATAGGCAGTAGTACGGAGAAGAGTTATAGGTGAGGGAAGATAAGGAGAAGAAGAGGAACGATCATACCGTGGTGGGTTGTCTCCCACCTAGCACTTTGCTTTAACGTCCTTAAGTTGGACGCTTCAGTAGCTCAGTTTTCTGTTGCGAGTGGATCCTCCAAGAGGAAGATATCTAACTCCTTGTTTTTTGTCACCTTCTCACCATGGTAGAGCTTCAAACGATGTCCATTGACCTTGATGAGTTCTGAGCTTGAAGGGTGACTTAGGTGAAAAACTCCGTTGGCTCAGCCTTCTCGACTCTATATGGACCTTCCCACCTTGATCGCAGCTTGCCTGGCATGAGCCTTAGTCTGGAGTTGTAAAGGAGGACTAAATCCCCAGGTTGGAACTCCTTCCTCTTGATGTGTTGATCATGTACAGCTTTCATTTTTTCCTTGTAGAGCCTTGAATTCTCATAAGCTTCGAGGCAAAGGCTCTCCAATTCTTGCAGTTGCAACTTCCTTTCAGCTCTGGCTTTCTCAAATCCCATGTTGCACTCCTTTACTGCCCAAAAAGCTTTATGCTCCACCTCAACTGGAAGATGACAGGCCTTTCCATAGACTAAGCGAAAGGGACTCATCCCAATGGGTGTCTTGTATGCTGTTCTGTATGCCCAGAGTGCATCCTGTAGCCTGGTGCTCCAGTCTCTTCTATGAGGTTTGACTATCTTCTGTAATATGCACTTTATCTCTCTGTTAGACACCTCGGCCTGCCCATTAGTCTGAGGATGGTAGGCTGTTGCTACTTTATGAATGATCTCATGCTTCTTCAGTAATCCTGTTAGTCTCCTGTTACAAAAATGGGTGCCTTGATCAGTCACGATTGCTTGTGGTGATCCAAAGCGACAAATAATGTGGTTTCTAACAAAGGAAACAACAGTGTTAGCATCATCAGTATGGGTAGGAATTGCTTTCACCCATTTAGAAACATAATCTATAGCTAACAGTATATAAAGGTGGCCATTAGAATTTGGAAATAGGCCCATGAAGTCAATGCCCCAAACGTCAAAAATTTCACAGAAAATCATAATTTGTTGAGGCATTTCATCCCTCTTGGATATATTACCAAACCTTTGGCATGGGGGACAAGATTTACAAAATTCAGCAGCGTCTTTAAAAAGAGTGGGCCACCAAAATCCACAGTCTAAGATTTTTCTAGCTGTTCTTTGAGGGCCAAAATGTCCTCCACTCTCAGATGAGTGACAGGCCTCTAAAATGGACTGGAATTCTAATTGAGGCACACACCTTCTAATTACCTGGTCAGTGCCACATCTCCATAAAATATGGGTCATCCCACATATAATATTTAGACTCGCTTTTCAGCTTGTCTCTTTGGTGCTTAGTAAAGTTTGGAGGAAAAGTGCGGCTAACTAGATAATTAGCGACAGGTGCATACCAAAGGACTACTTCAGATACTGCTTGTAGGTTATCAAATGGAAAATTATCAGCTATAGAAGTGGAGTCATCTTTAATGTGCTCAAGGCGACTCAAGTGGTCTGCCACTAGATTCTGGTTACCACTCCTATCCTTTATTTCTAAATCAAATTCTTGTAGTAGCAGTATCCAACGTATAAGCCTTGGTTTGGATTCCTTTTTAGCTAGTAAATAATTTAGAGCTGCGTGGTCTGAATACACTACTACCTTAGCACCAATTAAATAGGCTCGTAATTTATCCAAAGCAAAAACAATAGCAAGAATCTCTTTTTTCAGTAGTAGTGTAGTTAGACTGAGCAGTGTCTAAAGTCTTAGACGCATAAGCAATGACAAAAGGATCTTTACCTTCACGTTGAGCCAGCGTTGCTCCTACTGCATGGTTGGAAGCATTGCACATGATTTCGAATGGCTGGCTCCAGTCAGGTCCTCTCACAATTGGAGCTTGAGTCAGGGCGGTCTTCAGCTTATCAAATGCTTGTTTGCAATCCTCGCTGAACTCGAACTCGATATCTTTCTGCAGTAACCTGGATAGGGGAAGTGCTACCTTACTAAAGTCCTTAATGAATCTTTGGTAAAAACTTGCATGGCCAAGGAATGAACGGACTTCCCTCACAGAGGAGGGGTAAGGCAAACTAGAAATAACATCCACCTTTGCTGGATGTACAGAAATGCCAGTATTAGACACAACATGTCCTAGTATAATTCCTTGTCTTACCATAAAATGACATTTTTCAAAATTCAATACAAGGTTTGTACTGACACATCTATCTATCTTCTCTTTCATCCTTTTTCAAAATTTTTCAAGGATTTGAGCCAAAACTTTGGCTTTAAATTTGATTTTAGACCATTGATTCACAACAGAGCTTCATAGGCTCTACTTTCTTCATTTTTCTAGTCTGGTGCAGGAAGAAAGGAGATTTCTTCAACAATCTTCAACGAAGCACAAAGAAGAAAATATTTCTCTGATGTTCCCTTCGGATGTGATCTTTTCTTGAAACCCTAACTTCTTTAACTTTCTTCTTCTTTCTTGATTTTGATAATCCACTCTTTCATCCTTGATTTGAATCCTAATCAGAGTTCTTTTTTCTTACTTTGCTTCTTGACTTCTTTACGTGGGTGAGAGAAAGGAGAAAAGAGAGAGAAGAGAGAATTTGGTTCGATGGCTTTGATTTGGTTTTGATGCAAATGAGGTTTCCAATCTTAGTTAGCTACCAATCCCATAAGCTTGGATCACAAATTGGGCCTTTTGCTTGTGTTTAGTCCAATTCGGATTCTTTCCTTCTTCCTTGTGTTTAGAGATCAACAGTTCTCCTATTGGGCCAATAATAATAAACACTTCTGGCTTGAACCAATTTTGACCTTTAGTTGTTATTCAACCCTTTGGATTTGGTCTGATGCGTGCTTTGTTTCTAATGGGAGTGAACAAATATTCCATTGAGCCATGAGTGTGTGTGGGCCTTAAGCTTGTTGTTGGGCCTGTTTTGATTGCTACTAATTTCTGCATACTAAACAAACTTAATCACACATATAACTGAATTTTTAATCCTAATAATAATATTTGTTCATCATTAATTAATTTGTTATTAATTTTTAAACTCAACCAGAGTCAACTTTTAACCATTATGTATGACTATAACTAACCTACTTCCAATCTTTTCTATATTTATGGAAAGCTTCATAGAAATGCTCAAGTTCCTCTTTACTCCATTGTAGCCCTAATATGTCAGCCAATTTTCTCTTCTTCATACCATCAAAATTTGAAACAATTATAAATATGAAAATAAAATTCATATTGCCCAAACCAATTGCACCAATTTTTTTGAATTTTGGTCAAAGGGACAAAATGAACAATAAGTAATGGGAGAAATTCTTTCCCTTATTTTAATTCCATACATGTGTAAGAAAAGAAGTTATTTTTAAAGAAGTCATGAAACATTCACCTTTTGAGTGCTAGGATTTGCCTTATGCTTATTCTTGCTAGTATTTTTTACATTTTTATCTACACTAGAACCAGCTTTACGAACATTAGGAAACCTCTTATTTACACTTTTGGATTTTTGGAAGAGGCCATAATCTGAAAATAAGCAGAAAGGCATCAGAGTTAGAAAATTATTTTCAAAAGAAACTAGGTCTAACGAATTAACTTGACAAAGATCTCAACAAAATCTTCACAATATAAAGGTTCCATATTTGAGGCTCTAAAATTTGGTGTAGATGACCAAATACTGAAATGGAATCTTGTTTCTCTCTAAATACAACGTGGATGAGGAATAATATCCAGAAAATACACTCTAAAATCCAGTCTATACAATTATGCTTCTATCAAATTATAAAGACTAAACTTAATCAACGATTTTATAAGTGCCAAAATCTTATTTAAGCATTTAATGTTTGTATAAGTCAAACAAAATCTCATCCAAGTAGCTTTCATTCATAGATCAAAGAAGAATAATTGGCAATATGTCGATAATTATTAATTATTTTCTCTAATAAAATTTAAATTTATATAGTAACTTTGAGAATAGTGCTCGATTATCTCTGCACCTAATTTTTGTTAGTGCTCTTTCTAAAAGAATAATGTTATAACTACTTCTGATATATCTTATTTTTACCGTAGTAAGTATAAATTACAAATTATTCTAGTAAATATGTTAAATAACTTGCATCACAAGAAGCATAACTAATTCTTTAAAAAATACAATTCCTTTGCTATAGCAACCATGTTAAATTTGTCACCCAAAACCTAAAAAATGACAATATTGGAATTCCTAGCACCGTCTAACTATCTAATTAGATTATTTTCGTGTATGCGAGATGGAATTTGTGGGTCAATGCGCACTCCGGGAAAAAAAAGTAAATAGTACAAGACTCTTTGAAAATTAACTTGTTATTAAACGTAAAAAATAAATAAATAAAATATCTTAAATTCTAAATTTTAAATTCTAAATTTGAATAATTAATACAAAATATAATAAATAAAGAGTTAAATTTTATTTATTTAACAAGAAATATAGTATTTTTTATTTAGTAGGATAGGTCTAAATTTAGGTCAATGTTGTCAGAACCGGACCGACTCGGCCGGTCGGACCGAAAAACCGGTGAACCGGTGCTATAACCGGTCCGGGCAAGACATATAACCGGACAAGGAATCAAACCGGAATGACCCGGATTGAACCGGCCGGGTTTGGTAAGAACCGGAGAACCGGCGGGTTTCATTTAACCCGGGCCGGTTCGAACCTTTTTTTTTTTTTCCTTTTCGCTGGAAACGACGTCGTTTCCTAATAAAAATAAAAAGAGCTGCTGCTGAAACTAACCCTAGCCTCCATCCGTCTCATACCCTCATTCACTGCATCTATCCCCTGTTTCCCCCTTTCCCTTCCCAAACGGTTACTTTGGCCATGAGAGCTGACAGCTGAGAGATAGAGAGTCTGCTACTCTGCTTCAGTTCGTCGCCGGCGCGGAGACCCAGCAGCCAGCAGCCAGCAGCTTCAGCCAGAGTTCGTGCGCCACTCACCACCGCGAAGAAGCAGTTGCCTCCTCGTCGCCTACTGCCTCCAGGTTGTCAGTCGTGAGTCGCCACCTCCTGTCTCCCTCTTCTCTGCTCTGCTCGTCCCTCCATCCCTCCAGGGTCCAGCCGTCCAGCCGTCCAGGTATGTAGTTTTAATTTTTTTCATTTTTTGAAGTTAATTTTCAATAATTTATTACCGAACTACTACTGAATACTGATAGTTAGAAACTTAGAATTAATTGATTATTGTAGATTGATTATGTATGCTGGTTTCTGTTTGATTTCTGTTAGAATTTACCCAAATTGGTTGTTCACATATGTTTGATACTTTGATTTCTGTTTGATTTTTGTATGTTTTCAATACTTCCACATGTTTTTCTGTTTGATTTTTGTATGTTGGCATTACTTTCACATGTTTTTCTGTTTGATTTAGTACTGATAGTCAGAATTAATTGATTATTGTAGATTGATTCTGTATGTTGGCAGATGAGAACATGAATACTTCCACATGTTTTTCTGTTTGATTATCCATTGTTGTTAGATTGTTATTGTTATCTGTTATAGTGTTATATATGTTGGTTGATGTTGTATATTATTCTTAGTAGTTAGTGGATTGTTGTTGTGGATTATTCTTGGAGATTAGTGTTATATATGTTTGCACACATAGGACACTCCTTGATCCTGTTTTTTTAAGCACTTGTTTGGCTAAGCCTTTGATTGCAGTCACATATAGCTTGAGTAAGGTGTCAGAGTTCATAGCTCCAATTAGGATTGTTACTCACAAGGGATAGAAAACAAGATTGTGATTTGGTGTGTGGAAAACAGGTGACTTGATAGTATGTCCAGAAGGAACAACTTGTAGGGAGCCATATCTATTAAGATTCAGCTTATTGTTTGCTGAGTTGCTGATGAAATAGTTTCTGTGGCTATGAATGCTCATGTCAGCATGTTCTATGGGACCACAGCGGCAGGCTTGAAGTGTTGGACCCATCTTCTTCTTCATGAATCCTCGGCCATGTTACCACATTCACATTATGTTTATTTTTAGGATTTGAGACTTAATGTTTATTAAAATGTTATTGGAGATATGTTTTTTAACTGTTAATTTTTAAGTTTTTAGCTATTTTATACGTTTTACTTATGTGGGACTGGGTTAACCGGTTCAACCAGTGACCCACCGGTTGAACCAGTAACCCAGTGACCCAGTAACCTGACCGGTTCGATCACCGGTTCGGTTCTGACAACTATGATTTAGGTTCTCTTATATCCTAGAAAACTTTACACCTATGCTAAAGGTACTTTGAAGAAAATCTCCTATTTTAAATCAAAATAATAATGTTTAATTATACTATTAAACAAAAAGTATGAGTTTTTTTTTATTTATTTTTAAATTGAGAAGAGTTTTCTTGGAACCAGATTTCTTATCCAAGAAAGTGTGTACTGTGCAGTAACTTGTAACTTGTAAACGGCTTTTACTTTTGACTAATTGATGTTTTGAAAAAAAATGTTTTTTATTTATTTATTCTTTTTCTATTTTTGTCCCTCTTTTGCCAAAAAAAAAAATAAAATAATAATAATAATAATAATAATAATAATAATAATAATAATAATAAAACTTTGTCCCTGCCGAATATATAGAGTTTTTTGTGTTTAGAACAAACCTATTTTATCTGTTTTTGGGTCAGGAGAACAAACCTGTTTAGATGTGGATTGTAGTTTCTATTTCTTTTTCTATTACAATTTTGGGCCATAGAAAGTGCCCATCATTATAGGTAGACTGATTAATTCGTTGGGCAGTGAATAAAGTCCAATATAATTATATAATCCGATTTATTATTTGGGCTTTGTAAACATCCTTGCAAATCTGGTTATCTAGTTTTGAACTCCAAAAAGCACCAGTGTGCAAAACAGAACCTCCAAAAATCCACCCCTTCAGCAAAAATAAAATAGAACTCTAAAACCATGCTGAGAGGAATCAAAATTATCTAAGGTGAGAAAAAATGAGTAAAGTGGTAAAGTGAGAAGTTAATCAATAATGGAGCACATATTTTACGAAAATTACAAAATCAATAATGATTAATATCCCTCATTTTATCACTTTATTAACTTTCTCAATTTAAAATATCTAAATTTCATAGAGAGTACACACTTAAAATTAGTTACTGACATTGAAAAGATTCTCAAAATTCTACGTTTTAGTTTTAGTTTTAGTGCTAGATGTTTGATGAAACAACATTGTTTAATTTTAATGGTTATATTTTTTTGGGACATAAGACGTTTTATGATTCATTAAGGTTAAATAATATCATTCCATCAAGTATTTAGCGTAAAAGATAAACTAATGTCATTTCGTCTAGTCCAGCGTGGAAGGATATGTGAGGAGTAACTTGATTTAGTTATATACTTAATATTTTAAAATAGAAGGGTAAAATTGATTATTTTTTAAAATATTAAGAATAAAATTAAATTAAATCAAATTAAATATTAGATATAATTTTAAAAAGTTAAACATTAAGAAAGAAAAAACGTAATTTACCCAAAAAAAAAAATTTCAAAAAAGTAGTCAAATCCAAAACATGTAGTCATTAGATTGCTTGGTTTAAATTGATTTGTAGAGAATAAGGAGAATAAGAGTGAAAGTGATAACGCTCGTACCCATAAAAGATCCTTACTACTAGTTACGACACAAGCGTCCCATGAAGGCCATGATTGGTTATTATACAAAGAAGGGTTCCCTATCCCCACCAACATTGGTCATTTGCTACCATATATTTTGTCAAAATCACATTTCCTATATATATATATATATATATATATATATATATATATATATATATATATGGATATTGATTCTCCTTAATCAATAATACTATTTATTTATTATATATTATTTTTAAATTATCGATCTTTAATTCTTTACAATGAAAAATTTTTCAATCACCATAAAAAATAAAAAATAAAGAATAATTTGATAAAAATATAAAAATAAGAGTAACAATATCAAATTTAAGAGGAGTATATATATAAAACTTAGTTTTAGAGTAGATATCAACATTAAACAAAAAAAAGAAAAGAGTACGTAATTTAGTCTACAATTTTAAAAGTAGCATTTTTTATGTTTTATTTATATTTAGAATTCTCTATTTGATTTTCATTCTACTCTTTTAAATGTTTTTAAAAATAATTTTATATTTTATATTTTTTTGCTAAACAATAAAGAAAAGAAAAATTAAAAACAAGAGGGGAAATTAAAAGAATTCTCATTCTACACTAAAAAAAAAAAAGCAGTTATATAATATAGGAGTAGACACAATTTTGGATATCAAAATGAAGAGATTTTTAATTTTTTTTTTTACAATATCTTTTTCGACAAATTAAAAACTAATTTATTACAGTATTTAACTCTATTTAAGAGTTTTGCCAGGATTAAGGATCAGTGACAATGGAAAAGCAGAGTATAATGGCACCCGCCACGTTTACGGGATTGGTATAAGGTATTCCCCACAAGAACGCACAAACAGCATGACTTATATTATTCATTGATTGATCATTTGATTGTGATAATTACTAGATATAGTTTTCTCGCCAGGTGGCTGCTCCTCATTCATAGTATTTTCCATATTAAAAATCATTGATATTTTTTATACAATCATTGTTTGTTGGTTTGGTTTTTCTTCGGAGATAATATCTTCTCCTCAACCTTATGTGCTTGATTTATTATTCCCAACAGCCATGTCATTGCTCCGCTTATTTTAAGAACAAAAAATAAAATAATAATTAAATACATACATTACCAACCGCCATGGCTGAAATTATAAGAAACGTATAAGAGAAGGAGTTGAATCATACTTTAATTTTTTATCTGAAATAAAAATTTAAAGACGCTTCAAATCCCAAAACTTGTATGCAGCAAATATATATTAGTATAGATTGGTAATCTTATTTTAAGTTCTTTAAAATAGATTATCAGATACCAAATTTTAAGGAAACACTTTCTGAGATCTTCACAGATTTCAAACAACTCTTAAAATATTTTTTAGTTATCTCATATGTAACAGAAAATAGCTTATGAAATTAAGATAAATAAATAAATAAATTATAAATAGATGAGATAATGATTTAGAAGAAGTATAATAAATATTAATTTGGCCTAATATATTTATGTTTTGTCCTAATTAAGAAGCTCAAGAGTTTCATTTATACAATAAGTGTATAGAAGATATTATTTGTAGAGAAATTTTTTTATCCTATAACTTTACTCAAACTGAATGATAATCAAATTCAAGAACTTTTAAAATTCTAATGATTTTTTTGGGTAAGACTTTAATTAGATATTTCACCAACCTAAGAACGTAAATAGTATTTTTTTAATTCTTTTTAAGATTATAAAGTGACTCAAATCGTCTCCTCACCAATCTAAGAATCTTAAATATTCTATTATTTCCATCTCAAGTTAAAAGTGATTTAGGTTAAATACTCTATCAACTTAAAAACTTTATTTTCTAACCTTATGCAAGACTCAGATTAGACTACAATCTACCCTAATAACTTTAGATATTTTTTTTTAATTTTTTCAATACTAAAAGTCACTACTAGATCAAGTTACAAAGAAAAATATTTAATTCAAAAAGTAGCTATAACTAGGGTGTTGAAGAACTTCATAAACTTAATAATTTAGTTTGAGAACTTCCCCTTGTGTTTTGAGAATGTTCAAATATGTTATAAGATGAACATAAACTACCCTCATATAGAATGTAATCTCGTCTAATATAAAAATGTAATTTGCCTAGATTACAACTTGAAAAAAAAATTCTTTTAAGATAGAAAAATGAAAAAGAAAGCAATACAAAACAAAAAAATAAAAATTTTCAGCACATCTTCTAGGGTTTTGAATTTTATATATATAGACAAAGAGTATTAAAGTTCCATTTAACTCTTCTTTTGTCTTTGTCTCCTCAAAAAGATGGTGAAGGCCAATATATTTTGCTTGTGCCGATGCCTGTTATCATATATCGAAATTTTGTAGTGTATTTGTTGCAGATGGTCTTGTTTACTCAACTTAACTTCAAAGGTTATATTCTGGTTCAAAAAATACCTAATTTATTTATATTATATAAAGAAATATTTCTTAGTACATTTTACACTTGAACACTAAATAACACATTAATAAAATTATTAAATTATATTTAAATTTATTAATTATCAAAATATATTTTTGAAATATCATGGAGTTAACAATGGCATCGGTGACATATTTCTTAAAATTAGAAATAAACTTGAACTAATATATTTATTATCAAAAGCCAAGCAATTTTTTTAAATAATGACCAATTTTTAGTGTAACACTCAATTATTAAATTTTATTGTATTTTTTTTTTTAAATTTGAGGGGGGAGAAGAGAGACAAATTCATAGGGGCGAATTGCAGTAGCAGAATTCTTTTTATTTTCAAATATTTAAAAATACAATACACAAGGACCTATTGTGGGACATATTGTATTTTTCTGATTAAAAAAATATGGAAAAGTCTATGGGGCAGCAACTTTTGTGTTTTGTGGCCAGCACTTAACCATCAAAAGAAAAGTGAGTGATCTCCCACCATTGGATGTAATCTCACACCATTAAAAACACTATTGATGGCCAATTGATGGTTACAAAACACAAAAATTACTGGCCCTAACACTCCTCAAAAAATATAACTAGGGTATTATAAAACGAAAAATGGATTTGTTAGATTGAGTTTGAGAGTGTTTTTTTTTTAAGTGTGAAAGTGTAATAGTATAAAAATAAAGAGAAGTGTTAGTTTAAAAATATACTATAAATGACATATTTTTTTTCAAACATCTAAGGGTGTGAGTTTTGTATATAAAAATCTATGTGATGTTTTTTCTTTTGTAATACCATATGAAAAATTTAAGAGTATATTTTGTCAATATGTTGATAATTAAATATTAAAGAGAGTCACAAATATTCTTTATAAACAACTTATGTTAGTAGTTGGTGGTTTTGTTTAATTTCAAATAATGTATGTGGCTGACGAAACAAGTATGCAAGAGATGTTTTCGATCTACCAGCAAACACGGATACAAGTGGCAATTATCGATTTATCTGGGATAGTCTTATTAAGAGAAAGTTTTGTTCGGTTATAAGACGATATAATGGTAGACACACATACACCAAAACTATAATTTCTCAAGATCGTGCCAAGCTAAACTCAAACATGATTGCAGAGGTGATACAGCTATTAGTTGAAGCTGATCCATTTTTAAAGGTAAAATCTGTAATTATTGAAGTGAAGTCAAAATTCAATTATATAATAAGTTATCGCAAAGCATAGTTAGTAAACAAAAGGCAATTGTGAAAATTTTTTGTGGTTGGGAAGCTTCTTATAAGTTCTACCGACGTGGTTTGAAGCAATGGTACAAAAAGAGTCGTCAACAGCAGTCGAGATTGAAACTACACCAGCATACCGAGAAGATGAAATGGTCCAGAATATTAGGATACTAGCGCAAGTATTTTGAATCTTTTACCCTTGCATTAGAGTATTTAGGAGCTGCAAACTAATTGTATAAATAGATGGCACACATCTGTATGAAAAATGCAAAGGAGCTCTATTAGTTGCATTTTCTTAGGATGACAATGGTAATATTATGCCTCTTATGTTTGCCGTTGTTAAAGGGCGAGACTTCTGATACATGATATACACTTCTTTCTTACTCATTTGCGCACACATGTGGCAACTCAAGACGGTGTTGTGCTTATCTCTAATCGACACAATTCTATTAGTTCATCAACAGCACATAGTAATGGATTATGAGATCTTCTGAGAGTTATCTACATGTTTTGCGTAGACACATAGCATCTAATTTTTTAAGGAGGTTCAAGGCGCCGTATTGCAGAAGTTGATAGTCAACATGCATACGTAAGTTATAGTGAAATAACGATGTTAGCGTTATGTGGTGATACTTATTATTTTTGTTTTTTTTTTTTTTTTTTACAAACTATTCTAAGATTGTGCATGAATTTAATGTGCAATATGCAAGATTACATTAGCGTAGTGAGGCTTACACTCAGTGGCTTGATCTGTAACACCCTAATATTCAAATCCTTATGCTCGAGTCATAAGTCAATGATAATAAGGTGGTACGACTCTCAAGGTTGGTTTTTAATACATAGATATATATAATTGAAGGGAGTATTGACGAGAAGCCTGAAAAGAGTGAAATAAAATCGCGAACGGATAACACTCTCGCATACGGTAATAGAAAGATAAAGCGCGTTCGGAAAACAAGGGTAACGATAAAACAGTAAACAAGGATAAGATAAGATAGGATATAAATATATAACATAAGTAAATAGCCACTAGTCACGACTCGCGAAGTTTAGGCGGGCTAAGGTTAGAGAAGTAAAAGCAGTTTAACAACAGTAATTCCTATCTCTCTCAAAAGATACATAAAGGCCTTTATAGGCAAGTTTTCAACTGAAATAGATACATAACATGAGTTTTTCAAAACCGGCATGGAGAGAAATCTAAACAAAGTAAAACAGAGAATCCAAAGATCTTCGCCATCTCTCAGATAATCCACAGCTCACTGTTGAGCACCTGGACCTGCATCTGAAAAATAATATATATATATATATATATATATATATATATATATATATATATATATATATATATATATACACACAGAATGAGAACCCTTGACCCATGGGTTCCCAATACGATAAAAGTGACAAATAAATACAATGCACTATAACATAAATTCACTAAGCATCTTAAACTTCTTACCTCTTCGTATCCAACCTAAATTCTCACTAATCCATAACTTGGCAACTATCATAAGGGATTCTAATTCTAACCTAATATCCTCCATACTTTCACTACCTTCCAACCGAGTAATCCAAGAACCGAATCATCTCTCAAGTAATTCAACTTTTATACAAATACAAACAATACAGACAAGTAATGCACAGGTAAGGCAAGTAAGACAATTAGCAAACAATCATGAAACATGTACAATTAGACAAACCAAAGCAATTAAACAAACCCAAACAATTTAAACATATGCATATGATGTATGCCTGTCCTATAGCTAATGAGTCTCATCTGTCGATTATAAAGCCAACCCGACATGTCTGGTAGCTAACCTTGGACAAAACACCACATCATGGAATAGGTATTACTCGTCTCTCCATGCTGGTGTTTCACCCAATCCAGAATAGGTATTACTCGTCTACTCAGGTAGGTACCTCAAACCATAACCTGGGTAGGAATTACTCGTCTATCCACAGGCCATGACTCGGATAAGAATTACTCGTCTACCCATAAAATTGCATCTCGGATAGGGATTACTCATCGATCCTCAAAGCCTCATATCGAATGGGAATTACTCATCTATCTACAAAATCATAACTCGGATAGGAATTACTTGTCTATCCTCAAAATCTCATATATTCCCAATGTTATATCTCGGATAGAGGTTACTCATCTATCCCTAAAGCCATTACTCAATATCTCATCAATTCGTGTATCCCCTACTTTAATTCCTCCGATGTCAATTCTATCTTCTTTCACTCGCTAACCCTTACTTTGTGACTCAAAACCTCACTAATAAATTTTAATAAGAGTTTTTAGAGGTTTGGAAAATTAGAGGAATGTTCAATAGTTCAAAAATAGTGAATTTTCATCAAATCAATAGTTTTGGAGGTTTGCAGGCTTGCCAAGAAGGTCAAATAGTGAAAAATAGAGTTTTTTTGCAAAACAGGGTAGTGTGCGTCGCACACTCCACTCAATCTTTAAAAAGTGTGCGTACGCACAAGGGTGTGACAACAAGCCTTCCCATGTGTGTGCGTACGCACACTTGCCAAATACCCAGGGTGTGCGTGCGTACAGCAGTGAGTGTGTGCGCACAGCAGTATGCATGTGCACACGCACTAGCATTTTCAAAAATTCTGTAACTTAACTAAATCAGTTTTCTGCACCTGCTTTCCGGTGTCCATAACTTCCTCTAAAGAATTCCGATTCCCACAAACTTTAACCGTTCTAAAGCTCTTAAAATTATCTTTAATTTGAAATAGATTTCATTCAAATCCAAAATCCAAGGCTCAAGTTATGGATCGCCATAGTTCATTAAAAATCAAGTTTTACCCAAAAAGTTTCAAAACCTCTCTTTTCCAAATTCTCATTTTCAAACCCAAGTTTCTCAACCCAAATCAACCCAAATTCCATACAAAAACCTTCCATACCTTTTTTACCCATTTCTCAACACATAAATATCCAATTCTATCAATTTTAAAACAATAACTTCATAATTAAACATCATTATTTATGCATAATTTAACAATATATCACTATCATCACTCATACAAGCATCATTCACCTTTCTTACCTTTTTTCAACCCTCGACCCAATTTCACAGCCTCCGGTCCCAATTCACGGCCTCTGACCCAACATTTATCAATTCAATATATATACATATTACTCATAAATGTACAATTATTATCCAATCTCAATATCATTTATACCAACATCAATTCCATAAATACCATATCAATTTCCTCTATACTAATATCAATCTCGTCCATACATCCACTACACATATCAACACATTCAAATATACCATTCAAGTTTATTCCTAGGGGCATCTAACCTAAGAATTCACATCACACCACACAGTACTTAAATGGAACTTAAATCGTACCTTAATGACAGCGGTTCATACCCAACACATCACAACTCAAGCTTCCAAGGCTCTCAATCAACGCCAATAAACTTTTAGCTACCAATACCTTGTTCCAAGTGCTCCAAATTCACCCAACAACACTAACATAACCAATTTCACATATACATAAATCTAGGATTCATAAAATTGATAAATCACAATGGTTGGAGGGTTTTTTACTTTAACCCATGAAATTTGTTGATAAAACTCATCAATGACTCATACTAGAACACCTCTAAGCAATCAAAACCATAAGATTTCCTCAAAACCCAAACCAAATTTAAAATAAAAGGGGGAAAATAAAATTGGGCAGAGAGCTTAGAAATACTCACTACCATACCTAGATAGAATTGAAGAGCTTGTCCAGAGCGACGCGTGGCTGCAAACGGCTCGTCAATCGGAGCTCGAAATCACAAGTTATGGTGATTTGAAGAGGAGGGTGAATAGTGAAACTCTCACCCCTCTCTTCTCTTCTCACTTCCACGGCATTAATTTGGGCTTATGTAGGTTAGACTTGGGTCTAACTTGGGCCCGGTCCAATCAGTTTAGTCCGTTGGCCTAATTTTGGGTCAAAATCTTTAAAATTAGTGTTTTAATTCACTTTTACTTATTTTTACTTATTCCAAATTAAATTTTAACTTTTTACCCTCTTTATACAAAATTAATTTTCTCAAACGCAGTACCGGACGGACTTAAACTGGTACTTCCGGCTAAAATGCCACTTCACGTTTTTACGCTGAAAATTATGCGACTCGAAAAAATTCACTGAGTCCAAATATCATATCGAAATTGTCGAATTTCGATTGCTACATTTTATCACTCTTTTTCCATATTTTAATTACTTAATTATTTATGGTTTGATCGGATCCCATAACAGCAATATATTTTGGCGTTTGATAATGAATATCGTTGTGGTCATATGACCACAAATCTAATAGAGTGCATCAATGGAGTATTAAAGGGGAAGCACAATCTTCCTATCACATAATTTATCAAGGAAACTTTTTACAAATTGAATGAGTTGTTCACTAGGAAGAGGGCTGAGGCTGAAGCTCAAAGAAATACAGGACATGTATTCTCTGAATATACGACCAACAGACTTCAATCAAATCAGCAGGCAGTGGAGAACATCCAAGTTAACTTATTTGACAAGAAAAATGAGGTATTTAAGGTGCACGAGATGCCTAGTGGTATGGAGTATGTGGTGAATCTCCGTCAACGACGATGTGATTATAGTGAGTTTCAGACAGATCGAATTCCTTGTCGTCATGTCTTGGCATGTTGTGCCAACCAACTTGATTGGCAATATTATGTTCATGAGATATATAGGGTGGACGATATCAAAAAGGTGTATAAAGCACGGCTTAAGCCATTGGGAACCTAAAAACATGGCTGATGTATCAAGGACAAAGACGCATACCTAATATGCACTTAAAGCGAATGTCCAAAGGTCATTCTAAAATAACCTACTTCTTGATTGAAATGGATATGCATGATATATGTGGTCTTATTAGGCATTGCAGACTTTGTAGAGGCAAGGTTCATAGTCGAAGAAAATGCCATCGTCGTGCCGGATCAAACCCATACACATAGCAGCATCAGAGGGCCATCCAAATCTTTGCAATCATAATGCGATGTCTGACATAAGACTCTATACAAATGTGTTAGACAAGCAGATCCCCAAATAAAGCCACTAATCTTAGAAAAATTTCGGAGCAGAAGCAAGAACTTTCATTGGATTGACAATTCTGACTTGTCACAAAATATATTTATCCCAAACAATAACAATATGTGTCACATCTTTTCGTACATCTGTCTGCCGAGTGAGATATTCAATTACATGCGCTACTTTAGGGTGCGAAGCCATGCAAGCTTGACACCACTTCCATTATGATTCAGCTTCAGTAGGTACTATGTCAAATTGATTCATAAATTCATTTTTTATGCCAGTAGTGCTACTATCTGTAAATTCTGACACTAACAAAGTATCTGTTGGGAGTCCAAATATCAGTGCAACATCTTCTAAGGTAATTGTGCATTCGCAGTGTGTGAAAGATGAAATATATGAGTTTTTAGACGTCATCGTTCAATCAAGGCATTTATAAGTGCGTTGTGTAAAATAAATTTCTGAATTTGAGATACATGATAGAATTTACTATCCCTTAACTCAATTTCAACTCGGAGATCATATGCATCTTGGTGAAAATGTCTTGATTCTAAATTTCTTGAAGTCTAACACAAGTCAAATAATAATAATAATAACAATAATAATAATAATAATAATAATAATAATAATAAATAAAAAATTAACATAAAAATAATTACATATAATAGACATTCAAGATATTTAACAATGTAATCTTCAGAACGAATAATGTTACAAATCAACTTCTGCTTTTATTCTTTCTTAAAAAAATATATTATATTATATAATCTATATTTAATATATATTTGATACATATATTAAATAATATAATAAATAATATTATAACATATATTATTATTTAAATAATAATATATTAAATAACAATTAAATAATATTATAAATTAATAAAATTTAAAATATTTAAATATGTCTTCAATTAAAATATTTTAAATACTTTTATATTGTGTAAAATATATATTTAATCCTATTATCAATATATTTAATATATATAAAATATTTTTGAATATATGTTTAATTATATTTAATATTATATAAAATATATACTTAAATATATTTAAATATAAAAAAATTTTCGATTCTGTTTCAAATAAACAACATACATACTTACTTTAAGATATGTTAAATATATTTTTAATAATACATTAAATAAAATATATTTAACATATTTAAACAATATATCACATCAAATCTTATATTTTATATACATTTTAATAATACATTTAAACAATATATAATAACAAATTACATTAAATATATTTAATATAATTTTAAATATATAAAATTATTTAACTAATATATTTAAATAATATAATAACATGTAAATATATATATATATATTTAACTAATAAATAAATATATATTAAAAAATATTTAAATAAAATAAATTTAATATATTTCATCAATATATATTATATAAAATATATATTTAAATATATATTGAATTTAAATATATTTCAATTTTGAAAAAATCTATTCGTATGTTACAGTTTTAAAAATATTTACGTATATTTAAATTTTTAAGATATTTTAAATATATTTAAATATATTTAACATAATTAAACAATATATATCTAGTACTATATATTTTTTTCCCAAACTCCAAATATATCTAAATAATACCTTAATCTTACTAATACTAATACTTATCAATATTTTTATCACTATCAATTAACTAATTAACACAAATTAATTATAGAAAAATAACCTAATGCCCATAGATATTAAAAAAATTTAACTAAATAAAAAATTATTATTAAAAAAATATACTTACTTGTTAAATGAAGGTATTGATGTTGACAGAAATGAAGATGGCGATATCTGATAATGATAAAAATTGGAAAACAGAGAGTTTAAATTTCAAAAGACAAAAAGAAGAGGAGTTGAGAGTGTTATGGAGAGAGAGAATACAAAGTAAAAGTGAGAAGAAGAGATAGTGTGAATTCAATTATTAATAGCACCGAATTACGGGTCCTGCCATGGGAGGCATAGTTGTAAGAATCGGACTCGACTGGTCGGTTCGATTGAAAAACCAGTAAATCGAATTTCCAATCGGTCCGATCCAATTTCTAAATCACTTAAGAACAGTGACAGACCTAAAAAATTTTAAGAGTGGGGCAAAAATATAAATAAATATATATATATATTAAATAAATTTTGTTAATAAATATTATTAATTATATGGAGATATAAAAATTAAAAAGAGTTAGTGAACACTTTTATTCTTAAAATACTATTTATTATATATAATTTATAAAAAAATATTTTTTTATTTCTAAAATTTAAAATTTAAATATTTTAATTAAATTATAGATAACTTATTATCCTAACTAATCTTTTTATACACATTTAATAATAAAAGATTGAATTAACTGGCATATTAGTGCCTAATGATACATTAGTATTTATAATTTGAAATTAGAATTATATATAAATACTAAAAAAATTAAATCTTTATATGAAAAGTATGTTTATATAAAATAATAAAAATATATTTTTTACAATTTTTTATTTTTTTTAAATAATTAAATTTGTTATATATTTTTTAATTTAATTTTGATATAATGTTAGATAAAATATTTTATGTATCTGTTTAATTATATATTATAATTAAAATATTTTTTATCATTATTTTTAAAAATAAAAAATATATTCTAAATTAGTAAATTAATCAGTTCATTTTAAAATTTTATATGCAACATAGGTACATATAATAGAATAAAAGATAAAAAATAAGTAATAAGGATGAATAAATCGAGAATAAAATAAAATATATAAAGTCACGAAAAAAATAAAATATTAGATTGATACCTAAACTATAATTGTTTGAATTAAAAATTGTAATTGAAAATATGAAAAAGAAAAATAATAAAATTGACAGATACATAGAGTCATGAAGAGCTATATAAAAAAATTGGAGAATTTAAAATTTACTTTTTGATGAAGAGAAGATGACCATTAGATAAGGAATAGAAAAAGAAGGTTAAAAATATAAAAATAAGAAGAGGGTTTAAGAGAATAAAGAATTGACGGTACAATAATTAAATTTGATTAGGTTAAATAATAGTCAAAATGATAAAAAGAAAATTAAAACTTTAGCTAATTAAATTTATTTTATTTGTAGTGGGATCATTTAAAATTTGAAGTGGGGGCATATTATATATAACTATATCTTTTAAAACAAAAATTAAAAACATCATGGGCAAGTGCCCACTAATTGTTATGCTTGGATCCATCCCTACTTAAGAATGAGAATCGGTCAAAGCTGGTGGAAACCTGTGAAAATCGTCTAAAATCAGTTCAATCGAACCGTTCAAGAAAAAATTTTAAAATTGATTAAATTGTTGTTTGAACTTAGGTCTTTTTTATGTCTACATACTCTCTTTACCACTAAACTATGTTATTTTTTATTATTTTAAATACTAATTATTAATTATATAGTAAAAATGTATAATAAATTTTTTAAATATTATTTTAATTTTATACTCACTTATATTAAATTAATTATATTTTTTATTATTCATAATTATTAATATAAATATAATTAAATATGTATAAATAAAAAATATTAAATATTTTTATTAATTACAATATAATTATTTTTTATGGTTATATGATATTTATTAATATTATTTTTTAATAAATACATATAATATATAACAATATAATAAATATAAACTAATTAGTTAGTTATCAAAATAAAAAAAAATTTACTTCACTATAAAAATAAAATTAAAAAAATTATTATGAAAAAGTATTAGAATTTTATATACTTATTTAATAATAACCAGATTATAACTTAGCTTGTTGGTTATAATTTAGTAAAATTTGATTGTTTTTAAAATATTAGTGAAGATATATATATATATATATATATATATATAATTTTAGATTTTTTTACTATTTTTTTTATTTATGTAGGATCGATTCTGCCAGTTCAATCAGTAACTCATCAGTTGAACTAATAAATCAGTAAATTAATAATTTGATTTATGTTTTAGTAGCTATGATAGGAGGTATGTCACACATGCACGCTCCAGGGAGCAGATTGCATTTTCGTCAGAACAACGCTTCCAGCCTCTTGTTAAATACGGTTTTCGACCATTTCAAAAAAAAAATCACGCTTCTCTCCAATTACTAAATAAATTTAAAAGAAAAGGTCAAGAGCCATGTCGTTGCTTCATTTATTTAAATACAAAACATAAAAACAATACTTTTATATTACCGCCATCTATAAAATTAACTACGGCTGGACCGTCACTGCTCCGTCGCCCGTGATATTGGTGTCAATATGCAAGTAAAATGACTCGTCAAAAAATTAAAAGAAAATTATTCCCAAGTTTCCGATGCCCAGGGCCTCAATTTTAACGACAACTGAGCCTTCACTAACTTTCTAGCTGTCACTAAGACTATCGGTAATTGGCTTGTGTAGTAGTGTTTACTATTAACATACCCGTATTCACCGCTCACCTGCTACTTGATTATTTTGGTACACATACATCACTTGATTTCAATACTTGTGCAAGTTCACCGATCCAAACCAATGAAAAGAATGTATAGTAGCTGATATACATTATTGTCCACTATTGCCTCATTTGATTTGAACCATTAATTGTTATATCACCTCTTTTTGGGCGACAATCAACGTAACCCAAGTAAACAAGTTGACAACATGGAGTATACAGACACGAAACCTTAGCATGATTCAACTTGCAGCTTGTTACAACTTACAAGTATGATAATGATAGTACTTTTAAGTATTTGATATTTTCTCCTATCTTTTGAGTTAGTACTTAATTAATTAGAATTAAATAATTAATTTACTAATCTAATATCAAATATATATATATATATATATGTATATATGGAAAAGTATAGAAAATAACTTCCGTATAAGTTAATATAAGCCAACTCTATTATAATTTAAATTTTATAAATAAATAAAAATTTAACAATTAAAATTCAAAATTCAAAATTCTTTTTATATTCATTCGAATCACATTTATAATACACAATAAAAACAATCCATAAAAAACCTAATCATTTTCCATTTATTTGAAAACAGTCAAATCTGATCTCTCCCTCCTCAAACTCGACGTTTCCACGCATTTTCGACGCCGCCGTACACCGATCACCGTCGCGTCTTTCGTCGCGCTGCGCAGCCTCTTCCATGTGTCCTGTCGTCGTCCTTCTTTCGTTGACGCTGTCGCCCACCGGCGTCCTGATGCATTTGCACCGCCGCGGCTCTCATCCGTTGCAATGCAGCCACCGCCGGACCCCCATTCGCGACGCGCGATCAACTACTCCGATCCATGGTGACTCCTCCACTCGTGATGCGTGGCCTCCGTGGCTTCCTCCTCGCAACGCGCCACCACGAGTCTCCCACCGTACACGCAACACCGTCCAACGTGTCGTCGCCGGTCACACTACGACTCTTCTTCTTCTCCTCTTCTATTTGGTTTTGAATGATTCTTTTAACTAATTTTTTATGTTTCTTTTTCCTAAATTTTGGATAATTCTTTTTATTAGTTTTGGATGATTCTTTTTTCCATGTTTTATATGTTTTTTTCTTAGGATTTAGATGATTCTTTTCTTATGATTTGGATGATTCTTTATTTTATATTTTGGTGTTTTTTTTTTAGTTCTGACTTTTTTTTTTAAGAGAAAGTAGGGTTTGCATAATAAATAGTAAAAGATGAATTAGAATAAAAAGAGGTAATTAATAATCATTAATTTTGTTTTTTTTAAAAAATAAAATTTAAATAATTAATAATTAATGACAATTAATTAATATAGAATGTGGTTTAAATATACTTATTAACTTATTGTTGGCTATACCCTTCTTGATTTTCTAACAGAATATATATATATATATATATATATATATATATATGGTGATTTAAGTGAGAAGAGTGACTTCTATACAAAATGTTGTGACAACTGGAATTATTGGAGGGCTACCAGAGATTTAGTGATTAAAGGGTAAATATAAACAAGTTGGTAGGTTTTTTCAGTAACAATACGCCTAAATAATTCGACTATAAGTTCGATTAGCAGCCAAACTCAATATTGAGTATATTGGAGCGCGAGGCAAATATTTGGGGTTTTCTTTTATTATCAACAGTTTTAAGAAGGCCACTTTCAGCTTAAGAAAAGAAAAAGTCCAACAACGAGTCCAAGGGTGAAAAAAAAAAGCTTAATTTCTAATGGAGATAAACATGTTTTGTTTAGAGCTGCCGGTGAAGCAATACCTATTTATATACTTTTTTGTTTCAAGTTCTTAGATTTTTTAGGTAGTGTTTGGTGGAGAGATAGAGATTGAAAGATTGAGACTAAGAGACAGAGACTAAGAGATAGAGACAGAAATAAATTTCAGTATTCTGTTTGGTGCAAAGTGGGAGATAGAAACTAAAACAAGAATGAAACTCTAATTTAATTTATACAAAAGATAAAATTGAAATTAATTAATTAAAATGAGCATATTTTAGATATAAAATGTTATTAAAGTTTCAGTCTCTGTCTCTAAAAATTTCAGTTCCCTGTGTCCTCACTTTTTGGAGGTACTGAAATACTGAAATTTTAGGGACAGAGACAGAAATTTTAGTACCAGTCTCTGAGCCAACAAACATGATACTGAGTCTCAGTCTCTCAGTCTTTGTCCCAATACTTCAAAACAAACGCTATCTTAATGATGAAAATACACAGTATTTTCTCTCAATATTGGTAGAGGCATAAAGATTCCGAAAGACGTATAATATAGATAAGTTGGGATATAATGACAAGACCTAAAAGTAAAGAAATTCTTGATTTTAAAGACCTAAGGACTTAGAATTTTGTATTACTAGCAAAGCAAGTATGGCGGGTAGCTACCCAACCTAATTCTTACTTAACTAGAATTTTGAAGACAAATATTTTAGATATGGCAGCATTATGAATGCAGAGGCAGGTAACTTACCATCATAGGGCTGGCGAAGCATGCTATAGGGACATCGTGTTGTTGAAAACGGGTTGTCCTGGAGAGTAGGAAATGACAGCAGTATAAAGGTGTTCAGGGACCCATGGCTTCCACCTCCCTATCCTTTCAACATTCCTCCAAGCTTAGGCAACAGTGAACATAATTTTAATGTCTTCTAGGTTAAAGATTTGATTAACACAGATAGATAGTGACAACAAATTATTATCGAACAAATCTTTCTTTCAGATATAAGTAGCAAAATTCTGTCAATTACTCCAAATGATGAAGAAATGAAATTCTGTCAATTTTTTCCAATCAAAGGCCCCTTGCACACTCGCAGTGATCTTAAACCATAAACAAGTAGAGTAAGGAAAAATTATATATAAGTTGGATTTCCTTGTAAATCTTAGAGAAATTGTAAAACCCTGTCCCAGAAAAGCAGAGGAACTCATCGTACTCTTCCTCAGGGCTATCTGGCTTGTACTTGGTATGGACGAGCTAGAGAACGAGCGGTCGGCAGTTGCAGATGTATTTGCCGCGAAGGAGGAAGTTGCGGCCGACAAGAGCCTCCAAGACACTGGCCTTGCCACTACTTTGGCTACCAACCACTACCACTTGAGGGAGGTTGATGGTGGACTGACTGCCAATGCAGGAGAAGATATCCTAGAGGCCGTTCATGAGCGAGATCAAGGAGGATCCAAGTGTCATAGTGGTAGCAAAAGATGATGTGACAGATTGTAAGACTCATAATTTTCGAAAAAATTTTATTATGAGCTAATTTTAATTTATTTATTCCTTAGAGATTTTATTTTCAAAAATTATTTTATTAAAAATAATTAAATCAAATTTTGATAATTAAGTTATAATATTGAATAATTTTCTATATTTAAATTATAAAACTTAACAGTTGTAAAAGAATAAGAATTTTATATGATTTAGTTTAAATAATTGAGATTTTAGAATTTAATACTTTAATTTTTATAAACAAAGAAAATTAATTATAATATCTCTAATTTTAAATTAGAATACTTGATTAAAAGCCAATTAGCAAATTGATAATTAAGTAATATTTTTAAAGTAATTTTAAGGGATTAAATTATATTTTAAATTCATACATTATACCATGATCTATTAATCCTAAATCCCCAAACGGAAACCCACTAATCCTAACCCCTCACCACCACTCAGACTCACTGCCTCATCTTCGCTCACTCACTTACACAGTCAAAAGAAAAGAAAGAAAGGAAAAGAAAGAAGAAGAAAGGAAGGAAGAAAGAAAGAAAGGGGAAGGGAGAAGAGGGAGTACGGAGGGAAGAGGAGATTCGAGAAAAGGAGAGAGTGTCGATGCAAGAGGGAGGGAGAGACAAACGAGGCATTGAGGAAGGAAGCTGCCTCGCGCCTTGCTATCGCTGTCGGTCCATCCACGAGATGCCGCCAGAATCGTAAAAAGAAGAAGACCCACGAGGAAGAGAGAGCAACGGCCAGTCCCATCGCCATCAGCGCCGGGGGTCGCCGTCATCGAGGTCCTTGTCACCGTTTCCGTTCGCGTTTCATTGCCACTACGTCTGGTTGTTGTTGTCGCGCCACCATCACGCCATCGTGCTGCATGAAGTGACCGCCGTTGCCTTGAGTCTCGCCGTCGTCCTCATCAGCGCAAGCCTTACCGTTGTTGGTGGAGTCGAATCTACTACCGAGTTGATCTGGGAAAGGGGAAATGCGAAGGAAAAAGAGAACGAAGGGGTGGCTGCTGCGGGAGTCACTGCCAGAGGAGAAGAATACTGTGTTGCCATGATTCTGGCCGTCGGGAGCAGTTCTATGGCCGCCGGAGATACCACCGGGGCTGCCGTTACTTGGCTCAGTCGTTTCTTCTTAGTTACGGTAAGCGTTTTTATTTTGAAAAGCCCTTTAGTCACTGTTCTGTTATCTTACGCTGCGGTTTTTCAACATTAATTGCCATAAGATTGAGTTTTGATTATTATATGTTGCGATTAGAGTTTCTATGGTTGCTGCGAAAGTGGTTTGGAGCTGAGGTTGTGGTTGCCGCCGTTGCAGGCTAAGAGAAAATGGAGTTTTGTCGCGTAGTTGAGTCGTGATCAAGGTATGGACACTTTTCTTAAACTTGTTTTACTTTTAAGAGTTGTTATAAATCGATAATAATGTGAAAAATATATTTTTGTGATTTCGTAAGTCTTATGGGTTGAATTGAGTTGCTCTAGATAATTGTAATTGCATGCCTGGTGGAATTATTTATTGTTTGATAAGATTGAATATTTTGAGTTATTGACTTTGTTAAATTGGTGATTGTCGAATTGGTTTCCTTGAGGTTTTAGAAATGTTTTGTTATTGAATATAATTTGCTATTAGGAAATGATTGAGAAGGATTTGAGGAATGTTTAGATCGGACCCAAGAAAAGGTTTAGAGGAGATGCTGCCCAAATTTTTATAAAATTGGAGATTTTGTTTGAAGTGCTTATTAGAATGCTTTGGATTTTTAAAGAATTTTATAATTTGATTTTGAGTTATTATGAAAATAATTACGTTTTGAGTTTTGATTTATTTAGAAAAGAATGAATCGTGGTTGAGGAAGTGCAGAAAATGATAATTTATAAATGAATGAAATATGTGACCCCGGGTAAGAGGCAGTGGCGTTGTCCACTTGCTTCGGGAAAGAGATGAGGAATAAAAATGATGAAAACTGAGTTTGAATTATGAAATTAAGAATGGATTTGAAAATAAAATTGGATTTTGATTGAGATATATGTGACCGGATAAGATGCAGTGGTGTTATCCACTTGCTCCGGATAAGAGTTCGAGACTCCAGGTAAGATGCAAGGGTTGAGTTCTATCGCTGCTTGCTCCGGGTTGAGAACTGTAACACCACTTGGATGAATTTGTCCCCTGCTCTGGGTACGTGGGTAAGATGCAAGGGTTGCGGCGTTGTCCCACTTGCTCCGTGTTTGGTGTTCTGTCTAATAGTTAGCTACCAGGACATGTCGGATTGGCTATATAACTGACAGATGAGCTCATTAGCCATAGGACAGGCATACATCATATGCATTTGTATGTTTTAACTGAGTTTATTTTTTTTCTGGTTTGCCTAATTGTTTAGCCATGTTTATCTTCTACTTGTATTACTTGTTGTACCTGAATTCTATTTGTGATTTTCTTGTTTGTATTATATGTGTGTGCAACTAAGAAGTCCCTCATGCTGGTGGTGGTAAAGCTGAGGGTTGTTTTCCTGATGTGATGATTTGATTGCTGATTTGATTGAGTTGCTTGAGCTGGGGTCTGTGATTGGTTTCTAATTGAGGTTTTAGGAAAGTATGAAAGATCAAGTTGGTTCAGCATAGACTTAATGAACCTATGCTTGGAATAGGTTGGTCATTCATACAGTCTAGGAAACTGATCAAGATTTTCTTATAAGAAAAGAAAGGTTTTGAATTTTCTGGATAATTAAATATTGGTTTCTGAAAAGGTTTTGGATGATTAGCCATCGGTTTTTAAAAGATTCATAGGACGAACGATAATCACTGCCTTGAAATCAATTCTTTTCTTTATATAGATCTTCTTATGACAATTCTTAAACCCTCTACTAATAACCCTTTTGAGAACAATGTTCTCACCCCCTACAAATTTTCCTTTCAATGACAGGTTTAGGAAGCTTTAGCGCGAAGCCACGACTGATCTACAATCTTTATATATATGTTGTATTTTCTATTTGTTGGTTTAGTTGAGACTCTACTCATCAATTGTCATTTTGAGATTTTAGAGGGGGTAGGACGTGTATTTGGGAAGTTTTGAATAAGATTATGTACTTATGATTATGTGAATATAATTATGTGATTAAGTGAACTAAAGTAAAGACTTTTCGATTTCGTAACAAAGGATTCGATTTATATTCACGAAGGCTCAATATTAAATAATTATAATATTAAATTAACAGAATAGAGGTAAGTAACACCTGAACTTTTAGTACAATCATGAGGTGTTAAAAGTAAGGGTGTTACACAGGTTGCCACCACTGCTCTCTTCTCTCTTACTCTTCTTCCCTTCTCATGTTTCAAAAAATTAAAATTGAACGAAATAGGTTATTAAATAACAAAGAATGAACTAAATATGTGATTGGTCCTCTTAAGGTGTGTGGGGCTTTGAACTACTTGTTAGAATTGCTGTAGTGGTTATTTTTCAACTATACGCCAACAAAAGCAGACACTAGGATGTGGGTGGAAAAAGTTCGTAAGAAGGTGAGGGAAAAAGGGTATTTTTGTCCTAAAAGTTGAAGAATGATTATTTTAAAATAAAATTCAATGCTAAGGATGAATTTGAACGGAAAAAAATTTTAGGTACGATTTTGATTTTTGGCCGAAACCATAAAGACCAAAATCATACTTAATTATTATGGAATAATAGTTATAGTAGGCAAGTAGTAAGGGCTCTTAATGTTTATAGAATTATTTATTTTAGTAATCTAGAATATATAGAAAATACAAGAATGAATAGGCATGCCTTTCATGTATTGTGTAACATGTTTAGAGAGGTTGAAAGCTTAGAAACAAGTAGGATATGGGTGTATAACTTGTTTCTACATTTTGTATCATATGACATCAAAATTAGGTATAAATAATAAAAAAAAATTTTGAAATTTGAAAAAATAATTAGCAAGAAATTTAATGATGTATTAATTATTTTGAGATGTCATGACCTTTTACTTAAGAAGCATAAACCATTTAACCAGATACAATGGATGAATAATAAAAATGGTTTAAAATAATTTAAAACAAGTTCTTCATCTATGCAATAAATGAATAAAATAAAGTGAGTGAGCAAAAACAAAAAGGTGCTAACTTGACATAATAACAGATTCAATTAAACATATATGAAAGGTGCTTATTAACAATACTCAATCGTTTTAATTGATATAGTTTCTTCTTTTAAGCACGATAAAGAGAGAGTTGAGCGAAGGATAACACTATTGAGGAATGTTTTTGCCTTGAGTGTTGTAGAAAGGATTTAAGACTGACCATTATTGCAAAAGACAATAATTTAATTAATGTGGTTTTCCAATTTCAATCAGAAGAAGTATTGTCATTTTAAAAGATATTAATTTAAATCTTATTATTTTAAATTTTTATTGATTATTAGATTCTCATTTTTCGAATACATATAGATTAGTGTTGAAATTGTTGATATCATGAGACGAATTATGATATTTGTTTTAGATAAGTTCAACTATGATAATTTTTTAGGATTTTTTTACTTAAATAAAAGAAACACCTTCCAAAATTACTTGATTCCCCTAAAGTAATTTTTAAAATATGAATCTCATATTCCTAATAATATATAAATTATTCCAGGAACTTGTGGTTTATATAATATATTAACCATTAAACCCTAGAACGATTTATGTATGAATAGCTTCTGAAGAAACACTCATAAATCGTCCCAGGGTGGCCAACTTTACAAGTTGTGTATAAATCATCCCAGGGTAGGAGAATTTACGTGTTTCGAGGCAAAAATACAAGGGGCTGGTACAATTTATGTGCAACAGCTAACTCTTAGTACCCAGCCACGATTTATGTTCAAAACTGCACACTCTTAACACCCAGCCACGATTTACCTTCAACTTACCTAACCCTGAGGAGACTACAATGATTTATACTCGAATTGGAAGCTGAAGACATTGCAACGATTAACCTTGCACACGAAGAGCCACCATTTTCACTATATTCAAGCTGTCGGAGAGAAGGTTGGGGAGAAAGAGAGCTTGTAGCCATGGGGAAGGGACATTGAGTGACGGCGTGTGTCGTACAGCGGTGATGTTGCGGCGGCGGGTGGCATAGCCCAACCACTGTACAGCGGAGTGTGGCACAGAGCGGCGATTTGTGCAGTAGAGTGGGAAGAATCAACCCTGAGGCAAGGATGGCCGCCAATGAGGGAGATATGTACCGCCTGAACGGTATTGCACATGTTGCCAGATTTATCGAATGAAGAAGTTAGTTATCAAAATCCGCATTTAGTTGATTTAGTTTATGCCATTGATCTGTTGATGACATTTATATCCTGATGAATTTAATCTAATTTCAATATGAATATCTAATGAGATCGTGGCTGGTTTAAAGGCTGATAGTTGTGATTGACTGTTAGAAAATTTATGATTAGGAAATTTAGGGTTTTATTGTTTCGTGAATTTTCAAGTTTTTGGATGATTGTAAAAGATGTTAGACTTAGGTGAATCTAGAGACTTAAAGTCAGAAATTTTGCTTATAATGTATTTATGCTTGTGATGTTAGACTTGTGATATTATAATGAATACCTATAACCTGACCTATTTTACTTCATTAACTTATTAAATATTTTTTTATTTTGAATTATATATTTTTTGTGTATACTGACCCCATAAATTGTGGCCTTAATATTTATGTTTTATTAGCTAACTTGATGTGTTAGGAGTGTCCGTAGGCAATAGAAGATGATAATGCATGACCGTGTAGTGCCCTACTTAGATCATGCCAATTTACTACATGTTGTAAGGCTGAATGATTATTGGTTTAAGTTTGATGAGCCGCTGATCAGTGCATTTGTGGAGTGATGGCATACTTAGACCCATACGTTTTATATGACGCTTGGGGAGTGCACGATAATTCTACACAACATGGCATACCAATTTGGCCTCCCTATTGATGGACATGCAATTAGTGGATGTCTCAGCGACTTCTAGTACTTGATGGAGGGGCAAAGCCTGCTTGGGTGTGGTTTGGAGAGTTGTTCGGTGAACTTCCACCAAATGATTGTATCGATGAGTTCACGGTTTTTTTTTTGTGGTTCTAGAATAAGTTCAAAGTCTTCCCTACCAATGCATCAAAGGCAACGGTACAAATTTATGCGTGTGGTTTCATTATGATGTTGTTGTCCACGATGCTTTTTAGGGACAAGTCTGGTACTGGGGTTTATTTATGGTGGCTTTCATATGTTGTGGACCTCGATGGGCTTGGCAAGTATAGCTGGGGTTCGGCTACTTTGTCCTAGTTTTACAGGTGTCTTTGTAGAGTTGCTAACCGAAATGTTAAAAACCTAGTTGGACCACTGGCATTATCACAGTCTTGGATTTTTTGGCGTTTTTCCACGTTCAATCCCAAAGGGTTTGACACCATACTCTGGCTGCTTGCATCAAAGTGAGTACTTTTCATGGATGATGTTTACAGTGCACTAGTTCATAAACCTCTTTCCCAAGTTTAATACTTATCATTATGAATCTTCCAGGTGGGGTAGGTAACTGCCATCGTCAGACGAGAAGGGGGCGGGTCATTGCTACTCGACATAAGCTAGACAGGTTGGATGTAGATGATGTAAGTATAAGATTCCATTAATAACTTTCGATTATACCATATAATTGTTTAGGGTTTAGGACATTTACTTAAAACAATTCTTTCCCCTATCGGTGCAAGCTCTTCCACAACAAACTTAGAGTTTTCTCTGTCATATAGATCAACCCGCATATTTCTTAAGGCATGTAGATTCTTCTCAATTTCCTTCACAAGTATCTAACAAAATTCTTGCCTAGACTTGAGTTGCGACTCTACTTCCATTCCTTTCCTGAAAAAGAGCTCGGCCAAACGCCCATATGTTGACTTAACAAGTGAACCCACTAGTAGATTACGTGTTTTCTTTGGCTGCGTTTGTTTGCAAGGCAGAGACCAAGAGACAGAGACAGAGAGACAGAGACCAAGAGACAAAAATAAAAATAAGTACTAGTATTGTGTTTGGTGTGAAAATGTACAAGACTGAATTATGTCTCAGTATCCTGTTTAGTTTAAAATAAAACTAGAGACTAAACATTAAAAATTACGAGAATACCCTTAATTTTAACTAACAACCCTACCCCCAAATCAAATTTCATTTTACTCAGCATGGAACCCTAACCCCCTTTCTCCTCTCCTCTACCCTCTCTCCTTTCCTCTCCCGTGAATGAATCCCGGATTCTGACCCGCCGCCGGTAGCACCTCCACGGGTCCGAATGACGACGACGCCTCTCCAATTCTCCACCAGTTCATCTTCGTGGCGCCAGTTGCTCTCCATGGTTTGTAAAGTTGCTGCCGTCTGCGGGCCCCTCGATTTGCATCGCCACGGTCTCGGAGTTGTGCCTCTGGTCTCTGCGGTTTCTTTGTCAATGGACTTGGTATCTTCTTTCAACTTACCTTATTTGCTTCTTAATTTTGTGAAGCATATGAATGTATGAGCAAAGTGTTCTGACTTTTTGCTTTGCTTCTATTCTGTTCTATTCTTTGTTTGTTTTCAAGAAAAGGTTATCTTGTTTGCAAAAATGTTGCATTATTCTTCAATTTCTCCTCATTGCCTCACTGCCCGTGATATCCAAAACTTTGTAACTACTATGTCATGTACTCAACCAATTTAGAATGCTCGCAGTTTGCTTGGTTGTTTGGTTTTTTTGTTATTGGTGCCATTGTATTTGGTATTGCTCGTTGGTAAGTCACCATTTCTTTGGAGTAGGTTTGGGGAAGTTTCATATATGAAAGTGGAAGTGCTAAAAGCCTCTTTACAAACAATTTCCTATGTATTTTCTCATTTTATCTTGTTTGATGGTTGGCATAAGTGAAATTCCTCTACCGAGTCTGTATCTTTTACCAGATGTCATTTTTCTACCAATATCTGGTTTGGTCAGTACAAATATGAAGACAAGAGTGGATAAAAAAATCTGCCCATGGTGGAATGACCCATGCTTATTTAAAGCACTTGACGCTATTGAAGTTCCTGAGCGAGACCCCAAAGGCCCCTTTAGGTAATCTGTGGCCTAACATTGTGTTGTATTGCTTCACTTTCTCTCTCAAATGTCAAATATAATAATTTTACTTAGTTTGTTCTAATAAAAGAGAATTTCTTATTGGCACAGGATGCCTATAATTGACAAATTCAAAGACATGGGAACTGTTGTTATGGGAAAAGTGAAATCTGGTACTGTTCGTGAGGGAGACTCCTTGTTGGTTATGCCAAATAAGGTTGTTTATATTTTAGATTTGTATTTGTGATAGTTTTTTAGGTTACTCTGAGCCTTTGTTCTTTTTCATCGTCGTCTTCTGCTTTGCTCTCTCTTCTTTTTCTTTTTCATTGTCTTGGCCTTTCTTTTCTTTTTCTTTTTCTTTTTCTTTGTTATTGGTGCCATGGATGTTGTAGGTTCTCCCTTTATTCTTTGCCATGCTTTGCTTAAAATTGGTGATTTGTGCTTCATCAATTGCGTAGTATATAAATTTTTTTACCTTACTTGTACTTGTTAATTGTTGATTTGTGAAATTCTGATAGTTATATTTATAAATTTATTTATAAATTTGTGATTATTATGATTGTTAACTGCCTTACCACTAATGTCAACATTGTATACCAAATCACCACATGCCTTAACTGCTTTTGTTTTATTTGTGCAGCACCTGATCAATTTATGCGGGAAATTGTTCTTTCCAAGTTTTGGTTTGGGTGCAGCTATCAAGAAATTCAACCAAAATTAAAAGTCCATTATTGAAATTGATCACAATTCAACAGTATACACCCTAAATAATGACGGCTTCTTCCTCAGTTCTAGTTGTAAAGATATGAAATAAACTACTTGTTTATTGTTGTTTTCCCTCATGTGTGCAAGCATGTATATATGATGTCTTATGTTGTAGTGAGGATTGTTACAAGAGTGTTTGATGTACAATAATGTAGGGTCACTATTGCTCAAAAGGAATATCAAGACAGCTATGAATGCTTGTGTAATGCTTGTGTAATTTGAGATCTGTTTAATAGAATATGTTACTTGTGTTCTGAATTTAGCAACTATGTGCATCTTTTTCCACTTCTTCATGTACATACTTCAATAAAATCAGTATAAACAGTAACATTTCACCAAAATTTTTATAAGACTCAAAAACACAAATCTACTACTTCCGGCTAATGCAGGAAAATAATCTTTATACAAGTTCAAAAAGCATATTGATAATCAACCAGAATGGGACAGGTGATGACCTAAAATTATCAGAATTTTCATTAACATGATCATGACCATAAACATTGTACTTAACCAACAATTCCTGCTCAAGTGACCAAAGCAAAGGCCATACCATAATACCAAAAAGATTGTACTAAGAACCTACACCTATTCAATACATACCAAAGTAAAGGCATTACCAAAATATCTATCCAAATGTATACCAAGCATAAGTTTGTACGTTAAACCATCTTAAAAATATAACCATCTCATAAAATACTAAAACCCTATAGTAAAAAACTTAATACCATAAGCCAAACTTAATACCCTTAGCCAACAGTCAACTTCATATAATGGAACGCACAAGGCCAATCATCTGTGAATCTGTCAAACCCCAGAAGTGTGCATACACATTAGGACTCTCAGCAAATTTCAAAATCGCCCTCATCACCTCGTCATCACCGAACCCAAGCTGTGTGAGCTTCTCACCAACCTTAAACTTCTCATTCACACCAACAATGGAATCAGCAATTAGTTGGACATTCTTCCTTTGATCAGGCGAAGATTACTGGATATGGTCAGCCATCCTCTCCAAAACGTCAGCTTGCTTTCTCTTCCTCCCATATCGCCTTGTGCTTCCTGCACTCGCACCAGCTTCAGAATGTGATGCTTGTCCTTGCATTGCTGGGCCTTCGTCTAATTCTGGTTGTGGAGACATCTCAGAGTCATCAAATCCAATCGTAATGTCTTCCGTCTCTTTGTTAACCTATTCCTCCGCATCGAAGTCACTAACTGCTGCTGCTCCTGTGGCTCTATCCCTGCCAAATATAGTAATATAC
Source organism: Arachis ipaensis (assembly GCF_059453495.1). Taxonomy (NCBI): domain Eukaryota; kingdom Viridiplantae; phylum Streptophyta; class Magnoliopsida; order Fabales; family Fabaceae; genus Arachis; species Arachis ipaensis. Next base: position 136,435,541 of record NC_142440.1, on the reverse strand, counting down.
CCTCTAGCCGGTGGAAAAGAGAAAATGGCTTGCCAGGACTGTAGAACTTCGTTGGATGTGCCTGTGAAAATATAAATCCGATTTAACAAACATTAATGAGGTTCCTACTGTACAACTAGTTACATTAATGAAGTTCATAAAAGGAAAGTATATCTTAAGAGAGTGTTGGTTCACAAGGAAATTCTAATTTTCATCACCCTTTCCTCTAAGATCAAAAACTTCGAATAGCTAGGAATTGAAAGAATGGATAATGGGCATATTGGGAAAACTCTAAGCTAAGAAAAAGGTTTGTTTTATACCTTATTGTAGCAATTATGGTGAGCAAGAAACTCATTGAAAATTAGGAGAAGCCACTGCCAATTAAAGAGGACCTTTTATAATTTCTGAAATGTTTAACTCATGGTAGAAGGGAGGATAGCAACTTTTTTCTATTGCCTCTAACATCACAGAATTAGGAAAGTCCACCAACCACCAAATGAAAAATAACAAGTACAATTTCACAAAATCAGAAACAAAATCAGACAACATAATACCTAACATAGGTCTTGATTAAACACAAGTTTAACAACAACAAAGCAAAACACAAATGTCTTTTATTTAAATATAATAAATTCAGCAACAACAAAGCGAACACAAAGGTCTATTGATAATTTTCATTTCATTTTTCAGCCACATGTTAATTGTTCTAACTATTCACTGTGAACTAAAAACTACTGGGATTCAGAAAAGTCTTGTGATCCTAAAGAAATAAAAGTAAATAATTTTCTCATTGCCCCGGTTGAGTAAAAATGCTTAAGGCATGCAATTCCAGAGAGATTTACCAAGTTTAGATTCAATAAAATAGGAACATTAGAAGTGCCACTACCATGTTCATTCAGAGTTAGTTACTTAACCATTAACTATAACCATGTCCCCCATCTACCTTTCAAGTTTACACCTAATTTAAGAACTAAATTGGTTGCCTTTGGTGTCGAGTATGACACAAGTCATGGTGCAAGAGAGACTTGAACAATTGGCACAAGTCATGAGTTTTGTACTAATTTATTCATACGATTCCAAAATTCCAAACGTAGCAAAAAAAAATATAATTAACTCAAACTGAGCTGCCATGTTAATACTATTATTACAGGCAAAACAAACAGAAACCTATTTCATACTCATAAAATGATATAGCAAATTAGTGACAGAAGTATGCATCATATAAGAGACCAATACTAAATGCGCTTAATTTCCTACTTGGCGTCCAATACATGGCATCAGCATAAATTCGTAAGCAACATTAAATTTCTGTGTGTAAAGAAGCAAGAACAAAATTATTAGAACAACACAAAAAAAATTAGAAACCAAAACTAATTTAGAAAAGAAGCAAGAACAAATCCGCTGTTCTATTTTACCAAGCATGAATCACACTCACCTTAAACCATGCATCAAGGACGTCTTTCGAATCAACCTCGACACATTGTTTCTCATTATTCCACCCGAACCCACTGCATCCAAGCATGTCAGCGGCGTACTGATACTTCTCCTTCAACTGCTTGTGCTTATTCTTGCAGTGCTTCGCAGTCAGGGTATAACCGGGAAAGGCCTCTAGCATCTTCAGAGCAAGTTTCTCGAATGTTCCTGGTTTGAACTACCCACAGTCGGCCCTCTGGCCATCTACCACAAAGTCCTCCATGAAGCCAACAAAAGCATTAGTCTCTTCATCACTCCAAATGCGTTTGTTCTCCATTTTTACCTACACAAATTAAGATAATCAACCTTGTGCAACAATCATTTCTGTGTACATGAATTAAGAATCTTAAAATCAATTAACATAATGTAACTAAAAATAATAAAACAGCAAACAATAACACAAATGACTACAATTTATCCACAACCTACAATTCACGGCATAAGCAAGTACAAATATGTAAAACTGAACCATGAATAGTTAGTTGCCATTACAAACAAAGAGGTGCCATTACAATGTTTCTCGTCTCAACAAGTGATACAAATTAAAATTGTGCCATTACAACAATACTCAATTGATAACAATGTTCATTACGATGCAAATACAACACTACTCCATACTACTTGTACGTCACTCTTCATACATCTCAGTTGCTATGTTGTCACGCCAGTGAGTCCACTCGTTCGTGTTTTCAACCACATCAATCATTCCATCCTGTGCTTCATCTCCATCAGGCATAAATTCATCCAATATGCTACCTTCCTTCTCCGGATCCATACCCATACTCTTTCGAATGAAATTTTGAAGCAAACAACAAGCAATAATTATCTGAGATTGTGTCTTTAGAGGGTAAAAGTTAGGGCTTCTTAAGATGGACCACCTCTTCTTCAGCAAACCAAAGCATCACTCAATGATATTCCTGGCGAAAGAATGAACCCTATTAAAATATTCTTGGTAATTGCGCGGTGTACGTACTCCTTGGACCCACTCTCTAACATGATATCGAGTTCCTCTATATGGTGCTAGAAAACCCAGACCATTTGTGTAACCAGCATCAACTAAATAGTAATTACCTACAGACAAGTAATGCAAACAACATAAGCTTAACTATTGTGAACTCAAGCTATATGTACAGGCTTATATCTAAAGATGGCCTAATTACCGTGAGATATCTTAAGACTATTACAACGAGTTATTGCATCCCGAAGTACCCGCGAATCAGATGCCAATCCCTCCCATCTACTGAGTACATAAACAAAACCCATCTCCCGGTTACACACTCCTAAGACATTTGTACAGATTTTACCCTTTCTTGTTCGGTATTTTTCCTTCTCAGACTCGGGGACTGTCACCTCTATATAAGTGCCATCTAATGCTCCCAAGCAATCCTATCATCCATAGAAAGTTATGATACTCAGATATAGAATCCTTCAGGCAAATATGAATCAGACACAACATCGAATAAGCTCTACCTTAAACCTTCTCCATATGGGGTTAAGACAATCCTCTTCAACTGGTGTAGCCTTGGCAAACAAAATGCTTTGAATACGTATTACAGCCTTCAAAACTTTATTAAAATACTTACTAACTGTCTCGCTGGACCTACAAAATCTAACTTGCAGACTACGATTTTTTTTGTGATGCACTAAGATAATTAAGAAAGTCGCAACCTGCTCCGGCAGGCTTACATGACCATCTTCATTAAGTCCTCCTTGAACTTCGAGCAACTCACACAAATTAGCAAAGGCATTTGTGTTCATTCTCAACTCCCAAATACAATTCCTATCACCCTCACCAACAATACGCTCTAAAGCCTCACGTCTAATTCTACTATTCATTCTTCCGCCTAACGACAGTTGGCCACTAGTTCTATCCCTAAAGTAAACAAATAGCATAAGCACAAAGAATAACATCAAATCTTCATTCTTGGATCTCATCTCTTCATAAAAATACACGCATCGCTTAATAATTTTTGACCGCTCTATTTCTTCCTAGCAAAGTCATTAAATTAAAAAATGCATAAACATTCAAATTAATCTAACACTTCTTCATGCAAAATCTACTTTATCATCTTAGAACCACAAGCAAGAATAAAAAACTACAATAAAAATATATCTAACTCTATTTACTTCTCAATTTTAATTAAGTTTCAACTGGAAATCAAAATAAGAAATACAATATAAATACGATAAAAAATTTATATGAAAGTACTTGAAAAGGGTGTTTTGAGTTAAAATCAAGAAACGGAAATTCCTACCATGCATTGGTGTTAGTGCAGGCAGGGTTGGATGGATGAAGTGTACTGCTTGTTGTCTAAAATCTAGAAACTAGAGCTTGTAGTTAACAAGAGTATGAACTAAATTTCCTTTACGTTTATACTTTCAAGTTGCTACTGTGTCCTTTTTAGTTACTACGATTGTGTTTAGCAAGTGTGAGATGAAAAGTTTTTAAATGTTTCCAAAGCAAGTAAATCATTATTACTCTACACTATTCAATTTTTATTTATTTATTTTGGGTAGTACTCAGCACTATTCATTGGAAAACACAAATTAAGCAGTAAGGAAATCCCAAACAACATTAAAAAAAGTAAAAAGCTGATTTAAACTCCCCCCATCAACATGTATCAGATTAAACTAATATATAGACTAAGTGAGTATGTGCTATTTTTTTTTCTTGATCTGTTCAAATAATCATCAAACCAAATTTTAGCATAAAATCCAATCTTGTTGTGTTCAACATCTAAGGAGTATTAGTAAACTTGAGGATTTTGCAAAGAGCATACATCTAAATGGGATGTTCTGTTACCTCATGCCATGAAAATTTTTTCAATAAGTCACCCATCCATAAGCTTTATATGTAATAGCGATAGAGGGGGGAAAATGATTCAATACATTGTGCAAGAAAGCATAAAAGTAATTATAGTTACCGATAAACAGATAAATTGTAACCATCTCTATGCAGATTCTGATACTCCTGTCAAGCTTCACCCTTGTTTTAATTAAGTTTCCTCTCTCATTTCACAAACTAAAAGTGACTTTTTCAGGTACTTTAAGCAAATCAAAGTCTTTCAAGAGGCGACAAAGAAGATTTGATAATTAAAATGTGAAGTGATTCATACTTGATAGAAATAACTATGCTGTCATTATCACCTACGTCGTATCAAGCATATTTATATGATATCATGTACATTCAACAATTTCACTTACTAGTTTAGAGAACAAACATTCTTCCCATCAAATAGATATGTTAATAATTGTAGCCTACCTAACAATAGTTCTAAGTTCTAACATATAAACCAGCATGCTATTATAAAGCTACACCTATGGAGGTTTGAAGCTGCACTAATCCAAGTATAACAAACCAAACAAAGACATCGAAACTTATTACAATGGCCAAACTTAATCACTGACCCTGCTATCAAACTGACCAAACTTCACAATTGATCCCAGATTGTTCAGTAATTAGTTCTTACGAGACAAAAATAGGAGGTAAACATTATAAACTCATGTTATTATAAATCTGAAATAAATGGGTTAGTTAGCTTGGCTTTCGTTCTCATCAAAGAAACTTTCACAAATTAGGGCATGATGGAAAAGATGAAAGGAACAAATTCACGGATTAGGGCATGACAGAAAAGATGAAAGGAATCAGTAAATTAAACAACTTTTGTATATAACTTACCTGGGTCAGAGCACTAAGGATGAGGAGTTGATGGTTGACATCGACAGCAACCGGGGAAAGGTGGCAGCTTCGTTCTTTGACTTTTCTGTGAAGGTGAAAGAGGAGAGATGAGAAGATGGGGACTACGAACATGAACTTGCAAGTGGCAATCCACTTACCTAGCGGTGGTGAGGCCAGCGGCACGGTGAGGCAGCGGCTGTTCTTCAGATGGTGCTTCAAAGGCTGCGTGGCTGTTCTGAAGAAGAATAAGAAGATGGAGTAATTTTGAAGAAGCCCTTATTTACAAAGGGTAATTTTAGAATTATTGAATTAGAATGGGGGTAATTTAGGTACAAATTATAATTGAAATTTCTGTCTCCATCTTTAAAATTTTCTATCTCCAGTGTCCCTACTTTTTGAAGGTACTGAAATATTAAAATTTGGAAGACAGAGACAGAAATTTAAGTTCCAGTCTCTAGCTCAACAAACATAATGCTGAGTTTCTGTCTTTCAGTCTCAGTTCCAGTCTCTGCAAACAAACGCTACCTTTAGAACAGCATTAACACACTCAAAAATGTTTGCTGTCATATGCCCGTATCGGCGGCCGCCATCCCGATATTGAGTCCACAACTTTAACCCGATCCTATTGCACCAATCAACCATTACCATGTCTTCCTACCTCAGAATATCTATGAAATATTGATGCTCCTGTTCAGTCTTCGCATATGCTGCATTCACGGGGATCTTTCGGGCATCCTTAAACTTGAAGTTTAGCATGAAATTAGTAGCGACGTGTCTTGCACAGAATGCACGATATGCCATTGGTAAGAGCCACCCACCATCTTCGGCAACCAAGGCAGCCTTGATTGCGTTGTGGCGATCAGAGATCACTAGAATGCTAGGCTGAGAAGTCACGTGCTGACGAAGGTGACTCAGCAAAAACTTTCGCGAATCTGTGTTCTCGTCCTCGACTAACCTAAATGAAACTGGGAGAATGTTTAAGTTTCCATCTTGTGCAATCGCCATTAATAAAGTACCTCTATACTTGCCATATAAATGAGTACCATCGATAGATATCAGTGGCTTGCAATACTTGAAGGCCTCAACACACGGAGGAAACGTCCAAAACAATCGATGAAAAAACCCTTATTTCATCGACCGTATTACCTGCCCTAATAGGTGAAGTACACAACACTGCTATAATGCCAGGTATATATATCTAAACCCCATGATCCACCTTGGAATCAAGTTATAAGACTCCTCACAATCTCCATATATCTAAGCAATCTCCTTCTGCTTAGCCATACTTTAACGGAGATTGATGCATCCGCTCTGACCATCAATAGAATTGACGCACAGATGACATGATAATCGAGCTGCCTGTGATCAGTGAAAATCTCTGTTGCAAGACATGTATGCGACCCATTGTACATTCTAACTTCCCAGTAGCATTTACTCTGACTCATAGTCACGCGTATCAGCCAATTACATCCATTCTCAAACTGCACACACTTTTCATGGTACTTCAATTGATCAGACTCAAACACTTTATACTTAACACCACAACAAATATTATAACTCTTCACTATCAGTACAACTTCTTCTTTGCTTTGGAACCACTAGCCGATTTGAAACTCGTCTATGCTAAGCATACCAGACCCATCTCTGTGAATGGTAGAGAGCTGGTGATCTAGAAATGTATATTGATTTATTGCCTTAAGATTCAAATTAGAGAAGTGTGGAGGATACTATGTGTCTAAGAGCTTGACTGGGCTTGTGCTCTTTCGACACGTGTTGTGTCTTCCTCGCCATCGCTATCATCACCAACAATGGGTGGTTCCAAATCCGAACCAGCATTGCCTATATCCTCCACAAGTGGATCTCTATCTCTGACCTCCATGAATGTCGGTGCACCATCCAATATAGGTGCTGCTCTCATTGCAACTACAAGCTCTTCAAAGGTACGCACATCACCCAAGTGCATTATCTGCCTGAACGGGCAAATCTACTGCAAATGATGGAAACAATACATAGGTAGTAACCTGTTGACCCACTGTAATAGCGCTAGAACTCCCATCTATTATGCCGGTTGGTGGATTCGGAGCAGATCTACTAGCACCAAACCGCGTCCCATCATCATTCCTCTCTGCCACTATGGCACCCAGCGCTGCCAATCACGTGCCCACCGCCATCCACACGCATCAAAACTCCATATAGAACTCAAAAGTGGTGCCTAGCGCCATGTTCCTCGCACCCAGCGCCGCCAAGGACGAAAAGTTTCCATTCTCTTTTGTGACAGTGGTGCTTAGCACCATGAAACCTACACCCAGCGTCGCTGCCACATGAACCAAGATCCAAAATCGTCACAATCAATAATGAAGATTTCTTTTAAATAAAAAAAAAAGATACAAATAATATTTTAAATTTTAATTAATTAGAATTTGATATAAAAGAGGAGAGGAGCATAGCGCCTCGGGGATCTTTTCTCACTCTCTTCCATCTTTCATTCTTTTTAATTTTAGGTTTTACATATTAGATTAGGATTTGAATTCTCTGCACTATGGACAACTAGACTTCCATTGTTAAGGTTAGGAGCTCTATTTATTTTGATAGATTAGTATCATTGTTCTTCTACTTTTGATTAATGCATTGATTTCTATTCAAGAATTGGTTTCGTTTTTCATCCTAAGGATTAGAGTATATTGGAAAATAACCCTAATCTAAATTAAATCCCTTTGAATCTTGGAAAAGTTAAATCATTAGAATTAAAGTTTGAAACCCTTTTCTCATAATTCTTCTATTATCTGGATTTAATGTAATACGTGACATAAAATTGAATTATTTTTGGGTTCTTAAGAATTGTGTGGCTTATAAACCGGAGATTATAGTTAACCTTTTGGCATAATTAATTGATCAAAGAATTGATGGTTGATTAGGTTAGAAGAAGTTGAATTACCAAGGAATTAGAGTTCAATTACTTAGAATTTGCCATGAATGATATCTTTGCATGATCAAAGTAAATAGCAATAATTGTTAATCCTGAAATTTAAATATCTCTAACACCTTAACTATCTTTATCATATTATTTTTTTAACTAATTTTAGTTTGTTCTTGTTTAATTTTCTGCTTTCATGTTATTTACTATTAAAACTCTTCATTTTGCTTGTCTAACTAAGATAATTAATTAACCACTGCTTGCTTAATTCATTAATCCTCGTGGGAACGATAATCCACTCTTGTGGTATTACTTGATACGATTCGGTGCACTTGTCAGTAGTTTGTGGTTTGTAAAATTCGCATCAAAGGTCTTTGAAGGCAAATTCCATAATATCGAGTAAATGGTCAAATAATTAGTCATTAAAATATCAGTCATTCTCTAAATTAGTTCTCAAAAGATTTTTTTAATCAAATTCGTCCTTTAAAAGATTTTAAATTAGTCATGTTAGTCCTTTTGTCACTTTCATTACTAACGGTGTCAAAATTTGTTGATGTAGTATGTTAAGTAACATCACAACATACACCTAGCAGTCCTAATTGATTATTAACATGATTTATTTATAAAATTAGATCAAATCAACTCAAAATTTAGAGATTCCAATATCTCAAATTTTTCTCTCAATTATGTTTTGATTTGATCTAATTTCATAAATTTATTATGTTAATAGTCAATTAAGACTCCTAGGAATGGAGAGTGATTAGTGGTATCACTTAACGTGACACATCAGTAAATTTTGACACCATCAACAAAAAAAATAACAAAAGAACTAATATAACTAATTTAAAAAATAAATTTAATTAAAAAAAATTTAAAAATTAATTTAAAAAACAAGTAATCTTTCAAAATTATTTTGACCATTTACTCCCAAAATATTTCTCTTGCATCCACAAGTGCACCGTGCTTAGCCAGATGGTGGACTACTTGATTAACCAACCTATCAATGAGTTCAAAATGAATATCCCAAGTATGCAAGAACTTCAACTCAAAGATTCGGTCAGGCACCTCCTTTTCAGCATTATCTAAGGGAGCCTTCCAATGGGGTAACGAAAATACCTCTACAGAGTCAGTCTCGCGCACCAAAAGATTGATTTGTAACCACACGCCAGCTAAGATTGATTCTCATAATGCCCACAAGAAAATCCGCAGTTCAATTATGATATGAATTTTATAGTATGTGGATTTACATCATTTAATATTGGACAAAAAACATAAATAAGCCAAGGGAAAAAATAATTTACGTGAATAAGCCAAAACGAAAACTGCTTCATGAATCCACCAATGCACGTTTATATGTAGTTCGAACTCTATTTCTACATGATTCGAACCAGCTTGGTTCGAATTACACACAAACACACGCACACACTAATTCAAACTAACTTGGTTCGAATTACACACAGTAATTCATGGTATAATTCGAATTATGCTGTTAAAAAATTAATAATTTATTAAAAAAAATTTATTAAAAAATTAATTAAAAATTAATAATTTAAAAATTAAAAAAATATATATTTTATTTCATACTTTAAAAAAAAAACTAACAAAATATTTAATTACGAGACTTCTTTAAAATATTAATGAGCTATCAATTCGAATTCCATACAATACTTTTCTGTCCATTTTGAATAGCTCATGAATATTTTTTAATAAATTTTTTTAAATTATACTACAAAAAATATTTTATCATATGCAAAACAATTTAAAAAAATGGCTTAAAAAATGTTAGGAGTACTATAAAAATTTATAATGTTATAATAACTTAGGTAAATACATGCATGTACTCAAATTTTAAATAAAATATTCTTCATAGTCAATAATAATTTAGAAATGAAAGAAAATATTTTATTCCATACAAAATAATTAAAAAATATATTTTATTCTATACAAAATAATTTTAAAAAATGGCTTAAAAGATGTTATGAGTACTATAAAAATTTGTAATATTCTAGTGATTTAGGTAAAAATATGATAAAAATATTTTTTTCTTTAATTTCTAAATTATTAGTGACTATGTAGAGTATTTCTTTAATGTTCTAAGTCATTAGGACATTACAAATTTTTATAGTACTTCTAACATTTTTTAAATTATTTTGCATAGAATAAAATATTTTTTTGTGGTATAATTTAAATAAATTTATTAAAAAATATTCATGAACTATCAAGAATGGGCAGAAGAGTATTGTATAGAATTCGAATTGCTCACCATATAATTTGAATCAGAGTGATTCGAACTTCCCTATGCGTAATTCGAATCATATAATATCTCACCATATAATTTAAATAATTTTATTAAAAAATTATCATGAATATTTTTTAATAAATTTATTTAAATTATACCACAAAAAAATATTTTATTCTATGCAAAATAATTTAAAAAATGGCTTAAAAGATGTTAGAAATACTATAAAAATTTGTAATGTCCTAATGACTTAGGACATTAAAGAAATACTCCACATAGTCACTAATAATTTAGAAATTAAAGAAAAAATATTTTTATCATGTATTTACCTAAATCACTAGAATATTACAAACTTTTTATAGTACTCATAACATCTTTTAAGCCATTTTTTAATATTATTTTGTATAGAATAAAATATATTTTTTAATTATTTTGTATGGAATAAAATATTTTCTTTCATTTCTAAATTATTATTGACTATGTAGAATATTTTATTTAAAATTTGAGTACATGCATGTATTTACCTAAGTTATTATAACATTACAAATTTTTATAGTACTCCTAACATTTTTTAAGCCATTTTTTTTTAAATTGTTTTGCATAGGATAAAATATTTTTTGTAGTATAATTTAAAAAAATTTATTAAAAAAATTTATTAAAAAATATTCATGAGCTATTAAAAATGGACAAAAAAGTATTGTATAGAATTCGAATTGATAGCTCATTAATATTTTAAAGAAGTCTCGTAATTAAATATTTTGTTAGCTTTTTTTAACGTATGAAATAAAATATATATTTTTTTAATTTTTAAATTAATAATTTTTTTAATAAATTTTTTAATAAAATTTTTTTAATAAATTATTAATTTTTTAACAGTATAATTCGAATTATACCATGAATTACTGTGTGTGTAATTCGAACCAAGCTGATTCGAATTAGTGTGTGCGTGTGTTTGTGTGTAATTCGAACCAAGTTGGTTCGAATTAGTATGTGCATGTGTTTGTGTATAATTCGAACCAAGCTAGTTCGAATTATGTAGAAATGAAGTTCGAACCAAGCTAGTTGGAACTATATATAAACGTGCATTGGTGGATTCATGAAGCAGTTTTCGTTTTGGCTTATTCACGTAAATTATTTTCTCTCCTGGCTTATTTATGTATTTTGCCCTTTAATATTAAGAAAAAAATGTTTTACTTCAAGTTATTCCATATATTGGTTTTTTTTTTTTTTTTTGAAAATTCAGATAAAAATTTTAATTTAGAAAATCAAGAATTTTGCATGTATTTATATGTAAATTATGTTTTATAAAATTTAATGTAAAAAATTGAGAATTTTAATCATACCAATTTTAATTAAAAACATTTGATATTAGGAGTATTTTAAAAATTCAAGAAACTTTTTAATATAAAAATGATAATTTTTTATTATATTATATTTAATTTTTTTTAAAAATAGAGTTAATATTTTTAATTCAAGATATTTGATACTAGAGTTATTTTTTAAAATTCAAAAAAAAATCATCCAAAAAATTGAGATATTGTGTCTATATTTATATGTAAACTTTTTTATATGTATTTAGTAAATGTAATCATTAATTATTTAATTTGAATTATTAAGCATATTTTTGACAAATTATACAATCTATCTGAAGAAGTTAAACTCAGTCAAATATAAAATAATTTATTTTTTGATATATTATAAAATACTCTTTGGTATTTGTTTTTGCAAAACAAATATGAGAATAAGTCATACTTGGCGAAGTCATTTCTAAAAATTGTATTCATAGAAATGATATTTCTTGAAATAAAAATCAATATTTTAATTATACGCACTTTTGGATAAAGAAAAATTGGAGAAAAAAAATTCAATAATAATTTAATTTCATTATTTATTTGGAGTAAAGTTTGAAAGAAAGGAAATTATTAAGGATTATCCTAAAAGATTATTACTTTTAATAAAGGATAAAGTATATTTTTTGTCCGTGGAGTTTGGCAAAAGTTTTAAAAATATCCTTAAGTTTTATTTTGTTTCAATTCTGTTCCAAAAGTTTTCGATTTGCATCAAATATATCCTCGACGGCTAAATTTTCAAAAAATTTAAGACCAATCTAACAATAATGTATGAAAATGATGCTTGATTTGTTTGTGTTGAGTGTTGTTCTTATGAAATTGTTGTTGAATTGGTCTTAAATTTTTTGAAAAATTAGCCGCCAAGGGTATATTTGATGCAAATCGAAAACTTTTGGGACAAAATTGAAATAAAATAAAATTTAGGGGTATTTTTAAAATTTTTGTCAAACTTCAAGGATAAAAAATATACTTTACCCTTTAATAAAAGTATTTATGTAACATATATTAAATATTAAATTTAAAATTTAAAATTTTCAAATATAAGAATATTATTAACTAATAACATGTAAAATGGTAAATATAATTAAGAATATTTGAATTTAATATTTTATTAATATTTCAGTGAATATAATAAACCAAATTGCAAAATATAATTGGTCTATTATATATCATAGAATGTATAATGCTTAATGCTCAAATTTTCCAACCTAACGATGAAGAGGAAAAACAAAAACAGAAAAAAGTTTAGGTATGTAAATCATGGACATGATGAACATTTAGAAAAGAGAAAATCAAGAAAAGTGAGGATAAAGAATAAGGATGACAATGGTACATGTAGGGGCAGGTATATCCCTCCCTTGCTCCTTATGTCTGTTTATTAAAAACTTTTTTGTTTTTCGCTTTTTATCGATTTTTGTTATGAGTTTTTATTTAGTTGTTTCTACGAAAAAGATGGATATTCGTAGATATCTATAGACTATAGATATTACTTTAAAAAATTAAAAAGAATTAATTAAAAGAACACAATTCAATACCATTTAATATAATCTAACACAATTTAACTTAATATAACATATAAATTAAAAATATACAACATATTCACTATAAAAAATATTTAAAAAATAATATAAAACTTTCTTTAATTTTCATCATAATAACATAACATAAATCTTTGTTGATAATATGATTATTTTACATTGTGGGAATTTAAAAATCTCTTTAAAATGGATACTCATACTCTATTTCTATATCTGTGGATGTTTTATCGGTTTCTATTTAAATTTCTATCGCGAATAATTCTCATTGATATTGTTTTGCGAATTTTTTTGTCATCCCAAGATTAAAAAAAAAAGATAATATTAAAATTTGTTTTATTAGAAAATTAATTTTTTTTGTCAAATTTTTTAATTTTAAATTTTAAATTCTAATCACAAATCCTGAGTCTTCAAAAAAAAAGATTAAAAAATAATTTTATAAGTGGAGTGGAATTTTTTTAGTGGAAAACTGTATTTTGCAATATGTTAATACAATATTCATTCCCTCCCATACTTCTTTTCCACTTCTTAGCCAAACAAACGAATTTTAAATATTTCATCTCCTTTTCTCTTCTTTCCTCCCATTTCGGTAACTCAAACAAACAAAGCTTAGTGTTGTTTGGTTTGTGTTGGACAGCATCAAAAAATCATAGTCCATGTGATTAGCCATAGCCACCATGTATCTTTATAGGCGGATACCTAATTGGCTCAATAATTAATATCATAGAAATTTATAATTGCAAATATCCAACGACATACATATAGAAGCATGAAGAAGCGACAATGACACACTAATATGGTGGCAAAACAGTACCAGTTTTACTTCGTAAAAGGTATACAGCCGACATATTGATTAAGCAATTTAAATTTGTAATAGACTAATCACGCGTTGGAATCCATTAATATTTATTATAATTATTAACATATTTAAATATTTATTATAAAATATTATATTTTTATAATATCAATTCTCTTAACACTTATAAATACTTTTGTATATTGTATTATTTTATATAATTTAAATAGACATAAATATTTTTTTATTATTTTTTTTTTAGAATAGTACCAAAACTATAGTTTCTTCTTTCATCAAGATAATAATAGCTTATTTTTCTTCTTATGAAATTATTATGTTTTCACATAATTTTTTTTGTTGTTATTTTTTCTTCTCTTTTGTCACTGTTTTAATGTTTTCTCATTTCATTTATTAGTTCAATTCATCTGTCTTATTTTTCTAAATTTAATAAGCCAAACACCACTATCATCCGCTACTTACCTATTCTCATAAAGAAATTAGATATTTTTAGTCACCTTCTGACAGTTCTGTCATTCTCCTACATTTTACCACCTTAACAGTTTTTTGCCAATTCGCTACGTATACTTTTCCAATAATTTTGTCCATGCTTTTTTTTGACAGTTCTATTTGCGTCCTTTTCATTTTTAAATAAATTTTAAACTCAAATTGTCACCTAGGTTTAAGGAAAAATATTAAAATATATTAAAATTAATTAATATTTATTAGAATTATCTAATATATCTAAATATTTATTATAAAATATTATATTTTATTATATCAATTTTTTAATACCTATAAATATTCTTGCATATTTTATGGTTTTACATAATTTGAATAGATATAATTTTTTTTATTATTCTCTCCTATCTTTCTAAGTATGTAACAATAAATTGTATCTAAATTTTAGAAAATTAGTTAAGGCAAGATCAATGGACTAATAGTAATCCTAAGTGAAAGAAAGCTTTACCTATTGGCTTATTTTATTTATTTAATCTAGAGGCTTGATTTTAATGAAAGTTAAACCTTTAAATTAAGAAGAAGAAAAAACTTGCCGGATCAATTAAAATTTTCCATATACATACGTCTGAAAATAAAAAATCTGAGTATAAAGCCAGCAAAAGTTCATTATCGCCACCCTAATATACCCCCACATGCATTATTATATTATTGTCCTGTATTGAATACAAATATGTAAAAATACCTTATCATATTACTAAAAATAGTTTAATTTGGTGTATTATTATTATATTATTTTCCTGTATTGCATAGACGCAAATTATAGTACCAACTAGAATTTTATGCTATTTTGTTTTTCTTCCATATATTAAAACAGAGCTATATATTTACTAATATATTAAAATTTTGACATTTCATCCGTTAATTTCTATACGCATACATGCATAAATCACAGTGTTATGAGAATCGGACCAAATCGACTTATTTAATTGCGTTAATTAAAAATTGATCACCAAATTAATTCGGTTCAAACAAAAAGTCAATTGGTAATAAATTAGTTAAAAAATTAAAAAATTAGTCAAAGAATTAGTTAATAAATCTAATTTTTAGCAATTAATTAATTTAAAATAATAAATACAAAAAATAATATTTTAAAAAATATAATTTTATATATAAATATATTATTTTATTTTATTCAGTACTCTAATTGAAGCTCAATTAATTTTTTTTATTTTTTAACTTTTAACTCTATCGACTTAATGATAGAGTTCAGTTTTTAGAACCTTGATAAATCAACATAAATTAATCAATTTATGTAATTGGATGTATATATACATGTAATATTACCGAGGTGTATATTAATATAAAATAATTTTATACGTGTATCTAACACACTAATAAAAATGACTGTTTTTTTTTATTTTGACGGCATAAAATAATCATCTAAAAAATGAATATAATTGAATAATTATATAATTTTTTTTTATATTTTTAAGTAGATCAAAATTAAACTCATTGATGAAAAGGCAACCAAATAAAATAATTTTTACAATAAAACGAAGAAGGGCGGAAAGCTGATATCTTGTTGCATAAATACAACGAACCCTTTCTTTTCATTATGTATCCTTCAACCAACCCGAAAGGTCACAATACAAAATCTTGCTAAAAGCCATATACATATATAACCTAATCTTTTTTAATATTTTTGCAAGATATACATATAACCTAACTCAGTTAGGAATTGAGAGAAATAGATAACTCGCATGACTATTAAGCGGGCCTTTGTCTATTATAGAAAGGGGCCTGATGGGGTTGTGTGTCCAAGTAATGTTCTTGGATTAAATTCAAGAAGAAGAAGAAATAAAAGTACAACTTATATTATTTGGTTCTCTCTCTCTCTCTCTCCATTTAAGGGCACATCCAAGATCCAGCACCACCACTTGTTTATGAGCTAGGACACAGCTATTAATATCTGTCTATATGAAATTTTTGTATGTCAACAATAATTAAGTTTTATTAGACCTCAATATTAAAGTATTATATTTGTGTGACAAGCAAAAATCTCTTAAGAAAAATGCAATCAATGGTGTAAAAGTGCAATAATTAATTAATCTTCCTTCACTTACTTTTTGTTCAATAAATAAATGTGAATCTTCCCATTATTCTTTTCAGTTTTTAGTATTCCCTGTCCTTATTTGTTTAAAATTTTTGTACTTATACTACTTGACTACATCCTTCAAAGTTTAAACCATCTATTAACATGAGCTTAATTTCTATTTCCTCCCTTCTCCCATTTTAGATGAATTGTCGTTTAATTTTAGTGTTTGCCTATTAAAAGATGGATTTACCTATCTTGTTATAAATCGAAATTTTTTTATAAAAAATATAAAAATTTAAGTTTTTAATGTATTTATTTTATATTTATTAAAAAAATTTAAAATTTTCACTTAATAGTAATTTTATTATATGTTTTTAGGACTAAGAACACATATTAACTAACCCTTAAAAGATTAACTATTTATATATTTTATGTTAACTATTGTCTGTAAATGGAAGATAAAGGTTCACTGAACAGAACGTGAAAGCATCACAAAGGAAATGTGAGGAATTTATGAGTTATATCATATGAGCTATTATAAATTTACAAATAAAATAAAATCTCTTGTGGCCGTTACTGTTCTTTCATTATTCTTTTTTCTTCTGCTTTTAGCAATGGGCATAGATACATTAATAGAAAGTAGCTAAGATAAAATCCTGACCAGAAAATCTTTAATTTGTGTAAATACAAGCATGCTCATTATAAAATATACACAAAGACGTTTTATGTATGTATGTGTACGTGGGTGAAATTAAAGCCTCTATAATTTTCTGCTTCTTTTTTTTTCTTAAGTCTCGATAATAATTTATTTACCTTAAAACCCTGTTGTATTTATTTAATTATTTATATTAGGATGTTCAAGATCCGACGTAGTCTGGGCTCTAAATATATTTTGTCGGATTTAGGTTAATACTTTTTTATTTAATGCTACTTTTGAGTCTGACTTAATTATGTTTCAAATATATTCACCCCAGTCCAAAATCATATTTTATAATTAAAATGCATATATTTTAATGAAATTAGTCATAAAATATATATACTCTTATGCTGCAATAGATATTTTTATATTATATAAAATATTATTTTTATGAATAATGTATTATTTTTGTCTCTAATATTTAGGATAAATTTTAAAGTTGTCCATAACGTTTAAATCGTCATATTTAAGTCTCTAATGTTTCAAAATCTTTTAAATGTCATCATGTCATTAGTAATCTATTAACAGAATTAACAGTAGAATAACATTGAAATAATTTTAAAACATTAAGAATTTAAATAGGATGAAAATATTGGAAATAAAATGATACATTACTCTTAGAAAAATTACTAAATCAAGTAAAATGATAATGAATTTTAACGAAATAAATTGCATTACGAATTTAAGATTTTTACTCATACTAATCATTTTATAAATATTCCATGATGAGTAAAAATATTAAATTCGTAATAATAATTCAATCATTTAAAATTTACTTTTGTTTTAATTTATTTATTAATTCTTTTAAGTGTAATGTATTATTTTTGTCTCCAATATTTTCGTCCTATTTAAGTCCTTAATTTTTTAAAATCGTCTCAATTTTGTCCCATTGTTAATTCTATTAACAAATCACTAACAATAGGATAGCATTGAGATAATTTAAAAACATTAGAAGTTTAAATAAGACTATTTAAATGTTAGTGACAACTTTGAGACTACTTACCTCAAACGTTAGGAACAAAAACGATATTTTATTCTATTTTTATTTTAAAATAATTTCTTCTAATATAGCTATATAATTTTTTTTATATTTAATCTAACATAAAATTTTATTGATTTATTGTATAAGTTAATTTTATATTAGATGATCCAATTTAACTGAATTTTTGTTATATTCATTTAGAATCAGATCAGATTTAGAATGTTTTGATTAGATGAATTGGACAATCTTTCATTTTAGTTATTATATAATACAAATTCATATACTTATCCACATACATAATGATATGAATTCTTATATTCTATTACATAGGTTAACCTCATATTTTAAACTCATATATAACTCTATAGATACCAACAATGCAAATCTACTGATTATGTCAAGACTCATGCAAATCAAATTAGATTTAGACCTTGAAAATATAGATGGTGAAATATTAGGATGTTACCCCTGCCATATGCACACACACCCATGTGAAGTTTGTTCAGTTGCCCATAATTTTAGGTTTGCCTTATAACCCAGAAACTAGAGGCCTCAATTCACTCATATGATCTTCTATGATCAATTTCCATGGCTGAGAACGAAACCATACCCTTAAAAATGATGTAGGGTCACGTGATTCATTATAAAGGACTTGTCTAGAGGAAGAAATAATAATAATAATAATAATAATAATAATAATAATAATAATAATAAGAGAAAATTCTATTTTCCTCTCCTCTGAGATGTTAAAATGACACTCTCCTCCTCTCTGTTTATAAAATATACATTCTCCTCCCTTATAATTTTTAAAAAACCTCCTCTTTAATCCATTTTAAATTTTTTGAGTTAACTAATGTTAATTTTATCTATTTTTTTTAAAAAAAATTACTTTTTACAAAAATACCCTTTAGTAAAAATTTATTTTTTTATCATTAAATTTTACTTATCAAAATATCTTTTAATAAATTATTTTGGTAAGCAAAAAAATTGTTAACAAAAATTTTGGTAAAATCATAATTTAATAATTAAAAAATTATTGAAGGGTCTCTTAGAAAAAATAATTTAATTATTAAATTTTTTAAAAAATATTTTGATAAAAATATAATTTAATCAATAAAAAAATAATCTATTAAATAATATTTTGATAAGCAAAATTTAATGACAACAAAAATAATTTTTTTTTTTGAAAATGAATAAAGTTAACACAAAAAATTTAAAATAGATTAAAAATTTTTTTTTTAAAAGTTATAAGAGAGGAAAATGTACATTTTATAAATAAAAGGGAAGGAAGTGTCATTTTAGCATCTCGCATGAGAGGGGAGTAAAATTTTCTATAATAATAATAATAATATTATTATTATTATTATTATTATTATTATTATTATTATTATTATACATATAAATGAGATTAAACAAAATTTGGGGCAAGGGACAGATCTCATTCCCCAGACGAGGCTTGAAAGGGAATATGTTAATTATAGATCTGTCCTTAGATTTGTGCTTATTGTGTTGCTAGCTATTTTTGACTTGGAAGGGTAACAAGAGGGGCACCTGTCATGAGGGCCATTAATTAAGAGTTTTAGATTTGTCCAACTAACAAACAATGGGCTTGTCCTAAACCCTAGAGAGTTTGTGGCTCATAATTTTTTGCTGATTTTTTATTATACGGGGAAGATTTACCATATTTGAAAGCAAAACCTAACATTTTCTTTCATTCAGATATAGTAAGCAACAACATCATCTACATACTTCATTTGCATATTTTCTTGGAAGTATACTCTTCCAAGATTGGCTAACTCATCCACCTTAAAATTCTTTTCTCAAACTTATAAAATAATTATTTCTTTTTATGATTTAATCATTGTTATGTATATATTGACTATGTAAATTATTTTATTTATAAAAATATTAAGTAAATAAATTATTTTTGTAAACTATTTTATTTATAAAAATATTAAGTAAATAAATTTTTTTATAGTAAGTTTAATAAAGTTTTTTTTATGCGTTTCTTTCTTTTTTTAATTAATTTTTATTATGTCAATAAATTATTAAACTAACTTAGTTGAAATTGTTACTAAAATAACTTAATTATGTAATATCACCGTATAATTTTTATTAAATTAGAGATATTAGGATTTTATTTTTTGAAATACTAAGTGATAAAATAAAATATTTGTATTATTAATTTATTATGAATACATAATTAGATATTCTTTTTTAATTTTTTTACACTATAATAACAATAAAATCTTGTTCCATTAAACTGTATGTATAAATCTATCACATGAATACACAAATTTATTTGTAATAATATAATAATTATGAAATATTAAATATATATTTTTATACGTAATATATAGTTAATTAATGGTTGATTATCAGTGTACTTGCTGATCTACATGCTAATCCATAATTAACAAAAATAACAGATGTATATAAAAAATAATAATTAAATTAGTCATGTATTTATATATAAATATAATAAATATTTATTTTATATCTTAATATATAATTTATATTAGTATCTGATTTTTAGTATATAAATAATAGGGTGGATAATTAATCATCAAACTAGAGGAGTGATTTATTTAAAAAAAAAAAAAAGAAAGAAAAAGTAAAATAGAAAGAGGAAAGAATGCATGAATGAACGAGGAAGGGAAGCAATAAGCATAGGGATTTTATGGTAAGGAAGGAAAGAGGGGTTGGCGTTTACGATAACACAAAGCAAAGAGAAGTGGAAATCTGAGGTGGCCATAAAGCGCAGAATAACGTAGTGTGGGGACCACTACACCCAATCACACACCACCAACTTGCCTTTCTATCTTCTTTCTTTCCCTGCCTTCTCTTTTAGTGGCTCTAGAGTCTAGAGTCTAAACCAGATATTTCATTTTATTTATCACTTCTGTTTTCCTCTAATTGTTGCGTTTATGAGTTAATGAGTTATGACATACTTAAATAGTTAAATACTCTTCAATGTTCATTTTATGTGCTCTAAGTTTTTATGGTGCACGACATTAACATGTACACAAGATACGATCCAATACAGGATATATAAATACATAAATTTTAAAATTTTATAAAATATGAGATAGGTTATAATATATATAAAATATAAAGTAATTTTTAGATAAATTATAATAATATTTTAACATTTTATTTATATTAAAATAATTTTTAATTATTTTTAATATCTTCTTTTAATGATATATAAAATATTTAAAATATTTTTTATTTTAATAAATAATAATATATATTATTTCTAAACTCATTTTAAAAATACATATTAAGAATAAGGTTTGACATACTACTTAATGATATTTAGATATGTTTAAGTGTATTAAAAAAATTATTTTTTATTAAGACACAATTAGACACAGCAGATACAAGTATCGATGAGTACTGTGTTCAAAATATATCCAATACGTAGATACATTAACTCAACAAAATATTCATACTTCATAAAAAATTAAATCACTATACCTTTTTTACTAATATATCGATAATAAATTGTTTATTATATATTTATATATAATTAAATACATGTAGTGTATTAAATAACTAGTTTATGAATTAATCATGTATTATTAAACACTAAATTTAATCATTAATTTTTAGCGTATACGTAATATAATTGTTTGAATACTTATATATTTTCCTACAAAAAATCTACAAATATTTTCTTAGTTTAAAAATTACATTTTACTTATATTTCGAGAGAATTATTTTTTTAATTTGATCTTATATATAAATTAGAAAAATTATTAACATGTCACATCATTATTCTTTTGTATATAGTTATTTTTTAAATGATAACCATATTGTATAGAACATTTTTTAAGTCACTCATATGCTATGATTAATTAGACAACAATTAATTAGGTCGATTTAAGCTGCTAATTTGTCGCAAATTTAATTTTTAATTGATGATATTTTATTTATAATATTTATATAATAAAATATTTACTTAAAATATAATCTCAAAACACGTAAACTAAGTGCATTTTCTAAACTGAAAACCAATGTACCTAATAATAGTACCTAAAGCGTAATAAAGGAAAATCAGATAAAAAAAAGAGACACACCAAAAGATTCTATCGTATTTTTTCGTATTAATTTCACTAGTCAGATAATAAAAAATCTAAACAATATAAATAATAGGTTGAAAATTTGACCCAATACAAATAAAAAATATTTTTTAAATTGTTAAAATAAAAAAATCCATTCAATTATTCAAAAAATTTAACCATGTCAAATTTTAATTTACCAAACCAATTTATCCGAACAGTTTCTTCTTTCCAAATCCTTTGCCACCCCACCTTCATCAATCATCCAACTTCACCAGCGTCAATCGTAGCACCTTCACTGGCCATCATCCTCACCTCCTAGGATCATCACGTTGTCGTCGCTCAGCAAGTAGCCCCTCCCTTGCGCGTCTCTCTCTCCCTCCCCGGCAGCCAACATCGCCAACGAGCTCCTCCTCCTTATCGCACGTCCGTCGTGCCCCACACAGTCTCTCTCTCCCTCTCTGGAAGCCAACCTCGGCATTGGTTTCAACGACTGCAGGAAAGAAGGTCGGCTCCATGCTCTCCCTTGATGCGCTGCTTGGCTCACCATCCACCATCATCGCGCGACGCTCACCCACTCACTGGAGATACTTATTGCTGGACTCCTTCTTGCATTCGTCGTTGGTTAGCACGGCAGACACCATCACCGGTGTCGCACTCTGCCCCCTCGCTACTTCAATAGGTTAGTTGATGGCCAAGATTTTAATTTTCAAAAAGGTGTTCATGAAATGCATTTAGTTGAGTAAATGAATTTTGCCTCTCATGTATATAAAACAACCATTTACGTAACACTTAAAATAACCATCCAGCTTCCTAGAGAACTAAACATCCTGTATTCATTAACTGATTACATTTAAACTGAATCCAATAAAATAACCATCCGATTATTCATTAAAACAACCATCTACATCAACAACAACCATCTGATTTTGTATGAAACTAAACATCTACATCCAAATTAAAACTTTAATTCATTACCTGCTTGGATTGTTGTCCTAGTACAATGCACTTGCCATCTGAAATAATAGAATCATCAATGATTAATGAGGATGGTGCAGTAAAATTTTTTTCACCCATAATGAACTTTATCTACGATTACCTGAGGGAAATACAAAGGTTTCTATTCACGGTGAGGCTACGACAGTGTCGATAGGTGACTGTGGCGGCGACGGCACGGCCACGGCGGGTGCAGCGGAAAGGGGGAGGCACGGGATGGTTGCAGAGGGATTTGCCACGGTTACAAAGGAACAGTAGCACAATTTGAGGTTTCGGTGGTGTCAGCAGGAGCTCGAGGCGGCGTTGGCACGGTTGGCGGGGAAGAGGATTGCAATGGCGTAGGTGAGGCTGCGGTGGCAAGAGAGAAATCGAAGGTTGGAAAGTTATGATGAGATTAAGAGCAACTGTATGTAGTATGAATAGATTTAATTGCTAATCCTAATTTTTCAAATTTTAAAATCTGAAATTAAATAATTAATTAACAATTTGATTTTCAATTATAATTTTATCTTCTTTTTTTAATCCATTGTTCACATTATTCACAATTATCATTGTTTGCCTATATTTTCTCTTTTCATATTAACTAATCTCCTCTTTCTACCTCCTAGGTTCTAATAGAAGATGAAACCAATTGTCCCATAATTTTAAAAATAAAAGTATAAAAAAAATTAATTTTTAATTAATTAATATCTATTATGTTGACTTTTATGTAATTTCATACATATATAGTCATGGTTAAGGTACTTGCAAAGAACTCAAATACAATTTGTATGATTAGTGGTCACTGGTAGAAATTAGTAATTTTAAGAATGTGATTATTATTTTATGTAATCCCATATATATATAGTCATGATTAAGGTACTTGCCAAGAACTAGAATACAATTTGTCTCATTAGGAATAGGTCTCTAATAGAAAATAGTAATTCAAGGGTTGTGGTTATCATTTTTTTTGGTAATTAAATTGTTAACTATATAATTGTTAATTTAGGGTTTAAATGCTGGAGTAGATATTTTCTATTTGTGGAATTTAGTTTAGGGGTCAAACGTGTCTCAATTTATTAATTTGGTTAGTAACTAGCCAAGTATGATAATTAGATTGTTAAGTTAACTCAAAGTTTGATAGTTAGATTATTAATTATCTTATTGAATGTTTTAATTTCACGTAACACAATAAAAAAATGTGTATTAGTTAAGACAGTTTATTATGTTGATGAAGTTGTACAAAAGTTTAATTTTTAATTTTTAATAACTGTGAAATATTTTTCTTTGTCAGAGGCCTCGCGCTACTCCTTGCCTCGGCGAGTGTCACACACGCTTCCTCCAACGGAAGCCATCGTCTCGTATTTGAGGGAGGCTGGATTCGGCGACATGGTGCCTTTCAGGAATTTCGTATTCGACAACTCCCTGATAACGACATTCATGGAGCGATGGCGTCCGGAGACCCACATGTTCCATCTGCTGTGGGGTGAGGCCACCATCACCCTGCAGGACGTGGTGTACCACCTTGGGCTACGCCCACATGGGACCCAGTTGGGGGGGTGCTTTTGTGACTTCCTCAGGTGGTATAGCACCGAGACGTGGGAGATGGTGGAGCAGCTGCTCGGTGCCAGGCCTCTGGTGGTTCCACAGCAGGAGGCTCAGAGGAAGGAGTCTTTCACGCTTGCCCTCGGCTGACTTGAAATGAGACATGAAATTTATTGCCATGTGTCTAATACAATAAGCGTGGAATGCCTTTGGAGGTTACCAACCACTATCATCGACATTGAGTGCATCCTTGATTACTTGTGATCTATCAGAGATAACCAACACGTCTTCTTATGGGGTGACATGTCGTCTCAGATTAGTAAGGAAGAACGACCATGACTTCGTACTCTCGGAATCCACAATTGCAAAAGTAATAGGAAGGATGTTGCTGTTGTCGTCTTGTGCCACTGCAATAACCAACACCCCCGTATCTCCCATACAAATGCGTGCCATCGACGGAAACAAATGACTTGCAATGCTAGAAAGCCTCAACACAGGATGGAAAAGCTCAAAAAACCTTGTCGAACATGCTACAGTCGCATGCCAGAAGGTGTCCCTCGTAGTAAGGTACGACCCTAAGCTCATAAATAGTTCCAGGACAACAGTTTTGCAGTGCCTGCAGTAGTTTCAGAACTTTGTTGTATGACTCCTCTCAATCCCCGTATATCTACGTAATTGCCTTTTTTTTTGCCATCCAGACAATTCTGTAGGAGGGTTTGAAGTGATAGCTCTGCCGGACTGCACCTTGCAGGACAGGGAT